>NC_084934.1:7502500-8127500 GCF_958298935.1 Phragmites australis
CAGGGTGTGAAAATGTCCAAGTATATATCTACAGAGATTGCATTATAAATATCGCATGGCCTAGAACCGGCCGGATCGCATGGTACGGGTCTAGGTGGGATGCACTTTCTCCTAATCAGAAGATATTCTCTATTACGATGATACAACAACGCAAGTGGCCGGGACGTGGTGCACAACCGGTCGCTTATCGTGGTGCCACACTACCAAGATGTCAGGATGGCCTCCACTTGCATTGCATTAAATGTAGGTCACTTCCTTGTAGGTGGAGGATGGTTGGTGGGCCCCTCTGGTTGATCTTTCTCCTAGGTCAGATGGCTCTCCCCCGAGACTTTGGAAAGCCTTCCTCGGAAGGCAAGGGTTCTGTAGACTGGGGCTCCAGAAGGCCAGGGCTTCGAAGGCAGAGGCTCCAGAAGGCCAGGGCTCTGGAGGGTCCCAGAGCCTAGTGATCTGCAGGCCTCCAAGGACCCATTTTGTTCGCAAGCGCGGTCCACCGGGGCCAGGAGCAGCAGGGGTCCTAAATGACAACCCCCAACAGTAGCCCCTAGCGAGGATAGTTAGCGAAATGACTGGCCCTACAATTTTTTGGGAGCGGGGCCCCTGACAGTCCTTGGCTCCATAGTCGATGGGTTGCAGCCCTTTTGTCTTCCTGCTAATCGTCTGGAGGGTCCTGCCCAACCTAGTTTGGAATTTGATCATCGACGACACCTGTAAAGGGCTATTAAATGTGAGTTACGGTTAATGAACGGTCGCGCCTAATGGTATGAAGAGACCCTTCGGTGGGGAGAGGTGGCGTGGCGGGAGCATGCAGAGGCTGAGGAGCAGAAGGCCATTGAAGCCCTCTGAGAAGCGGAGGCATCCCTCGAGGCGGCCATCGCGGCCTATGCGACTGCAGAGGGTAATGCTGAAGGCCCTTCGAGCAATGATTTTTGAAGTCCAGCGGGAGCTGAGGGAGACCATGGTGGCGGAGGAGGGACTGCACGAAGAGCACTGTGGGATAGCCGAGCATGCGTTGGAGGCTACCTAGGCTATCCGTGGTGCCCTAAGGGGACTTGGGCCTGAAGGCCTGCCCATCCCTTCCGTTTTGGAGGCATGGGCTCTGATGCTTTGCTGGATTCGATCGGCTGTGAGGGCAACGACCAACGCGGCCGAGGCCTACGCTAGGTCTAATGTATGCACGGACTTGGCTCTCTAATTAGCCTTGCAGCATCATGTGGGGCTCCACTAGTTCGAGGCGTTGGAGCAAGCGCTGCCAGAGTCCATGGTTGAGGGTTTCCAGCCAGGAGAGGCCTCGGTGGAAGCTCGAGCAGCCTTGGATAACTTCCATCGGGGAGTATGGGCGAAGCATGGCCAGACCATGACGTTGAGTTATATTGCAACTCATGTGAAGCCGAGCGGCAGAGTGGCTCCCCACCCTAAATTTCCTGCGGAGGGCCAGACTTCTCGCCCAGTGATCTCAGACGTGCCGCCGTTAGCTGGACGTCCCTTAGACCCGGCTGTCGCTCTGCGGGAACAGTCGCTACACATGAACGACGCTTCCCGAGACCTACCTTCGGAGGTGTAGCTCTATGTTGGATCTTTTTTTTTTGTTTTTCTTCTTCTTCCTGCAGAAGGCTGGGGTCCTAGTATTTTGAGCACCTCTTATTTTGTGAACTTTTAACATCATGTGTCTTCTGGGGGAATGTCTTCCTCCCACTTGTATTTATCTCTAATTTGTGTTGTTGCTGGGGGGTTCACACTATGCGGCTAATTTTGAGTAGGATTTGCGCATACAGGTGTGGCGGCCTGAGGCCAGGTGGGGCCACACCCACATCCAGGACGTTGCCTCCGGGGAGGGGTCTAGTGTGTCCCCAGCGTTAAGGGCCAACCTACCTTTTTAGAGGCGGTAGTGGGATCGCTTCGTTATGCCACATGACTCCCTCGGGTGCTTGGATCCGGAGGTGGTCACCAACATCTTGGTCAAGGAAGAGCCGAAGTACCCCAGCACTTCTGCCTCTACCCCTGCCTTAGAAGTGTGCTTTATTGAGAAGGGCGACTGGTGGATAGCTTGGGAGGTTGTTGGCCCGCCCGTCTCTCGTCATTTTGTTCTTCCCCGGGGCCTTGATGGAAGGGTGTCGTCAGAGATCCTTGAGTTCACTATGGTTGAAGTCAGGGCAGGGGATGTGGATGCTGCGAAGGCTTCAGCGGAGGCAGCGCCAGATGAAGAGTTGGATTTTTTGGCCTTCGATGCGTACCCCTTCTTGATAGAACCTTCATCTTCCCGAGTCGGGGGGGGGGGACTCTATTTTTGTTAGGTGGTCTTCTCACCAGGTGTCCTCGTGTCGCCACATGGTGCGCCGCTATAGGAGTTAGTCCTCCACATATCGAGGGGAGCTTCTGGGACGCATGGCGGTATAGCGCCCTCCACCTCCCTTAGTACTCCGGGCCGGTGCGAGGGGCTAGCACATTTGATAGGCTTAGATTCTATGTATGGAAGTTAGCCAAGAGAAATGTTTGTGTATGTCACGCATGAATAAATCTTGAATTTGTATAAATTTGTACTTGTGTTGAATTTATTCTTCTTGCCTTTTGATTTTTGGTCATACTAACGCTGTGTTTATCTCCCTCATCCCGGGCCCCCTCGCATCCTGTGAGTGCTTAGCGGCCGGAGGGTGCGATTTTTAGAGAGGTTTAGTTGTGTTGGGTTCAAGTAGGGCTAAATGCTTCGTTTTCTATAAGATGTTGAAGAGTGCATGCCGCCACCGTCACGAAGGCTGGCTCGGCCTTCAAGATTATGGGGATCCAATGTTGCATGCCACAGCTGTCATGGAGGCTATGCCTTCAAGATGATGAAGGGTCCAATGCTGCTTCAGCACAGAGGTTACGCCTTCAAAGACACCGAAGGGTGCATTCCACAGTCGTCACAGAGGCTAGCTAGGCTTTCAAGATGACGGAGAGTCCAATGGTGCATGCCCCAGCTGTCATGGAGGCTATTCCTTCAAGATGACAGAGGGTCCAATGCTTCTCTGGTGGAGAAGTTACGCCTTTAAAGACATCAAAGGGTGCATACCACAACCGTCATATAGGCCAGCTAGACCTTCAAGATGACGGAGAATCCAATGCTTCATGCCCTAGCCGTCACGGAGGCTATGCCTTCAAGATGACAGAGGGTCTAATGCTCTCCGGCACATAGGCAATGCCTTAAAGATGCTGGAGGGTGCCTGTCCACGCCGGAATGGAGGCTAACTAGGCTTCAAGATGCCGGTGGGTCCATAGCGCTGCGGCACGTAGAAAATGCTTCAAAGATACCGCAAGGTCCAATGCGCTTTGGAACGTAGGCAATGCCTTAAAGATACCAGAGGGTGTCTGTCCATGCGGCATGGAGGCTAGCTAGGCCTTCAAGAAGTCGATGGGTCCATAGTGCTCTGGCACGTAGGCAATGCCTTAAAGATGTCGGGGGTCCAATATGCTCTGGCACCTAGGCAATGCCTTAAAGATGCCGGAGGGTGCCTGTCCACGCGGGCAAGGAGGCTAGCTAGGCCTTCAAGATGACGATAGTTCCATAGCACTCCAACACGTAGGAAATGCCTTAAAGATGCTGGAGGGTGACTGTTCACACCGGCACAGAGGCTATCTAGGCCTTCAAGATGCCAGTGGGTCCATAGTGCTCTGGCACGTAGGCAATGCATTAAATATGCCGAAGGGTTCCTACTTCTCCGGCTTGATGCCGGAGGGTTCATATCCTTCTGGATCAATGCCAGAGGGTTCATCCCCCTCTGGCTTGATGCCAGAGGGTATTTTGAGCGAGAATGTAACTCTACCAGCCCTTACATGTGTAGGGTCCCCTCAGGGAATCCTGGGCTTGTGGTCCCCAAATGGTCCTATGGCTGGTTATGAAAGAAAAAGGTGAGGAATGTGAAGGACTCCTATACATAGTACTTGCGGAGGGTCTCCAAGTTCTAACTGTGCTCTAGTGGGGTCCCTTCTGTGTCTGCCAGACGATAGTAGCTAGGCATGTTGCACTTGAGGACCTAGTAGTGGCCTTCCCATTTGCTGTGTAATTTTCCTGGAGCCAGGGCGCGTCATAGCACCAGGTCTCCTGGTTCAAAGCTTCGTGGTACAACCATGGGATTGTACCAGGACTTGGTTCTGGCGATGTAGTGGTCGAGATTCTAGACAGTATGGAGCCATGTGCCTTCATAGAGGTCAAGGGAGAGTTCTCTTTCTCTGGGAATCTGTGGTAGCTATACCCGAAGTTATCATCTTTTGATCTCAGTTGGGGTCATAGCTTTGTCGCTGTATCGGAGTTGAAAGAGGGTGAAGCCTATGGGTTCTGTGATCGTGGTTCTGAGGGACCACAAGAACTTTAGAAGCTCCTGAACCCATAGGCCTTTACCCAAGCCTATGAGGTAGTGATTTAAGTTTGAGATAATGTTTGCATTAGCGCGCTCGGCGGCCTCATTGGACTGAGGATGATGGACAGCGGCGAAGCACAGCTCGATGCTGAGTTCGACATAGAACTCTCTGAAGGGTTCGGAGTCAAATTGTGTTCCGTTGTCGACGGTAAGCTATCACGAACACTGAAGTGGTAGACTATGTTCTTCCAGAAGAAACTTTGGACGTTCCTCGATGTGATTTTCGTGAGGGGCTCAGCCTCGACCCATTTTGAGAAGTACTCCAATGCCACTACCACGTATCAAAGGTTGTCATTAGCCCGAGGGAATGGTCCGATGAGATCCATTCCCCACCGCGCCACAGGCTAGACGGGGGTGATTGGCTATAGGGGAGTGGGGGTCGGTGGCTCTGGCATCACATCCAATGGCATCCTTGGTAGGTATGCATGAATTCCTCTACATTGGACATAACCGTGGGCCAGTAGAGCCCCTGGTGTAGTGCCTTGCCAGCTAGGGCGTGGGGTGCTAAGTGGTTGCCGCAGAGCCCTTCGTGAATTTCTCGGAGGAGGTCGGACCCTTCTTGCTTGGTGACACGGCGAAGGAGGGGGTGCAGACCCCCACTTTATAAAGGATGCCATCAACCAGGAGATAGCCAGCACAGTGTTCCATGCAATAGAGTGCAATGGGGTCGTCTAGCTCCTCTGCTCGATTTAAGAAGGAAAGGATGGGGACCCTGCAGTCTGAGGCTCTGATAAGAAGAATGGTGGTCGTTGTCTTGTTTGGGATGTTGACTGCTGGTCGGCGGAGGACCTTGAAGAAGGCGCCTAATGGCATGTCCCCATTCCTACCAGCAACTTTTGCCAGGGCGTATTCTTGCTCGTTGTCTGTTTGTGGCATGCTTCATACTGTTATACCACGAAACAACCCTTCGGCCTTGCAAATGGCCTCGAGGTATCTTGCCGGGTCCGAATCCTGAGCCTAGAAGCTCTTATCTACGTGCCCTGCGACAACCTAAGAGTCGGTCTTGATGATGATTCTAGCGGCTCCCAAGGCTCGGGCCTTACGGAGGCCCAAGACAGTGGTTTCGTATTCAGCAATGTTGTTCGTTGTCTTGAACTCTGACCAGGCAGCGAACTTGGCCTGTTGGCCCATAGGGGAGATGAGGACAGCCCGGCCCCTACGCCAGCGGAGCCATACGCTCCATCGGTGTATACTGTCGACACATCTTGAGGAATCAACCAATATCTGCAACTTGATGCCCGTCCGGGCCAAAAAATTTACCGTGAAGGAGGCTAGTTCCACAGCCCACTTGCCGATACGTCCATGCCTCCATATTGCGAAACATGTCGCAGAGCGGCTATGAGGTTGGATAGTGATATCGTGGGCAAGGAAGTAATGCCAAAGCTTTTGTGAGGCTATCAGGAGGGCATATGCCATCTTTTCAAGCTCAGCTCATTGTACAGACCTTCCTCCATTGTCCCCCTCCTGTATCAGCACAACACTTATGGCGGAGGCTGAGGTGGATAAGTACAGAATGAGCCCTTCATCGGGAAGGGGTATCATGAGTGTCCTGAGGTTAGAAAGGTGGGCTTTGAGAGCCTTGAAGGTGGCTTGGCACTCTGGGGTCCACCTGAAAGGCTCGAAGGCCCTCAGCGTTTTAAAAAATGGAAGGTTGTGCTCGACAGATTTGGTGAGGAAATGGCTAAGGGCTGTGAGGCGCCCAGCCAAGCATTGGACTTCCTTCGCGTTGGCGGGGGGGGGGGGGTAACATTTCTATGATTGTGTGGATCTTGCTAGGGTTGGCTTTGATGCCCCTCTGGGAGACGAGGTATCCCAGTAGTCTGCCAGCCTTGGCACCAAACATGCACTTCTCAGGATTGAGCTGCATGCCCGCAACCCAGAGGCTGTCAAATGTTTCTTGTTGGTCAGCAACATGGTTGGCTTGAGCTTGCTTTTTATGACAATATCGTAGACATAGGCCTCAACGTTACGGCCTAATTGCTGCTCTAGAATCTTGTGTACCAAGCGGCAGAAGCTAGCTCTGTTGTTTCGGAGGCCAAAGGGCATCTGAACATATCAGTATACCTCGAAAGGGGTGTTGAAGCTATTTTTGCTCTCATCCTCCGTAGCCATCCACACCTGGTGGTATCTGGAGTATGCGTCCATGAAGCTTAGCAAATCACAGTCGGTAGTAGAATCTACCAATTGGTCGATGAGGATGGGGTTTGAGAGCCACTCGGAGTGTATAACCTCTCGGATGACCAGCCTTCAGTAGCTTTTGGATGTCTTCCTTTGCGGCCTCCACCTGCTCAGGGGAGAGTTTGTGGAGCCAATGGCGCATCGACCTGGCCTTCGGGTCAACTCAGAGGGCATGCTCAATGATGCAGTGGTCGACCCTAGGGAGGTCCTGTGGGGACCATGCAAAGACAATTAGGTTGCCCCATAGGGTAGTTAGGAGCAGGGCTTCCTGCTCCAGACTGAGGTCTACCCAGATTTTGAAGATTCAGTCGTGTTGGTCCGAACATGTTGGAACAGATTTCACTTCCCCCTCCGGTAGTGGCTTTGGAGGGCCACGGTGTCCCGGGTATGCCAAAGGGGGGCTTCGAAGTTCTCCGAGGCCATGTTATAGATGTTGCATCCATTGAGAGGGGTGGGGTGCCCAGACTCAATGGGTCTTTCGAAATCCTGGTCACCGTGGACGGAGATTAGCCCCTGGGGTTCAGGCAGCTTTAGGCAGAGGTAGCTGTGATGGGGTACATCTCCAAATTTGTTTAGAGTCCCTCATCCCAGGAGCCCTGTTGAATCCTTGCAATGGCCTATGGGCCAGGGAAAGCTGGCTCAGCAGGATACGGAGTTAGTGGAAGGCATGTACAAAGAGGAGGTCCACCGAACTGCCTCCATCGACTAGTACCCTACAGACCTCAACTTCAGCAATGTTCGCTGAGATGAGGGAAATTTACCCCCTCGGAGTCATCGGGGGTGAAAGTTACGGGGGTGTTTGCTCATCCAGGGGCCTGGCGATGGATGCTGGTTGCCCTGACATGGTTCACCCCCCGTGCGTAGTCTTGTCACTATCGTTTAGAGGAGCCATCGTAGCTTCATCCCCCAGTTATGGCGAGCACCACCTACCTTGCTCCGCCTCCTTCGAGAATGTACTGATACGCGGGTGGCAGAGGTGGAGCGGCAGAGCCAGCTGGGAAGAGTTCTGCAAGGCCAGGTGATCAACCTAGTGAGCCGTTGCTGGTCTTCGGCCTTCAGGCCACTCACCATCGTCCCTCTCAGCCGTAGTGTAAGCTTCCTGCCTCCCGAGGTACTTCTCTTGGAAGGTTGTGAGGGTCCAACAGTCTTTGGTGCTATGTCCACATCTGACCTTGTGCAAGGTGCACTAGTGCCATTCCTCAGGGTATCGGCCTGGGGTATGGTCTCACGCTGGGAAGGCTCCGGGGCGCCCCTGGCCACGGCCCCTAGGATGGGGCAGGTTTAGAGCCCCCTAGCCCGGGTTGATGTTAAGGATGTCGCGGCACTGTCACAGCCATCCCTTACGGCCTTCAGAGCTGTTATTCTCTTCGGAGCCCCTTTTCGATGGCAGGACAAGAGCGTGAGAGGATCCTACTTGTGAGGAGGACTTTTTGGGCTCGACGCTGGGGGTTGTGGTGGCTTGCACGAGCCCTCGATGGAACTGCTCTTCTTCTGCGCGTGCATACTCCTCAAACTTGCACATGAGGGCCTCTACGGACCGCACCGGGCACCGGTTCAACTGATCGTAGAGGGGGGCCATCGGCCAGACCTTGAGTTGCTGCGTCAATGACTGATGAGTCTGAGGTGCCCTTAATCTGAGACTTGGTTCAGGAAAACCTCCAAAAATAATCCCAGAGGGTCTCGCCTGGCTGTTGTTTAACGTTAAATAGGCTTTCGGAGGTCACCGGCTCGACGAAGGTACCCTAGAAGTTGTTGTAGAAGAGGTCTCAAAGCTGGGCCCAGGTGAAAATAATCCCAAGCTCCAGCATCAAGAACCATTGAAGGGCTACCCCTTACAAAGCGAGGGGGAAGCACTTAGCCATGGTGGCATGTCCGCCTCCATTGGCTAATAGAGCGGGGGCGTACGAGAGAACAAACTCGTCCGGGTCTGAGTCTCCCCTAAACTTAGGAATCTTCGGGGTCTGGAAGCCCTCCGGGAAGGGTGTGGCCTATAGGTCCGTCTGTAAGGGAGAGTCGTGATCTTGTACCAAGGCCTCGTGATAACAAATCCGAGGCTCTGGAACTATGCACTGACCACAGGAGGTGTTTGGTGGTGATGGCCTGTGGCGATGAAGCCCTCGCCGTCCCCGCAGCTAGGGTTGGTACGGCACTAGCCATTAAGGGAGCGATGGTGCTCCCTCGGGTAGGCTATTGTGCCGCCTATAGGGCCGCCTACAGCTCTTCCAGCTGAGTCTAGAGGGCCACAATGCATGACTACTACTAAACAAAGGTGATGTTCATGGTGGTGGTGTTGGCTATAGCCCTTAGGGACACGGCGGGGCCCCCGTCATGCTGCTGTTGCAGGGCCCCCGAGGCGGGGCCCCCCAGCGCCAACCACAGTTGTGGTCGTGGCCAGGCTGCCGGGGGTCACAGGGCCCTCATTCCCCCCGGCTGGGGGCTATCACTGGTTTGGAGTGTGGTCATTCGCATAGGCGTGGTCGGGGCGTCAGCCGCCTGTGTTGTGGCCCCAGCGGTATTCTTTCTGGGGGCCATCCTACCTCTAGAGCACTTCTATTTTTTGAGTCCCCACGGACGGCGCACTGTTGGCGCAAGAATATATCTTGCGTGAACAAGTGCGGTGAGAGTACACTCAAAGGAGTGTGCTCAAGCTTGAAGAAGAAGTAGAGAGGGAGGAACACTAGATATGTGATGGTAAAAATGGATTGGTCCCTTGACCTGATGGCCAAGGGTCTCTATTTATAGCACCAATAGGGTGTGAAAATGTCCAAGTATATCCCTATAGAGATGGCGGTATAAATATCGCACGACCTAGAATCGGCTGCATCGCACGGTACAGGTCTAGGTGGGATGCACTTTGCTCCTAATCAGAAGATATTCTCTATTACAGCGATACAGCAGCGCAAGTGGCCAGGATGTGGTGCACAACCATGATTAGAATATATTCTCTATTACAGCGATACAGCAGCGCAAGTGGCCAGGATGTGGTGCACAACCGGTCGCTTATCATGGCATCACACTGCCAAGATGTCAGGACGGCCTCCACTTGTGCTGGAGATGTCAGGATGGCCTCCACTTGCGGTGCATTAAATGTAGGTCATTTCCTTGCAGGTGGAGGATGGCTGGTGGGACCCCTCTGGTTGATCTTTCTCCTAGGTCAGATGGCTCTCCCCCGGGACTTCGGAAAGCCTGCCCGGACTTCGGAAGGCAAGGGCTCGAGAGACTGGGGCTCCGGAGGGTAAGGGCTTCGAAGGCTAGGGCTCCGGAAGGCAAGGTCTATGGAGGCTGGGGCTCCAGAAGGCTAGGGCTTCAGAGGGTCCCAGAGCCTAGTGATATGCATGGCCTCCAGGGACCTGTTTTGTTTGCAAGCGTAGTCCGCCGGGGCTAAGAGCGGCGAGGGTCCTAAATGATGACCGCCAATGGGTTCATTGTGGTGAGAGAAGATGGTCAGCATATTAAGGAGTTAGGGTTGAGGTTTTGGATTTCCTTGAACAAATTCGAGGCAGGGAAGTGAAAAACATACTGGAAGAAGACCTCGAATACCATGATCGCTCCTGTGTTTGAGATTAGAAATTCTTCTCCCTCACTTGTCTCCAAGGAATTAGACTCTTGGGGTGATCATTATTTCCTTTTCTATCTCTTGGATGTGAATATCCAAGGTTTATGAGGTGGTCCTCGTGTTGTTGAAATATGCCATTGGAGGATTTAGGGGCTAGAGGTTGAAGAAAGGGGAAAGAATTGCTTGAAGAAAAAACTCAAAGAACACGAGCAAAGGAATGTAGATAACGCCAGGATTTTCTCCTATTTATAAGGGATAATGGTATAGTGTCTATTTGGTAATAGATGCCGCTAGCATCGCCTCAATTAATAGCATACCTAGTATTTCAAATTTTGAAGTAAAACTCTATTCAGTTGGGCTACAATGGTCAGAGATAATTCCTGATTTGGAAGGTCTCTATGAGTAGAATAGTATTCAGTTGGAGGAAGTTTTCAACCAGAAAAGGTTTCATTCTTGATTAGGTGAGTAATAATATTCAGTTGGATCCCCGATTATGTGTAATCTTGTCGCCCTCTTCTGAGCAGAGTTGGCAGGACAAGCTTATGATGATTTAATAATTAATAATTGAATATCTACTAGAAATAGGTGTATAACCTGAAGATAGATCATGATCATACATGTTTCCTTCATCTAATATGGTAGGCTGTTTCATAACCATCATGCGGTAAATAAGGCATGTACTGATATTTCAGGCAGTTCAACGTATTCTACACGAAAACTATCTCTAGATTAGGAAGGAGCCCTCTAGATATTCCAAAGTAATACAATCTGTGAAGGTTGGATTAGGAAGGAATCATCCAGATATTCCAAAGTAATAAAATCCAGGAAGGTTGCACTCAGGGACTCCAAGCACGATACACCTCTCCGATCTGACTATATAAGGAGGGGAGGGGGTATATCCAAGGGGAGAGAAAGGGAAGGAAGGTTGGAAGCCATAAGCCAGAGAAGCAATATGAAGTAAGCATAGTCGAATAAAAGTAGAAATAACCATCATGAGGATATATAATTATTATTACATATTCTCTAAAATACCCTATATCTATAATTGGTATACGATGATCATGCATGCCTTATTCGATCCGGTCCTCTTAGTCATAGTGGCCAACAAAAATTACCACCGCAACTAGTACTTTGGCTTTCCATTGTTTAGTAAGAACACAAAGTCAATTTTCAAACAAGTTTGGTACACTATGTAGAGATCCGATGCTTGTCATAACCACCACAGCGAAATGTATAGACATAAAAAAAATAAGGAAGGTAATTGTAACAAATAGGGATGTTATCCCCTATTCGGGAAGGATTCTAGATATCCAGGAGATCAACAATTTGGATAAATTGTGTTGATAGGATGCCGGGTATAGTACACCCGAGTTCCTTCGACTATAAAAGGATGGGAGGGGGTACGTCCAAAATACATGCCAACTTACCAGAGCGCAAGCCTAATGTTATATCTATTGTATTGACCATCCAATGTTATATCAATGTTGTATTGACCATCTCAACAGTTTGAAGTAAGTAAGGTATGCAACCTGGCTCAATGTTATATTGGTTGTATTGACCATCCAATTGCCAATGGTCAAATAAGATGCATGCAACCTCGTTGACCACAACTCTATTAGTGCAACTTGGATCGGGGTGACTCTCCTTCTGAATCCATTGTCCAATGCTGTCAACAAGAATGAAGATCTCGCACACCGGATCATTGTCACATCCATCAAGGAGTACAAAGCGAAGAGGTCCACAAGATCGATGTAGGAGCCAAGCCTCTCGAAGGAGCCCAAAGCGAAGAGCAGCCCGGGGTGCCAAGCAGTGTACGTGGCGACGAAGAGGAGGGGCAGACAGTGTGAAGGCTGCATACCTCCTTGGATGGGAGCAGCAGCAGGACCTCTAATAGCAACTCCGTTGGCAGGTCGCCATTGACAGTAATGCTGGCGTCGGGAGCGGCCCCGATCGCCTTTCCGATGCGAGTCCGGCCGAAGCCTTTGGCGATGACATCACGGTTGCCTACAGGTTACAGAACTCAAATTGGCATGAGATTCAAGAAACTAGATTTTGTTGAGATGTGTAACAACAGGTGAAGATTAGTTTATGGGATTACAAAAAAAAAAAAATTATATCCATAAGATAGAAGGGTTAAACCTGCAAGAGGAGCGCGGTGAGCAAGCAACGTCTGGCTTCCCGTGCTGCTATCTGCCTTCCCTCTTCTGGCACCACCATCTACCTATCCCAATCCTGCTAGTTGACCCATTGCAGCGATAAGGGTTTATTAGGTAGGATTTTTTATTTTTATATATTTTAAATCTAAAAATTACAAAAATAGGTGTCCATTTTGAAAAATTGCACATTTAGGCTCCTATCGCCCGATGAAACGGAGACAACAAACGTGTCATCTTTCCAACGGGTGATAGGTTGATGTGGCCTACTAGCGTGGACAAGCCTAGGTACTTGTCGCCTGTTGGAAGGGCTACAGGACGTGTTGCCTAATGAAAGGGCGTTAGGTTCCTATCGCCCATCAAAGAAGCAATGGGTATTTGATTTTAAAAAAGAAATTTGTAAATTTGTAATTTATTATTTTTGAGAGATTTTAAAAAGTGGATTAATCAGATGAGAATAGTAGAAGAAGGTAATTTTATTCACAAAGTGACACATCTATGATTAATACAGAGTTCGTGGTACATAATTATAAATATTACAATGCTAGGGTTGAACATGAATTCTACTACGGGGATCAGGGGTATTTCCCCATCTCTCATGTGCCGCTTCGTGCTCCTCTTCTTCCTGGAGATGCAAGAGAGCTTGATGCCTCTAAAGCAGTTCCTCACGCCTTTAAAGTTTGGTCTCCTACCTCCTTAAAATGTCCTCCCGTAGGCAGCATTCCTCCTCTCGCCTTTGAAGGTCCTCAGCCTTCCTCTTGTGTTACTGTCTAGGTGCTCACGTTATTGTTTCCTTTCACAATGTGCCTTCTGCCACTGGCGTTCTTCCTCCATCCTGATCTTGTACCCTCATTTGGTTTTGGTCTCTCTAATCCATCCCCATAGTACAACGGTCACACCACATCAATCCATTCCTTGGAGCGATAAGATTGTTGTTGATAAACGTGATGTTATTGGTGTAGTTTGCAATATGGAATTGATAGGTGCAGAAAAGTGGGAAAGCAAAACACACCATAAAGTCGGGGTCAATATCCAGACACATGAGGAACCTCCTGTCAAAAGTCTTCACATCAAAGGACGTTGACATCCAAGCACAATAGATGCTCATGTTAGTGTGGCACTTCAAGGGGTTGTTCCTCCAGGAATCCATGGCACCCTGATAAAATATAATATTGAATTTTTTACATTAGGAGACAATTAGTTAGTAAATAAAGAACCCCCTAAAGCTGACATAATGGTTGGTTAGGGTCCTCGGTCGTGATGCTGACAAAGGACAAAAGCTGGAAAAATAAACCGGGTTACAATACTAACATAGTAGAATAAGATATATACAATATGTGATAGAAGCAACATAGTCACTAAAGTACTCCTAAACACTAAATGTGTCCCCACCTCAGGAAGATCCCTCTATGTTCATACTAAAGCCTATTATTTAGAATATAAAAATAGGGATACAGGTGAGGTCGTCGAAGCGTATCATGATGAGGGACACATATTTATACAGGTTCAGGCCTCTGAGATGGATAATAGCACTATATTCTGTCTTTCCTTGATTATCTCTCATGATTATAGAGTATAATAGGGGTTGTGTGTGGATCTAATCCTAAGGACTAGGCAGATTTCTATGTACCTATTGCTAAAGATCTAGTCAAGTAAGGAATTGCTTATGTCATGGATGTTCAATGGGTATTGATCTTCTATCAGACTAGCCTTGCATAGAGGGTTTGCAACTTCGAAGATCCGAAGGTGTGAATTGCTTGTGTTGGCTTCTGATTGATCTAAGATGAGATGTCTTGTATGTGCCCCTCTCCCCACCTTATAGAGTCAGGGGAACTTGGGCATGATTTACCCAGACTCCTCCGGACATAATCGATTCGAATTGCTAGACTCCCAAATATCTAGGAATTCTTCCCAAATTAGGGGATACCTTTCCTATTTGGTACGATTAGTTTCCATGTGTCTTATCTCCTTACCCTACTCCATAGTGGCTACGACTAACCCCGGATTGAGTAGAATACGGTGACCTTTATATATCTTTTATAGAGATACGCTATTTATAGAATATATAATATTAATTATATATCCTCATTACTTAGAATATTTACTATCACCATAGATAGATTCCGATAGGGCTTCACCACTTTCCTCTCTGTCCCCTCGCCTTCCCTCTCCTCTCCACTCCTCTCCTTCTCCTTCTTCTCTCCCTCTATTGGGTTGGTGGAGACCGAGTGGAGGGCCGGTGGACAGGAGGCCACGGTAAACCTTTTATAGGAAAAGTTGTTACCCTTCCAACCAGCGATAGTTTTCAATGGGGCTCACCGGAGCAAACGCTCCTGTCGCCCTTTGGAATGGAGACAGGTAGGTGGATTTGCCCGTTGGAAGGTGGGGTCAACATTCCTGTCACTTGTTGGAAGGGTGACATAAGCCTAGATTAGCGATTTTTCAAATGAACACGTATTTTTGCAATTTTTGGATTTAAAAAATATCACTACTACTTAAAAAATACGTAGTGGTTCCCGCACCCTCCCGTGTCCTGTCTCCATGTCCTGCCCTCTCCCATGTTCTACTCCTGTAGTAGGATATTATTTAGCTGTAAAATGCTACTGACTTACCCCCTTCATCTGTTTGTCCCCCTCCTGAACTGCCCTCCAGTCATTCCTCTCCACCCTGCGCATCGCCCCTCACCGCGCTGCCCTCACCGCGAACCTCTCCACACTTGATTTGCATGCAGTAGCACATAACTTCAGTAGGTAACTCAAGCACTGCCAGTGTTCTTGACCACCGGAACAAACACACAAATCAGCAACACTATGTGGATGCGTGAAGTGGATGTGTACCGGATCATATGGCCCATATAGGTGGAAGCCACATCATGTTGCCCGTTGGAAGGGGCAGCACATCTTGTCACTCTTTCAGCGAGCGACAAGAGCTTAGATGTGCGTTTTTTTAAAATGAACATCTATTTTTACAATTTTCGGATTTAAACATATAAAACATCTATGAGGAAGGCAGGAACTAGACGCCCAGCGAGAAAAATCTGAGCTGAACTCTCCTCGGCCCATGTATTTTTCGAGTGCGTGTCTCCGGCCCATCTCGTGGACAAAACAGAGTCCGAGTTCCGAGTCCGATCAACACTCCCAGTCAGTCGTTGAGGCAAACCTTTTAGCTCGACTCCTAGTCGGACAAACAGCCGATTACCACTCCAGTATAGGCAAAAATTTGTCCGATTCGATGCAGGGCCATGAGCCATCCCGTCTTTATAAGCTTTAGCACATCCTAACTTGGCAATTCAGTGCTCGAGTTCTTAGAAGCTCTACAATACGCAAGTTCTTCTGGTTCCCGAGTCTTGACTCCTCCGGCAACCAATGGCGTCACCGAAGTCCCCGCCGAGCAAGCGAGCCAGGCTAGATCCCGCCAACGACGGCATCCTCACCACGGACGAGGTCGCCACGCACGCGACCAACTGCCGGGCGGACACCCTCCTCGTCGCCGCCGTGTACGACGCTGATGACATCTCGCGGGTCGACGTTAAACTCGTGGACATTGCCTCTGGCGCCGTCGTCGTGCGACTGGACGGGCTCAGCAACGGCCACTTGAGTGCAAGCGGCGGCCTTCTCTGCCTCGTCGGCGTTCAAGACAGAGCAGTCCGCGTTCTCAACCCGGCCACCGGCGCCGTGACCGAACTCCCGGGGGACACGACAGCACACGGTCCCCGTGCGTGGTCGGGTTACGTTTTTGGGCAGGTCCCTGCGACGGGAGACTACAAGGTGCTCCACATCTACACTGTCCCCGGCAAGCCCAACCAGTCGTGCGACATCCTCACCCTCGGCGGCCGCGAGCAGCGATGGAGACCGGCGCAGAGCCCACCGATGCGCGTCGAAACAAGCATCTCCCGGAACAGGGTGGTCACCCAAGGGGTCGCTCACTTCTTGTCCCATCACACCATCGAGTGTGACAGCGTCGTGTCCTTCGACCTCGAGAAGGAAGAGTGGAGACCGACCCTCATCCGAGGCCCGCTCTCCTCTGACGGCGGCCATTGCCTCCGCTTGCACCTGAGCTTGGCCGAGTTGAACGGCTGCCTGTTCATGGTGCACCACGACTACCGGGGCATGTCCATGGACCTGTACTTGTTGTCGGACCTGGAGAAGGGCACGTGGTCAAGAGCGAACTCTCTACATTTTGAATCGATTCTTCGTGGCTGGGAAGAGAAGCATGAACTCAGGAAGGGCCAACCGGTTCCAGTTTCACGCGACCAAGAATGCGTTGCGCAGCCATTGATGGTGTTGAACGACGGGAGGATCGCGCTCTGGGTGGGAGAACCGAACGGGGTGGTGCGGGTGCATGATCCGAGCACGGGCGCGTGCAAGGAGGTGGCCACGCTGGGGAAGTGTTGTCGTATTCTTGGTTTATACACTGAGAGTCTCTTGGGGTCCATGTAAAATATATAGTATTTGTTGATGTTTTCTTTAAAAAATTTAGTTGATGTTAATCACTATCGTATTTCGTTTGGGTCTATACCATACATGCACCTTTTTCTTAAAATTCGTGTAGGATCTGAGGTGTCGTGGCACATCATTTCTTTATTTTTTATAATCATGTGTTAATAATTTTCTGTGTTCCAAGACAGGACCTCAGCGAAATTTTTTGTGTTTAATCTCATTATAGATGTACTCATTACGATAGACAATTTTTTGTTTATACCTATGCAATTGTGTTGACACGTGTACATATAAAATTGTTCTCTCCTTCCTCCACGCGGATATTTTGGCAAGAACAACACCACAAACAACGACCACGCCGGACCAATCGGATCTCTCTCACAATGTCAGCATCTCTGGCCTAATTCCTGAGCTCCAATACTTGCCCTTGACAATGGCGTCGCTAATGTCGACCTCTGTTGCACCAGATCACACACCAGAGGCCGTGACCTCCCCTCTGTCGTGATGCGCGAAGTCCTGTTGTGCCTCACAGCCAAGCTGCTCTGCCATCTTCAAGACGTGGCATTCCCCATCCTCTCCAACCCGGTGTCAAGACCTCCGTGGGCCTAGGCCGCAAGAGGAAGCAAAGGATGTAATGGGCTGATGTTAGGCCGCAGCCGGTGTGGGTCAGGCCAGTATGTCGGTTGTGACTGTGCATGATCCGACAAGTCGAGAGCCTTAAAGATGTCTTGAACTGAGTTGTAATGATTTACTACGAAGTGAAGTCTAGAACCGGGAATGGTTTCTGTGGACGTTCTCCTCTCTCTCTCTCACGTCTTCTTCTTCCTGTTAATTATCTTCTCGTTCGTATCTAGTTAGGGTGTGTTACAAATTGGTAGTACTAGAGCCATTCTCACTACTGCTTCCCACCACCACCCCAACCACCACCACCACCACCACCACCACCACTTGTTTAACGTTTTGCCCACATCATATTCATAGATCTGCGACCCCAAGTAGGTCGATGACAATCAGTACACCAAATCTCGTTACCTTTCGCATCAATAGCAACAATCATGGCGCAAGAAAACCAACTCGTCGAATTCCTCAAACTGTATGCCAAAGACCGAAAGAAGGCACATGATTGGTTAGAATAGCGACAAACGTTGGAGAAGCTACAATGAGTTGTTGAGGCATGGAAACCTTTGGAGAAGAAGGTGGAAGATCTGCATCAAACAATGGGAGACCTCCAACAACATGTTCAACATATCCAACAATACGCTATCTTCTCGTTCCAGACTTCGACTCCAGCTTCCATGGAGGCCGCGGCATCTGCTAAAGATGCGACACCGACGTCTATGTTGGGGATGCCACTACATACATTGCATCCCGGGACTTATGGCCACCACCATGAAGAAGATCATCGGGTGCGGCATATGGGTCGGTCACAACCCTGTTGCCAACTCTGGTCATAGGTACGCCGACGCAGCTCAAATTCATCCATTCACCATGGGCACCCATGCCCGCAGTTTCTAATGTTTCCTTGCATACTAGTCACTCTTCTCATGTTGGGAGCCATATGTTTAAACTTGAATTCCCTATTTTTGATGGTGAGGAACCCCAATTTTGGAAGCGGAAGTGTGAATATTTTTTTAGATTGTATGTAATTCCACCTGATCTCAAGGTGAAGCTTGCGACATCATTTCTCTGGACAGGCAGTGTTGTGGCTACAAGCACAAAGAGATTTCTCACCTTGGACGGAATTGTGTAACAAATTGGTCGATAGGTTTGGTCGGGACCAATATCAGGAGTTGATTCGTTGGTTATTTGACCTGAAATAGGTTGGTTCTGTCTCTAATTATATGTCTCAGATTTAACCTCTGATGAATCAGATTTTGACTCACAATTCATCGTATGATCATGTCTTCTTCACTACCCATTTTGTGGATGGTCTGAGATGAAATATAGAACCATAATCATCTTGCATTGTCCATGAGATTTGAATCTTGCGTATTCTCTGGCCAGTATACATGAAGGGGTGCATGTTCCACCATGATCTTGATCAGGTCATTTAGAGGGCAACTTTAGTGTGAAGGGCAATGTAAGGAATATGTTTTTGCCAAATTACTGGAACCAACTGAACAACTACTAACTGAAAGCTTGACAACATATCGTCGTTGTGTTGAGAGTGCTCAAGAATCAGAGTGCTGCAATAAGATGAGAAATTATCTAATCTTCATGCATCTAGGTGAGCAAGGGGACTGTGTTTCAAGTGTGGTGAAAGATGGAGTAGTGGCCATCGGTGTGCGCCCATAGTGCAGTTACATGTAGTAGAAAAGCTTTTGAAAATGCTTCATTTCTCTGACAATAATTTAGCAGATATCCAAAGATTCAGAAGAGAAGACACTTATGTCTATCTCCGAGGTGGCCTTGAATGGTATAGATGGCCCTCACACTATTAGACTCCTGGGATTAATTGATTATCAAGAAGTCCTTATATTGATGGAGTCAAGGAGCACCCACAAATTCATCAGCAACTCTATTACTGACAAAATGAGTAAGGCTGGAGCTAATATCTCTCCGATTACTGTCAAAGTTGCATATGGGGGGTTACATCATTGCCATCAACAAATTCCTAACTGTGATTGGTGGGTTCAGAGACATTTATTCCAAACAGATCTCAGAGTTCTCAAGCTAGGGTGCTATGATGAGATTTTAGGTATAGATTGGCTAGAGTTACATAGCCACATGGTGCATGAATGGGATAAGAAGCATGTTTCTTTTATCTATACTAGTTACTGCCCGTGCGTTGCAATGGGCGATAAAAATATTCATAAGATAATATATTTGACCATGTGAAACATATTCAAAATAACATGATGCACGATAGTATTACCACTATAAATACTTTAGATTCTAAATAACGTAAGACAAGAAAAATATGGTATGGCTATTAATACTTTATAGTATAATGTCCATGCGTCGCAATGGATCCTAAATCTAGCACCCCTACATTGCAATGGTTCCTAAATCTCACACACAATATTGTTTTACTTTCCACATGAAGAAAACAAAACATTGATGCTAAATGTAACACTTAAGTCATAGATAAATAGTTCTTTATGATGTCTAAGATCCAACATTAGGACAATGTCATGACTCTTGATTTATTATCTAACATGAATATAACAAAAATAGTATCGCTAATATATCAGGAACAAATTACGTATAAGAGCACATAAATTTAATTGGTTCATAGATCTGAGTCCTGTACAAAATAATGAAAATAACTGAAGCAAGCAATAATAGTTTAAATAGTATAAGGTATGACACTACACCAGGAAACCATCATATATAGTATGCAATATATGAGCACATGAATCTCCAAAGGAGCAAACATGAGCAGCATTTGGAGCCCATGGCTCCTTCAGATACGATCAATACTGTCAATAATTCTCAAATCATACAAGATCAATTACAAGAGCACGTGCATAACAATTAGACTACCAGGTGAACTGTCCCTTGCTATTCATGCTTTCTTGGATGGATTACCACTAAATTCTTATGATATTTTATTGCTTAGGAACGCGAGAGAAGCAACACAACCTTTCCCGAACATCACCCCTCGAAGGCCAAGTCTACTTGGACTCGAGGCTGAGCTCTAGTCCTGGTCGTGGTCGAGTCCCAGGATAACACGTCAGTAAAACAGTCATAACTCTCTCATACGAAGTCCGTTTTAGGCAATCATGGGCATTCTAGAAAGCTTACGACGAGCCCTTTTCAATGGATATGAGCTTGACCAAATATTCCTTATGGTGTAGTCAGAGTACAAGGAATAAGATGTTGTGCCACTGTTTTAGACCTAGTTGGGTCTTGTAATTGTGTCGGAGTCGGAGTTCAGGTTGTGTATGCCTCTTTCCACGGTTGCACAACCCTAGGTCGACCTCCTCACTCCCCCCCTATATATACACAGTAGCCGTCGTAGTTTAGGCTCGAGTTTAGCTTAGATTATTCTGTTTTAGATAGTTTCACCATATATCGGTTTGTTGAACCCCAACTCGAGTACTTTATTGGTAATTAGTAATATTCAGATTGCATCTACCTATTATTGCTTGTGTTCTCGATTCGCTTGTAGGAAAAACCTTCTTGGTAAGGTCAATCGCGTCTTGGCACGATTGATAACCACGGAGTAGTGATGTAGTGGTTGCGAGGGTTCTCGATCTGTCCTGTTCGGAGCTTTTGGATCATCAACGTCTAAGCTCCACCAATCGACTTATCATATTACCTTTTGGAAGATCGGGTAAACGCGGATCAAGTGGTATCAGAGCCTCGGTTGCCCGTTAGGTAATCTCAATTATCCCCTTTGTTTCGTCGTTTTCCATTACCTAGAGTCTAGAAAAAAAATTACCCCACAAAAATATTTAGATCTTAGTTTTTCCACTGTCCAAACCACTTTGAGCGTTCACAATTTTGTTTTAGTATTCGCGTCGTTGAGTTTGAGTCCACCGTCGGTGTCTTTGTTGCTGGTTGAGTCATCGTGTTCTAGTTTCTAGTGTTGAGTCTTGCTGTTTAGTCGTCATGTATCTCGGTCTGGCCTTGTTTTCTATAGCCGAGATTGTGTATCTACTCGAGTTCGACCACTAGTCAAGTTGACCATCAAGTCATGTTCGACCGCTAGTCGCTTAAATCATCTACTCGAGTTTGACTACTAGTCGAGTCGACCATCTACTCAGGTTTGACCACTAGTCGCAATGACCACCCACTCGGGTCCCGACCAGTTGCTCCCAAAATCAAATCAATTTGATGTTCAATCCCTTGAACAGGATTGCTTAAGTCAGCGAGCGTACATTGTAACAGAAAACGGTGGATATGTGAGTGCTAGTGATGTTGAGAATGAATATGCACTTCCAACTAACCATGCAAGCGATAAGGACGAACATGAGACGGATATCAACAATGAGGAAGAATTGAGTGCAGCTGATATGGAGAATTATAGGACACTCGTTGTGCAACGAGTGTTAAGTACTCAGATGGAGCAAACAGAATAGCTACAACGCCACAATTTATTTCAGATGTTCCTCATAGTCCAGAATTATCATGTTCGAGTTATTATTGATGGAAGAAGCTGCAACAACTTGGTAAGTTCAGATATGATCAAGAAGCTTGCCTTGCCGACAATAAATCATCCTCACCCATATCATATTCAATGGTTCAACAATAGTGGTAAGTTGAAGGTAATGCAAACAGCTAGGGTACATTTTTATATTGGTTCATACCATGATTGCGCTAATTCCGATATAGTTCCCATGCAAGCATGCTTTCTTTTGCTAGGACAACCATGAGAGTTTGATACTGATGTTTACATTATGCTTTGATATGCAAAGATGCTTTAGTTTCATTTGAGAATATATCTAGCTCTTTGTCTCCTACTGTTGCTAACCTTTTGTAGGAGTTTGTGGATGTATTTCCAGCTAAAGTACCCCTGGGATTACCATCTATTAGAGGGATTGAACATCAAATTGATTTGATTCCGGAAGCAACTTTGCCAAATCATGCTGCATATAGGACCAACTTGGAAGAGACTAAGGAAATTCAATGACAAGTCCAAAACCTTTTGGACCACGGGTATGTCCAAGAAAGCCTTCGCCCTTGTGACATTCCTATTCTGTTAGGAGAAAATAGACCAGCCTAAAGATAATAGTTCCACATTGAAATCATCGATCATATTACTTACTCTTTGAGTCTTTGTTTCAAAGACTAAATCTGATTTTTTTTTTGACAGAATTTATTTTCTTTCTTTCTTCCTATTATGACAACCCGTGACGATTTATGGTACATGCAGTTAGATCTCCAATTTGGTCAAATTGGTTCTCCAGCAATCCTCGCCTCGCCTTTGCCAAGGAAGGTCCCTTAGCTATCAGCGTATTTCTGAATATTTAATTTGAACATACGAAAACGAATGTGCAGATATCTTGAATATTATCATCACAATACCATGATTTTATTAAGTAAATTTTGAGAGTGCTCCGTACATGTAACCAGGCGAACAGTGAACATGATCACTGTGACTGTGAATATATGATGCTCAGCTACAACTCTGTAAGCACCTGCTGGACTAGTCTAGTCTCACTACTAGACTACCAGCTGACGAGCTGACCATGCCTGCAAATGCAGAAGCCAAAGCTTGCCAGCCAATCAGAAAACCGCACAAATGGTTCCTTGTTCTGAAGCTTTTTTTTTTCTTTAACAGCCATGTATCGCCCTCGGATCAGCAGATGTGCAGGAATCTTCTGGGTGCAAATTTCCTCTGAACAAACGAACAAATGCAGCAACGGCAAGTTTCATCCTGTGGAGAAGTGGAACTAATGAAGGTTGTGAAGAAACATCGAGCACTCCAGACTCATTGTTTGTCATAATGCAGTTCATCTAATTATCTCTTTCATGTGTATTTATAGATATCCGATCATCTGAATATAGCATAGCAATTCTTTGCAGGAGATAGACCAAATAAGGGTGAGTCCAATTTATTAGATCAATTGCAACATATTGAGTCGATACCATCCAATGGATCAATGGATCTTCTAAAGGTGATACTTTTATCCTGTGAACTATTCCTTCCACACAACATTTTACTGTTTTGTGGTTTCGTGGTTCTTTCTATTTTACTAGTTCCACACGACATTTTACTCTGTCTTTCTATTTTACTTTTAAGTGTTTTGTTGAAACTAGTCGATCAAGTCACCGGGTAACATAATAGCTAAAAAAGTACTCGACGTTTTTGGATATGTGTTAACTGCACTATAGATCACTGTTCTTGTTCATTGAAGCCTCAGATGTTACTTCACAGGCAGACCAAGAATTGATCATGTTGCTTGATTAAATAAACTATTGGAGCTCAAAGTTCATTTTGTTACCCATATAATTTATATTATAGATCTGCTTTGTTGGAGTATCTTTTTTTTGAAAGAAACCTAATGCAAATCTTTGCTTGAATTTGTATTCTAAAGCTTCTTGGTTGGAGCATCTCAATGATGTCTACTTTATTATGAACAAGCTGAACTCATACACACTAGAATCATTGTTATAAAACATTATCCAGTTAACACTGCTAAATGTTGATACTGCCAAAGCAAAGTTTTCTGACATGTCAGGTAGCTGAAGACGAATTTGTTTAAATCTAGTTATGTTAGGGTAAACACCAGCTAGGAAGATAGCCGGGTGGCATCGGCTGTTAGGAGAGGAATTGAACTATAGATTAAGGGAGACTTAAAACCATAAGAAAGACATAGGAGAAGAGGATTGGAACTAGATTCATTTCTCTCGATTACAATGAATGTTGTGCCCTCCTTTATATAGGAGCTAGCCCTAACAATCTAAATTAACAAATCTTATCTCCAAGACTAACTAATAGATCTTATCTCTAACTAATCTAATTTAATCCCTAACAACTAATCTTATCACTAACAAGTTATAATCCGTTTTATGTGTCTCACCAGCTCTTCTTTCATGTTACTGGCCAACCAAAAATTCAGTTAGCTATCTTATATTTGAAACTTATGACCAAGAGCATGCTCAAGTCAATGATGAAAAATTATGATTTTCTTGAATCCCTAACATTTGAACAGGACATGTCAACTGATTGCAGTAGTTGTCTAATGGTTGGTAAGATGATTTTCTAATTGTCTAATGGTGGCAGAGAAATCACACCTTTTAATCAAGCTGAGTTCTTGCAAAATTTGCACTTGTACACAGGAATGATGCTACATTTATTAGACTCAGATTCCTTCAGTTATCAACTTATCATTGATGCAAAAGGCTTGCTGCTGTTGCAAGTTCTGTAATGCTCACAACATTAAAAGTCGTTGATCATGGTGACTGCAAGGATCAAAACATCTGAATTTTTACCTGAACCTTCTAAAAGTAAGGTTACAAGGTCTATGAATGTAACCACATATCTATGTGAGCCAAAATTTCATGTCTCTGTATTACAATATTCTGCATAATTAGGATCAATATCTAGCTTGAGTTTTTATGAAACACTTGAGTATTTAATAAGAGACTAGCCATGCTAAAGTTTTACCACGACACATCACTCATCCTACAAGTGAGAGGGGGTACAAAAATGTTTGGGAAGAAGAAAATTGAGAAAACAAATGGGCTAAAAATTGTGCGTACCACACTCATCCCCTTCATCCTGTAAGTTGCATTTGCTTACATGCTAAGGTCATGTTTGTTTCAGCTTGCAATTGCTAGATTGTGATACGTAATCTGCAAGCTGAAACAATCACTCCAGATGATATTCTAGCTCTCAGATTATAACAATCCAGTAATTCAAGTTCCACCAGTTTCTGTAGATTGTAGAATTCAGTTTTTACGGTCTAACTTTTTACAATCTAAAATCTACAATTTGTTTTTCACGATCTCCAGCTGAAACAAATAGACTCTAAGTAGAGTACTTTGCATTTTTTTTCTATTACACAACATTCTAGAAGAACAAGCAAACAAAGAACAGAGACCCTTGCTGGTATACATATATACCTTTTCCCTTTTTTTATGATGGATGCTGGACATATCAACATGTTTGAACCTTTTAACTGCTCCCCTCTGTTTCTGTTCTTTTGCTACCTTTCTGAAAGCATATAAATTCTGATCAGCTCAAATATTTGTGTTTTGCTTTTCTGATCTCATATGTATATAATAACTCGTCGGCTTGAAAAAGTATATATGTAATCAGGGACGGTCACTCACCTGTCTGTACCTCATCAACAGGCGTTCGGAGCATCACCTCATACTTTCTTTTTTTTTTTCCTTGAAGAAGAAAGTCTTTGTCCAAGGCTGTATATATAGACACATCGACAAGAGCAGCATACCAACAACTTAATAGACAGCATAAAAAAGGTATGTGCTACTAGTCTTAGTACAATATCTATTCAAAAGATTAGTGATTACTTAAAACACATGAGTGACTACTGATATGTAGTTCCAAATCGAACCCAACAAATCCATGGCCTTAAAAATATTAAATCGAAAGCTATGACTATGGGTGTTCAAAGACATTCTTTTCTTTAACAAAGGGGAGACCACGATACAGCATAAGACATAAGGATGGCGGCAAATTCTCGAATGACCCAAGGACACGCATTTGAAGTACAAAATTAAAGCTTATAGCCTGCAGAAAATGCATATCATAAGAAAATCATGTACATATAACATTCTGATGCGGTACTACCTTGCATTATTATTCATTTCGAGGTAGGTTAAAGGTTGAGAAATCGCCCTTGGAATGGGAGAAAGGGAGGGTAGGAAGAGTAAGGAGTGGAAAGGGACAAGATACCAGAATAAATTGCTGAGGACACTATGATTGGGTTGCAAGGAAGCACAATATGGCATGAGGGGGCAGGGTACAGTGCAATAGACTTCACCTCCACCCCGTGCCAAAAGCAACGCTGATGGTTACCTCCTCTCTAACCTTCCTACCCCTCCTCCCTATTTCCTCCCGTTTGCATACGAACCCTGCAGCGGCGTTCCTCATTCCTCAATGGGGTGGCTCCACTCCCTCTTCTCCCCTCTCAGGAGGATGTGGGTTCGGGCGCATTCGGAGCGTCGAAACCGTAAGTCCTCTGCCTATGATATTAATCCTACAAGCACGTGAGGCATTATTCGATCTTTCGTATGATGTTGGTGCATTGCAGACATGTTCCTGGCATCCGTTCTTCTTTCTGAACATTGTTGCGCGTTTGGTGACATTGTTCAGCGTGCTAACTGATTCCATTCCTCTTTATTGGCAGGGAGGGGAATGCACATCCTCTACAAGGATGTCCAGTCCTGCCAGGACGAGGACGTGCACGTCCTGTGGTCGATCCTCATCGACTCGCACCGCCACCCGGCTCTCCGGAAGCTCAAGCTCTGAACTCTGAAGAAAGCAATGGCATGTATGAGAGTGAGTGTTCATCATAGAGTGAGTGTTGTTTGGCCTTCACTGCTACTTTCCATAGGCCTCCCTAGATGAGTTTCATCCTAGAGTGAGTGTTGCTTGGCTTTGAATTCATGGTCCTCCTCATCGGCCATTGCCCTCGCATTCAGGAACCGAAAAAGAAAGAATTGAGAGCTGCTGGAAGAAGAGAGGTTTGTGTGATGTGTTTTTCTTTTGTGTTTGATTTGACCAGTGAGGTTGAAATGTCACCTGTGAGTGTGTTGAGCTTGATATATATGAGTGTGAGGTTGAGCTGATTGTACATACACACGTAGATACATATTTGCTCAAGTGCCTTACCTTTGGTTGTATTGTATGTCTGGGAGACTGGTTGTTAGACTGTATCTGTCCCTGCCTTTGGCTATTCAATTGCCTGTCAATTTCTCGGTGCCTGATGTGTCCTTTGCTTTCCTTTTCTGCCGCACCAGTGGCTGCCAAGTGGTCATGCTCATGTATTTGGACTAGAATATATATATGTGTGTGTGTCATAAGTGTATTGATTAATGTTTCTAATGGCATGGAATTCAAAGTAGAAGTCAATATGGGTTGTATTTATCAGAAATGGCCAGAACAAAAAAATATCTTCTTTAGCTAAAGCCGGCATGCCGACACTTGTGTGAGAGGCGTCGTGGAGAATTATTTTGTTTGGATTAAGCTCTACAAGAGTTGTCAAGCAAAAGATGTATAATAGTATTAAGTTTTTATCTATGATTTTACATCAAACCAGGTTTGTTGGCATTTGTTTTCATCTCGCATGAGCTAATTATTCGAGGACGAGGCTCTGCCTTCTGACATAGAACCATTCCTATTCGACTTGGTCAGGCACAGTCTGACAGGTTAGGCCTACTTGCAGATACCACACAAGCCAGAAGCCACTAAGTGACGAGGAAAGATACACATCAGCGCCCTCCTTGCCACACGAGCAGCATGCATGCATGCGGGTTCCACCGAATATTTGGCTGGTGGCATAGTAAAACAACATTTTCACAAACCTGGTTTGTGTGGAACTAATGTCAAAATATGTAGTAGTATAACGAACAATTTTACTTGGAAACCGAGGTTAAAAGGGACCGTTTTGCCAAAAAAAAAAAGTTCAAAAACACTACTTGCCGGATAGTTTGTGCTGCCTTTTCATTTTTAATTTCACACTTGATTTTTCTTTTCAAAGATTTTATTAAGTACATAAAGATTAAAAAGCAAAGTGTAACTATTTTGCCAAAATGGGGATCAGAGGGTGGCATGTAGGTCGTGAACCAGCCCTATAAAGCTCTTGAACCCTGCTGACCCTGAGGAAAATGTCTAGTGCAAATTCATTTTTGGGTCACAAAAAACACAACAACGAGATTTCTATGTACTAGATCTAGATTTAAGGTGCTAATCGTAAATACTTAATGTTCCATCACAGATTGACAATGATGAGTTTTAGTAATCTCAAACAGCAGTTCACATGTCTGTTTTTCATGCTAAAGCTGGTGCAGTAGGTAAACCAATCCTCAGTCATCAGCATTTCAAATCAAAGATTATAAACCCCTAACCACAGCTGTTTTCATTACAGAAAACACCATAAATCTCAAGTAATATGATGAACAATACCCTCAGTAGCATAATACATTATAGAATATGACTCATTCCTCCACTTTCAGATAATTGACACTTTCAATCAAATCTTTTGTTCACAAATACTTAGCACCTTACTAT
This sequence comes from Phragmites australis, assembly GCF_958298935.1. Lineage (NCBI taxonomy): Eukaryota > Viridiplantae > Streptophyta > Magnoliopsida > Poales > Poaceae > Phragmites > Phragmites australis. The sequence goes on from NC_084934.1 coordinate 7,530,868, forward strand.
GGCTGGTTTTGTCATATTTTCTCTTAGAAAATTTGTCGGACCGAAAATAGCGACTAGAGGGGAGGTGAATAGACATCTCAACAATTTCTTACGAAATAGATGACCTTCTCATATTTTTAATCACCCAACGCACCTCAAACCTTGAGCGGAAGCAAAATACTCAGAGAGACAAAGCAAGATGGAAAGTTTCAAGGCAATATGACTCTACGGATAGAATATTAACCATATGTTCTATTCAAAATCATTCCATATATCTTTGTGTCCAAAAAACTCGCAACTTTGAAGATAGACGAAACAGAGACAAGATTACCGTACAAGTAAACTCTCCAAGATAATGGTCTAGAAGCAAGAGAATTCAATACCCTATCATATATGTATGTGTATGTGAATTCTATGCCTCTAGCATCAAGAAAAATAACTTCCCAATGTGTTGAAATTTCAGCTCAAAAGGAAAAACGAAAATCAACAACAAAACACCAAGAACTTACAAACTTGCAAGGGAACCAATAGAAAAAAACTAGAAGGAGGGGAATTCAAACATATGCAAAAACTTAAACTTCATTATACAAAAATGTCAACCCTATGTGGATTATAAAGATTTATCTCTCAAAACTCTCATATATTACGTAAGCTAAGCACTTATCTCTCCCTCCTCTAAAACCCTAGCACAAGGTTCTCATATGGATGGCTCAAGGGATGGGCTTCCCAACTAGCCAAACCCCTCTATTTATAGCCTAGAAAACTTGGTCAAGTTTCCTTGACTGTTCCCAAAATATATCTCTCTTGTAGTACATTCCTACCTACTAGCGGGGGAATTTTGGTCTATTTTCTCCTTAATCCATCGGACGACTGTGGCACCTTTATGATTTAGCTTCGCCTCGACGTAAGCTTCGCGACGATGCCACGTGCACTCCATCCGCCTACGTTTTTTTGGCCAAACCGGGAAACCAACTCGCATGCTTCTTAAGGCGTGACTCACAACTGCTTGCTTTGACCTCAAGCAAATCTTCCGATGTTGATACATGTCCTCCGTTTTGCGATCTTGACTGCCAAGAAGTCTCTCTCGCTTCCGATCCTTCGGGTCGCTTTGTCACTTGCACCGGCATCCCCTTCGCTTAACTTTGTCAACACGTCGCCTTCATCAACCTTCATCTCCTGCTTTGCTTGACCTCCACGTGTACCGCTAGGATCATCCTTGACTCCGTCCGACCTCCTCGATCGTCCGGCACCAAACACCCCGCTTAGCCCGATCACCCGTTGTCGATCGCCAAGTTGCATCCATCACCTGCACACTATAGAACCAGCAAACATGCATCTCCAGAACAATATAATATCATCACATATTAGTCCAAATCGAAACCAAGTTGAAAAAGATCAGATGTAACAAAAATGTGAACACCGAATGGTCTGGCATTCACACTAGTGTAACACTGGACCATCCGGTGAGTACAACTCTACTAGAACTCGGTTTGCATTCCTCTTTGGAAAAATTAGTCTAGTGATCATAAAACTCCAACACCGGACAATCCGGTAAACACCTCAATATTTTCCTCAGAACTAAAAGGCTCCGGTGATACTCTCCGGTGTTCACACGCCCATCACCAGATCATCCTGTGAGTACATCATCACTGGAACTTAGTTTTTCAACCTCTCTAGAAATCTTGGTCCGGTGAAGCCTCCGGACCATCCGGTGAGGCTACCGCACCAGACTTTCACATTTGCACTCTTCTCTGGAAAAAATAGTCCGGTGCTCACTCTCACGCATACCGGACCTTCCAGTGAATGATTTTTTCTCTGCCTCTGCGCTAAAAAGCTCCAGTGCTCACATCTACCACACACCGGACTATCTGATGGAGTCAAAAACCCTCACACCGGACTATCCGGTGAGTGCAAGCTTCCTGCACCGAGATACCGATACAAACTCTAATTATTTTCAACTTTGGTTAGATAAAATCAACATTGCAGTATATAACCATGCATATGATAACCAACAAAAGCCACACAAATATCAATCACTCATCACATAAGATAAATCAAGGCACATCTCAACTTAGTTTCAATCTCCCCCTTGATGAGTACATTGATAACATCACAAAGAACAAAAAAAGGTTTGAAGATGGCACAAGAAGCTCATTCAAGTGACTAAAAACTCAAAAAAGAGCAAGAACATATCACTTGGTATAAGAAGATTGCAAAGGCTCGAAGAGAAGAAGAGACTAGCCAAAAAGAAAATAAAAACACAAAAAAGCAAATGATGCAAAAGATACTCTCCCTATGCTCCCCTTGATGAATGCACATGTTACATTTTTCCCCCTTTGAGACTTGCTTTCTTGAGTTCTTCCCCTTTGGCAATGCAAACATCAAAGATAAAATATTATACAATGTATGAATATGCAATGACTGTTTCCAAAATACCCCTCTTGTAGTACATTCCTATCTACCACTGGGAGTATTTTGGTCTATTTTCTCCACTATCCATCAGACGACCGTGACGCCTTCACGACTTAGCTTCGCATCGACGCAAGCTTCGCGATGATGCTACGTGCACTACATCCGCCTGCAGTTTTATGGCTAAACCGGGAAACTAACTTGCACGCTTCTTAAGGTATGACTCACAGCTACTTTCTTTGACCTCAAGTAAGTCTTACGATGTTTATGCGTGTCCTTCGTTTTGCAATCTTGACCACCGGCAAGTCTCTCCCGCTCCGATCCTTCGGATCGCCTTGTCACTTGCACCGGAATCCACTTCACTTGACTTTGTCAACACGCCGCCTTCATCAACCTTCATCTCTTGCCTTACTTGACCTCCACATGTACCGCTAGGATCATCCTTAACTCCGCCCGGCCTCCTTGATCGTCCAGCACTAAGCACCCTATTTAGCCCCGATCACCCGTCGTCGACCGCCAAATTGCATCTATCACATGTACACCATGAGACTAGCAAACATGCATCTCTAGAACCATATAACATCATCACATGTTAGTCCAAATATAAAACAAGTTAAAAAAGATCAAACGTAACAAAAATATGAACACCGGATGGTCCGGCATTCACACCAATGCAACACCGGACCATCCGGTGAGTACAACTCCATTAGAACCCGGTTTGCATTCTTCTCTGAAAAATTTAGTCTGATGATCATAAAATCCCAACAGCGAACAATCCGTGAACACCTCAACATTTGTCTCAGAACTGAAAGACTCCGGTGATACTCCGGTGTTCACACGCCCATCCCATCCGGTGAGTACATCATCACTTAAACTTAGTTTTTCAACCTCTTTGAAAATCTTTATCCAGTGAAGCCTCCGGTGATCACCCATGCACACACCGGATCATCCGATAAAGCTATCGCACTAGACTTTCACATTTGCACCCTTCTCTGAAAAAATTAGTCTGATGCTCACTCTCACCCACATCGAACCTTCCGGTGAACAAATTTTTCTATCTCTGCGCTGAAAAGCTCCGGTGCTCATATCTACCACACACCAGACTATCCGGTAAGATCAAAAACCCTCACACCGGACTATCCGGTGAGTACAAGCTTTCTGCACCGAGACACCGATACAAACTCCAATTCTTTTCAACTTTAGTTAAACAAAATCAACATTGCAATATATAATCATACATATACTAACCAACAAAAACCACATAAACGTCAATCACTTATCACACAAGATAAACCAAAGCAAATCACAGCTTGGTTTCTCAAAATTATCACTAGTTAAGCATGTTTGGTCAAAACTGTCACTTATTTTTCTTCTTTTAAAAGAGTACAATGGTAAGCCGGAACACATTTTTCTCTTAAATAAGATGAAATATAGAAATATAAGAGCAATGAATTATTGAAGAATCATGGTTAGCAAAGACCCAGTTACATGATACAGATGCCACAAAATATTGAATTAAGGTACTACATAATGTGGCAATGCATCATTAGCATCAGATAGATACATAGATTGATGTTTCGGCTTCTAAAAAAATGAAGGACCAAAAGCAGCAAACTGATAAAGAGAAATAACAAACTAAAACAATCAAACAAAGAAGTATGGCAACTACATGAAGAGGACAAATTATCAACCAGACGTGACAAGCAAGCTTTGAAATAGGGTATGACATCCGCTTCTGTGCCGGAGAGAGCACCCAAAGGAGTAACAGTAATCTGGAACAAACAACATACAGTTATTAGAAAATCTATTTAGTGAGAAACAAAAGTTGTATGATAGTTAGGCCATTCTTACGTATCCATCTACTAGGGACTTGTGGTCCGTGTCATCTCCTTCCTCTTCATCAGAACTTCTCCCCACAATCTGTTTGGAATTCCAACAACTCCAATCATGAATACGTATTAATTTGTCCATTTTAGTTCATAAAACATTATGTATTAGTTTAGCTAGCATAAAAGAGTAACAAATAAAAAAGATGACAAAGATCTCCAGACACCCACACACAGACAACGGTTATCATCCATGTAAATGTGCTCGCCAATCTAGAAGTGTCAAATATCAACAAATCTCTCATTTAAAATTGTCATAAGTTATAAGAGGCTGCACAAGACTGTTAATATTAAACATCAGAAATTATAATAGTATGGCTTCAGGCGAGAATCAATTCCAATTCTCTGATACAAATTTATGTTTCTTATCTTAGAAGGTATTTTCTTGAAGGCTACCTATTAGGACCAGTTCAAATGTGATTGGTGGAATTAGCATGGAGTTTGAAAATGAGAAGTTGCTCAAAGCAAATGCTAAGTTACCACTCTCTTAAACAATAGGTCATTCTCTGATGAAGTATCTAGTTCACTGTCCTTTTCACTGTCAACATCCATGTTTGCTGTCTGGTAACTTTCTACTGCAGGTTTCTTGTACACTGTTTGCTTCCAACCAATTCTGGCCACTTATTTTCCTTGTTTTGTAACTTTATATTCCTATAGCCAAGAAAAGCACAAAAATAAAGAAATAATTATATTTCCATCTATTCACAAAAACAAAACTAAGGACATATCTATTAGAAAAATGCTTGGAGAAGAAATCAGTATAGCATTTAACATTCAGCGAAAATGAGCAGAAATATATAAATCTTAGGTTAAAGTTTAAGGATATAAATCACATAATGAATGCTAAAAATTCTCAGAAGTGTATTTACACTTTTTCATCTCCGGTGCCATGGTCCATTGTTTTGTCCATACACAGTCTCCGGTGATTTGCTTTTCCTTGGCAAGCTTAAAACTTTAAATACTGTGGTGCAAGTTTACTTCAAAAACAAATTACCTTGTGATGTGCAGCATCAGTAGGTACATCTATATTCAAGAATGATCCTTTAAGATATGTTTCGTTCTTGATCTCAACCATGACACCATTTATCAGAGGCATTACAGCCACCTTGAGGTCATTAACACTGCTCAGACCTGCAATCCTATAAAACTGAGAGATCAAACAGCATACACTAGGTATCACTTAATAACTCACTTGTGTTGATTCATTACATGGGAGGTCCTGGCTGAGAGTTGAAATGTGCAAATGTTGAGCATGTACATTGAAATCGACTTTAAGGATTTTATAGACGAAAACTAGTAGATTTATATGGAGTCTGGGGTTCTGGGATCCGACTGTACATTGCAGAAGAGCTGAGATGGTTCAAATAATCTGAAAGTAAGATTACAAAAGTTCTACATGCAAAGAACTACTTCAATTTCCCAAATGATTCCACATTCTAGACTAGATCGTGCACTTTTCTAACACTTCAAAGGATTCAAAGGAAACTGAAGCACACTACGGAGTATGGAACAGCTGGTACTTTGCAGAGGAGTACTCAGAACCGTCTTTCACTTTGCAGCCTATTTTCTTTAATGCGATTTTGATTTGAACGGGTTATACAACGACAGTATGCAAGATGTACTGAAGGATGGCTATAACCATCACTGAAGCCAATAGTTGTGAAAGTTTGATCAGAAAAAAACTGAAAAGCCTATCAACATACAGATCATCATTTCACATGAAATGCTCAGATCTTACCAAAGTATAACATATTTTTTTATCAAATACCTGAAGGATACCTGAAGGATTCTTTTTCACCTTGGAAAGTGTGGAAGGAGTTATCAGCAATTACGTTTCATTAACCAAAAAAAAAAAGAGTTGTTTTACTACAGCAGATAAAAGCAAAGAAGCAAAATCTTTGCATACCAATCATATGACATTGCTATTGCTGGAATCCCATATAAGAATGCCTCCCTAGCACCAGCAACTGTTCCAGAATAAATACTGCACATTAAAAGCACAAAACGCTCATGATTCACTGCTATATAAATATTTCTTTCTGAACCTAAAATCAAATCAACCTAACCAAGGTAGTAGTTCCAATTAGTTTAGATGACTACTTAATCTTGCCTCCAATTAGAAAAGGTACTTGTTGCTTTTTTACATTTTATGGTCTCCAATATAAACTTGAACAGCTCATTTTTAACATTATATTTTAGTAAAAATAGCAGAAGTATATTGTGGTAGCAAATTCAACGAGAAATATAACTGTGTCATCTCCTCATGGCTAATCAAAATATATCTGTGTTGATCTAAAAAAATATATTTGTGTTTGAATTTGAAGTTTGGATTACACAGGTACCATAGCAACAGGTATTTTGGACCGGCAGTAGCAATATGTTTCAGAGCATGAATACATATTTATCAACAGAGATACTTACACATGGTATCCACAATTCTTTCCGATGTTGATTCCGCTAAGTACCTGCATTAAGATCATACAGAATTGAATGGAACCCAAGTATTATTTATGAGGAGAGAACTGGTACATAGATAAACTCTTTGTAACTAAAGCTTACAGAAAACCAAGGACTTTGTAATATATCTATCAAGAAACTTCAAAGCTTACCAGATCAGGAACCAAACCATCAAAGAGCTTTCCAGAGATGCCTACAGAGGCGCAGTCAGCAGGAGTTCCTAACATTAGTAAGAGAAACTGTAAGCATCCAACACGCAATGTCTTTGAAAATGTAGTATGAAACAATTTATAAGGGGAAGTTCATCATGCAATATTTTGACGGAATCAATGAAATAACAGACAAACCTGAAACTGCAAATGCTGTAGCACCGCTTATATCAACATGTTTACAGCGGAGTGCAGGGCGCCAAGTGATGCAGTGGCTAACGCCCGACCTATCTCTGCATTTAGAAGAAAGTTAAAGAAATAGAGTTTTAAGAATAAGACTGAGCATGGCGATTTACCTATTACAGTTAGTTAAAGACTATATGAAGGTCTTTATTTTCTTCACATGAAGACATAATAACACACATATTTTATCAGTTTCCTTCTCAACAGCACCATGTTTATGAGGCCAATGACAGCATCACTAGTTTGCGAAGAAAAACATTCACTAAATGAACCATATTGCAGCTTTTTATCTGAATTAGGTACACCCGTATCACAACTTTTTGCATCACAGTAGCCCCACAAAGGCATTTTTTGAAACCAACTTGGCAACTTGAATGGTGCATTTGCAGCTCATGATTGGAAAATACTCCACAACTGCACAGATTCCATGTTCTGCAGGCAGTATCTTGTAAAATCTGATACCCCGTATATAATGCTTAAAGCTATTATTTGTTTTCTTCCAAAGAAAACTTTTGTGATTCTTTTTCTTTCTTTTTTTTTTTTAAAAAAAACTTGACCATACTGACACCGCTAAATATCTGGGAACGACCAAGATTGAATCAAGAACTTGCCTTGTTTTTTTTCTGTTTCTTTTACTGTAATGTTAGCCCAAGCAATTTCACATCAATGATCAACAGGGAGATCACGAAGTACAGAGAACTGCATCATCTGATGCACATCCAGAAATTTACGAAAAGAAGAAAATTTATTACCTCTCATCCCCTGTTTTATCTTCCTGGGTGACATACCAAAAAGAGAAAGGAGAAAACACATTTGTCCTCAAAATTCTTGTTTTCTATGCACTGCCCCCAAGTCCCAACCAATCCCATTCACGAAGCAAACAGCATCACGTGATACTACCAAATAATCCTCGGAAGGCACCTACCTACCAAGCAAGCAAGAAATTGGAAGGGCGCGAGCAGGAGAGGGGAGGGATCGCCATGGGGCCGGGAAACTGACATGTCGGGCGCGCAGACGAGGATGCAGAAGCGCCCCGTGGCGACGAGCTGGTCGACGAGGAAGTCGATGCGTCGTCGTTCGTCACCAGCACCACCGGCGGCGCCGCCGCCGCAGCCGCCGATGTGGAGTCCATACGAGCGCAGCACGGGGAAGGGGAAGGTTCCGTTTCCGTTCGCGACCACGGCTCCCATTGTGCGCCAGTGTTTTTAGTTGGCGATTTTTTTTTAAAAAAACATATTAATTTAATAGAAAATTTAAAAATGACATCCATTTCCTAAAAATTAGGTAAATAGTACATTATTAGCATCCAAATACCGATCGGACATCTGTCAGCATTTGGCATGCCGATAGACCTCTTGTCGACATTTTATCTGCTGACAGGATGAGGTGGTAGGGGACACATAGCCTATCAGCACGAGGTCAAGCCGATAGCCAACAGGCTACCCTGACAGGCTATTTTTTGAATTAGTGTGAGAGAAAACCGAGCGGGCAAAACGGGGAAATAATAGGCCATGTCGGCACTTGATCTACTGACAAGCACCCTGTCGACATCAAAACTGCAGATAGGGGTCTGTCAGCATGCGAAATGTCGATAAGACCCATATCGGCATTTGGCATGCTGACAGGTACTATTTACGTAAATTTTTTTTTTAAATAGATGATATTTTTGTAATTTTCTATTAAATTTATATTATTTTTACAAAAATTCTTTAGTTGTCCACCCCACTTGTTGTGGTTGGGGGGTTTATTCTGAATAGAATAATGATAGATTTTACACTTTGCACTAATTCTTCGAGTTTATAAATGTCGGGCCTATTTCGAATATGAGAAATATTGTTAGTTCATGTGGAAATTAAGAAGCTTGAATGACATAACACATAGGTTATCATGCCTTGAGATGAGGTTTTATTCTTCTTTCAGTAATGTTGTTTGTATGAATTTGTTGGTTTGAGTTGTGTCTGAAAATTCTTCCGTATTCATTTTTAAGTAGGTTTCTGAATTTTTGAAAAACAAAATGCCACCACTTGAAAGAAAAAAAAAAGGTTTAGTTGTCATTTGTGCAGTTGTCTTTAGATGTCTAACACATTAGAAGAGTGAATCTCACATTCTATATTTGGTGGTTTTGTGGTATAGGCGGTTTGTGGCCTATCAGTAATTTTTATGCAAGTACTTGAGATAACATATTTTCATTTTATTTAAATTTTCCAACTACATATTATCTAGTTTCATAGTTTGTTTTAAATGCATATATTTCAAGATAAAACATTGTGATTGTACTTATTGTAAGAAAGAAGAAGGGCTCCATATATTTAAACCCATAAAAGAGGGATTACAAGGGCTATAATGATCCATTAAGGACCACAATTATAGGCGTACAAATATGCAATGAATACAGTAAATGGATGTACAAATCTACAATGAATGCAGTAAATAGAGAATAATATCTCTGCAGTAAGTACAACGTAACATCAGAGATTGAATTCTCTAATACCTTCCCGCAGTTGCAGCGGGAGGCTCCCGGACGCCAAGACTATCCCTAAAGTCGATGAAGAGCTTGGAGGGCAGTCCTTTGGTCATGACATTGGCGAACTGCAAACTTGAAGGCACATGAAGAACGTGAATATGGTCGAGGGAGACCTTTTCCCGGATGAAGTGGATGTCGATCTCTATGTGCTTGGTTCAACGATATTGAACAGGGTTGGTTGACATATAGACCACGTGGACATTATCAAGTAATGACAGTAGCGGACTTGAATGGGAGGTGTAATTCTTACAGCAGTTGGTGAATCCAGCAGCACTCAGTGACAGCGTGGGTGACCGCCCTATACTTGTCCTCAGCACTTGGGTGGGACATAGTCATTTGGTCCTTGGAAGAACAAGAAATCAAGTTGTCCCCAAGGTAGACGCAGAAGCCTGAAGTCGAGCACCTAGAGTCTAGACAACCGGCCCAATCAACATCTGAATATGCAGTGAGATATGATGTAGATGAAAGCTGAAGGAGGAGGCCATAGTGAAGGGTGCCCTTGAAATAACGTAGAATATGCTTGATGAGGGCAATATGAGGTTCCCTAGGAGCGTGAATATGAAGACATACTTGCTGAACTGCATTAGCAATGTCTATGTGTGTCAATATGAGGTATTGAAGAGCTCTGAGGCTGCGATATTGTGTGGTCTCGGCCACGGGTCTCCTTCTGTCCCTGAAATCTTGGATTGAGTGCCAATCGATGTGCTGGTTGGGTGGCATTTAGCCATTCCTGCCTTCTAAAGGAGATCAATAGCATGCTGCTTCTTGGATAAGAATAATCCAACTGATGAGCGGGTTGCTGAGATGCCTAGAAAATAGTGCAAATCACCAAGATCGTCATTACGAACTCACTATGAAGGCTGTGAGTGAGTTGTGTGAGGAGGGCATCTGATGAAGCTGTGAGGGTGATATCATCCACATAAAGCACCAGGTGTGCAATCGCAGATCTTGATCGGAGCACAAATAGAGAAGTGTCCAAAGATGAAGCGATGAAGCCCTTGGAGGTAAGATATGTGGCAAACTGCTGGTACCATGCTCGGGGGGCTTGCTTGAGACCATAAAGGGACCTCAAGAGGCAGCAGACATGCTAAGGATGAGCTTGGTCAACAAAACCTAAGGGTTGTTGGCGATATACTGTCTCATGAAGATTGCCATTGAGAAATGCATTCTTGACATCTAGCTGTTGAATAGGCCATGATTGAGAGATAGCGAAGCTGAGTGCAATCCATATTGTGGCAAGTTTGACAACCAGACTGAAGGTCTCATCTTAGTCAACACCAAATTGTTGAGAGCAGCCACAAACTATCCAACGGGCTTTGTAGCAAGCAAGAGACCCATCGAAGTTAAACTTCTGTTTGAAAACCCATTTTCTAGTGACAACATTGGCTCCATGAGGTCGGGGGAACTAGAGTCAGGTGTTGTTGCCAATGAGTGCCTGATATTCTTTGTTCATAGTGTGCCTCCAGTTTGGATCTTAAAGGGCTTCTCGATATGATGTGGGCACATGGGAGACAGAAGTGTGTTCAACTGTGAAGCCGAACCTGTCCACTGGGACTATAACCCCATCCTTTGCCCGAGTCCGCATTGGATGAGGACAAAGACCAGATCGAGATACAGGAGCTATTGTAAGTGCAATAGATGTTGTCGTCGATGTCACAGCTATTGCAGCAGAGGGAGTTGTTGCAGTTGGGCCTCCTGCCGAGCTGCAACCCTCATTTGGTGCAGAAGAAGAGGTACTTATATATGCTCTTGGGCGTCTGGTGTACACCAAGAGCAGTTTGGGAAGTTGTGGTGCCGAACCTAGTGTTGACGCGATGGCGCGTGGTGCTAGAGGAGCAGACATGTCGGATATGGGCACATTTGGTTGGACCGGTAGTATAGGGGCACCAAAGACATGTAAGAAATCAAGTTCTCGTGCCGGGGAAGGTGGCGACGAGGTTAGTTTTTCAAAGGGAAAACTAACTCTTTGAAGACAACGTGGCGAGATAGAATGACTCGTCGAGTTGTGGGATCGTAGCAACGATAACCGCGATGATTGGATGGACAACCAATGAAAATGCAAGCCGGTGATCTAGGATGAAGTTTTGTGAGTGGTTGTGGCTAACATATTAGGATAGCAAAGGTAACAAAAAATGTGAAGATGTTCGTAGGAGGGGTGAATACCATGTAGCATGAAGTATGGAGTGGTTGATGCGATAGCTTTACTTGGTCGGCGATTGAGGAGGTATGTAGCAGCGGCTAAAGCTTCGACCCAAAACCAAGGGTGCAACTTAGGATTGGAGAAGAAGTGTGTGCATGACGTTGTTTATGGTGTGGATGGTGCATTCAGCTTTCCCGTTTTGAGGTAAGGTGTATGGACAAGACAAGCAGAGAACAACACCTAGGTTTGTGAAAAAAGATGTTGATTTGGTGTTGATGAACTCCCGACCATTGTTGGTTTGAAGGGAGCGTATGGGGACTCCAAATTGTGTTTTGACAAAGGCAAAGAAAGACTTGATTTATGTGAATGCATCAAACTTAGTGCAAATAGAAAAGGTTCGATATTAATGTGAACAATCATCAACAATAACCAGATAGTATTGAATGCCTTATATGCTTGGAATTAGAGAAGTCCACAAATCACAGTGAATTAATTCAAAAGGATTGCTACACATTGTATTGCAATTATAAAAAAAGTAGATGGACATGTTTTCCAATTTGATAAGCATGGCATAGATGTTGGCTAAATTTTATTTGTGGGAGAGCTATCTATCGCAGGGTGATGGAAACATCACAACTGGAATGGCCAAGACAATGATGCCTAGTGTCTACAAATGGTACAACCAACAGGAGAACACATGGCTGACGGTGGCGTGGGAGACAGTGGCTTGGGCTCGAACACGATGGCAACTTGTCAGAGTAGGCGGAGTATGATGTTGAGACTCAAGCGATCTTGTCTAAAGACTTTGCGGCCTTCGGGATAGTTCATGGCGATGCGATGATGGTGTAGGTGGACAATGGAGCTCGGTGCTCGGTGTAGAGGCACTCTGACAGTGGTTTCTTGATGCAAAAGAGGGGAAAAAGCTCGAGATGCTCCGAGGGATGTTTATGGCCTCCTATTTATAGTTTGGATGAGGGGAGAGTCCTGGTTTGATTCGAATTAGTGTTCAGATAGAAATCGACGACGACGATGCTCCTATTCGATGTGGATTCCTCGTTTGAACTCAGTCGCGGTAGGGATAGGATAGGGGATACTTCCCGTGACTCAACTGGACTCCGACGACCGGCTTTTGGAAGGCCTTCTAATCGTGTCCATTGTAGATTCGGTGGCAAATCTCCATTGTAGGGTTGGTAACATTCTGGTTGGGGAACGATTCCAACCGGAGGTGGACAATAATCGAAGGGTTCCGGCTGTCTACGACACGGAGAGGAGAGTGCATGGGAGGACAATATGTATATTAAATAATATATTGATAAACAAGCATATATGTTTGAAATTGTTTGAATATGTATATATGTCCTTGTTTATATATTTATTTATATATATATATATCCTACTTTAAAAAGCAATAAGGTATGTTCTTTCACCAGAATATTCCTCTGTCAATTCCTTTGTCCGTCCGATAGTTATGCATTGGCCTGATTAGACGCCCGTGTCGCACACCCGCACCGCTCTTCTCTCCTACTCCCTTTCCCTTACGCTGATCCCGCACGCCCACTCCACTCTTCTCTCCCTCTCCCTTTCCCTTCCGTTGATCCTGCTCTCCTGCTCTAGCGCGCTCCGCCCTCCCTTGCCCTGACGGCCCGACCCCGATCAAAAATTTGTTAAAGGACATCTGCTCACGCAATGATGCACGCCTCCTACTCCCACGAGAACGACCGCACACTCGCCATCCTGGGCCTTGTAGTCGCCTAGTCCACAGCGGCGCTACGTGTGCTCACCACCGACCACGATGTCACGGCCTCCGCCGTCGCAAGCCGCGCCCGAGAGGCGGCCTCCGAGTCCACCTGCGCCACTGTGGGTGCCTAGGTGGGCATCCCAACCATCATTCCACTCATCCGCATGGTGGCGACGGAGAAAGGCGATGCGACACCGCTGTACAAGGACGCGTTGGCTGCAATGGAGGTACGGGTGTGTGACCTGCTGGGCCGGATGACTCCACATGAGAAGGCAGCACAAATGGCCCAGATTGAGCACACCGTCACGTCGTCCCGTCGCCCTCGTCGAGCTCGCTACCGACAGCCTGCTCAACACCAGAGGTAGCACGCCCCGCGAGCACGCCTCCCCCACAGACTGGGCCGGCATGCAGTGCCTCGCGCTCCCCTCCCGTCTTGGAGTCCCCATTATTTACGGCACCGACGCCGTCCATGGCCACAACAACGTCTACGGCACCACCATCTTCCCCCACAATGTCGACCTCGGTGCCTCCAGGTATCGAATCGCGTCCATTGATGCTGCACCGGTTTGGCCGTCTCGCCGTACTAGCCCTTGTGGTGTTTTGCTCAATTCTAGCAATCGTATGCATTGATCTCCCATGGATGCGGAGCTCGCGCGTAAGATCGGCGAGGTGACCGCGCTCGAGGTTTGCGCTACTGGCATCCACTGGACCTTCGCGCTTTGCTTCACCGCGAGTAGAACTCAAAACCTTCCTGGTTAACTGGTGGTGTCTGTGCGGGACCTCTTTGATGTACGTTTGGTCTAGTGTGTGTCAGGTCTATCGGGATCCGAGGTGGGAGAGATGCTACGAGAGCTACAACGAGAACCCAGAGAATGTGTGCTTGCTGACCACCATCATCACAAGGATGCAGGGGCAGCCGCCGGCAGGCCACCCTCATGGCATGGTTACCCATTCCTCGCTTCGGCTAGGTACTTCAGTGGTGATGTTTAGCGTGTTTTTCGTATGCCCACCACATGTTTGTGGAAATGCGTCTATGTGGTTTCTAGGGAGAACATGCTTGCGCCAACATTTCGTAGGGGATGGTGGCACGAACAAGGGGATCAATGAGGGGAACGCCATTTGCTCATATGAAGATTTGGAAGGCATCCATATGGCACCTTACCCTGATTGTATAGCTCAAGGTGTGGCAACGTTGATGGCATCCTACTCTAAATGGAATGGGGAGCCATTGCATTCAAACCGGTATTTGCTGACAAATGTTTCGAAGGGCAAATTAGGCTTCAAGGTAGCAGGAGCCTATGGTGATTCTTTGGTATATTTGATGTAAGCTTAGGTTGTGATTATGAAAAGTGCTCTTGTTTCAGGGTTTTGTGGTTTCAGATTAGGAGGGTATTGATAGGCTCTGGGAGCCTCGAGAGCCTCGAGGGTCTGATTATCGCTTTTGCATTGCACAATAAGTTAATGCGGGAATGGACATGGTATGTAGTTATCGAGTGTTCACATAAACTATGTTCTGCAGCTACTGGTTCTCCTGGCTTCACTGAGCAATCTACAGATTATGATACCTCACAGATTTGAGAAGTTTTTGGAGGATCTCGTGTTCTTGATGGAGACAGGGGAGATACCAATGTCTCGGATTGATGACGCTGTTGAGCGGATTCTTAGGGTCAAGTTCATTTCTGGAGTGTTTGAGCATCCATTTTCAGACCCATCTTTGCTAGACATAGTTGGTTGCAAGGTAACATGGATGTTTGTACATCTATTTTTTTGTGTTGTTTCAGTCAATACTTCTCCTTATTCTTCTGTTTGAGCTATTTCATAATTGATATCATCAACCATAGACGATATGTTAAGTTGTTAACCTTTCAGGTACATCGGCTGCTAGCATGTGAGGCCGTTCACAAGTCTTTGGTACTTCTAAAAATGGCAAGAACCAGACCGAACCGTTCCTTCCATTGGCAAAAAATGTAAAAAGATTATTGGTGCAGGAACACATGCTGACGATCTTGGATATCAGTGCGGTGGGTGGACGATAGCATGGCATGGAAACAGTGGGAAAATAACTCTTGGTAAGAAGAAACTCAGCTTTGCAAAAATAACTATTTTTGTATTAATAAGTTTTTTTGTGAGTACTTCATGCAAATTTTTGTACTATCAACCACTTGTTTGGTCCAAAAGATTATATATTGTAGTACGATGGAAAATTCTTATATGCTTTGCTTTTTTCATCAATTGCAAATAGGGGACTCGGCTTGGCAGTTTTGATCCTAAGGGATGTTTCAGTAAGTGTTTGCATCCAAGTCCTTGTATGTTACTTCCATTTTGTGCAGTTGAACCTACCAAGACGCTCAGTTTTTTGTGAAATTCTATTTTACAAAATTGTTTTGTTCTCATTGTAGATTTTCAATTGCACACTTCTTTTAAAAGTTAATATTTATTTAAAATTCTCACACTCGAAATGTTAACTACTTGCAGCCCCAGGTGGCACATTGCAGATCCACTGGTCTTTTCGTTATGTTGATCCATTTTCCCTTTTTATGTTGAGGAAAACATAAAGTAGTGGGGAAACATAAAAAACCATCACGATGTGAGCTATGAGCACGATTCTGAGGTGAAATGCAACAGAGCTAGAGGGGAACTAGGGAGAGATGGGCCTCATGTCTGCCAGAAGGGTTTATGTGTTGAGCTCAAGGAGGCTTGACGACGGAGGGCTTTCTTATGGTTGTCTCCTATAAAGTCGTTAGTGCTTTATTATAGTTACGGGTAAGCACACTTGACTCCCTATTTCCTTTCCACAATTGCAGTCCGTAGCAAATATTGAGCTGATACAACTATGACCACTCAACTATATTATGTCATGCAAAACATCTTTGCTTCCGATACAACGCACGTGCAATTCTCTATTCAATAAAAACACACACATATATATTATATGGTCTGAAACCACCGGAAATTGTGTTGCTTTGCGGAAAACAAAAATCTATGAACTGCCAACAGTTTAACATATGACTGATAACAACTGTTGTTTCACATTTCGCCTATGGACGGATTCCTATGAGAAGTTGTTTTGCAGTGATATTTTCCTATCATGGGCCTTAATACAAAGTCAATATAGTCAAAAGAATCCTCATGCTGGTACTGTGGAGTTAGAAAGGATCCGCTAAATAAAAATTTTGGCTTATTTCTTATGCTTTGCTAATTCTTCTTCACTTATAGGTAGTCACTAAATAATGTTTTTGGTTTATTTCTTATGGTTTGCAACATCTTCCAGCTTGAACTCGCAACTTTCATGTTACCCTGTGTATTGCTTGTGTTTTCGTCTCATCTATCATATCTAAAATGAGGAAAGCCTTTTGCATTGATTTCAACCATGGTTCCACGATTTTCTCTAGAAGGAATAAATGACACTTATTGAATATAGAATTGTAATAATAATCCTTGTATGGATGTACATGTGTTACGTCACTTTTGTTTAACAAATTTTTAGCGTATGTTGCAACGCACGGGCAAACAACTAGTATATACACACACATATTTTTCTGAGATGTATATACTGCTTTTTAAGATGTACATATGCCTTTCTGAACACTCATTAGAGGAGAAGTATATACACTTGGGAGTACAGAAAAGGCTTTTATATATATATATATATATATATATATATATATATATATATATATATATATATATATATATATATATATATACATATAGCCTCTATTTAACTCCTAGTCTCCCAATGCGCTAAATAAGTATTCAAAGCGTTATCCTCTCCGCAACCGTGCAACAGAAAAAACCCAAAAATTTACTCTTACAACAGCAAAATCAACGCACCATCCTCTTTGCAACTGGAAAAAACCCAAAAAATTTACTCTCGTAACCGGAAAAACAATAATTTTACTCCCATGATATGAAAAAGGCGTAATTTTTAAAGTGCAACCAGAAAAAACCATTTCACTAGCCTTTAAATAGAGGTTATTTCCTTCTCACGTTTCTAATCCCTGTAAATCACTGAAGATATCAAGATCCGGATTTGTAGACAATGTTGGCGGAGGTGATTTGAGAGGGATGTCAATCCCTCTGTCTCGTTGTGCTCGCTCCCTAATGTTCATTGACGAGCGATACATCATTCATCAGTGCAAGCGCAATTGTACATGCGGAATTAAAGGTTTATCTAGCCCCTAAGTGTGGTTTTAGTAATTAATGATAATGCTTATAAACTAACAATTATATTGAGAATTGTTTATAGTATGTTCCATATGTGATGCATGATTGATAGAGAATGGATTCATTGAGGAATGTCATGAAGATCAATAGAGAAGCATTGAGATCAATGAGCTTTAGGTGATGCTCATGTGTAAGGAGAAGCTAGAGTGGAAGAGATCTCAATAAGATTGACAATAAGTATGAAGGCTAAGTTACTTATGTATATCAAGTAACTAAAGGTATAAAGTTGTCAATTATGTTTTATGGACTAACTCATATGCTTTGTGCTTGAGAGTGAGCTAAGGTTAGATTTCATAAGAAGGCATAAGTCGAATTTAGATATTCAAAATGCCAAGTTGGAAGAACAATATCAAAACAAGTTTAATGGACAACTTATATGCTTGATGCTTGTGGTTCATGCCTTGGTGGTAAACCAAATGAAAATGACACGAAAAGTGAAGTCTCATATGCTTTGTGCGTGGGAAGCTATCAAGAGAGCTTCATTAAGCTTCATTATGCTTTGTGTTTTAGATTTAATCCTTTGTTGTTGAACTTGATGGCAAAAAGTGGTTATGGCCAGTCCTTAGGGTGCTTGGCATGTCCCATGTGGTACATAGTTGAATCTTGGGGATTAAGTTCTGTACAATGGGGGGAAGTGTCAGAATCGGCTTTTGGAGTGTTCTTAGTTTTGATCCAATGTGGTTGAGATTATGAATTTAGTAGGGATGTGTAACCCTTTGAATAAGCTTTTCTTAGAGTCCAAAATCACCGAATCGGACATCAAAGTCAAAAGTTATCGCTGTTTTTCTGAGTGTCGGCTGCTGATCGGAAGTTTCGATCTATCAGAAAGTCCAATTTCCAGAAACTTGGTGTCCTTGGGTTCGGATGGTGTGAGGAACAGTGACGTCCTAAGAAAGGGATGGTGAATTTGGACATTTAGAAACTAATTAGCTCCAAAAACTTTACAAGATAAACCTATCTAAATGTGCTTTAGGTTTATCTAGTGTGTCTACTCTACCGCTCAAGAGTATTGCACCTACTCTAGCAAGGTAAATTGCAAGTATATAAAAACCGTTGAAACTCCACTCAATGCCTCTGTGACCACCATACACTCCGGTGTGCCTTCAAATCCATCATTGGACCTTCCGGTGAGTTATCTTGAGCCATCCGATCCTTTGCAGCCTCTCTGTGTAAAATGTTCTGGTCCATTCATCCGGTGTTCATTCCATTCACACCAGACCATCAGGTGAGTTAAACATTCTCTTCTTTTCCCTGGAAATGCTCCGATGCAACTATCTCTGTGATCACCGGACTATCTGGTGAGTTGATCTTCATTTTTCAGCACTTGCAGTAGCCTTTGCAAGAAATGCTCCGGTGCTATACTCTGGTATGCACAAACGAAGCACCGAACCTTCCGGTGGGTTGATCTTCAATCTTCCGCACTTGCATTTTTTTCTGCAAGAATGCTCCAATGTTACCCAGTGCAGATCACCAGATTATCCGATGAGGTCCTCAACCTTCTCCCCTGTTGTCAGAAATAGTCCAGTGAGTTCATGTCCTATTCACTGGACTATCTGGTGAGGCTATCAACCTCTAAACCCAATGCTCCGGTGAGTGCAAACTCCTCTGTACCAGACCTTCCAGTGGGTTGAATCTTCCTAGGACTTTCCAATTCAATCAAATTTTATCCTGGTTATGGTGACTTCTTTATGTATTGCATCCATAAAATCTACTAACATATATTCTTAACAAATATGTTAGTCCTAATGACTATGTTGTCATTAATCACTAAAATCATAATCATGGCCTCATAGGGCTATTTTTGCTACAATCTTCCCCTTTTTGGTGATTGATAACAATACAACTAAAGAAAGTGGTAAATAATAAATGATACCAATTGTAAAAAGCACAAAGCCATACCACAATGCTTGGATGCATGTTCTTACCATTTAGTCCCCTTATGTTGTGGCTCCCCATTTCTCCATTGCCACTATCTCTCTTGATCGACCCATACAAAAGCTTCTCCCCCTTTGTCAACCTAGATACTTCATGTTACTTCTTGTATCTTCTTCTTCTCCCTCTTTGTCAACTTTAGCATTCCTAGACATCTTGTATTGTGCTTCTTGCTTTAGTCATCAAGCTTCTCCCCATTTGTCAACAATCTCAAAAAAGGCTACAAACATATGTTGAACTTGAGGAAGAACATTAGAGCACATGGGAGAAAGGCTCATAAATCATGATCCAATAAAATGATACCAATTGAAAGGATATATCAATTATAAGGATATGAGACATTGATATCAGTTGAAAAGGACAAAAAAGATCATAATTCATGAAACTCACATGATATAATCTAAACTCTCTCTTTATATGTGCATACATATAATGAGACCCACTTATGAATACCACTTGTAGGAATGTAGCAATATATGCACATTTAAACAATAAGTAAAGGTAGGAAGTTTAATTCATATCATGCATGGAGGTAGTTTAAATGGAGAAATGAATTGATAATGATACCACTTGAAGCATTTAGGCATTGCATACCTCCGAGAATGTGTTGATTTCTCTATGAGACTACAAAAAATACATCTTGCAACACATGTTAATCTCAAAATCACAATCCATATGATATACTCCCCCTAAATATGTGCATAGAAGTTTTGAATATTTGTGAGACATATGCACTTATTATTAATAACAATGAGAAGGGTACCCTATAGATTGATTTATGGCACATGAAAACCTACACTAGGTATTGCAATAAATTGAAATATGCACATGCAATCCTAGACAGGGCAAATGATCTACAACAATTAAATGATTTTACATCTAGCTTCATTACCTTTTTACCTTTGAATGATAATTTGGGTATATGATGATTATTATCTTTACTAATACACCAAATCTTGTGTATTTGGCTTCTTCGATTGAACCTTCACTTTATCATATAAGCCAAATCTTTAAATCCTCATAGCCGTATCGGGTTTCAAGTCTTATTTGGAGCCTAAACCTATTGGGGCCCCTTTATATTAGTGATGACTTCCTTAGACACCCAAAAAGATTGGTTTCACCCCCAATTCTTTATCCCAACCATATGTGCAACCACCTTGCTATTGTTCTTCTTCTTGAGATCATAGTGGTTGACCTTGGCCTTGATCTTGTAGTTGAGCTTGGTGTAGAAGGTGAAGGTCTTGTTGGAGAGGTTCACGATCTTTTTCTTGTCCTTATCTCCTTCTTGACTTGCTTGCATTGGACGGACTTGTGACATTCTTGATGGCATTTGAAGCATGTCACGGTGGACCCCTCCGTAAGCTTATTCACTATGGTTGCACAGATATCTTAAGGAGGTTGGATATGGTTCTTGCCCTTTAATCTTGCCAAGTCCTTCTTGAGCTTTTCGACTTCTTGCTTGAGCTCATAATTTTTTTGTGCAATGAGTTCATTAGATGGTTTTACAAGAACATTCTCAACACATATCTTATTGCAAAAGGGTGAGCTAGATAAAACAATTAAATCATCACAATAAATAGAAGCATCTACCTTAGGATTGAAATTAAATAGAGAGGTAGATTGTTTCAAAGAGCCCTTAGTTTGAGATTCAATGCACTTAAATTTAGCCTTACGCTCATCATGCTCCTTGTTTAGCAAACTGAATTTGGTCAATAGTTTCTCATAATTAGAAACAAAAGTAATATGAATGTCATTGAGGGTATTGAATTTCTTAAGTTCTTTTGATTGTTTCTGAATGGCCCTTTGCTGCTCATTGATCAAATGAAGGAGTTCATCATAGGAGGGATAATCCCCATCGGATTCATCATCACTTACATATCTATTCATACTTTTGGCCATAAGGCACTTGTGAGATGGCTTGCTTGTTGACTTGCGTGATGATGACCTTGAGGAAGAGCTTCTCTTGGAGGAGTGGGTAGCAAAGCTCTCATCACTTAAGCTTGAATCTTCATCTTTACTCAGCCATCTTCACATGCTTGCAAATGCTTTGACTCTTCCCATTGTCTCCTTCTTACTCTTGGTCTTCTTCTTCTTCTTGATGTGATCAATAGTTTTGACCAAGCCTTTCATGAAGATTCGATGACCAATCTTGGCATTGATCTTCTTAATATTTTTTTTCCACTTGAGAGATGAGCTTGGCAACTTCGAGATCCATTTCTTCATCACTTAATGTGCTTTGCTCACCATCTTCATTTATCTCTTCATCTCTATCATATTTTCTTGAGCTTAACTCTTACTCTTGTCTCCTCATCTTGGTCTTCATGTGTAGGTATGGTTCTTGCTTGCTTGTGAGAGCAAGGTTCTTGGCGTAGGATAAGGAAGAGGTTTCCACCCCATCTTCATGGTCATCTAAAGGGAGGTGATTTTGTGGAACACTTGACTTGGAGTCATCTTCTTGATGTCGTTGTTGTCATCGATGATGGAGAGTATCAACTTGTACTTTGGAAGAAGAGCTTGAAGTATTCTTCTCACCACTTGATCATCATCAATTTGCGTCAAACCTAATCTATTAATCTCATTGACAAGAATATTCAAACGTGAGTACATATCATTAGCACTTTCATGGCTAAATTGTTTGATGTTATTGGGCTTAGTAACAAGCACATGATATTTCTCATTACGCATATCCTTTGTGCCTTCATGTATTTCAATGAGATTTTTCCAAATTTTATGTGCATTGGTGAGAGAATAAACACAATTAAATGCATTAATATTTAAACATCATAAAAGGATACTCTTCACCAATACATCCAATTGCCTCTCCTTGTTAGTGATGCGAGGTCTCATCCCTTCATCGGTGACTCTACAAATATTTAAACCTTTAGCTTGCAAATAACAAGATATTAGAATTTTTCAATAGGAAAATTTTGTTCCATCAAAAAATAGAGTACTATGGGTATCCATCCCTACCCTGGACGTCACAACTTCGGATGTTAAACCTATCAAGAGCACGAGACTCTGATACTAATTGTGAGAAATGGTAACGTCCTAAGAGGGGGTGAATTAGGACACCCAGAAACTAATTGGCTCCAAATTTCACAAGATAAAAATATATTAATTTCTATCTAAATGTGCTCTAGGTTTATCTAGTGTGTCTACTCTACTGCTCAAGAGTATTGCAACCTAATCTAGCAAGGTAAATTGCAAATACTTAAATGTGAAAACGTAAATAAGGTAGAGAGACAAACTCGGCACAATGGATTTTTATCCTGTGGTATCGATGGCATGAATGCCATCCCTAATCCACGTTGGAGCTCCATAAAGGATATGCCCCTGATCACCAAGTCTCTTCCAGTCACGGCTCTTGAGCTATCAAGTCACCAAGATAAGATCTCAAACACGATGAGCCACCAAGGCAAGGTCTTACCACTAGCCTCTCTTCCGATCACTTGCCACCATGATCACTTCGAAGCTTGAGCCACCAAGGTAAGGGTCTCCGCATCTCCGTACATGTGTCTTGCCGCCGCTCCACACCAAGTAGGAGGGTGAACAAGCTTGAGCCACCAAGGCCCAAGATGTCGGTGAATCACCAAGACTCCAAGGTTCTGACGTACCACTCAATACAAGTTAGGATCACTCCTTGATCCCTTATTCAAGCTACAGCACGTAGCTACAACTCACTCTAGGCCTATAAGCACTAAACACTCTCTAATCTTATGCTTAATTGCTTTGGATGATCACTTTAAGTACTTTGGTGGCTTGGATGTCTTCTCAAGTGTATATGATCTTTTTCTAAACTCTAGTAGCATGCCACACCATCAAATGACTGAGTGGAGGGGTATTTATAGCCTCAAACCCACTAACTAGCCATTTTCCCAATGGCTTAGAAAAACTATTGATATCGGATGATCCGATGAGAACAGTAGTACTAACACCGGATCATCCGGTGAGTACAAACTCAAAAACTAGTCGTTGAAACTCCACACAATGCCTCTGTGACCACCGTCCACTCCGGTGTGCCTTCGAATCCATCACTGTACCTTTCAGTGAGTTATCTTGAGCCATCCGAGCCTTTGCAACCTCTCTGTGTAAAATGCTTCGGTCCATTCATCCTTAAACCTTCTCTTATTTTCCATTGAAATGCTCCGGTGTAACTATCTATGTGATCACTGGACTGTTCGATCAGTTGATCTTTATTCTTCAGCACTTGCAGTCGTCTCTGCAAGAAATGCTCCGGTGCTATACTCTGGTGTGCACAAACCAAGCATCAGACCTTCTGGTGGGTTGATCTTTAGTCTTCTGCACTTGAATTCTTCTCTGCAAGAAATGTTCATGTGTTACCTTCCGATCTTCATCGGATTCAACCATTGAGATACTTGGGATCGGAAGTTTCGATCGAGGGATCGGAAATTTCGATATGTGCAGCTTGAGTCCAATGACTACTTTTTTAGAGTGGAGTATAAATACCTCTTTATCTCCTTGCATGGGGATAGAGCTTTAGAAGTGGTTTTACTGCCTTTGTGGTGATTGTGAGAGGTGTTAGAACTTGGTGTTTCACCCTAGAGTGCTCCCCTCCCCTCTATATAAAGAATTTTTGAAAATCAAGATTATGTGGCTTAGTAAAGATAGATTGAGGTGTGTGGAGCTTGAGTTGCTTGAACGTGTCACATTAGTTGCGTGTGTTTGAGCACTTGGCGTTAATCGTGTGAGAGTTCGGGAGTTTATTACTCTTGGAGATCACCGTCTCCTAGACAACTCAGTGGTGGATTGTCGGCGATCTCCTCAAGTGAAGATTGTGAGTTGGCCATAGTAGAGACGAGGAGTACATGTGTGCAACCTCATGAGGAAAAGGGTTTAAAAACACCCAGCTCAAGTGTGATCGAGCTTTTTCAACGGAGACATAAGATATCGGTAGATATTTGAACTTCGGTAGCAAATCATTTATCTTCGTATTTCCTTACTCTGATGCGTTATCATGATATCCATGCTTGTATGCTTATTTGTATGTTCATTGAGTTAATTTCATGATATTCAAATATGCTATTTTGCACTGATCGGAAGTTTCAATGAACAATATTGGAACATCTGATAAACAGTAATTTCAGAATTTGCAATTAGAGTTTTGTTGCATATCTTACTAGATTTAAATAATCTTTATCACACCCTAGGATTGTAACATTCACATTTATTTAGAGTGCTTGTGCACTAGTTGAGCTTAGTATATTTAGGTTTTCCACTTGTGAAAAATATGTTAGTTTATTTATGTTGAAATTTCAGGCCAAGTTTCAAAAGGGAACAAACTTTTCCAAAAATGCCTATTTACCTCCCTCTATGCAACATTATTGTCCTTTCAGGAATCTCCATCAGCACTTCCGTCCATTGCTCACGCATCTCCAATCTCCACTGTTCACCCAATCAACCTACTCGGCAGTGGCATGGGTTTCAGTCCAAGCGTTGGGTTTCTTTTGTTTACAATTCTGATCTTAAGTTAATGTGATGTGTTACGAGATTTTTTCTGAAATCTTTTCTAGTATAGAAAGAAACCTTGTTGAATCATATATTATGACAATTATTTCAACATTGTTTGGTTCAATTTCGAGTGGATAGATCATCCAATTCATGTTCCCCTCATATTTTTTATTTTCGTGATCTTTACTAAACAAAAACGATAATTGTTAGAACCAAAAAAGTACCGAGGAAACGACAAAATATTTCTATTGAACATGTCGAATATCTAACTATGGGGTAAATGAGCATAAGGAATATATCAAACACAAACATGGTATATACAACACATATTAGACAGCTCCAGATATCACGGAACCGAATCAACGATACCGAATACACCCAGAATCTAGGAAGTACGCACTAGGAAGGTCTAGATTGGTTACCCAACTCGGAATGATCAGTATTCAAAATAGATCTATCTACTTGGACGTCAAGAAAGACAACTCCATATCAACTACGACTGTACCTCACCCCTATATAAGGCGGAAAGGCTGGGGGCGGAGAAGAGGGCAAGCATCAAGACTCCAACAGAGGAGCTACTAGCAACTTTAGCCCTAGGTTAGATTAGATCTGATATACTCTTTGTAAAAGTCATATTCACATGCCGGTTGTGAGGAATACGGTTTCTCAAGTCTTCCTGATTTCTGCGCCTATGGATAGGGCAGCTACAGTTTGGCCCATAGATCTACAAGAATATGGTTGTGAGGAATATGTAGATCATGTCGGTTGTGAGGAATAACCCTGTGAAGACGATCGCCACTACTACGACCGTAGATCTACAAGATGAGATGGTCAACATGATTCCCCAGATCGAAGAGACGGGCGTGAGAGTCCTCCACCACCTCCTCCTGAAGAGTTTGATGGGGGCTACGAGGCTTTTGTATGCGAACTTCGGTCAATTTGGTGGCCCAAGAAGTTCAAAGCGGCCCCGATCCAAAAGTACAACGAGAAGATCAATTCCAATGAGTGGTTGCAGATCTACACCACTGTCATTCGAGTAGCCGGTGGTGACAACCGAATAATGGCCAACTACCTGATAACCACCCTTGATGGACCCATAAGGTCCTGGTTGCTAAACTTGCCGCCCAACTGTCACACCCAGTTTTAAGACCAAAACCAGATGTAAACTATATGTATGCCAGGATCAGTTATTCATACATATAGCGACTTCATTAGTGTAACAGACACAATGTTTCTTATTACATCGCTAAATTATTACAAAATGACCACACACGGGTCTAAAGAAAAGAACACCACAACGGAAAAAGGAACGGCGCAGCTCCAAGCCCACAGGCAGCCGACCGAGAGTTTCACAAGCCTAGAACTCGGCATCATCCTTGGGGAAGTCATCCTCAGGAAATTCTTCAAAGGTTTCACCTTTTGAAACAGCAAGCGTGAGTATTTCCAATACTCAACAAGTGGGGGAAAATGAATTTAATATGGTGGCTTGAAACAAGGTTTCCTAATCTAGGGTTTCATTTGCATAAAAGCCGGTTTTTAGCCCTGAACTATGGAAAACAAATTTTTATTTTAACCAAGAAAAGATGTACCAAAGATTTTTTTTAACCTCCGGGAATTCAACCCAATTCCAAAAGATCTTCTTTAACCTCCGGGAATTCAACCCAATTCCCAGACCAAGAAAAACACCCACCCCGACTAATCATACGAGGGTCCATGCTGCCCATAACCGTGAGCACGGCTGGATATTCAGTTTGACACTCTGCAGAGTTTGTGCACTTTACCCACGAGTCGTGATCTTCTTTGTTGCCGGCACCTGATGGTACCTTACACACTTCCGGGGTGTGCGCCAAGAGATCACTACGAGGCTTTTACAGAGAGTCTCCCAGTATGCACTCGCCCACTGAGGTTTCACCACCGTACATAAGTGGAGTAACCCTCCACCCCAGAAATCCCTTCTTGTGCTGGGTAGAATCGGGAAGTAACCCTTCCTTATCTACACATCCGATTGGCTCATACGACACTGGGAGAACATCTAGTTACTAGGCCAAGTCGTACCATATTGGTCTCGTGGTTGTGTTGTTTGCCATGGATGTTCGCTCCATGAACTGGTCCTTAAAGTGGTCTGGGCAAGACTGCCAATAACCCCATAAGGGTATACTACCAAACAACCAATCATGCTGGGAAAAGTAGCCTTTTCTTGCCCAAAACCCCAATTATCTTTGTTGTTAACTCCCTTAACAACATCAGTTTCCATGATATTCTTCCTATATCAATTTTTAGTTCATAACTCAAGATTCATCACCTACACGCTACATGTTCATCTAAAGCGTGGCTAAGCATAAACATGATGATCTTGTATGGATAAAGCACATGTATCTAACACTAGTATTTGCTATACTACCCATTTGTAAAACAGCATGCATATTTGTCAAAGACTCGCTTTATGTAAAAAAACTAGGTTTGCAACATGGTCAAGACACTTGCCTTCGTCGAAGTGTTGCACAGGTCCTTCAAAATCTTCCTCTTGAAAGTTGCCGAACTCCTGGACTGAACCGTCTACACGAGCACACAATCTAATATAAGAACAGTACACCAAACATTCCTAAAACTAGATGAAAACCCTATAAACAGATTCTACGCGACGCTACGATCGTTTGAGCGCGAAAATCGTCTAAATCGGAGCTACGAACAAAAAGTTATGATTATTTGAAGTTCCAGGGGTGTTTCTGCAAAATTTCCTTATTATCAGAGAAAATCTGAATTGTTTTTATACTGAAAAATTGGATTTATGATGCCATAAAGCAAAACAGATTTAATTCTTAAAAGGAGAAGGCGTGGAAAAGGTTCACGGGGCTTGTGGACCACGGAGGACATACTGGTCCACCGGTCCATGGTGGACCGAAGGGGTATGCCCCCGGCCGGTCTAATCCGAGCCGTAGATCGGAGATCCGATGGCCGGGGTTTGAAACAGCGGTGCCGACAGCTTCCAACAGAGGGGGCGACGACCGGCAGCGGCAGGGACGGCGGCGAGCTCACCGGTGATACGCCAAACGGCGCATCCGGCCATGAGACTCAACGGTGAGCGGCGGAAAAGAGAAAGGGGGAGAAAGGGAAGCTCACCACGTGTTCGACGGCAGCAGAGGAGAACCGGAGGTGGCTGGCGACGGTGAGGGAGGCCGGCGGTGCTTCGGTCTTCGGCGGAAGTGGAGTCTGGCCACGAGAGACACTCCAAAGAGCGCCGAGGGACGAAGACCGAGACCCTACGGAACCGTTTGAGCGAAGAACAAGGTTAAATGAGGCTCGGTCATGAAGGAAACGGCGGCGGCCAGGCTTCTTACCGTCAACAATGGTGTCTCGGCGGAGGGCTTAAACTCAAGCGCAAACCGAGGGGAAAACGGATGGTTCGGGTGGGGAATGATGCAATGATGCCGATAGAGGGCTTAAATATCCGAAGGGGGAAGGGAGGCGGCCGGATTCGAGAGGTTTGGCCGGCGGCCCCAAATTTTATTCCAACTACGGTTTCCATGCAAGGGGAAGGGGAAACGAAGGGGAAACGGTCGAAATCAAGAGTGGGGAGGGGGAGGATCACGGCCATGCGATTAATTTCGCGATTCAATGCGCGGGACGTCTTTGATTTGAAACGACGGCGGCAATGAGAGTTTGGGCATCAGGCGTCGGGAGGAGGAAGAAGGCGAGCCTACGGCTTCGAGGCTCGGCGTTGGCTTCAGCTCGGGGCTCGGCGGGTCCACATGTCAGCGAGAGCGGGGCGACGGGGCCGGCTGGAGTGGGAGGCGGGTCGGCTCGGCGCTGGCTTGGGCCGGCGCTGAGAGGGACTTGGGCTGGCGCGGGGAGAGTGGCCGGCCCACACGGGAGGGGAAAGGAGGGAGGGGAGGAAGGTAAAATGTGCCGGAAGAAAGAAATCGGCCCAAGCGCATTTTCTTAATTTCCAAAACCTTTTCCAATTGAATTTCAGCATATTTTTTTCCAATGAAGTTTTAAAGCGATGAAACCTAGCGAAATTTTGCAAACTTTTTCCACTCAATAAAACATTATTGCATCTACAACGGCATGAATGCATTTAAACAATTATCCTAGGCCAAATTAATTTTAGAAATTAATTTCCTATTGAGCTAAGTTGCAACACCTGAGTTAATTTCTAGGAAAGTTTTAAATTATTGCAAAATTTGAATTTTGGGTGTTACACCAACTCAATTCGTTCGTGGGCAGAACTTAAGGCTTAGTTCATAGCCAATTTCCAAGGCACATTCGAGCGCCCAGAAATGGAGAACAACCTCCACCAGCTGCACCAAGGCGACAACAAATCCCTTCGAGATTTCATCCGTCGATTCAATGACAAGCGTAACATGATCTCAAACATCTCCGATGAGTAGGTAATCATTGCCTTCAAACGAGGTGTTCAGGACACTGATTTGCGTGGAAATATGGCAATTCGGAAGATCCATACAGTCAAAAAGTTTCTCAAGTTGGCCGACAAGTTCTCAAAATGAGCGAAAGCTCATGTGCATGCTAAAAGCCTATATCTGGCAAGGACAAACCCGAGTCTTTGAAGAGCAGAGGAAAGAAGAACAAACTCGGTGACAAGCGCAAGGGTTCCCATACGACTATAGCTGCAGTCGACAAGAACAAATCCCGTAACACTGGGGACAACAAAGACCTCAGTCGAGGTGGCAGGAAGTGGTGTGCCATCCATCGGAGCAACCAGCACGACTTCGACGAGTGCTATGTGTTCAAGAAGAAACTTGATGAAAAGATGAAGGCAAATGCTAAGCGTGGTAATAAGCATGCTAAGCCAAACGTTGAGGGTGACGAGCCCCAGTTCCATGAGACTGACCACAGCTTGGCGCACATCTTCAGATGATCCGCCACGTATGAGTCCAAAAGGCAGTACAAAGCGGTCGAACGAGAAGTCAACCTGGTCTTAACTGGGCCCACTCGGTATCTCAAGTGGTCGGAATAGCCGATCATCTTTGATCAAACTGACCATCTGGCCGTACCACATCCTAGTCAATACCCGGTCGTGGTTCAGCCGACCATACTCAACATCAAAGTTTCCAGAACTTTGGTCGATGGTGGTAGTTCACTCAACCTCATCTTCTCCAAAACCTTGGACAGAGTTTAGGATAGGAGTCGAGCCTTTCCACGGCATAACTCCCAACTCATCGACCATGCCTCTTGGCCGGATCAAGCTGCCGGTCACATTTGGCATGCCCAACAAGTTACGTACAGAAAAGCTGATCTTCGATGTTGCGGACTTCGAGATGGCATACAATGTGATCCTAGACCGCCCAATGTTGGACAAGTTCATGGCGGTGGTTCACTATGACTATCAAACACTCAAGATCCCCGGACCGAATGGGGCCATTATGGTTAAAGGAGATCAGCGCACAGTAGTCAAATGCAATAAACAGAGCCTGGATATGGTCGAACACTTCAGTTGAGCAGCCACCACTCATAAGGACGCAAATTCTAAGCGTCAAAGGCACCAAGGTATTGTTGAGGCAAAATATAGGCTTGTAAGTCTTGCTGGCACTTCTAAGTTCGACGACGCCAAGGGCAAGACCAACGACGGCG
This sequence comes from Phragmites australis, assembly GCF_958298935.1. Lineage (NCBI taxonomy): Eukaryota > Viridiplantae > Streptophyta > Magnoliopsida > Poales > Poaceae > Phragmites > Phragmites australis. Next base: position 7,561,613 of record NC_084934.1, read on the forward strand.
CCAGCAACAAAAAGACTGATGGTTGCATCAAGGCAGTGCCCCTCAACCCATCTGAACCATCCAATACGGTTAATGTTGGTGCTAATCTTGATCCCAAATAGGAACTCGAGCTCATCACCTTCCTCCAGGCAAACCAAGACGTGTTCACATGGCAACTGTCTGATATGCCTGAGGTCCCCAGGGAGGTGATCGAGCATCGACTAGCTGTTAAACCTGACGCCAAACCTGTGGTGTAGAAGCAGTGAAGATTTGCGGAACATAGGAAGCAGGCCATCTAGGAGGAGGTCGATAAGCTCCTAAAGGCTGGTTTCATTCAAGAAGTGTGTCATCCTACATGGCTCGCAGATCCCGTCCTCATCAAGAAAGCCAATAGTAGATGGAGAATGTGTGTCAACTTCACCGACCTCAGCAAGGCTTGTCTCAAGGATCCTTTTCCTCTCCCGCGCATCGACCAGATCGTCGACTCTACGACAGGCTGCGCCTTGCTATGTTTTTTATATTCCTATTCAAGATATCACAAAATTAGCATGAGATTAGAGGATGAGGAGAAAATGGCTTTTACTACTCCCTTCGGTGTATTTTGCTATGTAAAGATGCCTTTTGGTTTTAAAAATGCTGGTGCTATGTATCAAAGGTGTATTCAAAACTGTCTACCATCCCAAATTGGGTGCAATGTAGAAGCATATGTTGATGATGTTGTAGTCAAATCAAAAACCGGAAATGCATTGGTTGACCATCTCAAGGAAACGTTTGACAACCTCAAGAAGTATCGCATGATGCTTAACCCTGAAAAATGCACAGTTGGTATGCCGTCCAACAAGCTTCTCAGCTTCCTAGTGTCAAGTCGCGGCATTGAGGCCAACTCGCGCAAAATTGAGGCTATCGACCAGATGGGGTCATCTCGAACACTGAAGGAGGTCCAGAAACTAACAAGTTACATTGCTGCCCTTATTCAATCCATTTCTAGGATGGGCGAGCGAGGGATGCCTTTCTTCAAGAAACAAGACCGGTTTGAGTGGACAGAAGAAGCAGAGCATGCCTTCCAGGACTTAATGTACTTATCGTCTCCATTAATCCTTACACCGCCTGACAAAAAAGATAAGCTATTTTTGTATATTGTAGCTACCCCACAAGTTTTAAGCACGGTTCTAGCGGTCGAACAGGAATGTCCCGAGAAAAGGCCAAGGTCCAGAAACCTATTTACTACGTGAGTGAGGTTCTACACAATGCTAAGCTACGATACCCACAAGTACAGAAGCTCATATATGCAGTCTTGATATCTTTCCGAAAATTACAGCACTACTTTCAAGCACACATGATCACCATCATGACGACGTACCCGCTGAAGGATGTAATACGCAATTGGGAAGATACTGGACGAATCACGCAATGGGCGGTAGAGCTAAATGAGTTCAACGTAAGCTACGCACCACGCACAAGCGTGAAATCCAGAGTGTTAGCGCATTTCATCGCCGAATGGACAAGCATTGAAGAAGGCCAAACATGGTCGAAGATCACTGGACGCTCTTCTTTGATGGATCTCTCACGCTCCAGGGCTTGGGGGTTGGTATTGTACTCAAATCTCCAACGGGCGATGAACTCAGGTACGTTGTTCAATTAGACTTTAAAGCTTCCAATAATGTTGCAGAATATGAAGGACTGGTAAACGGGATCCACATAGCTGCATCGTTTGGAATTAAACAACTTGTTGTGAAAGATGACTCACAGCTAGTCGTGAACCAAGTTCAAAAGGAGTACTAGTGCTTGGACGACAACATGGTGGTTTACTTACTCGAGGTACGAAAGCTCGAGCAGAAGTTCGAAGGGCTAGAAGTAACGCACATCAGAAGGAGTGATAATTCTGGTGCGGATGAACTTGATAGACTCGCTTCTTCTTGAGCACCGGTACCTATAGGGGTCTTCGTTGAGAAACTCTTTAAACCATCTGCCTCGATAGTTTGGCAAACAGATGCTACCCACCTTGACCAGCAGCCTGGCCAAGTCAGCGAGGTAGAACCCGTAGACATGGATGCTGCACTACTCGAATGCAACCCGACTTAGATGACTCTGTACCAAGCATATCTTGAGGGTCGAGACATCCCTGATGATGATGCGTCTGCAAAGAAAATTTCTCGTAAATCCAAGCTCTACGTTTTGGTAAACGGCAAGCTCTACCGAAAGGGGAGTAACAAAATATTGATGAAGTGCATCACTCAGGAAGAGAGCAGTAAAATATTGCTCGATATTCATCAAGCCATGTGTAGTAATCATGCATCTTCTTGCACCTTGGTCGGAAAAGTTTTCCACCAGAGATTCTATTGGCCGACTACCCTCCAAGGTGCTTCCGAGCTGGTCAAAAAGTGCAAGAGCTGCCAATTTTTCGGAAGGCAAACCACTCGACCAGCCCAAGCTCTGCAAACAATTCCTCTTTCTTGGTATTTCTCCGTCTGGGGCTTGGATATCCTGTAACCGTTTCTAAGGGCCCAAGGTGGTTACAAGTTCCTATTTATGGCTATCAACACTTTCACCAAATGGATATAGGCCGAACCCGTAGGAAAAAATAACCGCAGAAGTGGCCAAGAAGTTCATGAGGAGCATAATTACTCGATTCGGCATTCTGCATCAGATAGTTACGGATGATGGTAGCCAGTTCAGAAGTGAGACCTTTATTGCGTTTTGTGAAGAATTCAGTATCAAAACATGTTTCACCTCAGTAGCTCACCCGCAGAGTAACGGTCAAGTTGAGCGTGCTAATGGTATAGTCTTACATGGCATTAAAACTCGGGTCTTCGATAGGCTAAAAGTCTACTCAAAATGCTGGGTAAAAGAACTTCCCTCGGTACTATATGCCGTTCGTACTTCACCCAATAGGGCCACTGGTGAAACTCCTTTCTTCTTGGTTTATGGAGAGGAAGCGGTGCTCTCGACTGAGTTGCAGTTCGGATCACCTCGAGTGGAAGGTTACTCCGAAGAAAGGTAGGAGCAATTACAAGTGGACAACATAAATTTACTCGAGGAGTACTGAGATCGAGCATCTATTCGAGCAGCTAAGTATTAGTAGGCGTTGCATATATATATCAAAGTCAGAGAATCCAGCCTAAGAAACTTGCCGCTGGGAACCTCGAAACAGGCCTAATGCCACAAGTTATCGTCTAAGTCGGAAGAATCTTACATAGTAGTCAAAGTCACTCGACCTGGATCAGTACAGGTATCTACTCCAAATGGCGAGATGCTCGAGCACTTATGGAACATCGACCAACCCTGAAAGTTTCATTCATAGAAAAGGTAGGTAACAGATAACTCAATTACATTCGAATTGGTTGGCTACTCAATTACATAATCTTTTTTTTCTCTAATCCGTGTGGCTAGTGCAAAATTGGCAGAAAGGATCTGCCTAGCTCTTGCAAATAATGAAGATCCACAACCTCCAAAAGTTTGGAAGCACACGGACCCTCATTCGCCCTTGAACGAGTCGAGGAACCTTTTATACTCCTCCCTCGGGTGGCAGCTGATCACTCCAGGAACCAGCATAAGGACCAGGAAAAGTGGCGGATACGAAGACCCCGCTGGAGCTACTAACCGGTGCTGGTGATGCCGAGTGGTCTTTTGCGTGTCGCGAGGGCGATCTAGCGGTTGTCAACAGAGAAGGCGATTGCGCCTCCTTAGCCATTGATGACGATGGCGGCTTGGTCGATGATCCGGTCGAGATCACCACCATCCTCATTCCTTTTCAGTGTGGAGCGTTGCGCCGTCTGGCCTGAAGCATGGGTTTTGATGTAGAGGCGAACACGCTGAATGAGGGGACAACGACGATCAACGATGAGTGTTTCTTCCCTATCCTTCTTAGACCCGCCACTCGAGTCCTCGTCATTGGAGGAAGTGATGATGACGACCTCAGGCAATACCATGGAGAGGCCTAGGGGAGAGGACTTCTAGGATTGGCTCAAAAGGCGGAGATGGAGTGAAGGTCATGGCTTCAAGCTCTACGAGTCCTAGGAGGCAATGGGCAAAGAAAACAAAGGAGATGACGGACAAACGGCTTCGAGTCCCTTATTTTAATAGCGCGGGAAATAGGTCTACTGTGTAAACATAGCCGTCAAGATCCAAAACGATGGCGTTGCCTCGGGTGCGTATCGCGTTCAACAGAAGTCGAGACGTCATGATGGCGTTATGGCTCATCTGGTCTCTGCAAAGAGGGATGGACGGCCATTACGATGCATCAAATCAAGGTTGCAGTGAAAACGAGTACAAATGGGAGTGGGGTTTTTTAATGGCCACCTACCCGGCAATTCGAGTTTACTCGATAACCACATTGTAGTTAAAACCATAACACTCGGGGGCTTACACTCTCGAGTATTCAGTCGAGAACAAGCTTTACTCTTCTTCCAACTCCGTCATCGAGTACATAGTCGAGAGCTATAACACTACTCTCCGATCAATGGTACATGTATGTGCTTTTCTATTCTCTGATCAAATAATTTCTTCCTCGACCATAGAGTTGGGAGCTACATCGCAATATCATATTTCTTTTATATGTTTTTTGCAAAATTTTATCTAGCTCTGCGTCGATCACATTGAATAGAACCAACGGAGGTATCTGTTGGGTCGATGACAGACAACTATATCTTAGGAGGCATAACAACACAGAGATTGTTAGACATCTCATGGCTAATGGCCAAAAGGGTTATGAAGTCCGAGTCTGCCTCGCGTGTGCTCTCTATCGAGCTCACGTTTGTATGCTGATTGAATGCGCAGATTGATAAAATTTCGCAGAAAATTCAATATGATTTTTCTTTTTCTAGTTCTGTATTAGTATGTCCTCATTATTACGGTCTTCTTGAGTATTCAAGGGTTGCGCATCTAATGGCTTATCTAGTTAAGATTTCAGGTGTTGACGGATGCGTAATCGTATGGTCTTGAGAATGATGACAACACGTACCTATCAGTTATTGCATCTACTTATGCTAATCCTATTTCATCGACAAGGGAATAGCAGACAAAAGCATAATAGACTGGCAAAATATAGTATTGTTGCAGGCATTCTCAGATCATAAAATATTTTTTAAAAGTATCAGAGCTGAATAGATCATCAGTGCGAAAAAGACTCCCCTCACTATCATCATTAGGCAAGCTAAGCCTTAATGAGTTGACGAAAGCTGGGACAACTGGCTGAACGCTTTCAACAAGTTTTGCGGCCTCCTTGCTAGTACAGTTGAACCCGACTATCACTAATGAGGTATCGAGTGCGGGATTGTAACTCTTGAGGATACCGAGTAGTGTGGCGGTGCTTGCAGAGGCTGATTGGGACATAAGGTCGAGTGTCTGCTCCTTCAGCTCTTGAAGAGCAAGAATCGTAGCATCCTGTTGAGCGATGGCAGCATCCCGTTCAGTCATCATGGCCTTCTTTTTGGCTTGTGCGGTCTTCACTTGATTCCTGAGTTTCTCCTAATACTTGGCGTCATCGTCGATTTTCTTCATAGCATTAGAAAGAAGTTTTTCCTTGCTGTTACAGGAGTACTCAAGGCCTGAGGAAGGCAAACCGGAAAATAACTTTTGTTAGTCGCCCAATAATCGAATCACACACTTGTGATCGGGGACAGACTTACGTTCAATTTTCTCTCTCTTGGCTTCGAGTTTCTTTTGGTGGTTGGCCTCGGCGGCAGCTACCTGAGCGCCTGTGACTTGGAGAAGAACCTTTATCGCTGCCCATGGGTCATTGGTTGGGATTGATATTGAGGTTCCATTTCCCCTGAGCTGCGGGTCTTCTTTGGGTGTGCTCGAGGTAGGATCTTTAGTCTGAGGAGTTGGAGTCGAGGCTAAGTCAACCGGGGAAGTCAGTCCCGGATGACTCGTCAAGACGTTGGTAGCCTGGGTTTTTGCCTCTGTCGATAGTCTGCAATCAACAGAATAAGGGAACAGGAAAACAAAAAACTGCGAGTCAAGATTAGGATCTAGGTCAAACCTCTTTGAAATTGGGAAGTGCGAAATGATGCTTGACTTTGGCCTTTTGGTGGTCACCTTCTTCGTTCTTGGACTGGCAAGCGGAGCTGGTGGAGGAGTTACATGTGGGCCAGGCAAAGCCAAGGCATCTGTAGCCTGCAAAGAACCAGATGATAAAAATTTATTATCTTAAGTTTATTGAGTGAAAGTATGACCAACTAAAGAGCGAGGATTCGATTGAAATTACCTCTTGATCGAGTCATCGGGCACGATGGTCTCTCGAATTGGTGATTGTGAGGACGCACCAGACGTCCCCTAAAAAAGCCACCCACGCAGATTCGTCATTAGTAGAATGACCAAGAGAAAATCGATAACTTGAGAAGAGTTACCTTTTCGGCCGAGTTGTCGAGTGTGGTGGTTGCTCGAGGAGGTGATTTGGGGGGGGGGGGAGTACACTCGCCGTCCCCTAACAAAAGGTCACCCATCCAAACCGAATGCATTCAAGTATCCACTTGATAATTTGAAAGGAAAATTAATAAGAAGATAATGAGAATTTTGATTTCAGTACCCGTGGGCTCCTTCGCTTGCGCTTGAGAAGGCTCAGATCAGGCAGCTGGTGAGAAGACGAGAATGATCTTTTCGATCGAAGAGACCCCTCAGCCTCCTCATTAGCTAATCTTTTCCCCTTGTCGACAGCATCAGCAGAAGAAGTGTCGTTGAGATCAAAAACCTCACTCGAAAGGATGTGCTCTTGGAAGAAGACTGGAGCCTGCAGTCATACATACATGTCAAATCACATAGACAATGATCGGTCCTACTTTTCCATTAAGAAAATCCTTACATCTAGTCGAGGATTCATTAAGGAATAAGACAGAATACCATATTCCGGTGCTTAGGAAGAGAAGTGCTTGTTCAACCAGGAAGTGATATCCTGTGCAAGCAGGGCTTAAAAAGAGAAGAAAGGTTATTCGACAAAGCTCGAAGGTCATAGCAAAAAGAAAAGGGCAAAGTGCTAACTAAGCCTTACATCTGACTGTGTCCCTGGAGGCATCCTCATCCCCACTATATTCCCAATCCAGGCGCGTCCGTGTCTTCAAGGGGCTTAATCTTTGGCCACATGCCACTCGGCTAGGCCAAATTGCCTCAGCATGCCAATTCTATTGGCGTAATAGGTGGTGCAATCGGACTCTCAGTGCTTTTGTGTCCAAGATAGATTTTGGATAGGGAAAATGCCTTAATATACTGAAGGAAAACTAATTGGGTCGGGATTGGAGACGTAAAACCAAGTTTTTTTCCAATCCTTCAACCAGGAGGAGGTTAGGGGAACCAAGATATAGGAATTCTTCATTCCATTCCTCACGAAACCACACCCCCAACACATTTATTCTATATAACCCTCTTCAGTTTATAAAAGTACTGAAAAAGATTTAAACTTGGCTTGATGCTAAGGAAAGCCTCACACAGATGGACAAAAACACTCAGCATAGTGACAGAGTTAGGGTTCAGGTGGTGAAACTCAATTTGATACCAATCGAGCACATTGAGAAGAAATTTGGAAGGAGTGATATTGAATCCACAATAGAAAAATGATTCCAAAACTACAAAGTCGTGCTCGATCTTGCAGAATGGGAATCTCTCACCAGATGCCCTCCTCCATTCAACCAGGCTACATGGTGGCACCACTCTGTCTTCTTCAAGTTTCGCCAGCTGAGACTCTTGCATCGCTGAGGGTGTCCAGGCCTCGATCATGAACCGCGCTTCGTCATACTGATCGGGTGAGGCACTGGCAGCTGTTGCGTCTGACCGCTTCTTTGACGAAGAGAAATTCGGGATCTTCAGAGAAGAACTGTGATCCATGGATCTAAATCTCTTTTGGCAGTGGTGCGTGCTAGGGCAGAGAAAGCTGAGGGGCTTGTGCAGTAAGACTGGTGGCAATGATGAGGAATGGCTGCTACAAGTTCGAGTTATACGGGTAAATAATCAAAAATTTATCGTCTCTTCGACCACTCCCATATTTACAATGCTTCGATCGACGCAAAAAGAGGAATGATGATGACATGCAAATCTTTGCACGCCCTTCTCCCTGCATTAAATGCACCTATACCCGTCGTTTCAAAGTTCAAAAGGTTTTTTTTTAACTCTACTCGGAGTCAGGTGTCGATCAGTTGAGTTCTTTAATCTTTTTCTTTAAGTCTCGAGTGCGGTTAGCCGCAGAGCGCTCGACCCGACTAAGCTTCCACTCTATACTCGAGGAAGGATCCGTCCATACTTAATTCTTTCGACTATAAATTTGATCCACTTTACTCGACCAAGCTTAAACTTGATGGCACTCGAGTGGGCCCTTATGAAAACCCTCCTCCTGGGTAGAGTTAGAGGGCTACTATCGAATATCTAACTATAGGGTATATACGTATAAGGAGTATATTATACACAGATAAGGTATGTACAATACATATTAGACAGCTCCAGATATCATAGAATCGAATCAGCGGTACCTGATACACCTGGAATCAAGGAAGTACATATTAGGAAGGTCTAGATTGGTTACCTAACTCGAAACGATCAATCCAAAACAAATCTATCTACTTGGACGTCAAGGAAGATAACTCCCTATCGACTACGACTTTATAGGAGTCGGGACCTCACCCCTATATAAGACGGAAAGGCTGTGGGAGGAGAAGAGGGGCAAGCATCAAGACCCAACAGATGAGTTATTCGGCAACTTTAGCCATTTGTTAGATTAGATTAGATCCAATCTACTTCTTATAATAGTCTTAGTCACATTGCTTGTACTTGAGATCATCAATATATAGCAGCAATACCCTACAGGATGTAGGGTATTACTTCAATCGGAGGCCCGAACCTGTATACATAGTGTGTCTCATTTCATGATTAATCCATGCACTCGAAGGTACCCAGTCAATTTACGGACATATTGTCGAGAACTAATCTTCAACAGAACATGAAAGTCGTCTTCTACTCAACCAGAAAAGATAATCATCATAATCAGAAAATGATGTAAATAGCAATAAAACAAGTGATTTCACGAGATTAAAATAATAAAACAAATGACTTCACACGTCATATATATGACCATAGCAATAAATATTAAACATCATGAGGAAAGCATCACATATATGATTACTTGAACATTTTAATTATTTTTCCTTTTGTTGATTACCTAGAGATTATTTGTTTGATTACATGATTAATTTTCTTGTTTAGGGAGCAAATCTCGCATGATGTTATCCCTTTCCTTGACTAGCTGAACATTGTTTCCTGATTACTTGATATGTTTTCTTGTTTAGAGAGGAAACCTCACAGCCTGTTATTTTTCTATACTCCATATATGACATTGCTATCAAATAAATCAACATATTTTTTGATTTGAGAATTGTTGTTTTCTGGTCATTGAATAGTGAATTTCCTATCACGCCAAGCCATTTTCTAGTCACACAACATTATTTTTTCGGTTGCGACAACATGTATTTTCCTGATCATGTAAACATATAATATTCGGTTACTCTGACACAAGTTTTTTTTATAACATATGTTTTTCTATCTTATAATGTGTGTTTTCTTGTTTTTTCCCACCGGCAGGATTTTTGGGTCACTCCGATGGATTGGATTGGTCTGGGCTCTAGCATGTGAAATATTATTTAAGCTCAACACGTTATATATATATATATATATATATATATATATATATATATATATATATATATATATATATATATATATATATATATAAGCAAACAATTTCAAGCAAAATTTAAAACCATTATACATTCTCTTTTAGGTTTTAATTATGGTATTCTCTATTTTCTTTTGTAATAAAAATAAATTTTGTTATATTATGAAATTGGGCTGTTACAGTAGCAAATATAATAATGACATTTATCTTTCTTAATTAAATAATGATTTGCCACTTGGTTTTCAGAGTGGAAAGAAACTGGCCATTGGGCGTTTAAATAATGGACAAGATGCCGACCATGGTGTTTCAGCCCCGACCATGGAGGTACACGATAAGGAGCACTACCGCCCAAAACCTCATGCATTGCCGCGTCATTTCTTTAGTCATCTTCTACCTCCACACAACAAGGTTACCCCAATTTGTGAATTTGCGATATACTCAGGCTAGAACCTTTCTAGATCGTATCCTCATACAAAACATCAATTCTATATTACCTACTCCGTTTTCAAATAAACTTTTAAAATTTAACTCTCAATAACTTTTTAAATATTTAATTTGAAAATATAAAAATCATATGTGTATGTTTACCTTAAACAAATCTTTCATAATCTCATAAGTTTATTGGATTCTATAAATATAATATAATAAAAAATTATTGTCAAAAGTACACATTAAAAACCTTGTCATTGCGCAAAATATCAAGTATTTATGACTAGAGTGAATATTATTGTAGATATAGGCATATAGCATATATTTGTAATATATTATATCCTGTCTTTTAATCATCTACAAAGCATAAAGAAAGAGGATAACATACATGTACGAGGAAAACATGCTGATGCGCTCCAGCTTTTCCTCACGAGGATTTCTACCCGTGTTTATGTGCGTTTCCAGTGGGACACTCGTCGCAAAATGCATACAAGCAGCCGTGGCGTGCAGTCGTGCACGTAGCAGAAAAGGCTGGGTGGCGAGTGCCGTTTGGCTGTGTGCAACGGCTTTGTATTCACCATTGGTGCAGCGTGTGGTGTCGCCACGAGGCCCCGCGACAAATCCCCGGGGCGACGGCATCTTCGCCTCCCCACCCCTTCCCAGCTTCCTCCGTCTCTCCCCTGATCCCCTCACACAAATTGCCTTTCTTTCTTCTTCGTCTTCTTTTCCGAGGCCTCCCCCACTCCCGAGCAGTCCACCACTGCTGGGTGCTACTCCCACCACCACCACCACCACCGCCCACCGCGCCAAGCTGCCGCCGAGTGCTAGCTAGCTGCCCGCGCCATGGCCTCCGTGGCGGCCGCCTCCACGCTGGCCCCGGCCATCGCCGCCCGCCGGCGCCGCGCGGGGCCGCCGCTGTCCCCACGCCGGCTTGCGGTCCTGCGGTGCTCGCTCGACAGCAACGTCTCCGACATGGGCATCAACGGTGAGGAACGGGATCCTGCGGAGGGCACCGCCTATGTAAACCCCCAATGTTATTTCTGGCCGGTCGGTTTCAGGAGCGGCATGAGCAAAACGGGATTAGTAATTAGTTAATCCTTGTTGGTCTCACAAAAGAATTAGTTAATCTTTGTGCAAGATCTTTTCATTGCGTTCGATTAATCTTTTTTACATACTCGCTCCAGTCAAACAGAAAGTGTCATTTTGGTTGCGTTCAGGTAATCTTTTTAAGATTGAATTGCGGAAATGGTATGAGTAGCTTTGCCTTGAAAAGTTCTCAATGATATTATAACTTTGCTACGATACCTAAGTACACTGTAATACAAATCTGTGGTCGAATTTCTGTTCTAGCTACCATACCAATGTCAAAAACGACATTTTTTTTAGAGAATTTTGGATGGAGCTATAGGTTGCTCCAAGTGTGCTGAATTTGGGTGGTTAGTTCGGTTTCAGTTTCGATAGCTTTGGGTTGAAATGCCAATTTGACAGTGAAAGACAAACTTGTATTGAGGAGGGTCTTTCCGTTTGTGGCAGCTCCTAAAGGGTTGTTCCCACCTGAGCCGGAGCACTACAGAGGGCCGAAGCTCAAGGTGGCCATCATAGGGTCCGGCCTCGCCGGCATGTCCACCGCTGTCGAGCTCTTGGACCAGGGCCACGAGGTTAGTTGATTGATTGCCTATAGTTCAGCCAAATGTTCTCTTCTCCTGGAAAATCACTGCTTTTTAATTGTCCAAATTGATCACGGTTCCCTTTGCAGGTTGATTTGTATGAGTCCCGGCCATTTATCGGTGGTAAGGTCGGCTCGTTTGTCGATAAACAAGGGAACCATATCGAGATGGGGTTGCATGTGTTCTTCGGGTGCTACAACAATCTTTTCCGCCTCATGAAGAAGGTAGAAGCCTCTGTAGTTTGAGCTAGCTGGGTAAATAATGAAATAGTTAAGTGTAATGTTCGTTGGACTGTCTTACTTAGATATCAAGATGGGTGAGATATTTTAGCCTTATAAAACTCCTAATCGGTTTTAATCCAAGAAATTTTGGAACTGGATGTCTTAATACCTCCTAGAGTAAAGTAAACTTACAGTCTTGGAGTGTATCACAGGGAGAAATTTGCTAGCCTCTAAGTCTACGTGAACCAAATAGTTCAGTGCCCTCTTGTTGAAGCTTGTAGCACTGGCATTACTGCCTCATTGTCCAGTTAATAGGGATGAAATAAACCTCGTTGTATTTCAGGTTGGCGCTGATAACAATCTGCTGGTGAAGGAACACACCCATACTTTTGTTAATAAAGGGGGCGCGATTGGTGGTATGTTCAGCTATCCTATACCCATTCATTTTTTGTGGAACAATTAATTATTCTTGATTATTTTTGGAGTTTCTCTCTATCTATGATATAGAATAGAAAAGTGCATTACTTCCAGTGTGTTGAAGTATTAACAGACTATTCAAGTTTACAAAGTGCAAATACGATGCTGTTTTTTTAGTGTTTAATGCGATGCTGTTGTTGCATGTTCTGCTAAGGGATTCATTTGTATTTTCTGAGAAACAGGAGTGCTTGTGTTTCCTGCTGTGGCACACTATTTACTTAGTCCTGCAATATGCCTCTTGAATTAATCAAGAAGTGATGACATAATGTGCCATACTGTGTACTTTAAAAGTTGGCAGAAATAACTGAACTATATTTTGTTGTATATTTACATGCAACTTATTTATGTAATTTTCATATTGTTTGCCTTGCTATACAGAACTTGATTTTCGGTTCCCCGTTGGAGCTCCATTACATGGTATTCAAGCATTCCTAAGAACTAATCAACTCAAGGTAAACTCATAATTTGGGATTATTATAATCCTAAAGGAGAACATCAACTCATTAAATTGTTTTAACCTTCAGTTTTTGATTCTTCACGGTTTGCTATTACGTATTAACCAATCTGGTGTGAATTTCTCGCTTTGAGATTTATCAGTATCATGCTCATGTGTCTCGCGCTATGCTGACTACTTCAAGCTGCTATTATTCAACCACTTAAGCATGTTGTTTCCTTCTGACATCTTTTGTGCCACACTCCTTGAACTCCATCTGTATTGATATCTTTTTAGCCATACGCCAGCACTTTGTGAAAGTAGCTCTTCACTCTCCCATTTGATGTGGACACAAAACAATCAGCTCACTTGATTTGTGAATATTTTTTTAAAACTGTTACAACCCATCATATTGTGAATACACACAAGCATGTTATACTGTTTGAAATAGTTTGCACTTCGCAGGTTATGATAATGTCAGTAATAGTACAATGTTTCACAATTCATTTGTACACTTTCTTGTTCTAAGCCATGGAGCAAAGCATTGCAAAGTCCTCACAAGTTCCTAACTGCCTATCCTTGCGACTAAACTTAAATTTTCAAATTCGTACATGGTCACATCTTCAGACAGAGAGTTGTGGTTTATTTTGTAGCTAATATTTGGTTCTACATCTTTTTAAAAAAAACTAAACTGTAAAGCTTTGTCTAATCTTTTCCTTTAACCATTACTGCCTTTCTTTTGCCCTTTAATATATATGACCAAATGGATAGTCTTTTATCTGGGAAATCTCATCGGCAGTGAAGGATTCTAAAAGTGGGATTGAAATAAGAGCTGAAGTCTTGTCACTTGTCAATATTTTTAATTAACTATATACTATTTGATTACATAGTTTCATTAAACGGGCTAATGTAAATATTTGAATTATGTTGCAGGTTTATGATAAAGCAAGAAATGCAGTTGCTCTTGCCCTAAGCCCAGTTGTCCGGGCTCTAGTTGATCCGGATGGTGCATTGCAGCAAGTGCGGGGCTTGGATGATGTAAGTATTCCATGCTTTTATTTCAGATTCATTAGGAATGTGTATCGAGGACATCTATTAGGAGTGTTCATGAGTACCTTATCAAAATGTGTGCAATTGTAACTCAGTGATAGCTATTTTTTGTCAATTTAAATGCAAATTTGCAAGTGTACTTTTTCAGGTAAGTTTCAGTGATTGGTTCATGTCCAAAGGTGGTACTCGGGAGAGCATCACAAGAATGTGGGATCCTGTTGCTTACGCTCTGGGTTTCATCGACTGTGATAATATCAGTGCACGTTGCATGCTTACTATTTTCACCCTGTTTGCCACAAAGACAGAGGCATCTTTGTTACGCATGCTAAAGGGTTCACCTGATGTTTACTTAAGTGGCCCGATAAAGAAGTACATAACAGACAGGGGTGGTAGGTATGATGACAGAGACCAATTTTTCTTGTGAATTGTCTTTGTCTATGTACTGCAGTACGATTGAAAACTTACATCATGTAACAAATCCTTCAGGTTTCACTTAAGGTGGGGATGCAGGGAGGTTCTATACGAGAAATCACCTGATGGTGAAACCTATGTTAAAGGCCTTCTCCTCTCCAAGGTAAGATTTCTTATCAGTATTATCACCATTCTGCTTTGCATGATTATGCAGCTAGATCATACATGGAAAATATGAAGAGTTTTGTAGCCTTAACTATTCTTTATATTTTCACTAACATTTTCGCACATCTGGACATTTTTAGGCTACAAGTAGAGAGATAATCAAAGCTGATGCATACGTTGCAGGTTCTTTTCTTCTTCCCTGCCTTCCTTTTCTTCTTTGACTAGTACGTCCAGCCATGCTAACTTAACTTGGTTTTGATAATTGCACAGCTTGCGATGTCCCGGGGATCAAAAGACTACTACCATCAGAATGGAGGGAATGGGAAATGTTTGACAACATCTACAAGTTGGATGGTGTTCCTGTTGTCACTGTTCAGCTTCGCTACAATGGATGGGTTACTGAACTACAAGATCTGGAGAAATCAAGGTAGCTGATGTCCCCAGTATTCTTTTGTAATATTGTTACTTATTTGGTTTTAAACCCAATAATTTAAAATGGTCACCACTCATATTTGAAGCTTCCATGAAGATTACTTTTGTTTCTTCTTAAAGATAGTCGAGCAGCAAATTGCATTTCTTCATGCTCACTCAGTCATACTTTTCTTATCTTTGATGTAGACAACTGCAAAAGGCGGTTGGTTTGGATAACCTTCTGTACACTCCAGATGCAGATTTTTCCTGCTTTTCAGACCTTGCACTTTCATCTCCTGCTGATTACTACATTGAAGGACAAGGTTCCCTGATCCAGTAAGTCCACTTCTTTGTTCATTTGTCTGGAAGGATTTTCGAAGATTCAGCGCTTTTGGTAGTATTCACTTTTTGACTGTCCATTTTGATGTCCTGGTTTATATACACTTACGTAACTTACTAGGTTATTAGCACAGTACAACTACTGAATTTCAAGTATCAAATTTATTTCTCTTATTCACCCCCACGCTTTGCTTCATTTGCAGAGCTGTGCTAACTCCTGGTGATCCGTACATGCCATTACCAAATGAGGAGATCATTAGTAAGGTTCAAAAGCAGGTAGGTTTCTAAATAACATCTGTTTTGATTACTGCTATAACTGGTTGATGCAGATTGTTCCATTTACAAATAACTAAGACCTCATTTCAAGTCACTAAAAACAGAGATTTCTTCTGCTTCTATTATCCTTATATTTCTCCAAAGCTCACCTCAATACCAACACATCTATAATTTCCTGCAGATCTTAGAATTGTTCCCTTCTTCCCGAGGCTTGGAACTTACGTGGTCCAGTGTTGTAAAAATTGGACAATCTTTGTATCGTGAGGCTCCTGGAAATGATCCATTCAGACCTGATCAGAAGACACCCGTTAAAAACTTCTTCCTGTCTGGCTCTTACACGAAACAGGTATTGTACATCTAAAACACTAACCTAGTTGTGGCCATCAACATAAATGAATATCTCAGAAAACTATCAAATATAACCATTTCACTTTTTGGTGTCCGTACAGTAAATACATTGTTTAATGGATACTCTTGATTGTACTATGATGCACATCTAACTGTCTTTAGGACATGGTGAAGGATGCATAAATTCATGATCTCCTTTACTTGTGTTTCCAGGACTACATTGACAGCATGGAAGGAGCAACTCTATCTGGTAGGCGAACAGCAGCATACATCTGCGGTGCTGGAGAGGAGCTGGTGGCCCTCCGAAAGAAGTTAGTTGTTGACGACAGTGAGAAGGCGTTGGGAAAGGTTGAAGCCCTGCAGACAAGTTGACCTTGTAATCACACCATGCTGGAATGGCCAACCAAACCATAGCTTTCTCGCTTCTGGGTGCAGGCGATTGCCGCAGCGACTTTCTGTAAATCCTATTTTGAGCATTAGATTTGCCGCTGCCTTTTAGCCTCGACACATCCCTTGTTGTGGCGTTTTCGATCTGTAATTCACAGCCAGGGTGTCTAGGTGGCATACGGGATTACCTCAGGCAGCGTGTATGTTCAGTTGGAACTTGATTAGTCATTGGGACGATTAATTGGTGATATATAGCGCACACTGTTCTTAGTCTTATGAGAAATGGTGATAATTTTATCTGGGGAGATCTGGCGAATGATTACCGCTGAAGTTGTCATCTAATCGCTGTGGCTTTCAGCCAGATGCTGATATGAACTCCTGCCCTGTGCGAACCCTTTAATTTAACTATGAACAAATTTTCATGTTCCTGGCCCGTATAAAGTTGTATTTTCGATTAGGGGGAAATTATTCTTCCTAACCGTTGCACTGAAAACCGGTCGGTTTTTCAGCTGCGTCATGGTTTGATCCGTACTCTTTCCCCTTGTTTTGTATCAAAAGGTTTTCAATTTGAAAAATGTGATAAACTCTGAAGCTTGTGTGGTGACTGACTGTCTACCATGACTGGCTGGCTGTGTTGGGAACAGGATTAAAATTTCATCGAAATTTTGGGAAGTTTGAAGATGAGCGAAATATCTATTTTTAATTTTTTTTTTTTTACTGATACATGAGACTTACCTAGCAAAAGACAAAAAATGAACGAAATTTTGTTAAAATTCTATGAATTTTAGTCTTTTTTGTTGGTGAATGAAAAAAAATGTAAAACTAAATTGAAATCCGGGTGGGAAGACGTCTCATGGGATCTCGGATGAAACGGCGACCGGCGTGTCGCACTGGAGGCCTCATAAGCCACGACCTGCTCATGGTGAATGGTGATCACGAGAGCACGGAGCTTGTGCTCTGTGAGCCAATCGCTGCTGCCTGCGCGAGCAAGCCATGGCGCCAAGCTCAACTGCTAAACCGTCGGCACTCCCGTCCGGCAGTCACCTCTCTCGCGCCGAGCTCCACCAATCCGTTCGCCGCTCGCACGTCTTCCTGCGGAAGCAGAGCCATCGCCGTCGCCTGGCCGGCGTCGTCCGGGCCGCGCCGGAAGCGCCGTCGGTGGTCAGGGCGGCCGTCGGCGCCATCACCGAGCTCCTCAGGGCACTGTCCCCAAACAAGAAGCCCAGGCAAGGCTCCACAGACCACAAATCTACTCATGATTCGATCCTCTCCTCGCTTTGGATTCCATGGCGTGGGCATAGCTATGAGCGGTTTTCTTGCTCGACGGTTCAGGGGCGATGCTGGCGGAGCAGAGCCTGGTCCGCCTCTCGGCGGCGTCGAGGATGTGGTCGCCGTGCTCGAAGACGATTACCGGCGGGCATACTTCCTCACTGGTAAGGTTTCTTCGGCCTCGTTGCATTCTTTCACCAGGGATTGTTTGCACCATGCATGGGGATTTCAGGTTGCAGACCTCAAGTAGAGAGGAGCAGATGCTTGTTTCTATGCTACTGCCACCGCTGAAGAAGTTGATAAAATCATAAAATTGATACACATCACATGACATGGATTCTTCAAATGAATGATAACCAACTCCTCCAGGATTGCAGGGGATTTCACTCCGAGCATATACGCGGAAAATTGCTTGTTTGAGGATCCGACGATAAAGTTCCGCGGTATGTGCAATAGTTACCTTGTGGAACATAATTGGTATTGTCATGTATGCAAGAAACCGGGTGTAGAAAAATCACATTGATGTCTCATGTCTCCTTTTCTTTGGTGTAAAAAGGACTGAGAAATATTTGTCACCGAGTGTGTTCTTGTGATTCGCAGGACGGTCTAGGTACTCTCAGAATCTGGATTTGCTAGTGCCGTTCTTCGACAGTCCTTCGCTTGAGCTGGAAAACATTGAAAAGGTGACAATGTTTGCCTTGTTTTGTTGACTATAACTTAATGATTTGAACTAAAAAAATAATTTAATGATTTGTGTGCAGCATATGTAGCATATTGTATTTTTGTTTCTGACAACCAATTCTCTGGTTGCATCTCCTGGTTGAAGCTTTTTCAGTTCTGAATTGTACCAAACAACTCGCCATTTTTTAGAATATTTTGATATTAGTAACAAATACCAAGTTAAATATTTTAGTTGTACCTTGACCGATTAGATTCTTCTATACTGTTATTTGCAAAGTCCTTTGATTTACAGAACGAATGTATGATCTATACCGAAGTACCTGGGCCCTGCACATTTTAATTCCTCGTAACTCTCTTTCCAATCTTGCAGGGTTCAAGGGTTGAAACAAAGTTCGTCAAAGCAACATGGAAACTAAGGTGCTTCTGTAAGCTTCAAAATCTGTTTTTTATTTCCCAATAGTATGTTAAAAGAGGATTGTCTTCCCTTCGACTAACAGGACTGTGATATTTTCAGGACATACTTAAGGCTTCCATGGAGGCCCCTGATTGCGATTAGAGGCAACACAACATACGATCTGAACAAAGACTACAAGGTAGGGACCGGAAGCCAAAACCGTGTTAAATTGTCTCCTTTTTATCAACGGAAAGTTGCAGATGATCCAATATTGTTTGGATTGCATTTGTTCAGGTGATTCGGCACTCTGAGAGCTGGGATGTCTCCGCGCTTGAGGCCATCGGTCAGATATTCGTATCCGCTCCGGAGCAGCAGAAAGGCAGCTGATCGATGCTGATGCATGCAGTACTGTGCATAAGTAATTTTTATGTGAAGTGTACAAGTAACATGGACTTGCGTCATTTGTTAAGTGAGATATCCATGTAAGGCTGATGCGAGGATGAACAACATTTGGGCTGCAAATTAAGGTGAAAATATGTACCGTCAGAAACCTTCAATGTTCAATACTGATAGTCAGATCTCCATTTCAGAACTCAGTAATGTTCAAATCGATCATGGATCGGCAATGTTCAAAACTGATAGCCAAACTCTGAAAGCTCCATTTCAGAAAATTGGCAATATTCACATCATCTGCCCCCTCCTTTTTGACCGGAGACAGCAACGAACTAAAACGAGTAAGGGAGTCGGTAAGCAAGAAACTAAAAGGCGCCATTTAACTTTCAATTACACTCTATCTCTATAGATAAAACACGTGTTAGTTTCCGTGCCAGCTCTTCCTTCCTCCCATTTTATCTAATAAAAATCGTTAAAATCCAAATAATTTATTTATTTTTTCATTTACCCTCATCCTGGAGCCTCTTATTTTATTACCGGCTACGAATACGACCGATTTTACTAATAAAAATAAATAAAGAAATTATAAAGGCATCGTGTATTCATTCGACGTACTTTCATAACATGTCCACGTATCTATACTTTAAATTTGTATTTGATATTACTATATTTAATATCTATATTTTTATTACAACATACGGCACTTAGCTAGTTTCATAAAATTATGGAGATTCACGCATGGAACAAAATAAGGATAAGAGATCCAAAAGAAACCAGAACTATCTCTGGAAGTCGAGCACACAAGGCCGCGAAGCTTCTCGAAGATGCTCTCAACCTGTCAACGTGGTTCGTGAACATGCGCCGGAATCTGCTCGCCCGCCTCCACTGGAACGTCGTCGCCTCCCGCCTCGGCAAAAATGGTCCGTACCATCCACCTCACGCTCGGAGGCTCGGATCCTAGGGTTAGGGTCAATCGGCCGCGGCTATGGCTCGGCGGAGGTGTCTCCGCGATGCTGATTGTTTTTTTTTTTTGCCGTGGATTCTGATGCGTTTGTTGCCACCGCAGGGCTCCGGTATGATGATTTGTACGACGGTACGACCCGTACCACGACTTGGACATCAAGGAGGCGCTGGCGCGGTGTCAGCAACGCTACTGGAGCTGAACGCCCAAGGAGCAGCGCGGAAGCGAGCTAGTTCAAATTTGTTGGTTGGCTTCGTTCGTTTGCTAAGTTGGCGTGGTTGGGTGTCCAGCTGTCGCGAGTGGTCCCTCTGGGCAGTGGTAGCCGTGGGTATATAAACGGCTTGTAACAGAATTCTAAGGACAGCGATGAAAAATATTCAGAACTCATACCTCTGTTCTTCCTCGTTCCCTGCTGGTTCTTCCTCGTCCTCCATTTCCCTTTTGTTCCTGAGTGTGATCCACGTGCTCACGTCACTAGCGATCGTCGTCAGCGACCAAGGGTGTTACAAGTGGTATCAGATTCATCGATCCTCGGCATGTTAGCGGCGGAATTGCGTTCTGCGAAGGTTGCTCGGCGTTTGTTCGAGTGTAAAATTCCTGGAGCAGTCTCGATTCGAAGCTCGCGGTGGTGATGGTGGCTGGTCGGATTGCGATTTGGGTTGCTTGACTAGTTCAGGCGTAAAATCCCTCGATCGTATTTCGACCACGGCGGCGGTAGACCTGTCGGAGAGGGCGTATTGGGGAGGTTTTTCCAAACCGATCCTCTCTGACCACCGGTGATCACGGCTCCACCGAAGCCTTCTCCGCAGACAGGGTTCGTGTTGGCGGCTATGGAGGTGGCGGAGAAGAAATCGGATGATCGGTGGGAGCGTGTGTTGGAGAGTCTGGATATGCTATTTGCAAAAGTGGGCTCGACAGTTCAGCAGCAGTTGACTGCTCAATTGGATGTAACCACGAAGTCCGTTGCTCAATCCACGCGCGATCAGCAACAATTGGCGCAACAGGTGGCAGCAACAAGTCAGTTGGTGGCGAAGTTTCTCCTTCCTGGACCCTCTGAGCAGCGTGGATGCAGTCCGCCATGATTGGGCAACACTCATGGAGATCCGCTGCTACCATGTCCGGTTCCTCGTCCACCACCACCTGCGGCTTCCACAACCGCCGGTGAGCCGCCGATGACATGTTCGTCATTTGGTCCCTCTCGTTGCCCCACTGAGTTCGCCCAGATTCCGCGTTACTCTATGCCCAAGTTGTCGTTTCCCAAATTTGATGGCGAGTGTCCGCGTATTTGGAAGGAAAAATGCCTCGATTACTTTCATTTGTATAACGTGGATGCTTCGATGTGGGCGACAGCAGCTTCATTGCATCTGGAGGGTAATGCGGCTAAGTGGTTGCAAGTATATCGGGTGACACATGGTTTGGGCACTTGGGATCAGTTTATTGCTGCTATGGAAGCTAAATTCGGTGTGGATGATTATCGGCGCTCTATTGGGGATTTGTTGGATCTTAAGCAAGTTGGCTCGGTTGAGGACTATATTGTGGCATTTGAGGAGATTCGTTACCAGGTGTCCATGTATAACACTGGCTTTGATGAGATGTTTTTTGTGTCTCAATTTCTGAAAGGTTTGAAGTATGATTTGCGTGGGGCTGTTCAATCTCAGCTTCCTGATTCTGTGGATAGAGCAGCTGTGCTTGCTCGAGTGCAGCAGCAGGTTTTGTCTCGAGGTAAATCTAAATTTCAGAATCACTCATTTGGTCCTCGGAGTTCAGGAAAGGAAGATACCAAACAGACTTCAGCTGGGAGTAGTTTGTGGAAGGAACGACAATTGCGTGATTATAGGAGGGCTAATGGTCTTTGTTATCATTGTGGAGACAAATTTGATTCCTCTCATGCTCGATATGTCCTAAGAAACCACAAGCCCAAGTGAATGCATTGGCCTTGGAGGATATGCATATGGAGCTGTCTGAAGCTGTCTTGCAACAGTTGGAGTTGGAAGATGTTCAATCTTCAGGTTCTTACCATCTGTCTCTTAATGCTATTTCTGGTACTATGGCCAAGGATCAAATGAGGCTTCGAGCTTTGGTGCGCGATCAAGTAATGTTGATTCTTGTGGATAGTGGTAGCTCTAATAGCTTTGTTAATACTGCCTTGTAACCTAGAATTGGGGTCACACCAGTCCAAGTAGCACCTACTCAAGTGAAGGTGGCTAATGGTGCTACTCTACTCAGTGATAAGGCCGTTTTGCAGTTGGAGTGGTGGACACAAGGGCATACATTCCAAACTGATATGAGGGTGTTGGACTTGGGTGCTTATGATGCCATTTTGGGCTATGACTGGTTGAAACAGTGTAGTCCTATGGTTTGTCATTGGGAGCAACAATATCTCCAATTTCAGCATAAAGGCAGTGATATTACTTTGCATGGCGTGACAGTTCCTTCAGCTGAGATCCAGGAACTGTCTGCTGCACAAGTGCTGAAATGGTGTCAAGGAAATGAAATCTGGGCTCTAGCAGTTTTGGAGTATTTTTCTTCTTCTGCTGATTCTGCTAGTCCAGAGGTAATTCAGCAGTTGTTATCTGCATATCCAGATGTTTTTGGGACTTCTAGTGCTTTACCACCCACTAGAACTTGTGATCACTCTATACCTTTAGTCCCTAATGCCATTCTAATAAATTGCAAGCCTTATAGATACTCACCATTTCATAAAGATGAGATAGAGAAACAGGTGAGGGAGCTCCTGCACTCTGGTCTGATTGTTCCCAGTTCTAGTCCTTTTGCTTCTTCGGTTCTCTTGGTCCAAAAAAAGGATGGTTCCTGGCGGTTTTGTGTGGACTATAGGAAGTTAAATTCTTTGACTATCAAAAACAGATTTTCTATGCCTTTGATTGATGAAATCTTGGATGAGTTAGCTGGAGCTAAGTGGTTTACTAGTTTGGATATGAGAGCTGGGTACCATCAAGTAAGAATGAGAGTGGATGATGAATATAAAACAGCCTTTAAAACCCATCATGGACACTATCAATTCAGGGTTATGCCTTTTGGGCTTACAAATGCCCCCAGCAACATTTCAATGTGCTGTGAATGATATTCTTGGGCCATTTTTGAGGAAATTTGCCTTGGTGTTCATTGATGATATTTTAGTCTATAGTGCTACTTTGGAGGAGCATGTGTCTCATCTGCAGCAGGTCTTGGATACACTGCGAGAGCATCAGTTCTTTATTAATAATCTAAGTGTTCTTTTGTCCAAGATAAATTGGTCTATTTGGGACATATTATTTCTGCTGCAGGAGTTGCCACTGATCCCAGTAAAACTGAAGCCATGCTTAAATGGCCCACTCCAACTAATGTCACTGAGTTGAGAGGGTTTCTAGGTCTCACTGGGTACTATAGAAAATTTGTGAGACATTATGGGATTATTGCTAAGCCTTTAACCAATTTATTGAAGAAAAAGCAATTTCAGTGGGGTGACACAGCCCAGGATGCCTTTGATCAGCTTAAGCAGGCCATGAGTAGTACTCCTGTTCTGGCCTTACCTGATTTCAGTGAAACATTTGTGGTGGAAACTGATGCTTGTGCATCTGGTATTGGAGCAGTACTGATGCAAAAAGGGCAGCCTGTGGCATTTCTTAGTAAAGCTTTGGGTGCGGTGCATCAACATTTGTCCATTTATGAGAAGGAGTTTCTTGCTCTCATCATGGCAGTGGAGAGATGGAGATCTTATTTGCAACGGCAGGAATTTATTATAAGAACTGATCATCGCAGCTTATGCTACTTGGATGAGCAGAATCTGCAATCTGATTTGCAGAGAAAGGCTATGACACGATTGATGGGTCTTCAATTTAAAATTGTTTACAAAAAGGGTGCTGAGAATACAGCTGCTGATGCTTTGTCAAGAGTGGGACATCTTCTAGCTTTGCAGGCTGTTTCTGAATGTGTTCCAGTATGGGTCCAAGAAGTGCTGAATTCTTATTTCACAGATCCTAAAGCCCAGGAGTTATTAGCTCAATTGGTTATATCTAGTCCTAATGAGCAAGGTTATTCTTTACATGGTGGTATTATCAGGCATAACAATAGGATTTGGATTGGTAGTAATTCAGCTCTTCAGACTAAATTGATTGTTGTCCTGCATTCAAGTGCTCTTGGGGGACATTCTGGATCCAAGGCTACCTATCAAAGACTTCACAAGCTTTTTTATTGGAGATCTATGAAACAAGATGTGGACAATTTTGTCAAGCAATGCCAGGTATGTCAACAAGCTAAACATGAGCACATTCACCCAGCGGGGTTGCTGCAACCTTTGCCTTTACCAGAGGTGCTTGGCAAGATATTGCTATGGATTTTGTAGAGGGTTTGCCAAAATCTGAAGGTTATGATGTGATTCTGGTGATAGTGGATAGATATTCTAAGTATGCCCACTTTATTCCAGTTAAACACCCATTTACAGCACCTCACATTGCTAGATTGGTCCTGGATCATATTGTCAAGCTACATGGGGTGCCAAAAACTATTGTCTCAGACAGAGATAAGGTGTTTTTGAGCTCATTTTGGCATGAGCTGTTCAAATTATTAGACATCAAGTTGCTCACAAGTACAGCTTATCACCCACAAACCGATGGGCAAACGGAGAGAGTCAATCAATGTTTGGAAATGTATTTGAGATGTGCTGTGACTGATTCTCCTCAGAAATGGAAAAGTTGGCTGCCTTTGGCTGAGCTATGGTATAACACCTCATTCCATTCATCTTTGGGTTGTTCTCCTTTCAAAGTTATCTATGGTCATGAACCAAGACTTGGTGCTTGGCCTGAGATTCCTAGTACAACACAAGTATCTGTGGCTGAGTTTCTACAGGAGAGGGAAACACAACAGTTGGCTCTGAAAGCTCATTTGGCTGCTGCTCAGAATCGCATGAAGCTTCAGGCTGACAGACATAGGTCTGACCGATAGTTTTCGGTTGGGGACCAGGTTTTGCTAAGGCTGCAACCTTATGCCCAGTCTTCAGTGGTCAATAGGCCTTTTCCTAAATTGGCTTACAAGTTCTTTGGCCCTTACAAAGTACTTCACCGCATTGGAGCATCAGCTTATCGTCTGGATTTACCCGCGGATGCTAGGATTCATCCGGTGTTTCATGTGTCTCAATTAAAGCCATTTACTCCTAATCACTCTCCAGTATATGCTCATTTGCCACAGATCGCTGAGTTGGATGGTTCTGAGGTCGTTCCAGAAGCAATTTTGGATCGTAGGCTGGTAAAGAAAGGTAACTCAGCTATGCCTCAAGTATTGATCAAATGGACGACGTTGCCGGCGGATTGCGCTACTTGGGAGGATTTTTATGTGGTGAAGCAGCGATTTTCAGACGCCATTGTGTGGGGACATGCAATGTCTGAAGTGGGGGGAGATGTCAGCAACGCTACTGGAGCTGAACGCCCAAGGAGCAACGCGGAAGCGAGCTAGTTCAAATTTGTTGGTTGGCTTCGTTCGTTTGCTGAGCTGGCGTGGTTGGGTGTCCAGCTGTCACGAGTGGTCCCTTTGGGCAGTGGTAGCCGTGGGTATATAAACGGCTTGTAACAAAATTCTAAGGACAGCGATGAAAAATATTCAGAACTCATACCTCTGTTCTTCCTCGTTCCCTGCTGGTGGACGCTCGCAACCAGCGTCTTAAGCACGCCATGGACCTCTCCATGAAGCACCAGTACCTCCCCGACGATGTCCAGGTGAAGATTCATGCTTGTTCCTGGCTCTCCGGTTTGTATGTGTATTTGCAGCTGGGGGAGATTACAATTTTAGTTAATTCCACTTGTGATGGTGATTTTGGTGGATTGCCAGATTGATTTTAGGTGGGCTCGTAGAAAATCGGATGGAGAGTAAGTGAATGATCATTGGTGATTGGGATTAGGGTTGTAAAATTGATTTAGATGCTTGTAAACTTGTGAAAATGGAAAAGAAGGAAACTTAGTTATTGGTGATGTGTAGCTGTTGGCTTTTCTCCTTCTGAGTTCTTTTTTGTTATGGTTGTTTGCATGTAATGCTCATTGCAATTGCTCATGTCTTCGTTTGAGTAGGTCATTATGGTGGATTGCTAGATTGATTTTAGGTGGATGTAGCTTTCCAAGTTGGTTGGGTTCGATCGGGTGTTTGCGTTACAAATTGCAGAACAAGTGATGATCATTGGTGACTGGGGTTGGGTTCTAAACATCATTTAGATGTTTGTGAATAGGAAAAAAGAAGGAAGCTCTTGTGGAGCCTGTGGGTTTGGTTGATTTTGATACTAGTTATTTGTGATGTATGCTGCTCATTTTTTTTCCTTGTGAGGTGTTTTGTTAGGGTTATTTGTGTAAATGCACAACGCAATTTCCCATGTCTTTGACTGCTGTATCGTGGATATAGTGAGTTTTTTTTTTCCTTTGTTCGTTGAGGATTTAGTGGGATTCCTGGCCTTCAGATGTATAACTTAGTTAACTGGTATAGCACATCTGAAATTCAAATTCACCTATGGCTATTAGTTATATGCGAGTATCAGGTTTTAATTTTGACCGTCCTAGCCGAGAAACAGAATTTCTAATTGCCGTCCCTCTCAGCCACTATCCAATTTCTATATGCATCAGATATTTTGATTTTTGACGCCATCCAATTTCTTCTCTGACAGGCGTTGCAGACACCATTCAGATGCTATCTTTCTGACATGCTCGCTCTGGTAAGTACATTTCTTTCTGTCTTATCATTTTGTTTCTCCCCACATACATGTTAATGATTTGGTCACCAAAAATTGGACCTTAATTAAATGCACTTATCATGATACTGTTTTATAGCCACAATTTTTTCCGCTTTGCTCGACCAATTGATCTTCATTATGTATTGGTACATGTTCATTACATAGGATTCTGTTAGTTTTTTCCCTTGTCTTGGTTTGTCATAGTGTGTGCCTTCCTCTTTGACAAACCAGATCAGTTCAACCTAATCAATCATGAGCACATGGTACATATAATTATAGCAGAAAATTATCTCATGAAATTTAGTAATTTAGTTTCCCTACAGCCATATCCGCAATCTACTGGTGTCGATATGCATTTCTCTGCTCTCAGTTCTCTAACAACAATTCCCAGTTATGGAGTGATTTAAATCTGTCTTCTTTGCATCTCTCAGTTATCTAATATCAATCCCTTTTTTGCAATATTTTACAATTGTTTTGTTACTTTTTTGGCATGGACGTTACTGTTATTTCACTTGGGTAGTTTTTCTATTGTCTTTTGGTCTATGTAGCTTGCAATTGTTGCCAGTATGTAACAAAAAAAACCATGTGCATAAATTACAAGATGACTTCCACTGTATGTACATTGCAATTGAAGTTCTTTATCATCCATTCATCACTATCCATTATATGTGTATCATCAATTCTAGGACAACATGAAAGGACAGTGTTGTCTACACAACTGATATTCAGGCTGACAATGTTCTGTGGTTGTTTGTGACTGTGTTATGTACTCATTCTGATTCACTTACTCCTTCACGTATTGGTACTTCTAGTAGAATATCATCAGATGTTAATTGATGTTCATGCATGAGTAGTCCCTGCGCTTTAACATGATGCCTATCAGCATCAGCATATGCCTTAGAGACACGTTTCTTATTAAAGTTCATTCAGATTCATCCTTAGTTGGAGGCATTTCATGGTAAGATTTTGTTTAAAATAACCCCTGGATGGCTGCTGTTTAATGCATCTGTATTGCAGGTGAAAAAGCAGAGAGCAGAGCGTGAAGCATTAGGAGCACTTGCCCTCTACCAGAGAACCATCCCATAAAGTGCTTACTTGATGATCTAACAATGCACGCAATAAAAAGCAGCAGATGATTGGCGAGAAGAAAATGCCCACCTTCTGTTTTCCACACAAACATTTTGGCAGAACAATTGGACATGGTTTAGGATTTGTTGTAGAACATCTGTTTGTGCTTCACTTGATCAAATTTCCATTGTCCTCCCTTAGCATAATGGGATGGTCAATGAAGCCTTGTATTTATGAACACTGGAACAGTTCGGTGCATTTCGCGAACTGAAATACTCTACTGAAGTAAGCTTGGTGCTAATGTTGTGGAGAGTGGTTTTATGTCGTCAATTAATCTCATCCTTTCAGTTGCTTTTCAAGTATTGTATCTCTGTTCAGAGGGCCCAGGCCTGAAGAACACAAGTTTGCAGAAAATTTGCAGAAAACAATACAAATTTTCTATGTAAATCCTTTAAATGTCTGGATGCAACTTGAGTAAATCATGACAGTATCATCTTGTACTACAACGGTGGAGTACATGATGAGCAATTGAGCACCTGCTGATCAAAGGCACTACTTCGTACTAGAACTACAATGCCAAATTGGTACTAGAATTGAAGAAGTTGGTTGTCTTTCCAAGTTTCAGTGTGCAATACATAGTGTACTATGATTATCACCTGAACAAGGCACTTGTGCCATGCAAGTACACTCCTTTTTAGTATTCTTTCTCTCTCCCTCCCCTACTGACATAGAAATTTAAAATATATTGCTTTTCCTTACTCAAATCAGCGTACAAGTTTATTTTCCTCTCTCTATAAGGCCTCGTTTAGAATGTAGGAATCTCACACAAATTTGAATATATTTCATAAGGAGTATAAATTCCGCATGGACTCTAGGAATCGCTTGTGTTCCAAATGGGTCATAAAAATGAGTAGAGGCTCTGGCATTTGTTAAAGGAGATATACACACGAGCTGGCCCTATGAATCAAAACAAACCTAGAGGTCCAGGTTAAACAAGCTTTCCACCACTGGTCCAGTGGTAATTTTTACTTAGAAGCCTCACCAATTTTCTCTCTATGGCTGGCTTTTTTCAAAAGTGCTTATTTACTTCTATTGTTGGGTGTAGTTATTAGTTTGAAGCATCTTTTTAGAATCTGTAATAACAAAAATCGTATTGGAAATATCAAACATTCCTCTAATTAACTAAATTCCACAGCACAGTGCAACGCATCACAACAACCGCGCATAGACCCTCTACATGTTATCTTTAACCCCGGTGCTGAAATATGTGTTACATCTATCCAAGCCTTGTGCTGGCTTGATGCCAAAGAGGACTGCAAACACTCCAAATCCCATAAAAGGCAGGTTTGTACCCATCTGCAAAGTATGTGAGTAAGTCCCTACCATTGGGTTGTGTATACACCATGCATGTGACTACCTAATGCATCTGGCATTCTGGCTGGTAAATCTTGGAGAATCTCTGAGCTGAATACTCACCATTCACCAAGGAATAGCAGAAGCATCTCACCACAAGATTGTTAAAGCTGAACCTCATGCAAATTTGTTAGTTACTTTATCTCTCTCCAATTTACAAACCCAACTTGCTACCTACATCATCTTCCTCTTTGACAGTTATTTGATCAGCATGATTGGATTCTCGCACTTTCCATATATCCACATCCAAATGATTAGCTTTTTCCGTGTGGATGATATGTAGCTTTCACATACCTGGATGGCTGGGTAGCCTCCTCGAGTGGATTACAGACTACAGAGAGCAGGCAGGGTCCTCCTCAACCTCCATTGTCCCAACAGTGACCACCCTACCATGGCAGCTGTGAGAATGAAGGGCCCCTCTCCCTCTCCGCTCTGTTCACCATGCATCAAGCATGGTACAGTACTAGCAGCAGACTTTTTTGGAGGACAAGCATTGCTCCATTATTGTTTGTGTCTCCTAGGCCCTTGGCCTCTTCTAGCCATTGTGGACAAATGCCATAAAATGTCTGCTCCCAAACTCCATCACATAGCTAACTTCAGCTGACGGTGTTGTGGCAGATGTTTTTTGTTTCGTTGCATGCCACTGTAAATTTGATTGTTTTACACACAGGAAACATCTGGAAATTTTACACTAGGATATGATGCTGAGGTTGTATAGGCGTGCGTGGAACACGAAAGCAATTTCCGGAAACTTAGTGAGAAACAGTTCAAGACAGCAGGAAAGAGAGAGAAAATTATCTTGCTCTGGTCCAAACAGGACCCAGTTGGGTTACTTGGTCACCAACCAAATAGGCCCTATGGTGTTTGTCTTGTGGCCTTAGCATTTCACAATAGCTATGTTTTCCATATCATATCAAGGATTCAAGCTGCTAATATTGTGATAGAACGATCCATGCCCATCTTCCGCCACCCACCCATAGTGGTAGGGAATGAGCTATCATTTTGTGGACGCAATTGATTTGGCGACTTGATCATACTGTGGGCTTGTGATCATGGTGCTTAATTAGGTAAATATTCCCCTTTCCGCTCAGAGGAAAAGATGCATCGGCTTTGTTGTGGTTCATTAGCAATGCATTTGCATGATGGGAGGTTTGTTTTCTTAATGGGTATGGCAGAACGATTGGGATATGACAGTAGCACTAGCAAGGAACGGGCATTAAAGTTCTCTTAAAAAAACCAATCATTGAGTGCTTGTTTAGAATAGATGGAATGTATCTTAATTTTGATTTCTATAGTCGACAATTCAGCCCCATTGGGGATGCAAGAAAGGAAAAAAAACGTAGAAATAGATAAAACACATAATTTACTGTCATGGACAGTGGATTCGTACAGGAAATAGAAATGTAGAAATTAGTCTAAAAGACATCACAGAAAAACCACGGGAACTTTGAAGAAAATTATGTATTAGAGTAGAGAGACGAGGAGAGATAAAAGAGACATGTTGCCTTGGACTTCTCGAATTATAACATGATATTTGATCGGATGTATTAAATCATTTACAAAGTTGAGTGAAGGGAGGGTTCCTATAGGAATTTTGAGAGCCTTTCTTATTATCCAAAGGGTTTCTTAGAAAAGTTACCTATAAGAATCCAATAATTCCTCCAAATATTCTATTTTTTTAAAAAAAAAATCATACCTCCAGCCCAAGTGTTCCATAGTATTGCAGCTGTCTGCCTGTCTACAGTCACTGAATTAATACTTCTATTTTGTTGCAAACCAAATTAATACTTTTTTTATCAGCATGTGTGTATTAGAATATGAGTACCTTATTTCCCTTCCTGACAACCCCATAGATATTCCCAGCATGGTGCCTAGATTTGTTTTACATTTTCATTCCAAATCTCTCTCTCTCTCTCTCACGCCAAAAACAGAAGCTGGTGGTAGGAAGATCAAAGGGTACACTTTCTGGGCTTGACATGAGTGAACAAATCTGCTACCAGATAGACTGGTGGGAGCAAGAAACCCATGTGACGATCATGGGGCTGCATGTGACGCTGCATGGCAAAGTGACATGGGCTCATGTGATGCTGCATGGGAGGAAAAATATTTTTTTTTGGTAAAGTGTCCTGGCTGAAAATGCAAGAGAAAAGTGGTTTTTGTTCATGAGCATAAGCTACCTAGAGGTATGGTTCATCTATAAAAATAGAAGAAGGTAAAGGCATGGTGAAATTCATGAGTGCCAACAGCGATCATAGAATCGCAGATGGTTCAGCTTCATGGAGTATCCTTTTGGTGACTGTTGTAGTGGGCTCTCAAAATGGATTGGTGCAATCTACGCCTTAATACAATAATTTGTGTTGGTGAGTTAGTGCAATAATATGGTTTTGTTAGTTGAGGTGTGAGTGATCACCATATAGTATCAATGTTTTGGATCTGTTAATTTGTAGTGCATGAATTATTTGGAGAAAGATGGATTAAGAGGAGAGTCGAGGAAGATGCCATTCAAGTTTCAAGTGCTTCATGCATGAAAAAGTGGGAAAATTGCAATGCCTTTTTGTTATGAGAATGAATTCCACCTGTTCCTTTTGTTTGTGGTTCTGCTTTAGGAAGTGATGCAGATTCTGGAACAAGCAAATGAAGCAAACATGAGTCGTCAAACTCTAGAGTTCCCATAGAAATGCGTGGCATCTTCATGGGAAGTTAGTTTGGCTTAGTAAAAATGGATATCCCCTTTCTACCAGTGGTGGTGATAGGGTTCACTGTCAGTGTTATCTAACACTGATATAGTTGTCCGAATTTGATTCGAATTTAGGTGTCCGATTTGGCAAATAAAATTTAGACATATAAAATACAATTTGGAATTCGACACGGGTGTCGAAATCCGACTTGGATTCGGAGTATTCCAAGGCAAAAAAATAGATAAGAATGTCCGTATAACACTGTTCACTAGATTCCATCCAAAGATTTAAGATGTTAGTGGTGACCTATCACATGATGATGATGGTGAGTCCAACAGTTTAAATTGAGCATAAATGCCGACGAGAAAGAAAAGAGGCATACTAGACCTGAGCCCAAACCTGACCCAAAAAAGCCCACCCACGGAGGCCCGTCGTGCTTCTTGGGTGGGCTTGGACAGAGGATTGCAGGTTAGAAACATCTTGTGCCCTGCCTGAGCCTAGCCTAGAATAGTGTTCGGCACGTAAAAAGGACCGGGCATCCGACCCGAATTGAGTCTATTACTAGGCGGGCCTAGACATATATTTTGGGTCCAAAATAATTTAGGCTATTTGCAAGCTCGGACTGGGTCTGACCTGCAAAATGCTCTGGTGAAAGGTATTCTGTAACAACTACTCCCTCACAATATTTGTTCATGATCTCGAGAATATCTGTCTCAAATTATTTATCCATTACAGTAACCAAGAATATTTTATGATCTATTTTTCTACTATATCCATAAGTGCATGTATGTATTTACTATAATACTGGTGAGTTATTTGTTTTTATCTTTGTATTGATTAGAGGTAGCATGATCATCTTACTGTATTTTTTTACTTGATTTTAGTATTGTTTTAATTTATACGTATGTATGAAATAAAGATTGTGAAATAAGGACGCGCAAAATGCAGGTTGAATGACATTCACTTTAGTGCAGCAGTTCGTTCACCTTGGGATTCCTGAACATGGTTTTATTTTTACCCTAGTGGGGGTGAAAGGACACAGACACACAGTGATTAATGGTCTGCCGGTGGGCCCCATCCAGAACCAATGATGGTGGAGCTTGCTGCAGTGCAGCCTCAGGGCTGCATCTGCATTGACCGGATGTTTGTGGAGTATGACTGACCAGTGAGGCTTAAAAAAAAAACAAACCCAAGGCAGATGCAGGGGACAGCATAATTACTGTTTGCAGTGTGCTTCTGTTAACACACTGTAGCCACCTCAATTTTTCCTTGAGTTGATCAAAGTGCTAATTGAGTTGAAAATGCTAACAACTACTGTTCTACCTCTAGCAGAGCTCCTGCCAATCTGCTCGAAAAAAAAAAACCCGTTGAAAATACCAATTACTTGCTTCAATGGTTATTGGCTCAACATCTGCTATTTTCTCGTTAGCTTATGTGTTTTTTTTACAAATTGGCTCTTGCATATAACTCAATATGGTATGAAAATTTCCCGATTCATCTTGGCTCACACAACTTGATTAAATAAAAAGGTATATAAATGAATGAATTGCAACCTACTCATGTTTCATATCTTAAGCTTGAGCGAGCCTACACAACTCAATTGAATAAAAAACATGATCTGATATAGGAATTTGCTAAATTGTTAGGTCTCTTTGTAACACAGCAATAAGAAAAACGTATGATTTTGATATGCAAGCGCAAAACACAAAAATACCGCAAAAGCAATAGTTTGGAGCAAACGCGGGAGGAAAAAAAACACAGGAGTTAAAAGAGAAATGGCATAAAGGAATTCTCCCCTAGGTTGGAGCTCACTCTAGAAATCTTCAAATTTTCATATGAAACAAAACCATTTCATATAAATTCTAGAGCTCCATCCCTTGTTCCAAATGACTCCGTAAGTTTTATTACTACATGATTTATCTTTTTTACTATTCTTTTTTTTTCTTCGATCCAAATGACGCTAGATCCATCATCCGAACTCGGATCCTCTGCATTAATGATGATTAATGCAAATAATCATTATTTACACAGTTTAATAAGTTTGTAGCTACAGACCACTGCATTAATCAAGTATAATTAATGTAGCAACAGGGGAAGAACAGTGCCTCATGTGCTGTACGGAGGGTTCTTGCACTGTAGCTTTTTTACTATAATAGTCTTACAGTGATTGATTAGAGCGTTCATTGCTGATTGGATGGCCGAGATCCTCCTAATGCACAGGATCCCGACCCCATCATCCTCCTTTTAGCATTTGTGTGCCGGCGCATGCAAGCTAAAAAGAACAGATAAACAAAGAATCTATTCGGAGATAGTAGGCGCCAGTGCTACCACAGAACACAAATGTTCTCCTGCCAGGGGCCCAGCCAAGCCAGACACAAGGCCCACCTGTCATCCTCTGGGAAAGCTCGGCCGTCCGTCCGTCTGGGCTTTGCATGTGCCGCGCAGCAGAGGGATTCACCAGAGCGAATCCAATGTTCGGGAACGGGCCACGGCCCCGTCACGGGGCCCCCTTCCTTCCCCGCTGCAGCCCGGAGAAATCCCGCCATGTTGCTGACATGTGGGTAACAGACAAAGCATGGGCCCACGAGTCGGCGAGGGTGGACCTGCCAAGTTTGATTTTCTGCGCGTGCACGGGCGTGGGGGGGAGGGTCGGACCGAGACGTGTCGCTGGGCACGAGGTGGCGCCACAGTGGACTGGAGGCGCGGGGCCCGCGCGGCGCAACACCTAGAGGTGGGGAATCGCTAACCGCACCCATGGCTCGCACACACGGTTGGTTATTCGTACCCAGTGTTTCCATCAGATAATTTAGGAATGATCCGCTCGTGCCAAGCTCGAAAAATTCAAGAGGGAATGCCCGTAGATTAAATATAAGATAATGCAATATATTAAAGCTTATTTAGAGCCATTCGAGTTAGGGGGTATGTTAGACCCCTTATCACCCTTAGCGACTCTCTTGTACTTTGTATGATCGTATTTACTAAGAACATTTCTAAGAGCCTCTTTATCTCACCTCAATCCCACTCGATAGCTAAAATATGAAAAATCTGGTCTCCAATAGCAGCATCATCACGCTTGCTATTTTAACATGCCCTCATATCTGGCCTCCCGCACACCAAATATAGGGTCCCTCTCCCTACACACTAAATCTCTAACGCTTCCCCCAACGGGTCGCGAGGCCCCACCGCTCTGAGCTGCGAGCTTCGCCGCCAATGGATGGCGCCAGGACCTCCCTCCTCAGCCTGCTAGTTCACGTGCGCCGCCACCCTCGTCGTCCTCCTCGTTCTCGCGGCGGCAGCGTTCTTCGCGCATCGGTGGGGCACCAAGCTGCCCTCTCTTTTGCACGTCAAGCACGGACAAGGCCACTGATGCGGAGGCCACTGAGGCGAGCGCGAGCTCCTCCAACGTGGCCAACTCGTCCGTGGCCACAAGCTCGTTGGAGTTGCCGGCGAGGAGGAAGGTGGAAATACATGTCGACGGGGCCACAGGGGTGGAGATGGGGTGGGGGAGGTGGTACGAGTTGGTGGAGCTGGAGGCCGCGATGGGCGGGTCACGCAAGTAGAATGTGGTCAGGGAAGGAGGATACCTACGGTGTAATTTATTATAAAAAATAGGAGAGAGAATATAGATGATGAAATAAGATGTGTTGGTGAAGTGGTGGAGTAATATGAAGGAGAAATTTTTATAGATGATAATTCATATGAGGATATAAAAGGGTAAAATATGGATATGCTATTAGAGTTACTCTAATATTGTACAACATTCTCAGTCACATTAAAATCTAAGTAATTCGAGATAAAAGAAATCTCCTAGTAAGTCATTATGGTGTCCTATTTAAAGTTACTTTTGATATTGGGTAAAAATACAACAAGCCTTCATTCTTTAATGTTCTTTACTTTAGAAAATATGCACATTGATGTTCTTTTCAGTACCTTAATAAAATGGACTGGTGATAGAAGTGCCAGATCACACCGCCACTAAACGACAAATTGACATGTATGGTTCCATATCATCCAATCCATTTGGCAAGTACCTAGTCAACCTATCACCAAGTCTGGCACCCCTCCAAATAGTTCTATTTTTTCTCCACACGGATAAAGAGCTAAAAGATGACCATTTTAATACGTGTTTCAAAGATGAATAATTTTGGTATCTAACTCGATAAAAGACAGACATGGACATATGAATAGAAAATGTTGCATTAAGTATCTACGAGATTCAAATTGTCAATAAGCTCCAAAAACATTAAAAATTCGTTTGATAGTAGCTCCACCGACTGAAATACTGAGAGGAGCTTCCGTGTTAATCACTTACACTCTCTATACCACTCATAGCTACGGCTCTAACTCAATTATTTTCTAACGGCAGTTGTTGCATCTCACGTGGCATTTCAGCTTGTAGCTTCTCTATTTTTTAAAAAATATTTTTTCAAAATTGAACAGTTTTATGTACGGTTGAAATTAAAAAACACTGCACATCATGTCAAAAAATGAACAGTCTATACATTCACACGGGGCCCCACCAGTCAGTGGACCTGGTCGCATCCGTGTGCGCCCAATAATTCACGAATCATGGAGCACGGCAGGGGTAGTTTCGTCCAGAAATCCAAAATTAAAGCTCGGAAACGGCAAAAGCCATGGCGAGTGCCGAGTGGCACAGACCGACCAGTCTCCTCGGCCCGCTTCCCAGCGAAACTCACTGCACACTCCCCCACTCCCCCAGCAGGCCAGCAGCAATTCACGGGTGGCGAGGCCGAGCGCTAGCCACCTGCCCTCCCCGGCATTCTTGCCGTATTCGCGGATCGGCCCTCGCCGTAGGTGGCCAGGGGGGCTTTCTGCGAGAGGAAAGGGCGTTCTTGCAATTTGGAGAGAAAGGGAGGTGGTTAGAGGAAAAGAAGTGGGGTTGTTGTCTTGCTGAGCTGAGCGGTGGAAGCAGCGGTGTAGGGGAAGCGAATGGCGACGGCGTGGGGTGGCACCGCGTGGGTGCTAGCTGCAGCGGTGGTGTGCGTGCTGTGGGCGGCCGCGGCGGAGGCCAGGTCGCCGGCTGCGAGGGCGCACCGGCACCTGAGGCGGCTCAACAAGCCGGCCGTCAAGAGCATCGAGGTAACTGGTCAGCGTCCTTGAAATTTGAAATGATTTGTGCTGATGCATTTCGGAAGAAATGGTTCCAAAATGGTAGCTCAGATTGGGGTTTCGTTGCAGCGAGACGCTTTGGGGAGGTGTTCTTGGGGTTATCAATTTTTTTGGCAATTATTTGGTTTGGTATTTTAGGTGCATTTTTTAGGATTCGAGCAAGCTTTAGTGAGAAGTTGCATTCTCATTATTCAAGAAAAGGGAATTTTCTCTGCTTCTTTTGGGCTATCCTTGCTGGTAATTTCGCTGTTACTTTGGATAATTTTTTCAAAAAGTTGTCACCTTTTGGAGGTAGACTATGCGAATTCAACCAAACTCGAGCAGAAAAAGATGTATGTGTCTCTATCATCATACAGGCTGGCTCTGGCAAAGTAGTAATATCTGATTGAAAAGGGGCAAAATCCTTTATTTCTGAATCTTTTGCTCCCTACAATTTGAGCAAGTTTTTGAGCACATATAATGAGTTGAGTTCTACAATGTCAGCTTAACGTTAAATCTTTAATGTTTCACCTCATCTGCGTAAAGGCTGCAATCTTGAAGCTCTTTTTGAAAGAAGTCGGCATTTTGAAAAATCTGAAGAAGTCGACATTGATTTGCCGTGAACAATGCCTTTTCCATTTCTGACAATGGTTTTCGCAAACCGTGCAGAGCCCAGATGGAGACATCATCGATTGCGTGCATATTTCCCACCAACCAGCCTTTGATCATCCTCTCCTTAAGAATCACACAATACAAGTGAGTCAGTCAACTTTGAAATCTTTTCAGGAATCAAAACGAACCTGTACATGGTTAATTTGTCCACTCACCATTTTAACTCTGGCACTAAATCTTTATCCTTGCAGTTTAGGCCAGCCTACCACCCGGAAGGTCTATATGATGATGCCAAGAGCAGCATAGGCTCCAACAATGCCAGCGAGAAGCCGATGCTCCAGCTGTGGCATCAAAATGGTAGGTGTCCAGAGGGGACGGTACCGATCAGGAGAACAAAGAAGGATGACCTGCTCCGAGCGAGCTCCATGCGGGAATATGGCAGGAAACGGCATACTGCTCCGAACCCATTGTCTGTTGATCCCAACATGCTCAGCGAGGGCGGTCACCAAGTATGTGGGCATGGTTTATCTTGCTGATGTTGAAGAGCATGGTAGTTCCATTGTCATCTTGTGATTACTGAACT
Organism: Phragmites australis; assembly: GCF_958298935.1. NCBI lineage: Eukaryota > Viridiplantae > Streptophyta > Magnoliopsida > Poales > Poaceae > Phragmites > Phragmites australis. The sequence continues at coordinate 7,599,728 of NC_084934.1, forward strand.
GTTAACATTGTGGAATTCAGCATGCCATAGCGTACGTCGAGGGTGATAAATACTACGGCGCGAAGGCCACCATAAATGTGTGGGAGCCCAAGATTCAGCAGGCTAACGAGTTTAGCTTGTCCCAGCTCTGGATCTTGGGGGGATCATTTGGGGAAGATCTTAACAGCATCGAGGCTGGTTGGCAGGTACTATAAAGAACCTGAGCTTATGAGTTCGATCATGTCGATACCTGTGTCAAGTAAATGCTGATCGTTTTCGCGGTTGCTGCCCCTTCCGTGATGCAACCTGAAGTGTGTGTCTTGTCATTTATGTGCTATTTGGTTCATCAGGTTAGCCCGGACCTCTACGGGGACAACAACACGAGGTTGTTCACATACTGGACTGTAAGTCTCACAAACTCAGTTGCTCATGCTTATATTAATACGGTTCTGCACTTCCTTCCAAACATTCTTGTGTTGGCGGTGGCACAATAACTCAGTGCTATTGCATTGCTTTGCTATTGGGTCTTTGTAGAGTGATGCGTACCAAGCAACAGGGTGCTACAACATCTTGTGCTCGGGTTTCATTCAGATCAACAGTGAGATCGCCATGGGGGCGAGCATCTTCCCCATCTCGAACTACGCTGGCTCCCAGTATGATATCAGCATACTGATATGGAAGGTGAGCATTGATCAATTAAACTAATAATTAGACATCACCACATGCCGTGCTTAGTGCCTTCAGAATCAGCACAATAACCACAGGGTCAGAGAATCTTTGCCCACTTGGTACAAAAACGCTCCTGCCCATGCGCTCACACCTGGTGTTTTCAAAATGGTTTCCTCCAAACCACATGCACTGCATAGTTAACACCTTTTATGATGATTATCTAATGATTCTGGTCTGTGTGCTGTGAGCAGGACCCAAAGGAAGGCAACTGGTGGATGCAGTTTGGCAAGGAGTATGTCCTCGGCTACTGGCCGTCCTTCCTCTTCTCCTACCTCGCCGACAGCGCGTCGATGATCGAGTGGGGTGGGGAGGTGGTGAACTCAGAGCCGGACGGCACGCACACTTCGACGCAGATGGGCAGCGGGCGCTTCCCCGAGGAAGGGTATGGGAAGGCGAGCTACTTCAAGAACATCCAGGTGGTGGACAGCACTAACCAGCTCAGTGCCCCAAAGGGGGTGGGCACCTTCACCGAGCAGTCGAACTGCTACGACGTGCAGAACGGCAACAATGGCGACTGGGGCACCTACTTCTACTACGGCGGCCCCGGCAAGAACTCAAACTGCCCATGACTTGTGAGATGCTGTCGCCGTAATCCATGAGCAAATGTAACCAAGCATTCAAGTGTGCAATACAGCATCGATATGCATCGCTTTATACAATCCTAGGCAGTGTGCATGTGCCCTAGCGCTTTTTCCCCCCTTTTCTTGTTCATCTCTCTCTCTCTCTCTCTCTCTCTCTCTCTCTCTCTCTCTCTCTCTCTCTTCCGTGTGCCATGTAAAATTTCTGAAGAGAAAAGCATGGCTTGAGGTGGTGGTGCTGGGCTGGTGATCCCCTCTGGATGTGGCAAGTCAGACGGCAGGTGATGATGCTATTGCTTATTGGTTGATGTTATTGAGGCTATTGTATTCAGTATTCTACATCATTCTCCTGCAAGCAAGCTAAAGAAGTAGCAGCTGAATGACCGATGAGACAGACGGCATCAGACTTGATGCTATCTTCATACCTCAATCCTCCATGGAAGCTGGATTATACGCTTGGGTAGAAGCATTTCTCGATCATGATACGCATCTGGTGTAGTAACATTTTCTGTTGCACCTATGGTCCGTCCAACGCCCAACAGATATGTAAAATAGCCCAGTGATCTTCCGATGCAGAAGTATGTAGCAAGATAACTTGTTTCAGTCCACCGAAGTAGACAGAGCACAGCTGCTGGTTATAACCTAAAACTGATGCAACATGCACATTCTTCTTGCTTATTTCTTTAACAAGGGAACTTGTTAACAGCTTAAAATGCCATTAGCTCCACAGTCCACACTGCATTGGTTTGAACTCACCGGGCATGCTGAAAAAACGTACGCATGCATCTTATTCTAGACGTCGATGAACACACAAAGCTGTGATAAGACGTCTAGGATAGGGTTCTCTGTAGCAGTGACGCACCATCATATGATTTTTTTTTTGTAACGTTGAAAATTACAGAAACTAGCTAGCGACACTCGCAAGAAGCAGGTTGATTCAAAAGGGAGGAGCATGTAGGATAGTGTTCTGACTGAGATCCTCTAACTTCACCGACTAGTGAAGTAGATGACTTCACATCTTTAGAGGTTCTGTAGACCAATGGATAGCGGGGATTCTGGGTCCCCCGCAGATGACCGTCGAAGGTCCTATGGAGGTCGTGCAGTGTCTTCGGACGGCGTCACGTGGCAAGCTGTTTCCTCCGCACAATGTAGCATATTGATTTTCTCTTGCATTTTTTCCAATGTCTTCCTAGCTTCCTCTGTCCGCCTGCGATATTCCGCAGCTTTTCGGTTTATTGCCAGGTTGTCTAACATGCGTTTTTTCTGCGCAATCTGCCTTTCCAGCTCTTCGGCTTCTAGCCTGGCTATTCTTTCCTCCTGTGTTTCGTCTTCGTCTTCATACTCTGCGAAGTCATCCAAGTCTTCCCACTCTTCGTCTCGTGCCTTCCCTCCTTCTTGTGCCAAAGGCTCATAGCGTGCGCGATCGCTTGTTTCCGTGACCCACACCGGTGCCGCATTTTCCTGGACGACCGCTCTGTGCCTGTCCTCATTGCTTCCTAGTGGCGCAACATCAACACCGTAGTGCTGCTCGCGCCCACCCGAAGCATTGCTTGACCGTTGTTGCGCCGAAGGGGGTCTTTCGACTGAAGCCCCGGCTACGGCCGAAGGTTCCGGCAATGCCTCCGATGCACCAGTGGGCTTCGTCTTCTTTTTAGGTGGCATGGCTTCGGTTCGTTCGGTCCCCACGGACGGCGCCAACTGTTGGAACCAATGTCTCGAACAAGGAGAACCTTCACTTACAAGGAAAGCCGAAGGCTCCTAGGTGTGACGTGTTTTGGGGTAAATTGTCTCAATTGATTCCGCCCATCTCGGATACAGTATGACCCTATTTATAGCCCGTACTCAACCACTCCACACGGGGTTTACAGTTTTTACCCCCTTACCTGCTATATTCTTGGAATATTTGGGGGCATTATGGTACAATCAAGCGTATTTACATAATTACAACTCTGCTCCGGATAATTAAGTGGGCCCTGACGTCTAGTCATGGTCTTCGGTCGGCCTCAAGATTCCGCCGAAGGCTTCTCAACTATCAAGCCGGAGGTTCACCACGGGCTTCGCTTCTCCCCTTTGGCGCCATGAGTCGATCCTCGGTCCCAATCCGAAGATGCGCTGCTACCTTCGTCCATTCCGGTCAGCCAAACTGCTGGTGTAGTCTTCGGCCTCCGACCGAAGGCCCGCTATCTCCTTCGCCGATGCGGGCAGCTGGGACTGCGTGCTTGCCTTCGGTCTTCGACAAAGATCATCCGGGTCTTCGCCTGCACGGATGAAGAACTTGGGTCAACCTCCGAGTTGCGACCGAAGGTACTTCGTTATCTTCACATGCACTCCCTGGAACACCCTTGTAATCACCCGAATGCATAGCCTCCGGTAGACTTCGAGTTATCCTAGGAAGGGGGAGGATGAGAGATCATCCCCAACAGAACCTTCAAGGTTTTTCTTTTTAGTCAAGATGGTGGCTTTAGCAGCAATCTCCATGCTGTTGTTCTGTGCTCAATATGTCTTTATAAAATTCTCATATAACATTAGACTTTTCACTGTAATCTAGATGAGTAGCACCTTGTGAATCCTATATTTGATTTTGGCATTGCCATGGAAAAATGTGGTGCTTTCATCCCCAAATTTGACTCAATTATTCTACCAAAATAAAGTAAGATAAATATACAGTGTGACTTGGTGCTTTATCTCTTCTTGATTTATGACATATGTGCATGTACTCAAAATCCCATACAAGACAATCCTAGAAAGTCCTTATTTTAGTAAACATATACTAATCCTGATCGATAAGGGTCATGGTGATTTCTTAAATTCTATAGTTGAGTTTAGCAGAGATACTGGTCTGAAATCATCAACAAGTATTGGGCTATCTTTCTTTGACACAAACTGAGTCTTAATAGGAAACTTCACATAACTCATAAAAATCATCTACAGTGATCGCCCAGCATTTTTTCAGAAAATCATCTACAATGATTGGCCTTTTGTGAATAGCATTTCACCTCTCTAGACCTACTACTGGTACAATCAAATCACTTAGATCAAGGATTTTTTTAAACTCTGATGTACCCAATCTGTCTTTATAAGATTTTCATAAAACATTAGACTTTTCACTGTGATCTGTATGAGTAGCACGCTGATTGTGGCATTGGCATAGAAAAATTGGGTTTGACATTGCTCACTATGAACTTTCCATATGATCTACAATTTAACTCACTTGATTCTAGACATAAGCAGTCCATCTATATGTTTTTCTTTGAGCTAACATGACTCATATTAACATATATATTCCTTAGGAGAAGGAAGACGGCGACAAGGCTTATGAAGATAAAACCGACTCTGGTACAGAGGATGGCAAGTATTCAAATGTTTAGTCGATAAAGAAAGAAAATGTTTTGCATGTCACAACAATTTACAAATGGGAGATCTATACCTAATCAAATACATGATGAATAAATCAACCCATCACAAATCATACTCGACGACGGGCCATACAGTGCGCCAATGACGCGCTATTTTCTAGTTTAATTCTAATTTCCATGCTATTCAGCGTACTCGTCAGCCTCCTGCTTTTAGCCTAGCTATTCCATTTTTGTATTTTTTAATAATGTGTTATTCTATTCCATGAATAACTATTATTTACATTGATTAGCAAGTATGTGACTTATTTTTAAGCTCTTTGTTTGTATTACGATGTTATTCTAAATAATCTCTATTTCTCATATCATTATTTGGGACAATGATGATTCATAGCCTGCACGTGTATTGATTAATGATCATATTTCACGGATCATAGATATGTATATATCAAATCAATAATGTGGACACATGTTAGAGAACATGTTGTTGGATCGACCCACTTTAATATATTTTTGGGATTGTTATATGTTATGCCATCAGTTGTAATATCAAATGGTGTACCTGCAGGATCCTTAAATCTAAAGTCATCATTGATTCCCAGAATGTGTAATGGCACACCTCACGTCACTCTGTAACTGGGTAGTTATAAAGACTGCCAAAAGCTACTTCGTAACTTGGTAGTCATAAATGTATTTTTCGGGTTTGCTATGAAATATGATGTGGGGTGTGAGAGATGAAGATAAAATTTGCCCATCCTAGATAACATGAGAGATATCTCTGGGCCCCTCGATGTGGTTGGATTAAAAATGCATGTCCATACCAATGTGATTAAATAGTTAATCACAAGGTTAATAATCCATGTCGATGATTGGTGAACCACTGATCTCATGAACTTGGAGAAAGAGTAGGGCATGCTTCCTATAGGTGAATCACATAACACACACAAAGTTTTATATAGGTTCAGGCCTCCCTTAGGATAATAGTCCTACATTCTATTGGTCTTGTATTAATCTCTGAGACTGTTTACAAAGGGGTTCTTGGCAAGCCTAGATGGATCTAAAACTAGTCGAAGGACTCCCTTGCGCGTAGTCGGGGAGAGTTGCTAATAGAGATAATCTACAGACAGATCGAGGGTTTAGAGCTCTTGTAGGCTTGAATGACTTCAATTGACTTTGATGGGCTTCCTCCCTCCGCAGGGTCCCTTGGCTCCGTATATATATAGGGGGATCGTCGTACGACTTATAAAGTCTTTCTTTATCATTCTTCGAGATAAACTTCCTTGTTCATGAGATATCACAGGCATCTGCGGACAATTTCTATATGTCCAGGGATTCACTTCTCAGGAATAGAGATGTGTCCTGAGAATGTAGGAAATCCTAGGGTATCTGTATACGGTAGTTTTATATTACCCATCGTCAAGCCCCCCATCAGTAAGCGAAATGAGGTTCGATAGATCAAAAGCTTAGTTAACAAAGATTAAACATTTTGATTGACCACATCATCGAGTAGAACTCAGGTTCCCAGGTAGGATGGCACGTCTAACCAGGTTCATGGAGTCATTGGGTCATCTATCTGGGATTCCAGATACTTTTGAGTACTCAGGCGAGCCCCTGAGAAGGTATTCCCTCTGGATATGAATTTTTATTCATCCAAGAAATATCATCCCAATATTTTGAAAGGACGGGGAGAAAATACTTGTTGTTGACCACGTTTGAAATTTGAACCATCGTAGCATATATTTTGCATGGTGGTGAAGAGATTCTTTTCATGGTGAGAGATTATGATGATGCTTGGAGACTGCACGAGTACGGTGAAGTAGTGCGTTGTCCTCTCTGGGATACTATTCCAACTGCACCGCGTGTGTTAAAAAATACTCTGGGTATTGAATGCGATGATATGTTGCCTCTTTGTTTGCATGAGTGTGATGAAGAGACGTGATTTGACTCTAGGCTAACACTTGGTTTGTGTTGAACCATTATTTGCCTGCTCCCAGCATTCAACGCTCAAAGACAAAGAGCCACACTCATCTCACGATCCGGAGAACTTTATAACCCTCGGGTGGTGAGCTCTTGTTACCTTAGGAAAACTGCTTAAGCCCCCAGACCTAGTCATAGAGTCTACATCCTTATCTAACTCACGAGAAGTTAGGGTTAGGATTTCATCACCATTAGGTCCTCTGACTTTGTCACCAAGGTCTCCCCCTTTAGCGCCACCGCTCTCCTTAGCCGAGTTTGCCTCCATTGTGGAGGTTTTAAACATCTCCTCCGATGAGGAGGTAGAAGAGGAAGAGGCGACCGGCTCTGCCACCATCGAGGTCATTCAAGACGGCAAGGCCCCAGTCATCGAAAATCATCCCCAAGCTAAAAGGACGTGGACTGGGATCTCTTGGAGGAAGAGATATAGGAATAGGAGGCGACGGCTAAGGAGAAGGAGGTGGCTAAGGCTCCCACTTCGTCCTCATCCCCAAGTGACATCGACGATGATGGTTGAAAAGAAAAAGGAGGAGGCCAAGGCTTTCGTTCTCTTCCCCAAGCGATGACGATGAAAACACTGTAGCCAACTACTTCCTCAAGTGCTTTGGGGGAAGGAATCTTAGGCAAAGGCTCTTCTATTAGGGCCTTATGATATTCTCTTTATTCCTCTTTCTGCATGGCATTGAGCTAGAACGTAGGGCTTCTTTTGGATCTTCTTTTGGATATACATTCTCTTTAGCATATTTGTAAAAAGAGCTTGAAATCTTGTTAATGAAATATCTAGTTTTATTGCAATGCATGTGTATGAATGTGGATCTTCACGATTGCAAGAAATAGCTAACATCCATCAGCCTTTGAGATGTTTCTTTTGATTAGTTTAGAATTTTGTAGCCACTTGTTGGGATATACATCGTGGATTTCCTTAGGTTGGACTTGAATGAAAAGTTTCGTAACTTTTAGGCACTTGTAGACTCGATAAGGATCTTCACAGTCCCTATAAATGTGGTTTTAGATCATCATCCCTTCTCGACAGAAAAAGTTTGTTGTGGCGCATGGCATGTATTTGCACCCATTAACACTGAATACCTATGAAGACCCCGACTGGTTATTGGGGAAGTGTTCCTCGATAGACAGTCTATAACGCCGAGTGCACACATGGGCATAGGTACCCGAATAGTGGCTTATCTGAACTTAAGGCATTGGATTGCAATTTTGTTTAGAAACAGATTCAAAAATGATTTATTCATCTTCTCTAGTAATATGATAACTAATATTACAAAATATAACATAAATACTTACACATAGAACTTACAAAGATGGTCGATATTCCAAGAGTTTTTAAGGACTTGACCATCTTCCGTTGCTAACCTATACGACTCTAGATGATTGGATTCAACCACCCTATAGGAGCCCTCCCACTTCAGAGATAGCCTGTTATTAATTTTTTAGCTCTGCATGAGTCATAGAACTAGATGTCCGGGTTGAAAGGATCTCGTTCGGACGTTCTGGTCGTGGTAGCACCGGAGAGCTTGCTGGTACCGTGCCGATCGTTCTGGTCGTGGTAGCACTAGAGAGCTTGTTGGTACCGTGTTGATCGTATCAACACTAGAGTCCTTTTTTCCTCGAGAACATTGAGGTCGTCCTATCTTATCCGGATGCTTTAGCCCCATAGACTATAAAGAAAGGCGTTTCACCCGTCACCTTGCTGGAAGTTGTTTTGAGTGCCTAGAGTACGTTAGGCAACTCGGATGCCCAGGATTTAACATAGGCGGATAAGTGGTTAAAGACGTTGGTATTGATTCCTTGCAGCACTAGACCATTGGCCTACTCAACTTGTCCGTTGCTTTGCGGATGAGCCATTCACACAAAGCAGACCGTAGTGCCTAGTCCGTTGCAGTAATCAATGAAGGTTGTGCTTGATAATTGAGTGCCATTGTCGGTGATGTTCCTACTCAGGATGCAGAATCTTGTTATGACGCTTTTCATGATGAACTTCTTGGCTGCTGCCAAGGTGATCTTGCCAAATATCTCAACTTCAATCCACTTGGTGAATGTATCGATTGTGACGAATAGGAACTTGAAGCCCCCAGGTGCTACTGGGAAGGGCCACAGAATATCGAGCCCCAAGTCATGAATGGCCACGATAAGGGGATCGTCTGTAGGGCTTGGGCGGGCTGGTGTATGCACCTGCTGTAGAATTGATAGCTGCCACATGTTTTTACCATCTTTCTCACATAATGGAGAGCTGTAGGCCAATAGAAACACTATCTGAATGCCTTTCCGATTAGAGTTTGGAAGGAAGCATGAGCCCGAAAAATAGTGCCTTAGTTTGCGAGAGGCCATCAATACTGTGTATAGCAGCCTCAACACTTGCAGGTAGCGATCCTTGGGACCGTGGAGTACTTTGCTGACATAGTATACCGGTCGCTGGCTCCTCTATCGCTTGTCGAGCACTTCTGTTTCCACCACCAATACTCCTGATGATGAATACTGGATAATTTACATATTTGGACAACCTAGGGTTTCCCGTAATTTTTGGGGCATATCTCTATCTCTAGGAAGGGGATCCCTGTATGAAAGAAAACTACCCGTAGGCCGTAGGTACCAAGGCATCCCGTAAACAAGGAGGTTTATCTCTAAGAATAGGAAGGAGACTCTAGAGGACGTACGACATCCTCATATATATACGGAGCCAGGGGGTCACTGGAGGAGAAGTTGAACAAGAGCCAAAAGAAATCAACGAAGTCGCTCAAACCTTTCAACAAACTAGAAGACATCTGAAATAGAGCAAGGAAGTCGCCTACTAGGTTTAGATCCATCTGGGCTAGCCACACACCCCCTTGTAACAGGCTTAGATCAATACAAGATAAATAGGACGTAGGGTTATTATCCTCAAGGAGTCCCGTGAGTTCTCCTGTAATTCATCTACTCAATGCATCCCCTACCTCTTCAACAAGTTTGTTAGATCAGCGGTTCACAAATCGTAGACAGCTAGCACCGTCCATGGGGTTCATGACAATAGGCGTTGAAGAATCTATACAAAACATGCCGTCGGTGTCACCCAAACCTTCGTCGAGAACCGATTTTTTAGATGAGGGGTTCTATGGCAAGTTTACCCCTCCTCCTGGTGAGCTGGTGATTGATTGGGTAAGTTTCGATGACAAATGTTCCAATGATGATTCAAGCGATGAGGTAAGTCGATTTATGGATCAATGCACCAAAGATTACGACATCGAGTTTGAACCACTCGGCTACCAAGACAGCTGTGAATGTTTGATTCACAGCAAGTTGGGATCAATCCCCGCAGCTTTTGACAAAATGGATTGTCAAGACACCAACTCGGAGCAATCCAATGAAACATCCATGATGGATCTAGACACTTCCTCCAGCAGAGGTTGCCCCCGAGAAGATTTCGATATCGAAGACGGGGTTGACAGTATGGGTAATCATGACGATGATCCTACAAATAGACAGGGTCCTTTAGCTCCAGGTGCGGGCAATGGTAAGCACCAGATGAGCACACCTCCCCAGTCTTACCATCTCCCGACCATCAACAGGGGGTTGAATGCTTTGAATCTACAACCTCTAAGAGGATCCTTCTTCTACAAGAGGCCCTCATGCACCCTCCAGTCACAGATCTAGCTACCCCAGCCAGTAAAGATTGGATGAACTTGGCGATCAACTTGATGAAAGAGGTCGTCATCCAGGCTAAGAACTCTCATCTAGCCCTAGCCAGAAACAGTGCTAATCGGGCAAATCATACAATCCCCCGACATGAGATGTATCAGAGTTGGAGAGGCGTAACCCCTGGAATAAAGCTTCACGGGATGAGTAACTGGCGCTGAGCCTTGCGAGTCAAAGGTCATCCAATCAGTGACTTGCGCGAGGTCATTGACGATCGGCGAAGGCGCCCAAGGGCTTCTAAAGGGGCTTTGTCTACCCCTCAGCGATCTAATCGGGGGACATCCCAACATTGATGAAATTGGGACCAATCTCCTATCTTCACGGGAAAAACTCCCGAGGCTGCAGGAACCAAGCAAGGCACCATCAACGGATTCCTGACCTTTGGAACGTAAGTTGGTCGGCAAGGTTTCGCCCTAGGACGATCGAGAAATACAATGGAAGTACAAACCCCATTGAGTTTCTCCAGATCTATACCACGATCATCCAAACAACTGGTGGGGACAAGAAGGTAATGGCGAATTACCTCCCTACTGCCCTTGAAGGGGCATCCAAGACATGGTTGACCAACCTATCACCGGGAACAATCTACTTGTGGGAATATCTTGGCGATGTATTTCGGGTCAACTTCCAGGGTACATATGTTCGCCCCTGCATGAAAAATGACCCCTACCATTGCAAGAAGACGGAGAACGAAACCTTATGCGAGTTCATATGCCGCTTCTGCAATATTCGGAACAACATCCCCATGGTTAATGACTACAACATCATAAAAGCATTCACCCGGGAGCCTGAGATGGTCAAGGAGCTTATGAAGATCGTCAATGAGTCTGCTAAGGCTAAAGATGCACTTCTCTTCGTCAAGGAGAAGACTCAGGGCATCAAGTTCTCTCAACCTGGGCTCGAGGGTGACAAGGCGAAGGCCAAGCACAAGAAGAACGTCAAGGGAGTTCTGAGGAAGTTTTTGCAGATCTGCTAGACACCTGTCCCGACAAGCCTCCCAGTTCCTCCCAGGGTCAGAGATCTACACCAGGCACCGTTGAACACGATGGTAAGCCTTGGTGCGATCTCCACCAGACCGACAATGACAATCTCCATGAGTGCCATCTCTGGAAGAAGAAGGTCAAAGTGGAGGTTGAGAAAGCAGCCAAAGGAAAGAAGACATAGGTCATAGCCTAGAGTAAGGAATCCAGCTCTAGCGGCATTGATGATGACACAGATCTGATGTCTTTTCAGCTAGACAAGAGGACGAACGACCACATGTTCGGTGTTTCTGCATCCTACGAGTCCAAAAGGTAGTACAAGATGGTGGCCCGAGAAGTCTTAGCTACCATCTCCAATGGTTGTGCAGATCTCCCGGTCTGCTATCAAGCTGGTTACTCAAGCCTTCTATGGTATAGTGCCTGGATCTTTGGCCACCCCATCGGTTAGATATCGCTCCCCGTTACCTTCAGCAAGCATGACAACTTCCAGACAGAAAAATTCTGTTCAATGTGGTCAACTTCGAGATGGCATACAATGCCATCTTGGGAAGACATACTCTTGCCAAATTCATAGCAGCCACACATTACACTTATCAGTGCGTGAAGATCCCAGGACTCGAGGGAGTCATCACCGTCTGAGGCTGGCCGAAAGTAGGCCTATGTTGTGACAAACAGAGTCTGGACATAGACGCGCAACATCAACCTGACAAGGAGTTGAAAAACTCGAGGCCTAAGGCCGTCATGATGTCCCATGGCGAAGTCAAAGCAGTTCCTTTGGACCCAACAAAGCCATACAAGACTGTTCAGATCGGCTCCAACCTGGATCCTAAATAGGAACTCACTCTCATCACCTTCATTCAGGAAAACACTGACATGTTCCCCTGTCAACCGTTAGACACGCTCGAGATCCCCAGGGAGGTGGTTGAGCTCAAACTAGTTGTCTGGCCCAACACAAAGTCGGTTAAGAAGAAACTCTGATGGTTCACACCCTATCAGAAAGAAGCCATTAAAGAGGAAATTGAAAGGCTGACTAAGGCAGGTTTTATTCGGGAGGTGGATCACCCCGAGTGGCCCACAAACCCCGTCGTGGTCAAAAAATCAAACGACAAATGGAGAATGTGGTTGACTTCACTAATTTCAACAAATAGATCAGATAGTTGACTCCACCTCTGGCTACGACTATCTAAGCCTTCTCGATGCCTACTTCGATTATCACTAGATTAGCATGCATCTAGAGGATGAGGAGAAGACCTCCTTTATCTCTTTGTTTGGAGTTTATTGCTATGTTAAAATGCCATTTGAATTGAAGAATGCTAGTGCCACATACCAACGGGAATGCAGATAACACCCCATGATCAGATCGGCCTGAATATCGAGGAATACGTTAACCATCTCGTCATCAAAACAAAAAAGAAGTAAAATCTCATCTCCGACCTACAAGAAACGTTCAACAACCTCTGCAAGAATCAAGTCACGCTGAACCTAGAGAAGTGCGCATTTGGAGTCGACGCGGGGAAACTGCTCGGTTACCAGTGTCCTACCAGGGAATATAAGTTAATCTCGAGAAGATCAAATCTATTGAAGAGATGCAACCTCCCAATTCAGTGTGAGATGTTCAGAGACTAACCGAATGCATGGCAGTCCTTAGTTGATTTATTTCCTAGATCGGGGATCAAGGACTTCCCTTCTTCAAGTTACTAAAACAATATGACAAGTTTGAATGGTCAAAAGAGGCAGAGGGATGATAGATAGAAGGAAGAAGAATAAGAAAGATATAGGATTCCAATGTGTATGGTCTATGAATTACATCATAAAAGGCAATGTGATAAAGCATCAATATAATAAAATAAGAAAATAAAAGAATTCGAAATCGTAACTTGAAACAAAAAAAAAAAAAAAAAAATTAAAGCAATAATAAGGAGCAACCGGGGTTAATAAAACTGAGAAAATTGACTCGAAAAGAATTTTTTTGGAAGCTCCATTGCAGGATTCAAACCTAACCATTAAAGGAGAAGCTGTGGGAAAATTTGAAAAGGTATATTTCTTCCCCCCTGTGCTAATTGCTCCCAACCCTAATGAAGATTTGCTCTTATACATCATGGCTGGACAACTTGTTGTAAGTGGGGTATTGGTAGTGGAAAGAGAAGCGCAAGACAAACGAGAGAAAAGACAACGGTTGGTGTACTATATCAGTGAAGTGCTCCATGGTCCTAAAGAATGCTATCCGCAGGTGCAGAAGCTACTATATACTGTACTAATGGCCTCTCATAAGTTACAACATTACTTCAAAGTTCACAAGATTATCGTACCATCAATATTACCAATCGGCAAGATCCTGCACAACAGAGATGCAATCGGTCGAATCGCCAAGTGGTCCATTGAACTCAGAGAATTCAACGTCCGTTTTGTGCCTCAAACATCAATCAAGTCACAAGTACTCGCTGAACTCGTGGACAAATGGACAGAACCCGATCAACCCCAGAATGACCACAACAACTTATCGGATGTATGGACTCTATTCTTCGACAGATCACTCATGCTTCAAGGCAAGAGGGCTAGGATTATACTGATCTCTCCAACAAGAGAGAGCCTGCAATATGCTTCGTAGATCGAATTTTCAGCCACGAATAATATAGCTGAATATGAGGGTCTTCTCACTGGACTCTGAGTAGCTTCTGCTCTTGGCATCCGCCGCCTACTTGTGGAAGGGGATTCACAGTTGGTGGTGAAGCAAGTTAGCAAGGAGTATAAAACCTTGGATATGACCATGATAAACTACCTTGCAGAGGTGAGGTAGCTAAAAAAGAAATTCATCAGACTTGAAGTCAAGTATATCCCAAGGAATGACAACTACCTTGCTGATAGTCTTGCCCACCTAGCATTCTCATGATCTGCAGGACAACCCAAGATTTTCATAGAGAAACTCTTGAAGCCACCAGTGAAATCATCAGAGAACACAACCAAATGAGCGGTGGTCTATGAGACCTATAACTAGCTTGAGGGCTCGCCAGGGACTGATGCCCCAAAAGGAGTCACGGGGGAACTTGTGGCTTAGCTCAAAAGCGAAGTTCCATAGATGGACCCAATCTGCAAGTACCTTCAAGATCAAGTTGTGCCTGAGGAAAATGCACTAACCGAGCAAATTTCCCATTGATCCAAGATGTATACCTTGGTGGACAATGCTCTCTATCGAAGAGGCACCCACAGAGTACTCATGAAATGCATCTCTCAGAAGTAGAGTAGAGAACTACTTGAGGAAATTCATAGAGGGGTGTGTGGAGCTCTCGCTTCCTTCTGAGACTTGGTCGGAAAGACATTAAGATAAAGTTTCTATTGGCCTACGACTCTCCATGATACGAGTGAGTTAGTAAAAAATTGTATGAGCTGTCAATTTCATAGTAGATGAGTACACCAACCCGCTCAGGCTCTACCTACGATCCCCTTGTCGTGGCCATTCGCGACTTGGGGGGTGGATATTCTAGGGTAGCTCTCAGGGGCTTTAAGATCCTATTCATCGTAATTAATACCTTCACCAAGTGGATTGAAGCTGAACTAGTTGGAAAAATCACTTCGTTGGATGCCAAGAAGTTCATCATGAAAATCGTCATGATAAGATTCGGTGTCCCAAGTAGGATCATCATCGACAATTGCACTCAGTTCTCCAGCATGACATTCATCGATTACCGTGAGGAACTAGGCACTACAGTCTACTTTGTGTCCATGGTGCTTGTACAAAGTAATGGACATGTCAAGCAGGAAAACAGTCTAGTACTTTAAGGAATCAAAATCCCCGTATTCAACCACTTATATGCCTACGCTAAAGCATGAGCTTTGTAGTTGCCTAACATACTCTAGGCACTTCAAACAGCATCCAGCAAGGTGACGGGTGAAACATCTTTCTTCCTAGTCTATGGGGGCCAAAGCAACGCTGACAAGGATGAAATCCCGAGAAAACAGGATGACATCAATGTTCTCGAAGAAAAAAGAACACAAGTGTTGATAAGATCAACATGGTACTGGCAAGCTCTTCGGCGTTACCATGACCAGAGTATCCGCAAAAGATCTTTCAAACCCGGAATTTTAGTTCTACAACTCGTATAGAGCAAAAAAAAAAAACCCCAGTAACAAGCTATCTCTGAGATGGGAAGGTCCCTATAGGGTGGTCGAATCTATCCGACCAGGGTCGTATAGGTTAGCTATGGAGGATGGTCAAGTACTTAAAAACTCTTGGAATATTGACTAACTTCGCAAGTTCTATGTGTAAGTATTTAGGATATTTTTGTAAGTAATAGTTGTCATATTATCAATATATGTCTTTTTTTATCTATTTTGAGACAATGCCTTAAAAAAATTGAGATAAGTCGCTATTCGAGCACTTACACCCATACGTGCACTCAGGATTCTAGACTGCCCATTCGAGAATCTTTTCCTGATAACCAGTCGGGTGCTTCATGTGCACTAGGATTACAAAACTTGTCATGCATACCATATTTCTGACGAGAAGGGAAGAAATATCTTTAGGAATCGTGGAAAACCTGATTATGTCCCCGAGTGCCTGAGAGCTAAGATGTTTTCCACTCAGAGTCTGACCTAAGGTGATCGCGATGAACATTCCAATAAGAAACCCTGAACTCCCTAACCTACTCGGAAGAAACAAAGGCCAAACACTTGTTTGAAATTTTATTGCATTCACGAGAAGATTAACAGTCATACACATGCATTGCAATAGAAATATGAACATTTCATTTAACAATATTTTAAGCAGCTCTTCTACAGATAAGCTAAGGGAAATATGATTACAAGAAGTCCTAAAAGATCTACTTGGCAAAGAGGACTGTGAGACTTCCTTGATTCTCTCCAACCACCGATGCTGACAGAGAGGATGGGGTCATCTCTGGCCCCCGCTGAACTCGCCGGTGTCATTGCCCGATCATTGACATCTCCGACGATGACGGGTTTGGGAGAGGCATTGGCTCCCCACCTTTATTGTTGGTGTCGTTTCTCTGGCTCCTCCCTCTGGTCGTCCTCGCTAGAATAGCATGAGGAGAGAGAGGTGAGGTGGTTGGCGTATTACCGTCTTTAATGGAGGCACTGCTGGATGCCTCCCTTTTCTCTGCCTAAGGCCGCCACTCTTCCTTTATTTTCACCTCCAAGAGGTCCCAGTCCACCCCATGTTGGACTGGAGACACTAGGGGCTTGCCATCTTTAACAGGGATGTTACGAGTTGCCGCCTTCTCTTCAAGATCCTTGTCAGAGGAGACATCAATAACCTCCAACACCAAACCAGATTCAGTGGGAGACGACGGCAGAGTAAGGGGTGAGTACTCGGGGGAAGATGGGGAATAGTTAGGAGAAGAAGGTGTGTATTCAAGTGAAGGAGGAGGTTTGATGCAGCTGAGCTTCGACACTCGATGGTTTATATAGGCCAACGGGTCAAGAAACGCATCGATTCATCTCCCGAACATTAATTCTGGGCACGGTCACATTGTGAGCAATGGATGCCTAAGTGACGCGCATTCGTCAAGGCTACATCTTTTTAGCTGGCTCGCACAGACAAAGAGACGGTCACTGGCGTAGCTGTTTGTCTGCTGGATTTTTCAGTACATGGGGTATAGTTGAAAAGATGGTACAACAAATCTTCCATGCTCCTGACAGAGAAAGTTTCGCCACTATGCAAAAATTCCTATATGAAAATTCAACTTCTGAGCCTGGCCAATGATGAGTCTTATCTCCCTCATACCTTTGCAAGGACATGATGGTATTTACAGGTCGATTAGAAAATCTACCTGGATAGAACACCTTCTCGAGGACTCGCTTGAGAACTCGGAGGCGTTCGGAATCCCGAGTAGGTGAGATGAGAATCTGGAGAACCCGGTTAGATGCTTTACCCTAATTGGGGACTCGAGTCTTACTCGATGACATGGTTGGACAAAAAACTTATCTTTGTTGGCCATGTACTTGATCCATTGAAGCCTTATTTTCACGTATTGATGGGGGGCTTGACGATGAATACTGGATAATTACCATATCCGAGCACCCCAGGGTTTCCTGCAATTTTCATGTCATATCTCTATCTCCAGGAAGGGGATCTCTGGATGAAAGGAAACTACCCGTAGGTACCCAAGGCATCCTATAAACAGGAAGGTTTATTTCCAAGAATGGGAAGAAGGACTCCAGATGATGTACGACACCACCATATATATACGGAGCTAGGGGGCCCTACGGAGGAGAAGTCGAACAAGAGCCAATAGAAGTTGAAGAAGTCACTCAAACCTTTAGACAAACTAGAAGACACTTGACGCAGTGCAAGGAAGTCTCTGACTAGGTCTAGATTGATCTAGGATAGCCACATACCCCCTTGTAAAAGGCTCAAATCAATACAAGACAAGCATGACCAAGGATTATTATCCTCAAGGTGGCCTAAACCTCTATAACCCTCTCGTGTGTTCTCCTATGATTCGTCTACTCAAAGAATCCCCTACTCTTTAACAAGTTCGTTAGATCAGCGGTTCACAAATCGTTGACAACTCTGCTTACGATACGTGGTCCAGGTACTATATATATAACAAAAGCTCTTCGTTTGGGTTGGGAGCGACTAGCACAGGGAGGGGGGGGGGAGGATACCTCTTCAGATTTTTGGATGCCTCATTAGCCTCTTTGGACCATTTGAACTTGTCGCGTTGGTGCAGTAATTTGAAGAAAGGAAGCCCCGGATCTCCAAGTGTCACACCCGGTTTTAACGGCCAAAACCAAGTGCGGCTTATGTGTGCCCAGGAAGTTTAACACACATAAGGACGTCATAGGTGAAGTAACAAAAGCAATACTTTATTTATTTAAACGTTCACCTCTTACAATAGAAGACTTTACCTAAGCAAATCTCAAGATTTAAACTAAACAACATCATCTAAACGACGGCAGCGGAACGAAAGCATTGGCGACCAAAACTCCACAGGCACTGACTGGAAGATACGCTCCTTAGAACACCAGGTCGTTGTCTTGGAAATCATCAAAGTCTTCCACTGAGCAGCATATGTTTTTGGTAGGAGAAAGCAAGGGTGAGCACATAATGTACTCAGTAAGTGTGGGAAAATAATGACATGCAGGCTTATATCAAGAGTAGGCTGACACAAGGTATTATTTGCGTAAATGCGAGTAATGAAAACACATTTGGACTCAAAAGCATTAGACATGTATTAAATGAACGTAACCCAACAATCCATCAACTAGCATACAAGGTTCCCCACCCTGCATACCACAATCGTCTAGTACTTCCCGTACTACGACCAAACCACAACACCTAGTACTCCGTGTACCAGAGTCAAGACCAAACCACCATCTAATCATGTGAGGATCCAAGTCTCTTATATTCGTGAGCACGGCTGTTATAACAGTTTTTCACTCTGCAGAGGTTGTCCAACTTTACCCACGAGTCAGTGAATTCCATGTTGCCGTGTTTGCAAGACACTTAACACACGCCAGTGGTGTGCCACCAAGAATCACTGTATGACACTTTCCACTAACCAGAGACTAATCCAGTGCATGTCTGCCCACTAGGTTTCACCGCCAGGCTTTACGCAAGCAAAGCTCCTACCCAGAAGCCCCCTTTTGTGCTGACCCAACGCACACTGGACAGACTCTAATCAGTATGTCACACTTTACCCATATCAGCCTCGTGGTTGGTACGTTACTTCTTGGGTTGTCGCTCCATGAACCGGTCCTTACTTAGGTTACTTGAGCAAACACTAAACCAATGTCATGACCATGACAACCATCACCAACATCCCTATGCTCAAGACCTAAGGTTCCATGTTGCTAAAACATTATCATATTAACCATCATTACTGCATATGTTCATTAGTCAAAATTATGACACTTCCTAATATCCCAAAAGCCAGGCTAAGCAATCTACCCACAAAAGACTCCTAACCATAACCCATCTAGGTTCCAAGGGATGATAAGGGAATATCTAGGGAAAAACCCTAACATAGGTGACTACTCATTATATTGACAGACATTGCATGCAGTTTTGTAAAACAAAACATTTAAAAACATAGGTTCAATATGATCAAGGACACTTGCCTTCTCCTTGCTGCTGCTCAGTGTATTCTTGCTCCTGGTCTTGCTGTTCTTCAAGTTGATCCGGGACGTTATCGGCTAATCGCACAATTACCGGCAAACAAACAAACAAGATACACTAAGAACAGAGCACAAAACAAAAGAACAACGAGATAAAAACTAGCTAAAAAGAAAGAGCACTGAAAAACGAATCCATCGACGCAAGAATCGCTTAAATCGGAGTTACGATGGAAAAGTTAGGGCTAAAACAAGTCTAGGGTTAAATCTGGAAAAAGAAAAGGACTTAAATTGAATTATCAGAAAGTCCAGGGACCTTTTTGTAAAAATAGGGGGACCAAAATGTAATTATGAAAAAGTATAGGGACCTAACTGTAAAAAGATAGGGCTCTTTTTGTTATTTTAGAAAAGTTCTGGGGTTAAATTGCAAAATTACCAATTAAAGGAATTAACAGATTTATTTTTATACTGAAAAAGGTTTGAAATACTGACTGGGTAGCTCTGCCTGATGTGGCATGGTGACATGTGTGACACATTAGCAAAAGGGCTGAGGTGGATGGTTGACATGGCATGGTTGCTGACTGGATTAAGTGGCTACATGTGGCAGCCTCTAGTTGGTCAGCGAAGGGGTATAGATGGGATCTAATCTAGGCCGTTGAGGACAGATCTGACGACACAGAATAGATCGGGCGGCCGGAGGGGAAGAACAGGGCGGCGCCCGAGAGGTAGCGGCGGCGCATGACCGGGATTCTCGCCGAAATCGGCTAGGGCTAGCCGGCGGCGACGACGAGCGGCGGAAAAGCATCAGGAGGGAGAGGGCATCCCGTTTGATGGCTTACCGAGAGCAGATCGACTCTGGAGGAGCTTGGCGGCGACGAGGGGCGGCGGGAGGCTCGGGTCTTCGTCGGAGATGGCGCTCCGGCGATGCAAGGGTCAAGGCGACGGTGGGGAGAGCTTCAGCAGGGGCAGGTGCGTGCAATGGTGGGCTCGGGCTGCGTAGATTGGCTCTGGAACGGTATGGCGGCGAGGTCGGACGAAGCGGCGACGATGGTGGCTCGGCGAGCTTCAATCTCGACGACTAGAGCTCGGGTCTCGGCGATTTTTGGATGAGATGAGTTCGGGAAGGGGACAGGCACATATATAGGCGGCTCGGGGTTTGTGGGGCGCTGCAGGACTCCAAGGTGGCATCGATCTCCTGTTCGGACACGGCGGCACGACAGAGTTCGACTCGGAGACGATAGATCTGACCGGCGGGTCCTACACGGCGGTGACACAGGCGAAAGCGGCGTTGGTGGGGGCATCTTCAGCTGCGGGCGGTAGCACGGCGCTGGGCTGGCTCGGGCGCGCGGCGCGGGTTGCTGCGCCTGAGCAGGGGCACGGCCCAGGCGGGAGAGGAAAGCTGGGGCGGCTGGGCCGAGGCTGAAGTGTTGGGCCGAAAAGGAGGAAGACAGCCCGAGAGAGGTTTTAATCTTTTTCTTTTTCATATGAATTCAAATCCAAATTCAAATTCAAAAAATAGGCAAAAATCTCTTCAAATAAATTCATCAAAAATTTAATTAAAATACTACTTGCCTAATTCAGCATGAATGCAAAATATTCACTTATATCCTATGTCATTTTCTTTTTCTTTCATATAAAGTAGGGTTTTCTCTCTATTAAAATAAGATATTTAAATTCATTTGAACTTTAACAAATATTGAGAAAAATTTGGAATTAGAAAAAAAATTAGGGTGTTACACCAAGTCAGGATATGAAATAACTAAGAGCTGTCATGCATTTAGTTAGTCTTTGAACTTCTCGTACTGACCTAGGGGGTTGCATTTCTTGGATGGCCTTGATCTTGTCGGATTGAAACTACTACAGAAAGGGTCATCCATGCCCGATCTTAACTACTAGTTCAAAAATAACCGACAATGATAATATATCACCACCGGTTGGTTCTTATGCTCAAGGCGCGTAAAAAAAACTGTGCCAATAAGAACCGACAGTGATAGTGGTTATCACTGCCGTTTCATGTTACGAACCGGCAGTGATGCTCAAATTATCACTGTCGATTCTTAAAGATGTGCATAAAAGGACGTGCCTTGAATAACCGGTAGTGATAATATTTATCTCAACTAGTTCGTATTCCAAACCAGCAGTGACAAATATTTATCACTGCCAATTCTTAAAAAAACTGGCTAAAAGGGATCGGTGACATCCTAAGACGGAGGGGGGGGGGGTGAATTAGGACACCTAAAACTAATCAGCTCCAAAAACTTCACAAGATAACCTATATAAATTTCTTTCTAAAAATGCTCTAGGTTTATATAGTGTGTCTACCCTACCACTCAAAAGGGTTTGTAACCTATAGCCAATCCTAGCAAACTACTTTAGGAAAATAAACACGTAAAGGTAACTTGCAAGTATGTAAATGAAGTAGAGAGAACAAACTTAGCACAAAAGATTTTTATCCCGTGGTATTGATGGCATAATCGTCACCCCTAGTCCATGTTGGAGCAGCCACCTAGGCTATTGTTTCTGGTCGGCACCCGGTCATGACCCTTGAGCCACCTAGGCCTCAAGTAGGTTGAGCCACCAAGCCACAAAGTCAAGGCTCACCACAAGCCTCTCTTCCGGTCACTTGCCACTGTCTTCACTTCGGAGCTTGAGCCACAAAGGTAAGGGTCTATGTGTCTGCGTACAAGATTCTTGCCACTGCTCCACACAAAGCTGAAGGGTTGATAAGCTTGAGCCCCCAAGGCTCACGGTGCCGCCTGAGTTACCAAGACTCCAAGGAGCCGGGGTACCACTTGGTATAATATAGGATCACTCCTTGATCCCCTCTCTAGGCAGCAATACCTAGCAACAACTCTCTCTAGGTCTAATAGCACTAATCACTCCCTAATCTTGTGCTAATTGTCTTGGATGATCACTTTTAGGTCTAATAGCACTAATCACTCCCTAATCTTATGCTAATTATCTTGGATGATCATTTTTAGCACTTTGATGGCTTGGATGTCTCCTAAAGTGTATTTGAGCTTCTTTGGACTCCAACACCTTCAAATGACCAGGTGGGGGGGGGGTATATAGCCTCAACCCCGGGAACTAGCCGTTTCTCCAACAGTCACATTTTTCGTGAACGCCGGAAGGTCCGGTGTGCACCTGGTGCAAATACCGGACCATCCGGTGTGGATCGTCCACAAAAACTTGTTGTTATAGCCACAATTACTTCAATGAAGCCTCCTCTATATACACCGGACCATACGACGTGTACATGTCCATTTTCTAGTGAACACAAGGATATCCCTCTGGACTTTGCTCTGGCAAAGCCTCAGATGTATTCGTCGGACCATCCGGCATGTGAACTCCTTCTGAAAACACTCCGCGTGTTCGACTGCTGAAGTGTCAGACCATCCAGTGTGTAGTGTTTTTCCAGAACTTGTCCAAATCAAACTTCCTTGAACTCCTTCTGAAAACACTCCGACGTGTTCAACTGCTTCAGCGCTAGAGCATCCGGTGTGTAGAGTTTTTTCATGTCACACCCCATAATTTTGATTTTGGGTTGTGAGCATTTTAAAACAACAAAATATTTTTTTTTCTGAAATTTGAAAGCTTTTCCAAAAAAATTCAGAGTTTAAATAGAATTTGTTTTGTGTGATGAGATATGTATTTATAAAATATTAGAATAGGTTAAGGAATTTCAAGGTTGGATAAATCCTTGTTCCATTTTCCTAATATTATCTAAAATCCCTATATCAATTTCTTTTATTTTATATCTTGTCACCCTTTCTCCAATGCTCTGAAGTTCCTTATCTTTATTTCTCCCTAATTCCTTCCCTTACCAAAGATGGCCCAAGCTGTTCTGTCCCTTCGTCCATCTCCAGATCGAGAGGAGGACATGAACAACGCCATTCTCCTTCCCGACTCCATGGTTGCTCATTGGAGCTCCCAAAACCGGTGAATTCAATGTACGCATATATCGTTTAATTGCCAAAATTGAACATGTTGTCGTCGTCATAAAAGCCTCTTCATCAATCGCTAGAAACCATTGAAACTAAACCCACATAATTCACCATGAATGCATTAACATCGTGGTTCCTCTCTCATGAACCATACCTAGCCTAACCAAGCTGCGCCCCCTTGACTCGTCTTCCTCCTCATGACACCATCCACTCCTCACTCTACCATCCGTCATGGTTGCCACGTCACCCATTTAGCTTATTTGTCAGTGCAGCTAGTAGTGCCCAGTTGGCGTCATCTCATAGCCTCATCTTCTCACGTAGTTTCAGAGTTCAAGACGGCCTCAAATACAAATCTTGACAATACAAAAGTTGTGGGACTCGTCGAGATCTTTGATTTGCACCTATGGAAGTCCCTATTTGGATAATGGATCTAGGAGTTTTGGCCCCCGAAATTAGAGCTGCACATATAGGTCTGAGTTCAAACAGTTTATCTTGTGACACAGTTTTGAAAATCAAGATTGCATTTTCAGAAGTTCTAATGAATACCAAAGTTTTAGATGTTTTCGATTACTACAAGATAGAGTCCAAAAACATCCAATTTGGAGTTCAGACGGTGAATAAATCATCCTCAAACCTGAGCTGTCCATTTCATCTTCCACCTATTTTGTTCGTCTTCCACCTCCGACCGTTTCCTCTCCCCACTTCGCGGTCACCCGCACCCAGCCCTATAAATTGGAGTTGCACACCCTCCCCTGCCCCTTCCCATTCCCCCTCAAACCATAGCCACAGCTGCTGTCCTGCCTGAGCATCGTTCGTCATCGTGGAAAGCCACGTCGCCGCCGGTTGGCATCCACGTTCCCAGTGATGCGTCCAACAAAATTCCTTGATTCTTCACAAGCATGTGCCCCTGGTTGGTGGACACGACTCCACAAAGCAAATTGCTGGGAGGAGTGCAGACAACGCTGGGATCTACGTCGCTGTCCGCGCTGTTTTGCATCTGGCTACATCCAGGGCACGGACCGACAATCTCACCAGCGTTCCCGGTGAACCGTCCATCCAAACGCAAAGCCCCTTGGCCATCGACTGCCCCTGGACATCATCCACAATCCCACTGAGCAGATTATCTAGAGGAACAATGACGACGCCAACATCTACGTTGCTGTGCCCGCTGCCCTGTGTCTGGATGTGTCCAGTCCGTGCACTGGAGGTGTCCATGTTCCCATCACTCCAGTAGCGCTTTTGATGCTACAACCACATCATGACATGTTCCTTCATGTCTTATCCGTGAACCTAGGAGGGCGCACCTGGATCTTTAGCGACATATATGGAACATGAGCCCCAATCCCAGAACTACCGTCTGAAGCCTCCGCCTCTTGATCTCTTACTCGGGTCAGTTTCAGACCATTCTACTGTTTCCTGGATGTGTTCTAGGAAATATGACAACTTTTTGTTCAAACTGTTTCTTGAATATCGCAGCCAATCTTCAGGAACGCACATGTCTTCTTCGCTGTGTCTGTGCATGGCCACCATCAAACCTGGGAGTGTTCGCCGCTATTTTGCCACTACCTCAGAACCTCTCTGCCAAGACCAACCATAAAAACAAGCTTTCCTTCTCACTTTCTACGCCGAGCTCCCCTGCTTTGCTCTCTGATCTCTCTCTCTTGATGAGAATCCTGAATAACCCCTCCAGAAATCCTTTATTTTTCTGTCTTTACGTTCCTGTTTAGGATTTTTACATGATAGCCCCTACCTTCTATAGTTAATTCTATTTTAGTCCTCTCAATTCAAATACATGTTATCTATTCAAAATCTTGTTCAGCGAGTTTCTTCTAAATTCAAATACCACTTTATATTGTCATCCTATTCAACAAGTTTCAACGGTTCATACTTGTTCATGTCAGTCTATTCAAAATTGGTTGCGTCAGACTATATAATTTCTAAGTATTGTTTTAATAGTGGAATCCATATTAGAATGCTTCAACATGTAGGGCCCACATGTCGTTACACATACGCTATGGATTCGAGGTGTTAAAATAATACTCTAGAATTATATTGGATATCTCGCGCTAATATTCTCAGACATCCTTTCACACCTTTTTCTAGAAAACCCCATATTTCCTTGAGCCACTATCACGTCGTCGCATGTATCCAGTCTTTTATTCATTTCCCTTCCGATATCATACCTCCATAGTTGGGGTTTTCTTTTGGCAAATAATGTCATAAATTCATTGAGAATAGTTTTCAGGAATATTCTGTCTCATTTTTCTTTTAACCCTAATTTAATCTTCTAAGAACCTATTCTTCTCCGTCTGAACTCTGATTTGAGCAGTTCTTGCGTCCAAATTTTTCTAAAACCATACCCTATCCAACCATAGCATTTTTTTTATGATGTGTTTTTGCTGTTTGATGTTCTGTTCTTAGTAGTTTTCTTTGTGTGCTTTTCTGGTGTTTGTTCGATTAGCTGAAGAGCAGTGCGGGAATCTGGAGGACCAAGAATTCAAAGATTTTGAGCAACCCTTCCCTAAAGGCAAATGTCCTCAAACATCTTGCACCTATTTTAAGATTTATATGTTAGTTATTTATCCTGCATGCATGCTTGTCTAAATTGGAACCTATGATTAGGATTTACTAGCATTTGTATGATTATCCTTGTCGCCGTTGAATGAGTCATGGGTTATAAGTTAAACTTGACTAATGGTTATGCAACATAAACTGAGAATGGTAATCTTTTGTAGCAACATGGTACATGGATCCTAATAGGATGGATGTGTGATGATAGTGCGGGTATGCATGTGTGCAGTGATGCACAATTAGTTTGTGGTTGTTCCTGTGTGGGATCCTAAGGACCGGTTCTTAAACATGTAACTAGGCTATATCGCACAACCATGTGGCTTATATGGGTATGGCCTGGCCAATTAATTAGCCACCTCTAGTCCACATTGGAGTAGCCACCTAGGCTATTGTTCTCGGTTGGCACCAGGTCATGACCCTTGAGCTACCTAGGCCTCAAGTAGGTTGAGCCACCAAGCCACAAAGGCAAGGCTCACCACAAGCCTCTATTCTGGTCACTTACCACCATGTTCACTTCGGAGCTTGAGCCACCAAGGAAAGAGTCTTTGTGTCTCTATACAAGCTTCTTGCCACCGCTCCACACGAGAACAAAGGGTCAAAAAGCTTGAGCAACCAAGGCTCATGATGTCGGCGAGTCACCAAGACTCCAAGGCGCTGACGTACCACTTGGTACAATGTAAGATCACTCCTTGATCCCCTTTCTAGGCAGCAATACCTAGAAACAACACTCTCTTGGCCTAATAGCACTAATCACTTCCTAATCTTCTGCTAATTGCCTTGGATGATCACTTTTATTGGTTTGGTGGCTTGGATGTCTCCACTAGTATGTGAACTTCTCTGGAATCTAGCACCTTCAAATGACCGAGTGGGGGGGGGGGGGTATATATCACCTCAACGCCGCAAACTAGCCGTTGCTCCAATGGTCACATTTTTCGTGAATGCCTAAAGGTCCAGCGTGCAGTTTCTCCAAACACCGGACCATCCGATGTGGATCTTGCACAAAAACTAGCAGTTATAGACACAATTACTCTGTTGAAGCCTCCTCTGTATACGCCGGACCATCCAGCATGTACACATCCATTTTCTAGTGAACACAAGGATATCCCTCTGGGCTTTGCTTTGGCGAAGCCTCCGATGTATTTGTTGGACCATCCGGTATGTACAACCTTGAACTCCTTCTCAAAACACTCCGACATGTTCAACTGCTTCAGCGCTGGACCATCCGGCATGTAGAGTTTTTCCAGAACTTGTCCAATTCAAGCTTCCTTGAACTCCTCCTTCTGAGAACACTCCAGCCTTTTCAACTGATTCAGCGTCGGACCATCCGGTGTGTAGAGTTTTTCCAGAACTCATCCAATTCAAACTTCCTTGAGTCATATCTTCTCTTCAACTCATCCATGAACTTCTCTGAGCTACCTAGTGCTAGAATTTCTCAAGTGTGAATCCATGAGACCTATTAAAGCATATACTTGACAAACATGTTAGTCCCATTGACTATATTGTCATTAATCACAAAAATAACATACATGCCCTAAAAGGGCCATGCTCATTACATGGGCATAAAAAGATGTGCCTTGAATAACTGGCAATGATAATGTTTATCTCTGCCGGTTCGTATTCAAATCAACAGAGGTAATGTTTATCACTACCAGTTTATAAGCTACACCGACGAAGCAATAATTGAGGATGACGAACTGGCAGTGTTAATTATTATCACTGTTAGTTCATATTCCCAACCGATAGTAATAATTTTTCTATAAATTTAACCTGTCTCTCTCAGCCGCGCCCATCT
Source organism: Phragmites australis (assembly GCF_958298935.1). Taxonomy (NCBI): domain Eukaryota; kingdom Viridiplantae; phylum Streptophyta; class Magnoliopsida; order Poales; family Poaceae; genus Phragmites; species Phragmites australis. The sequence goes on from NC_084934.1 coordinate 7,627,385, forward strand.
CCCACTTATCGCTCTCCCAGAAGCCGCTCTCGAGGGGTAGTGGCGGTCAAAGTCAAGCGATGGTCATCGATCATCTCCACTACGGTCCTGTCTACCGCTCATGCCCGGCTTCAACACCACTCACACGAGCTCCTTGCCATAGCCACCGCTGGCCGAGGTTGATGTCCACTATGCCTGTCGTCTCCCGAGCCAACATGCGCCTTCCCCGTCTCCTCATTCCTCTCCCCACGGTCTCCTCTCACCGCCTCCTCATCTCCTCTCACCATCCTTCGAGCAAGTAGCCACCTCGCACGTTCGCTAAGCCCGCCATCTCCCGAGCCAACACGTGTCCACGTGCCATCTCCGTCTCCTCATCTCCTCTCTCCACATCTTCACTTTGTGAATGCTGTGTGAATATGGTTGTGGCGATAGATAGATCTAAAGGAATGACAAAAAGCATAGTTGATTCAAGCTAAGTTTGAGTGTTAAAGATTGTGCTTTTGCTGTTTAGTTAGACTTACTATTGTCAATCTTGGATAGTAAATTCAGTCGGAACATATGAAGAGCGCACAAGATGTATAACGGATGGGGCAGAGTTGCAGTATTAGGAGCTCTTTGACATGGAAATATTTGAAGAGCTCTTGGTAAAGTAGCATCTGTTTCTATTTTTTGATTTAGGTATAAAATACTCTACCTCAAACATTTTGGCATGGGGTGTTTGTCTTAAGTTTGACACCAAACTTAAGATAGATCCCCATGCTGAAGAGTTCGCGGTAGAGTATTTTTGCACATCTGAAAAGATTATCACTGTTGGTTCATGCCTTGAATAGGCAGTGATAGTGTTTATCACTACTGGTTCATGTTATGAATCAGTAGTGATAGTAGGGTTATCACTATCGGTTTAAGGTTTACACTGGCAGTGATACTTACTATCACTGCAAGTGCAAGGCTTAAATCGGCAGTGATACATATTATCACCATCGTGTCATAAAATGGCAATGGTGTTAATTTTGAACCGGCAGTGATGACCTTTTATGTAGTAGTGTGACTTTGATCCCCCGATACAATACCAGGTACCCGAATAATTTTCCTGCGTCAACTCCAAACGCGCACTTCTCTGGATTAAGTATGACTCTATTTTTGCGTAGGTTATTGAAGGTCTCTTGTAGGTTGAAGAAGCGATCCCCTTCTTTTTAGTCTTGACGATGAGATCATCGATGTAGGCTTTGACATTTCTTCCAATCTGGTCATGGAGAGTTATCTGCGTACCTTGTTGATACATGGCGCTAGCGTTCTTTAATTCGAAGGGCATTTTGACATATCAGAACACTCCGAAACTCTGGATGCATACTGATCTGGTGATAACCAGAGTAAGCATCGAGAAGGCTTAGATATTCTCACCTGGAGGTGGAGTCGACTATCTGATCTATGCGCGATAGAGGGTAAGCGTCCTTCGAGCAGGCTTTGTTGTGGTCGGTAAAATCCACACACATATGCCACTTGTTGTTTGATTTTTTTTAACCATGACGGGGTTGGCGAGCCACTCAGGATGATCCATCCCTCTGACTAATCTTTCCTTTGTAAGCGTCTCGATCTCTTCCTTGATCGTTTCTTTCCGGACGGTTGCTATGCAAACACGTCGCCATTTGCCCAGAGGAAGGTGATGAGCATGAGTTTCTATTTAGGATACAACTTAGAGATGATTCGAACGGTCTTAGATGGCTCTGCTGGGTCCAAAGGAACGGTTTTGACTTCACTGTGAGACTTCATGGCTGTCACACCCCAAAATTTTGATTTTGGGTTGTGAGCATTTTAAAACAATAAAATAACATTTTCCCTGAAATTTGAAAGCTTTTCCAGAAATTTTAGAGTTTAAAAAGAATTTGTTTTGTGTGATGAAAAATGTATTTATGAAATGTTAGAATAGATTAAGGAATTTCCTGGTTGGATTAATCCTTTTTCCTATCCCAAATTTGCCAAAAATTCTATTATTTTCTCTTCCTTGAAAGTCCCTAATTTATTTATCTTTTTCTTTCATTACAAAAAAAATCCCGACTAGAGTATTTGTCTTTTTCATTTCATTAGTTATCCTGATATTCCTTTTAATCCTATTGTCTAATATCCTAAAATCCTCATATACCTAAAACCTTTTCGGGCTAAATCGCTTTCAAAATCCGGCCCAAACCCACCTCTTTCCTTTCCCTTTCCCCTCCTGGGCCGCCTTTCCCCTTCTTCTTCCTGCATAGGCCGAGCCCATCTCCTTTCTCCTTTTTTCCGCTCTCCCTCCTTTTCTCTCTCGGGCCGGTTTCACACCATCTTCCCACGTGGGCCGAGGCCAGCTTCTCCCCGAGCTCCCGTGCTGGGCCGAGCTTGTCACAGGTCGAGCCGGCCTTCTTCCGCTCCTGAGCCGCCTCCCCCTCCTGTCGCTGTCTCTATCGAGCGGGCCCGCTAAGCCCCGGCTCGGCTTCTCCCACCTCCAGCTGCTCTGGCTCCCCTCCGCCGCCGCCGCAAATCCGGCACCCTTTCATGCTTGAAACGACCAAATTCTGAGCATTAAATCCCCATTAACCCCCTCCTCTCTTCAATCCCCCTCTCTATTGCTCGAATTATTAAGGAAACCGATGCCATTGTGGCCATAAGACCCGCCGGTCGTTTCTCTCCATTGTCGGCTGGTCCGCTCGCCCTCACGCCCATTTAAGCCAGCTGTGGCTGTAACACCCTAATTTTTTCTAATTCCAAATTTTTCTCAATATTTGTTAAAGTTCAAATGAATTTAAATATTTTATTTTAAAAGAGAGAAAACCCTATTTTATATGAAAGAAAAAGAAAATGACATAGGATATAAGTGAATATTTTGCATTCATTCTGAATTAGGCAAGTAGTATTTTATTTGAATTTTTGATGAATTTATTTGAAGAGATTTTGCCTGGTTTTTGAATTTGAAATTTGGATTTGAATTCATTTGAAAAAGAAAAAGAATAAAACTTCTTCTGGGCTGCCTTTCTCCTTTTCGGCCCAACTCCTCGGCCTCGGCCCAGCCGCCCTGGTTTTCCTCTCCCACCTGGGCCTCAAGCCAGCCTCGGCCCAGCCGCCCCGATTTTCCTCTCCCACCTGGGCCTCAAGCCAGCCTCGGCCCAGTCGCGCGTGCGCCAGCCCACGCGCCGAGCCGCCCACACCGAGTCGCAGACAGACGGGTCCCACTTGTTAGACCTTCTTCCTCCTCAGTCGGACTCCGACTTAGAGACGGGAACACGCCGGACGCCGATCTCCGTCCGAATCCGAGGCCAAACCGAACCCGAGAGCTTCTAGAGAGATGCCAAATCAAACCCCCGGGATCCCCTCTATCTCTAACCTACCATATCTCTAAGGATTCCGCATTTAAACGGTGAAACCGAGCTCGGATTTGGTCCTCCGCCGCCGTGTCCGAGTCAAACGCGTTGCACCGTCGCCCTAGACACCCCGAGCTTCCTATATAAGTAGAGCCTCCCTCCCCGAACGCATCTCAACCAGAATTCACCAAAACCCGAGCCTTAGGCGCCGAGTTCAAAGCTCACCGCGCTGCCCTCGCCGCCGCTTCGACCGAGCTCGCCGCCACGCCGTTCGAGAGCCTTGCAGCACTTTCCGAGCCCACCATCACGAGTGCCTGTCACCACAAAGCTTTTCCCGTCATCGATTTGATCTCTGCGCCGCTGGAGAGTCTTCTCCGACGAGTTGCCGAAGCCGTCGTCGCCCCCTTCTGTCGCCGTCCACCTTCCCGTGCCGCGCAGCCTTCGGTAAGCCCCAAAACGAGATCGCCGTTCCCTCCTGATGCTTTTCTGCCGCTTGTTGTCGTGATCCGAGACCGGCGATGAGGTTTACGCTTATTGCCGGTGAGTCGCCGCCGTGCCCGAGCTCGGCTCCACCGAGAACCTCTCGCCGACCCTCCCCTTTGAGCTCAGCCGTTGGATCTAACCTCATCGGCCCAGATTAGATCTAATCGTACCCCTTCGGTCAACCAATCAGTAGCTGCCACGTGTGGCCACTTAACACAGTCAGCAATCATGCCATGTCACCCATCCACCTCAGCCACCACCTCAGCCCTTTTGCTGATGTGTCACCCTTGTCACCATGCCACGTCAGCCTGAGCTACCCAGTCAGTAATTCAAACCTTTTTCAGTATAAAAATAAATATGTTAATTCCTTTAATTGGTAATTTTGCAAGTTAGCCCCTGAACTTTTCTGAAATAACAAAAAGAGCCCTATCTTTTTACAGTTAGGTCCCTATACATTTTCATAATTACATTTTGGTCCCTCTATTTTTACAAAAAGGTCCCTGGACTTTCTGATAATTCAATTTGAGTCCTTTTCTTTTTTTTTTTCAGATTTAACCCTAGACTTGTTTTAGCCCTAACTTTTCCATCGTAACTCCGATTTAAGCGATTCTTACGTCGATGGATTTGTTTTTCAGTGCTTTTTCTTTTTAGCAAGTTTTTATCTCGTTGTTGTTTTGTTTTGTGCTCTGTTCTTAGTGTATCTTGTTTGTTTGTTTGCCGGTAATTGTGCGATTAGCCGATAACGTTCCGGATCAATTTGAAGAACATCAAGACCAGGAGCAAGAATACACTGAGCAGCAGCAAGGAGAAGGCAAGTGTCCTTGATCATATTGAACCTATGTTTTTAAATGTTTTGTTTTACAAAACTGCATGCAATGTCTGTCAATATGATGGGTAGTCACCTATGTTAGGGTTTTCCCTAGATATTCCCTTATCATCCCTTGGAACCTAGATGGTTTATGGTTAGGAGTCTTTTATGGGTAGATTGCTTAGCCTTACTTTTGGGATATTGGGAAGTGTCATAATTTTGACTAATGAACATATGCAGTAATGATGGTTAATATGATAATGTTTTAGCAACATGGAACCTTAGGTCTTGAGCATAGGGATATTGGTGATGGTTGTCATGGTCATGACATTGGTTTAGTGTTTGCTCAAGTAACCTAAGTAAGGACCGGTTCGTGTAGCGACAACCCAAGAAGTAATGTACCAACCACGAGGCTGATATGGGTAAAGTGTGACATACTGATTAGAGTCTTTCCAGTGTGCGTTGGGTCAGCACAAAAGGGGGCTTCTGGGTAGGAGCTTTGCTTGCGTAAAGCCTGGCGGTGAAACCTAGTGGGCAGACATGCACTGGATTAGTCTCTGGTTAGTGGAAAGTGTCATACAGTGATTCTTGGCGGCACACCACTGGCGTGTGTTAAGTGTCTTGCAAACACGGCAATATGGAATTCACTGACTCGTGGGTAAAGTTGGACAACCTCTGCAGAGTGTAAAACTGTTATAACAGCGGTGCTCACGGATATGAGAGACTTGGATCCTCACATGATTAGATGGTGGTTTGGTTTTGATTCTGGTACAGGGAGTACTAGATGTTGTGGTTTGGTCGTAGTACGGGGAGTACTAGACGGTTGTGGTATGCAGGGTGGGGAACCTTGTATGCTAGTTGATGGATTGTTGGGTTACATTCATTTAATATATGTCTAATGCTTTTGAGTCCAAATGTGTTTTCATTACTCGCATTTACGCAAATAATACCTTGTGTCAGCCTACTCTTGATATAAGCCTGCATGTCATTATTTTCCCACACTTGCTGAGTACATTATGTGCTCACCCTTGCTTTCTCCTACCAAAAACATATGCTGCTCAGTGGAAGACTTTGAAGATTTCCAAGACGACGACCTGGTGTTCTAAGGAGCGTATCTTCCAGTCGGTGCCTATGGAGTCTTGGTCGCCAATGCTTTCGTTCCGCTGCCGTCATTTAGATGATGTCGTTTAGGTTAAATTTTGAGATTGCTTAGGTAAAGTCTTTTATTGTAAGAGGTGAACGTTTAAATTAATAATGTATTGCTTTTGTTACTTCACCTATGACGTCCTTATGTGTGTTAAACTTCCTGGGCACACATAAGCCGCACTTGGTTTTGGCCGTTAAAACTGGGTGTGACAGTGACCTTCTCGGTGAGGTTCCGCACCCAACCTACCCTTCACCCTCTTTTCTTTCGCCTGAATTGCCGTCGCCGACGTATTCTCCTTCAACTCCGGTGAAATGCGCCGTCACCGTTTTCCTTCGTTTATGTGCCATCTCTAGCCAATTTAACTTGTTCACCGGCCTTTGCAGGACTCTCAGGCGCTGAACCCGGGGCTAGTCGTCGTTGTTCGAGCCACCAGAGCCCATTCCTGATGCGTCACCAACCGCCGCTGCCATCTACCCCGTTGTTGGCGGTCCATCGCCCTTTCCGGCCATCGAACACCCCATGGTGACGATCCCCGCGTGCCCCTCTCCTTGTTCCGCCGCTTGTCAGCGAGGTCCAGCCACCGGAGTGCCATTCCGACCGCCTCTCCAGCCACCCGCCGCCATGCCGAGAGCCACCGCTGGCATCCTTTTCGTGAGCCCCTCCTCTGTTTCTCTCTCTCTCTTTTCCTTCTTGCACAAAACCCCCTTAATATTTCATGTTCTTGCATTGTTAGGTTTTCTGCTTGCAAGTTAGCCCCTGACTTTAATACTTAATTTTGTTTTAGCCTCTAATTTCAAATAGGCTCATTTCTTCATGATCTTCTCAACAAAATTTGATCCAAATTGCCGTTATCCCCTCAAATATTTATACTCCAAGTCGGCAGTTTGTGGCTATGCAAATGTTAGGCATTATTTTAATGAATAGCTTCATATTTGAGTGCCTTGATAGATAGGTCCACATATAAACCCAACGGACCCACATGTCATTGCACAATATGAAATTATTGTAATAAAATATTGTATAAGGTTGTAGCCTAGTGTTTCTTTAGTTGATATCCTTATGCGGCATTTAGATCTCGCAAATGCTATGCATTATTTTAGTAGTTAGACTCATGGGCATTGCCGTGTAGGATAATAGATCATGCTATGTACCCACCTGCTCGTAGTTGGGTCCTACGCGTCATGACTCGATATGGATCTAAAATACTAAGATAAATAGTATCGTGCAGATCGTAGGTGCCATTAGTCAACTAGTCCTCATTCGTTTCCCATGCAAGGATCCAAATCGACCCCGTTCATCAGGATTGATCTATCCTTACTAGCATTTTGTGTGGCCGATCATTCCTTTTCACTAGGTTCTTCTCCATGCAAACTCATCTACATTCATGTTATCAGCAATATCCAGTCCTATATGTTCATTAGCATTTAGGTCCCTATAAAATTAAGATATTGTTTAACAATTGAATTCACATTCGCATACCATGACATGCGGGCCCCATGTCATCACATTGCAATTATGGATTCGATATATTAAACAATATTTCGGCTTTTGGGTCTCATTCTTCAATCAATATGTTAATCTTTTTATCATTTCATACGAACCCTAATTTCCATCGCTTCATACTTCCCTATGCGAATTCCAATCAATTCAATTCAAATACAAGTTATCTATTCAAATTTGTCTTCTGTCCAGTTCAGCAAATTCCAACAAATCATCTTTGTTCATGTCCGATAAATATTTGGTCACATAGTACTATATAATTCTAGATAGTATTATTTTAATAGCTGGATGCATATCGGATGACTTCGACATGTAGAGCTCACATGTCATTGTGCACATGGTATGAATTCAAATATTAAAATAATATTGATGAAATTGTATAGGATCTCACATACCAAATCTAATCGGATATTCTTTTTCGGTAAAACCCTAGTTCCCGACACACCACCACCATACCATCGTCGCATACACCAAGTCCTTCATTCTTTTCCTTACCGATGTCATGCCATCACCATAGTTAGGGTTTCTCTTGGGCAATAATGTCATAAATCTGTTGAGAATATTTTCAGGGAATATTCTATCTCCTTTTTCTTTCAACCCTAATTTAATCTTTTGAGAGCCTGTTCTCCTCCGTTTGAACTCTGATTTGAGCAGTTCTTGCCCCCAAATTCTTCTAAAATCGTATCCTTTCCAACCATAGTGTTTTTATGATGTGTTGTCTCTGTTTGATGTGTTGTTTCTTAGTTGTTTTGTGCTTTCTCTTTTGTAGGTTGATCTCGTGAGCAGAATACGATGTGTCTAGAAGAATCGATGATATGCAAAGTCAAGACTTCAGGTTATGCCAAAACCGAGTTTACGAAGATCACCAAGGAGCATCTAGGCTAGTGTCCTTGAACATCTTGCACCTATTTTAGGATATTTATATTAGTTGTTTATCCTTCATGCGTGCTTGTCTAAAATGGAAGCCTATAATTAGGGTTTACTAGATTTTGTATGATTATCCTTGTCACCGTTGATGGATCATGGGGTAAAATGGGTAGTTTTCGCTAGTGCAGTCATAAGTTGGGGAAATATTAATATTGACTAATGAACTATGCAACAAGAAAATCGGGTAATGGCAATCTTGTAGCAACATGGTATAGGGATCCTACAGGATGGTTGGTTTGAGGTAGTGCTTTACAGCATGTGTGTGATTGTTCCTGTGTGGGGTCCTAAGGATCGGTTCTTGAATATGTAACCAAGTTAATCCGCACAACCACGAGGCCTATATGGGTATGGCCTGGCCAACCAATTAGCCACCCCTCTGACTCTGTGGGCACCGTTGGACGGTTAAGTGGCATAAGAGGGGGCTTCTGCAGCGATGTAATCATCTGTTAGCGGTGAAACCTCAGTGGATGCCTGCAAGTTGGCGGGAGCTTTGTAAAGGCCTTGTAGTGAGACCCCGACTCCACACCTCGAAAGTGTGAAGCAACACGGGAATCACGACTCGTGGGGAAAGATGTGCAGACTCTGCAGAGTATCAATCTGGTCGATCAGCCATGCTCACGGACAAGAGCGAGCTTGGACTTCTTCTTAATTAGTTGGGATCAGGGTCCTAGTTTGGATGGTCGGGTAGCCAGGTGATGGGATTATCTGGTGAGTTTTGGTAACCGGATATGGGATATCTGGTGAGCTTGGTAGTCGGATGGGATCCGATGAGATGTTCCTCTTGTTTAAGTTGTGTCTTCACACTTAGTAAATAGGATGTCTGTTATTGGAGTCATATGTTAAGGTTGCTTAGTGCATTAAACTAGTGTCTAACCTTTTCTTGTCATAAGCCCTCATTTCATATTTTTCCACACTTGCGGAGTACAAGATGTACTCACACTTGCTATTTCCAATAATAAATGCTGCTCAGTTAGAGAAGACCTCATCAAGATCAACGAAGCAGAAGGCTATATGAAGACGGAGCATTCCGGGTCGCGTTGCCACTAGTCAATTGCCTGTGGTGTGCCCAGAAGATCCTTAGGAGTCCTCTTGTGTTCTTCCGCTGCTGGCTTGTAAACTCTGGTAATCTTTTCAATAAAGTTGTTTTGTTCAATATAGAACTGTATATCACTTATATGTCACCGCATGTATGATGAAACTGATCTTGGCATACATATGGATTTCACCTGGTGATTCTCCTGAAAAACCGGGTGCGACAACAATTGCCTTAGGGCTCGAGTTCTTGGTGTCCTTGTCGGGTTGATGCTGCATTGCCATGTCGAGGCTCTGCTTATCGTAGAGGAGGCCTACCTTGGGACAACCCTGGATGGTGATGACTCCCTCTTCACGCACTAGTAGGCGCAGTGCGTGACGGCCATGAATTTGGCCAGGGTTGGTCATCTCAAGATGGTATTGTATGCTATCTCAATATTGACCACGTCAAACAAAATATTCTCTGTTCAGAAGTTATCATGCCTCCCTAAGGTGACGGGGAGGGATATCTGGCCGATGGGTGTGGCCGAAGATCCAGATACTGTCCCGTGAAAGGCTTGCATAATCGGCTTATGGCAAATTAGGATATTTGCATAGCTTTGAGTGCGCCCACAAAAAGGATGTTCAGAGAACTTCTCCATCGATAAGCAGTCAGGAGACCTTGCAGTTGTTGATCATAGGCTCGACCACTATCGGGAAGTGGCATGGCCATATGAAGTTTTCTGGGCAATCTTCCTGGCCAAAGGAGATCTCGACGTTCAACAATTTGATGTACTGACGACCCTTGGGGATAGCGGCTAAGACTTCTAGAGCCACTGTCTTGTATTGTTCCTTGATCATCTTGGGCTCCTTTCTGGTGACGTCTTCGATGCATCGTCGGCTCCTGACCCCTCGAGTAAACGCTTGGATGACATCATAGTCATTTATCTTGGGGATGGTGTTCCAGGTGTTGCTGAAGCGGTGGACGAACTCATGGAAGGTTTCCTTCTTTGTCTGTTCGCAACAAAAGAGGATGTTGTCTATTAAGAAAAGTGGAAAATGGAGACACAATTAGTAACCAGACATCTACCATGACAAAATGAATGTGGCACAATTATATCACTTCACTAACCTTGGTTGTTTCCATTGTCAATCTGAGACCTCTGTACCTAGTTGATATCGATGCCTACTTTTGGTATCTCAGGATGCTAACCGAGCTCCCCTCTTGGGAACAAGAGATGGTATGACAAAGGTTCATAACACCCATGATGAGGTCTGATTGAATAATACATGTTGTTATTACCGAAGAGGGTTATATTGCGATCAAAATGTGTGTGCAGCTTGTTCCCCTCGACCCATACAACAGCCACCTCAGATGTTATTAGCCTGTTATAGGTTCTTTGGTCTAGCTTGTACTCTGTGTTTAGCACAATATGATATTCATCTATGTCTTCAACTTGTACTAGGCTCTTGAATGTTGCAGAGTAGGGGTTGTCTTTGAGGATGTCGACCAAACTTCTAATGACGTTTCTATCTCTTGCTTTGTATGCCTCATCTCGGCTTCATCGAAAACAATGTGACAAGGTAGGATCATCATCATAGAAGTATATATAGCTGCAAGTGGCTCGGGTTATCATCTCGTTGTCCAAATGAGTGCATATTGTGTTACATTTGTCCGTGAGCTCGAATTGTGTACACTCCATCCCTTGAACTTGCGAGGTGATGGTCATAATCAACACATAGTATGGTGAAAGAAAAATGACCATTGAAATATCTAATATTGTCCCTAAAATATTATGATTTAGGATCCACACTCGTGTATAGTAGTCGAAGCTCTTCAGGTGGTTCTTTCATCTTCAGTTTGATTTTCCATCCTTGCAACAAAATCCCAATGATTCATGTCAAACCTCTTTGCACCACAATAGTGACAATCTAGTTGAGGCTTCAATATATGAGTGCTATCTGGTAGGTTGCAGTACATAGCATCTATTGTATCAGGGACATTTGAACCCACAACATAATTTGGACCGGGAGTGCTATGTCTTGCCTCGTTTTGTTGGTTTTGTTGATCTCTCCTTGCTACCGTTTGCTCGAGTGTCATATTAGCATAATGATCTCTATCACATGCCTACCAGCTTGAAACTTGCTCGGGCGTCATGCCATCTGTTGTATTAGGGTTGTTGAAGCTAACACCAGAGCCATTTGTTGTCTCAGGGTCATTTGAATCCACAACACAATTTGGACCAAGAGTGCTACGTCTTGCCACATTTTGTTGGTTTTCCAAATCTCTTCTTGCTACTCTGTGCTCGGGTGTTATATTTGCGTAACAAACTCTAGCACGTGCCCGCCTACTTGCAACTTGCTTGGGCATCATAGTTGCATGACGTGCTCTATCATGTTGTCTTCTTCCTTCTGCATGATACATAATCCTGCCGTATATGCTTATTTTATCAGAATGTATTGGTTGTTGATGCTTAGGTATCGCAATGGCAGATGTTGGTATGAAATCACGATTATGATTCCCATCTACTATTCCAAGGTACAATGTGTTTCATCATTAGAAAATTACCTGAGAGGTTATTTATGCTTTATTTGTATTTGCACAATACGTAACGTAGATTGTACCATTAGATCCTTCGCCTTGTAACAGCCCAGCAAATGTAAGGGTGTAGCGAACATGGCCCTTTTAGGGCATGTATGTGATTTTGATGATTAATGACAACATAGTCAGTGGGACTAACATATTTGTCAAGTATATACTTTAGTAGGTCTCATGGATGCAATACATGAAGAAGCCACCGAAGCTGAACTTAAGAAAGTTTGAATTGGACAAGTTCAAGAAAAATTGTTAACACTGGATGGTCCCATGCTCAGAAAGTTATACACACTGAACTATTTTTCAGCTCAGAGGAGAAAATGAAGACTACACCGGATGGTTCGGTGCTCAGCAAATTGCGCACAACGGAGCATTTTACAGAACTTGTGCAGATCTTTAGAGGAACGATTTGTACACACCGGATAGTCCAGTGCTAAGAAGGAGTATACACCGGAGGCTTCGTTGGAGCATTTTCCAGAAGATTTTTAGTGGAGAGAGGAGTTGTACACACCGGATGGTCCGGTGATCAGAGGACTATACACGCTGGATAAATGCATAGTAAGAAGTGGCTCGCTTGGCGGAAGTCTACACATCAGATAGAACGGTGATGGAGTTGAAAGTTACACCAAAACATCCGGTGTTCACAAATGAGTTTGAGTGGGGTTCCAACAGCTTGATGCTACTGTTGTACACACCAGATGGTCCGGTGTTTGTACTGCTGTTGACGCTGGATCATCCATAGTCTGTTTGAGCTGTTGGAGCAATGGCTAATTCACGGGGTTGACGCTATAAAAACCCCCCACTCGGCCATTTGAGTGTGCTAGAGTCCAAGAAAGCTCATAGATACTTGATAAGACATCCAAGCCACCAAAGTACTAAAAGTGATTATCCAAGGCAATTAAGCACAAGATTAGAGAGTGATTAGTGCTATTAGGCCTAGAGAGAGTTGTTGCTAGGTGTTGATGCCTAAAGAGGGGATCAAGAAGTGATCTTACATTGTACCAAGTGATACGCCGACACCTTGGAGTCTTGATGACTCGCCGGCACCGTGAGCCTTGGTGGCTCATGCTTGTTGACCCTCCGATTTAGTGTGGAGCGATGGCGAGACGCTTGTACGGGAACACGGAGACTCTTGCCTTGGTGGCTCAAACTCCGAAGTGAAGACATCGGCAAGTGACCAGAAGATAGGCTTGTGGTGAAGCCTTGCCTTGGTGGCCTAGTGGCTCAACCTACTTGAGGCCTAGGTGGCTCAAGAGTCGTGACCGGGTACCGTCTGGGAGCCATAGCCTAGGTGGTTGCTCTAACATGGACTAGATGTGGTGTTTATGCCATTAATACTATGGGATAAAAATCCCTTATACCGAGTTTGCTCACTCTACCTTCTTTATATTTCCGTATTTACATACCTGCAACTTACCTTTGTGTATTTACCTTTTTAAGTAGTTTTGTTAGGATTGGCTACAGCTTGTAAACATTTTTGAGTGGTAGAGTAGACACATTAGATAAATCTAAAACATACTAGATAGAAATTGATATAGATTGTGAAGTTTTCAGAACCGATTAGCTTTAGGTGTCCTAACTCTTTCCTCTCTTAAGGTACTTTATGCATGATTTGCAAATGAGGAAGGCAGCTGACGTGGCTCATTATCGTCATCCGATGAACTTTCACATGCAGTATAATAATTCTTGAAAATAGAGCTATGCCAATAAGGCCTTACAGTTGCTTTGCCACCCAAAGATTACCAATCTCTTTAAACAAAGGAGAAAGATCTGCTACTCTTTGCCGGGCCATGCATGATTGTCCTTAACGCAATCTACATCTACTGGGAATTAACCATCTTCAAGAAAAAGCAAAGGGGGCTTGGGGATTTCACACTTTGGAAAAGATAACAGAGGAGAGCGCTGAAAAGCAAAGCACCCACCCAGCCAATATACATGCATGCAGGCAGCAAGCAAGGAATCGAGAGCGTGCTTTGGAGAAGGACACACCAGCTGCCGTGGCACCACATACCAGACCGTACGCTACTCGATCTCCTACGCCTCCATTGCATTTCCGGCTTCCAATTGATTAGAGGGCGAGCGTGCTATTGTGGAGTGATGGGTTAGACGACTGGTTTGCTTGCTGCACCTCTCTTTCTTTCTTGGTCTTAGACCGGTGGAGCTATAAGCTATAGCTCATCTCGGCGGAACAGGTGCGTACTCCTTTTCTACATTTGCTCCCTCAAAAATATTAATTAGTGTGTGTGCTAATTAGTACTGACAAGTTCAATGTTGTGTGCGCACGCAGGAGTTGGCGAGTGGCCTTTGATTAGTCGATTAATTGATGGGTTAGTTCGACAATCAGCTGCGCCTTTTTCTGTTTAATTTGTTGATCTTCTACGACAGTGGAATTTTATCATGGAAAGAGAGGTACTGCAGTGTTGCTATGCTTTGCGTTCACAAGTATTACAGTTTTGAATGTTTTGTTTTAGCGAATTCTGTTGCTGCTTCCATGGCTGTACAAGTGTACAACGACATCAATCGATCATGCATGATGTGTAGGTTGATCTTGCTGACGTTTGAAATGGTCTTATAGCATGGGGAAACATAACTTAATTAACTAGCTAGCGTTTGATCAGGATGGGGCCGGAAACGGTCAGTGTTTCCATGAATTAACGCTCATCATTTCATTGTGCAGTCACATTCAAATCACATGCTATGCTACTCTCCAGAGTTGTATTTATGCAAGAAAGATCCTATCCAAGATCAAATCCACTAGGTCCTATACTAAGCTTGTTTAGTTCATAGCCAATTTTCCACAGCCGGGCTAGGAAAATTGTGGCTCCCAAAAATAGTGTGACAAATGAAATGACTGCCACATGTGTGTCAAAGTTAACCGACCCCACTGTTTCATCAGTAATAGGCAAATATCTCTGCCAAGTATATAAGGTGGGATTTTGGAATATATGCATGTTGAAGGTGCTGTTTTTAGCTACCTCCATTCAACTAGCAATTGCCTATAGAAGCTGGGTTTTTTTTCGCAAGTTGGACAGAAAAACCCAGGAAATTAATCCAAGTGGTTCATAGGTCCTGACCTACAATTTTTGCACCCGGGTACACTCGCATTCTCACAGGCACGTATGCGAGGAAGGATGAGAAGTTAAGCAATTTTTTATCCCCCTCCCTTTCAGTGAGCTATCCTTTTGTGGATGGCTGTCATAGTTTATTTTGCCTAATGAAGATAAAAGGGACAAATGAGCTAAACAAAATGGCTTTACAGTGCGTGGACCAAAGAGATACCCCACATCTAATTCTATTCTTACAACTTGTAAATTCATCTCACCGGTAAGCACTCTTTATTCAAAGGAGTTTTAAAACACCAATGAAATTCTAGCAGCTCGTTTATATATGCGCTAGTACTTATTGATTCATGCACCCGGTGAGACCATGCATTTGTATTAGATTAACTAATTAATTGAAGCTGTAGTAAATTAAGGTGATCTCAGTTTCCTTATTGGTTCCTCCCCTTCAGATTTTCTGGGAGTCAACGGTTCATGGAGCCGTAGCTGTGATACTTGATTATATTCAGCTTTACAGAGACAAAAAGGTCATCTATTTTGACGGTTGGTGTGGCTTTGGGGCTGCCCCGGTTCTAAGATCCATAACACAAGTACTTCTATCTAAGAAAGATCTTCCTCCAGAATTATGTTTTGATAGAATAATCTACATAGATTGCTCAGCGTGGGAAAATAGAAGGACGATGCAGAGGAAAATCGCAGAGGAGCTAAAACTTGACCATGCAACAATGGCAATGTTTGACAAGCATGATGAGGAGGATGACTTCAATGGTGTGGACCATAGTTCTAGGGATGTGATACGAAGTGTTTCAGCAGTGATTGTCCAGACCTTGGGGTCCAGAAATTGTATGCTGATTTTCCTTAATGGAAGTGATGATGAGGTTGATGTGAGTAGATTTGGCCTTAGTCCTGAGTATCACGACCACGTAATCGTATGGACATTCGAAAGACGGTTTCTGACAATGCACCAGGACCGTGCTGAGGATAAGATAGCAGGCAAGCTAAGATACACCCACCTTTTTGTTACTAGCTTTGAGGGGGCCAGCGATTTAAGAACTTCAGAGTTTAGTGCACTGCTGCATGGAGAGGCTGAGATCATAGTTGCTCGCAACCCACGTTTGCTGGATATTGACCAAACAATGGTGGCAGATTGCTGTCTCTATGAGCTATTCTTGTATTATGGTTTTCACAGCGCCACTGGATTTGATTGGGTGGCTCATGCTTCTAACTTCTGGGCATGTGATGGGATCATTAAAGGGGATAGAACAATGGAGATTAGTAATGTATTGCATCAGGAAATAAGTTGGGAATGTGATGCTTCTCTGCTTAAGGGTGTGTCTGAAAAGTTCATGAAAGATCAAGAGGCTCCTTTTTGTGTAGTCAAAGATGAGATTGCTTATGAAAAGAGGCCTTTCCGTTGGATTTTTGTTACCTCGAAGAACCTAAAAGTACAGGAGAATATGCAAACTCTATTGGAAAGGGCATCGTCTTTATTCGTAGCATTTGAAAGGTCTAATAACCCACACGGATTACCAAATGAATTGTTCAATTATTGCAGCAACCTTGGCGTTCTAATTCTCTCTTGGTGTGCCTTCAGCTTTGCATCACCTCCTTTCCTCCAGTGCCACAGGTTGAGATTCCTCGGATTGGACCATTGCATGAACGGTTACACCAGTGCAGGAGAGGACTGTACAAAGTGGGCATGTCTACTTAGTCTATGGGTGCTTGACATACGTTACACAGACTGGGATGAGATCTTAACTGAAGAAAAGATGGATCTCATGGCCAACCTCAGGGAGCTAAACATAGAGGGAGTCAGTTGTTGGCAGTACACAAGTAGATTACACGGAAGACTATCTTACCTTCGGAGGCTCCGAATAATCAAACCTACGCATCAAGCAGAGACATCAATAGATAGCAGCAACTCATTTATGGATAAGACAAAGCTGGAAATTCTCAATTTGTCTGGCAACAAGGACATGAAAAATCTACCAGCAAGCCTATCAAAGGTGAGCAGCCTTCAGGTGCTTATTCTTGATGGTTGTGATGGGCTACAAAATGTTGTGCTGCCTAGCGGGTTTCCTTCCTCACTAACATCATTCAGCTTTGACGGCTATGGGTCTGCATCCCACTGGAAATCAACCGTTGACCTACCTCCAGAAAGTTCCCGTCCGAAGCGCCCGTCAGATGCAAATAAGAGGGATGTCAAAACCTTAAAGATAAACCTACAAGGTTGCACACAGTTAGAGAATTTGTTCCTGCGTGGGCTACCCAATCTTATGGAGCTGGACCTCTCAGGAAGTGCAATTAAGCTACTAGACTTTGTAACTATGGTTGTGGCTGTCCCAAGACTAAAGCGACTCTTTCTGCTAGGCTGTGAGCACCTTCGTGGAATAAGATGGGGCACAAGTAATTTCATTATACCGCAGCAGCTGGAGTTGCTTTGCATAGACACACGATCTAAGAGAACACTGGGGTGTACTCGGCCATCTCTTCGCCAGCATAAATCCTTTCGGTTGCAGGTGCATGCTATTCTTGCGGACGCAAGACTGGCTAGGTCCTTGTGGCCTCTCGTGTCTTATTACCAAGATAAACTTTATTTTGGTATCCACATCACCTCTTCAACTATCTATGGAGATATTGTTCAACTTGAAGCTACCAAAAAGGAGATGGTTAAATCTAGCTGGTACAATGATGTCTTTGCTGAGATTGGTGATGCCCCGATGCAAGCCTTCCCGCGACCTCCGACTACACAGCTGGGTCGCCATATAGAGATTGGTGATGGGGGCCTCAGCGTCGAGAGTGAGCTAGCAATTTCTCGTAAAAGAGAAAGAAATTTAGCTGTTATGATGACACGGTTTGCCGAATCTCTGCATGTGCATGACATCTCAACCAGCGTTAGCGTTCTAGTAGGAGAATGGGAGCGCCTCAGGTGGTGCCGCGTGGAGAGGTGCCCCAACTTGGACACCGTCTTCCCCCAGGGCACGGACTACTGGTTGCGTGCACTGGAGACCATCTGGGCATCGCATCTCCTGATGGCCCGGTGCATTTTGGACAAACTTGTCCGTGTGCCTGCTTACTTGGACAATCTACAGCACTTGCATCTGCGCTCCTGCCCAAGGCTTCAGTTTGTGCTGCCGGTGTGTGGCTACTCCTTCCCCAACCTGAAGACCCTCCACGTCATCCACTGCGGCCACCTCATGCACGTCTTCGTCTTCGTGCACCTGCCTGCACGACCTGCCGAAGAGGTAGCCGTCCGTGGCGTTTTGTTCCCGAAGCTGGCCACCATCCACCTGCATGACCTGCCGAACCTGCGGCAGATCTGCGAGGTCAAGATGCTCGCACCCGCTCTGGACACCATCAGGATCAGGGGATGCTTTGGCTTGCGCCGGCTGCCGGCCGTGGAGGCCCGCAAGCCAGGCTCGAAGAGGCCGACCGTCGAGATCGAAAAGGACGTGTGGGACGCGCTAGAATGGGACGGGCTGGCCGCCGACCACCACCCTGAGCGCTTCGAGCCGCCGGTGCACTCGCGCTACTACAAGAGGCGCCTCCTTAGGGGCACCGTCCTCAGGTACGTACGTACATATATAAATGCCCTGCTTATTGATTGATGAAATTAATCCATCCATCTCTTTTAGTTCTTCTACTGAACTGCTTGCTTACTCACTCTGTGCAACTCTGCCTCTCGCATTGCCTAGGTGAATCCTGAACCCTGCATCTACTGCTGCTATGAGAGATCATTGGCATGTTCTCCGTCTGCTATGGATGCTGCTATTGATGCCGTGCGGGTTTTGGCTTTGCCACTGACGCTTCTGGGTTGCTGTGCTACAGCTGCTGCCTTTCGTTGAGAATTTTTTGCAAGATGCGGGCCTCAGGTTGGCTCCTGCCTCAGCTGCCTGTGTTGATGGCGGGGTTGGCCTGCGTTTGCTGTGTGCTTTGGAATAAAAAAGCGGCCTTGGTTTGTGTCTGGGCGTGTGTTGCCTGGCCGTTGTGTGTGCAGAGTGTGTGGCATGCGGTTGAATCTGAAACAGAGAAACAGCAACCAGGTGTGTCTGCCTGCGTCCACCTGCTGCATTTGTGTTTGGTTTGTACGGCTTGCGAGTGTGCTCTCCTACGCCGTTTGAGACGGGAGTAGCTAATAACCTGCAGCTGCGTGTGTGCCCCGAGTTTGATTCATGTTGCTATGTACTATCTGATGAACCAAGAAAAAGCTTGTTGTGTGCCTGATGCTGGATGTTGTGATCTGTGCACAATTGAGCTTGTGGTGTGAATAAAAAGGCGGCCTTGGTTTTGCGTGGGTATGCCTGTGTAAATAATATTAATTACCGGATCAGTAACTGATACATACAATTTTAACAGAAATAGATATTACAGACATACTTCAAATACTATACTGAACTAAAGCCTTGCAAAGTGATAGAAACTTAATGAGTAGACCCAAGCTCTACATGAACCTTAGGTGTGGACGAAACCTTAATTTTCCATTCTCCATCGTCGACATCGATGTAGTTTTGTTTTGGACCTTTGTCTAAATTCAAATATAGCAAGAGTAAATACATAAGTTACTCAGCAAGTCCTATCTCAAGGGAAATAATTACATGCACAAGGGTAGAACAAAGATAAGGCCATAGAGTTTTAGGTTTTGGCGGAAAAGCCAATTTTTTATGCAAGAGTTCAGCTTGCAAAACCTTTTTTGAAACAGTTGAGAAAAGCAAAGTTGAGTTAAAAATTATGGGGTTGTTGGCCCTGGGGGAGATGCAGTCCATCCTGCTAGTTCCCAAGTGTTATAGTTAGTAGACACCTTGTCCTCGCCAACTCAAGGTTCAAAACCTACACTTTCCAATACATGGGTACACTGCCTACTCACAGATAAAAAATACTCACACCTTTAAGCTAATCATTTGAGACCAAACTATAGTGTTGTCCATGACCATTGACAAGGCTATTCGAATATGTTTAACACTCTGCAGATGTTGTATAACTTTACCCATATGATATGCATAAATCCATATCACCGTCGTGATCGGAACTGGCATAACGAGATCCATACCTACCAACATTACTACAATAACCACCCACCATACTACTAGGGGCCTAAAGCAATAGATCTCATTCAAAACAAGGTGAGCTCGTGTTTGGCTACTTCACGTCTACCGATGTAGGTGGCAGAAATGAGTAGTGTAAACTACTCGTGTGGCGCATTTTTAAGTGGAGCCTAAGAGCATATGGCTTTACCTAGCATTTGGTGTTGATAGGTGTTAATCTTCCCCTGTGTAGTTTCTAGTTTTGGTTAGGAAGTGATGTGTTCTTTATCTTCCTAGCTTTCTTTTGATATAAATTGTTGTAAATAGTTGAATGCTTAAAACTTGTAATATAATTTAATTACTCGCTTTTTCTTATGCTTTCTTGTGATACTATATGTTGGAAATGCATGTATTCAGATCTTGGTCACAAAACACATGCCGGGACTACCGAGATGGTGTTCCAAGTCAATCATCATGGTTGTGATTAAGAAAATGATAATCTTGATGATTAATCAGAATACTATTTAGACAGTTCCTCACAGTAGATCTCTATCATCAAGACAGTTACGCAAGTTTTCCACGACATAGTACCCGGATCCTCGACAACTCCCATCATCCAGATATCACTCCTCATTATATTTAAGAAGCATGACAATTCCCGGATGGAAAAGATTCTATTCGATGTGGTTGACTTCGAGATGGCGTACAACGCCATCTTAGGACGACCAACTTTGGTCAAGTTCATGGCTGTTGTGCACTATGCTTACTAGTATGTGAAGATCCCATGACCCAAAGGGGTCATCACCATCAGGGGTTGCCCTAAGGAAGGTCTCCGTTGCGACAAGCGGAGTCTTGATATGGCGTCTCAACACCGACCTAACAAGGAACCCAATAGCTCAAGGATCAATGTAAACGAGAAGCCTTAGTCGTGAATGCGACCACATCGCCTCAAGATGCAAACCCAAAAACCTAGGGGTTTGGTTCCATGACTAGTTCAAAATTCATGTAACAGCACCTACGCTACCCCCGAAGTGATAGGGTCCCTACTTATCGGCTTAATCTAGTCATTTAGGTTTAAGATATTAGGTCTACAATAACTCGTGGGTTGTGAATTAGCTCTGTAAGTCCCAAGTCTAATTACTAAGAGTACCTTCGTAATAATAAAGATCATATTGCCTAAAAAGTCGCATGGATTCTTTTTCTACCTTACTTGTCTTCTTGCGCATTCTAAATGCCCAACAACGGGATTTGTTGCTTCTTGGAAACCTCATCCCATGTGCGCACTCGGGGCAACAAAAAGTTTTTTCTACAACCTAAAAGCAATATGGCTCTCTTCATTTTATTACATTCTTTCCATTTAGACTACCTACCCAGAAAACCTCTGCGGGCAGACAGTCGGGGGCTTAATAAGTACTTAGTACTGGAAACAAAAAACAACATATTGTGTACGTTCTGAAAGCGGACTCTAACGAGATGGGAAGGATCATTACGTTGCGACTTTGTGGTTGCGAAAGGTTCCTTATCGCATTCTACGAGTAACTGGGGGCTATGTCTCCTCCTACTCAAGCAGACCTAAGGTTGACCATAATAATCGCTCTGAATAGTGACTAACGTGTCCTAAACTAACGCGTCCTGAACAGTGGCTTTGGCTGCCCTAGTCACCTCCTGCACCTTTTGTGATGACAACTCCTCAGGCTTGTCCCCGAAGCCCTCCTAGAGCATGTCGACGTCGATGTACTCCGCCAACTTGCCCTCTTGAAGCTGCAATCCGACACCGCTAGCGACCTTGTTCTGGAACCCCTTAAGTAGGTAAAAGTACCTAAAGTGGCTGAAGGACGGGTGGAAGCCCAGGAAGGCCTCGGACAAATGTACGAAGACGCTCAACATGATGATGGAGTTGGGGTTGAGGTGAATGAGTTCCACGCCATAGAAATCAAGCACCTCAAGGAGAAATCGGAAGGGGGAAGCGGAAGCCACAACGGAAGAATTCGAGGAACATCACCGTCCAGGTGGTGTCTGGGCTCGGAATTGTATACCCCAATGCCGGCGTGCAGGCAATTAGGGACTGAGGAGGGATCACCTTATCGATGTCCGTCTTGACCAAAGCCTCCTCTGTGATTTTGGACTCCTGCCAGACTGGAATTGCGCTCACCATATCGTAGGTGTTAGAGCTCTCCTTCTCGATCTTCTTTCTACCCATAGTGGAGGAGGAGGGTTTTTGGAGGCAAATGCGCAAGGAGCATGAAGAAGATGACGAAAAGCAAACGATGACGGTGGAGTGAACGATGAAATGGGCTTCCCTTATGCTTTTATACAGGGTGATGACTCTCAAAAATGGTTGTTTGACTGATGCCATGGCACGACCCGAGGCCACGATCTACTTCTTTACCATCACGTTGCATTTAATGCGTGACGCATGCAGAGTAGTAGGAGCCTTAGCCCAAGGAGCTCGGTACACCATGCTACATAGCGTGCGTATTTTTCCTACTGCAATCATGATCACCCGTCAGGTAAAAGATTCTCACCACTATTCAAAATCTCCATTGCAATGGTCTAACTTTTGAACCCAACAGGTGATAAATATTCTTCTATCTGTCCTCTCGTGGGGACGGGATAATTTTTTATGGTCTGATTAGAAAACCTACTTGAATGGAATATCTAGGGACTACATAAAGGTCACCCTTAATGCAAGAATCATAAATTGGCGACAAATTTAATGAAATCCCCACAATTTCCCCTTCTTCATCCTTTCTTTATTTTCCTTCTCTTCTTCATCGTCATCGACTTCTTCTTCCCTTCTCTCTCTTCTCTCCTACTGGTACGCAGCTGACCAATCCCTTCTCACGGTGTCTCCACCAGTAGTTGGCTACAATCAGCAAGGGCTGCCCAAGGCGACGACCAAAGATGCCAGCCCGAGTGGCAGCAGGAGGCGTGGCCACCGGTATTAGAAATATTAATATTAGAGAAATACAAATATTTAAAACAAAAGACTTAGATGCAAAGTATGTACCTTGATTTCTTCAAATAAGTTGAAGGCTAGATCTTAAATTTTCGGATTTTTGGCAATAATTGCAATGAATTTTGCCAAATTATTGCAAATTCATTAGAACTTGAGAGAAGAATGAGAGGAGAACACAAGAGAGCTACAAGGATTTCTGGTGTGGAATGGGTTGGGAGGCTGGTGCCCTACTTATAGGCAAAGTTTGGTGATTTTTATTTTTTTGAATTTTTTATAGCTTAAATAGGCAAAAAAAACAGCTATATTGTCAAAATAAACGGACTAAATCATGCCGCCCATTAGGCACCATCCTGGCAGGGTCGATCATGCCGCCCATTCGGCAAGTGAACCCATCGTGCCTCATTGGGCCACCTGCGCCAGTTCGTGCTTGGTCAGGCCAGTCGTGCTGGATGACTGTTCCTGCCGTGCCGTGCCCGGATGGCGGCCAGGCAAGGTCCGAAGCTTTGTTCTAGGCCCGCCTGTCCCGTTCCTAGCTGTGTCATGTATCTAGGACTGCAAAGCTTTTTGCTACGTCTTGTGAGGAAATTAATGAAGGAAAAGAACTGCAAAGCCTGAACGTGTGAATTTAAGCAACGTGTTCTCTCGCTTTGTTATACGTATTAGTTGCGTTAGCGTCAACTAGGGGTAAGCCAGAACTTAGGATGTATTTATTTTAGCTTCGGACGGTGGTTTAAGCTTTTATAATTCGAAGCTAAAATAAACAGATAGTTTTTTATTATAGTTTTTTATAATATGCTTATTGGATTGGAAATTTGAGAATATGGTTTTTCTTAGCTTTTTATAGGTTGTGAAAGTCTATTTTACTAAACTGTTTATAATTTTTTTTTTAAATTTACAGTCTAAAAACTTTTTACAATCTAGTTTTTTAAAATTCATAACCTATAAACTGACTTTTCATGACTTGGATCAGTAGATCGGATAAACTGCTTTTTCATAGGTTCTTACGATGTGAGATGCAAAGCAAACAGATGTGAACTCTTCACATCGATGTGAAACACGGAAAACATGTTGAGCCCGCCGAGGAGCCTGTTTCATGACCTGGATCAGTAGATCGGTACCGTCAACCGTGTCTCTGCACGGCAGTGGTTTCCAGTACGTTTTAATTAGTGAATGAGATACCATTGACGCCGACGATTCGTATGTGATTGACCGGTTTATTTATGGTTTTGTTCGATTTATACCAACCCTATGGATGCCTAGTCCGAATGTATGCATGAGTCACCTGAGGGACAACATAGCGTAGAAGCTGTGCCGACATGATGTTGTGGAAATCGGCTCTCAAACATTCGCCCTCGCGATCTCTCCGCTCAACTCGCCATCCGACTTACGAACCATCCGGCAATTACGCGCTTCAGTAGTTTCTTCAGAGAAAACGTGCTGCCTGAATAAATTCAGACTTTGAACAAGCTGGGTTTGCGCTGCAATCGCTGCAGCATTTTCTTCATTGATTTGCACTATATAAAGACACGATTACATCAACGGCAATGGACTGATTGAGCCTGACTCTTTGGCCGTGCCATCCCACGGCCGTGAAATCCCAGCTGCACTACGCTAACTGACTCGCCACATTTCAACACAAACGGGCTTATTCACCTACTGGGATCCTACCTAATTGCATTGACAACGAGATTAGCTAACACATGACAAGAGAAAAGTTTAGCTAGAATTCCCGAGGCATCCCATGACCAACATAAACCTCAGCCCCGTTCACTACTGAATCGCCTCACTGTTCAGCGTGCTCGATGTGTCCCAACTGGCCTCCTCCCCCAATTTTTGTCTACCCATATTATTCCAGACAAAGGAGCTGAACTTTTATTTCTGATGTTTGCCTCTGCAATAGGAAAGTGATTTTATTGCAGGCTGTACCTTGTTTGGTGCACACAGTAATCCAAGCTTGTAGTCTTTTATTGACTCAGTAACCAGCTAGTGGTTGAGAGCACATTGCACATATATGTAAAAGTGCATTGCCTATGAATAGTTGACATGCACTGCTTATTATTTGCACATGCCACACAGTACAATTGATTCAGGAACACATACACAAAATTAGATGACACGCTCGATCAGATTGTAGCTTTGGGCTTGCCATATCCCTCAACCCTTGGGCGGTTGCTATGTTCCCAAATCAATTGAATATAACTGTTCCCTCAACAAGCAGTAAAATCTATGCTTGGCATGTTGTCCAGAGAGCTCGTGGTTTCAGGACCGAATGAAACGGATGATTAATACTTGTGTTCCATCTACTGTCATCTTCAACTGTCTCACATCACCAGACAATCAAACTAACATGTCTTATCTTATCCAGCATGTCATAACTCCTTATTAGCACATCGAAACAAGATAAGCTAAGTCTCTGACAATGAGCTACTATGATTTTGGACTCTGATGGCAAGTTTGATCGACAAACCGTATGGTTTAGGGGACCAGATGATTACTCGTGTATCATATGGCTTGTGAGTCAGAAGACCCGACCGCAACATATCATATATAACTACTTATTAGCACATCGAAACAGGATAGGCTTATGGCATCGAGGGAAAGGGGAGCTCCGTTGATTGTGACTACAATATAATCGATGCAAAGCTTATCCCTCCTACATGGCTGCATGTGACCTTCCATGACCAGGCCGGTCAGTCCTGCATTACTAGCCGTCTGCCGAGCTGTAGTTCCACAGTTCAACCTTTTCATCAATGACACGTACGTCCGTCAAATAAGTTTTTACGACCTGTTTTGCTTGCCAACACCATGAGTTCAGTGGATGCAATAAATTAAAACGGAAGAAGTTGACATTATATTCTACAGGCCGGCCGGACAACACCGAGGGCTTCGACGTCCTAGGTCCCCTTCGTGATCACGGCCGGTAAACAGGAAGAGGCCTCGTGCATGCTCATGTTAACATCCGGCAAAACTTGTGGCGTGATCAGAGCCAATCATAGCGGCGTGGTTCGGTGAGGACGACATGCATGCAGCTCACGCAGGCAGCAACCACGGCGTGGGAGTCGGGCACTATCTTAAAATAGGTTATGGATTATTATAGATGGATTTTAAATTTTATCAGAAACGGTTATATGTTTCGTCTTTGTAAAAGTATTTGTAATATCGACATTATTACAGACGGTTTCAAAACCATCTGTAATACACTTACACGTAGATAGAGTTTCCTGGTAACTATATGTGACTACTAAAAGTCACAGATGGATTTGTTTTAAAAAACTATTTATGTCTCCCTTTCCCCTATAAACAAATTTGCTTCCTAAGTCACATAGATACACACTTTATGATTCTCAAATTAAATATATTGACACATTATTTAGAACATCGATCACACATAATTCATAATATTGATCACATATTGTTCATAACACAAAACATACGCATTTATATATCACAAAGGTTAAAAACATCACACAGATGCAAATTACACATTGTTCAAAACACAGAAATCTAGCAAGCTATATATCATTGATCAACCAACGCTGTATTCTAAAAGGATAAACTGATTGACATCATGGTGACACCGTCTTCCAAAGAGACGAAAAATGATAGACAAACTTGGGTCGATCGATACTATCTTTCAAAAAAGTGAGATAATCTCAGCCTCCTGTGTTTCAGTACAATATCAAACAAAGAATCATCTTCAATTAGCATCTCACAGTTGTCCGGATATGGCTGCACCTTGACAATCTCATGCATCAGCCAAAAATAGACTGTGTTGCTGCCAAACCGCTAGCCATGATTCAGTAAGAAATGGTCATTCAAGCATGTTTTACAGTTGACGAAAATATCTCCATTCTAATGAACAGCAATGGAGAAATTCCCACCCGATAGAACCGAATGGAGAACGCGGTTGACGGCGTACACAGGGTCGACGGAGGGGGCCTTCACAGCAGCAAAAAAGACAAACTCCATCGGGCCAAAGTTGACACTAAGCATTTGCGCCGTTGAAGCCTCCATAGGGACAACCCCATCTTGCCACCTCCTGATTGCTGTGAATTGCACCATTGCAGATCTATGACGAAAAACAATGTTTTGCCATCAGTTGCACAGATTGAAGCAATGAAAATATCAGTGCAGTGAAAGGAATCATATGATATTCACCTCGGTGCAGTAAAAGGGATTCAGCCCCTGGCGAGATTTAGCTTCTCCGATGCGAATAGCGAGTGAGGATGCAGAACACTCCTTGTTTCTTAATGCGGTGGAACACTTGGATATGACGAGTGACGAAGAAGAACAATCCTCGTTGCTTTATATTAAGAAGAGATGAGGGGTTGTGTGTGTGAAGCCAAAAGAGCCAGAGGAGACGGGCGGTCAAATTTGAAAATGTTTGCAGGTCTTTAAATATAGATAAATATTTATAAAATCCATCTGTAGCTACCAATTAGATATAGATAGATCTTACAAGAAACCGTCTGTGATAATATCACAGACAAAGTTTTTTAAAAGCAGTATGTGTCTGATGATAGAAACAGACAGATTTATAAAAACCGTCTGTGAGTTCATTCACACCTAGATATTTAGGTATGAGGATACTTAGTCTATGATAACTCTTAAGAAATTGTCTATGATATATCGTCTGTTTTCGATGATTTTACGTTAGGGAGGCAAGCTAGATTTAGATGAGATTATGCGGAAAAGAGAGTTGTACCGGACGGAGCCTTTTGTTTTTTACAGTGAGAGCAAATCAGTAGCAACTCATCGATGGCATGGTGGGTAATATCAGTCAAAAATCTTCATGATTTGGTAGATTATTTGATCTGAACCGTTATAGCTTGGTTCTACAACTGGTAAACAGCATGCTTCTTTTTCTTTTTGTTCTCCAATTAACGTGGGAGTTTTCTTAGTCAGTGATTAGTATATGTGTAGATAATGTTCCAATCCGTTTATGAGCCAACATTATTAGTAGAATATTGGTATTGTTCGCTTTCGATGCCGACATGGATTGGTCGGAATTAATACGGCCGTGCTGTTTTTCTCCGTAAATGTTAGAGCATTGTCCTATCCTTTTACTACAGACAAATGTTTATATTATTTTATGGCAGTTCAACACCCCTAACACACGCATATACAGGATTATTGCACATACCTGGTCTTGTCGGGGAATGCACCCAATGCACTAAATGGCTTCTGCTCAGCCATATCAAATCAATCCAATCTTACATGATGTATGAAGCTAAACTGTGCAAATGAGAGCCAGCCTCATTGATCATGTTTTTTCACATTGACGACATCATGTTTTTTGCCACTCGCAGATTGTCAGTAGAACTGATCGACCAGCGATCCATACAATTTTAGCGATCGCCTGATGCCAAGCAGTGGCACCCAGGTGAACTCGGAGGCATAGAAGTTTGGGCGAATTGGAGCCGATGCAATTGGCATTATCATGCTCTAATCCTCAGCTCTAATCCACAATTGGGAGCCTCAGAGGTGGGGGTGAATTCGAGTCGATGCCATTGGCACTGTACTTCTTCAATTCACCCCAAGCCTGCCTGTCAGTCGAACACACAATTTGACGTCCAACTAGAGACTGTGTAGGCTAACAACTTCGTTGATTTTGATGTCCATCTCCTGATGTCTCCCATACCTAAAAGAAACTTCAAACCACAGTTCACCATTGAATCTCCAAGTTGTTTAGCGTATATTCTGCCTTGTCCCCCAGTCTTAATTGAGTCATGCCATACATAGGAAATGAAGTTATTTTGAATGTTACCTTGCTATATATCTATATAAGCGAGTAAATCGAATGTATAAGCTTTTAGTGAACCACTAGCTATCAATCTAGCTATTAAGACCTGAGATGTATTGCACATTGCTTGCTAAAGGACTAGGGTGTCACTGGCACATGCCACACCGTGCAATTTTCCCCCTTCTTTCAGATAAAAAGAATACAAGACATGACCATGTCTAGTGGATTTAGTATTTTTCTAGATGGGATGAGTTAAAAAAAGATGCTCCATAGAAACATTAATGTTCTACTTTAGCAAAAGTGCATATTGTTTATTGTAGAGTTGGTAGTCATAGCATAGAGTGAGAGCGAGAGTACACAAAGTGGGAACTCACTAATAGAGTTCTTTTCTATTATGTATTCATATACTCTATATATTGTCTAAGAGGCTATTCAATATAATACAAGTACTATTTATAACATGGTATCAGAGCCTGTTAAGAGTATATGAATCTTTTATATGTTAGGATATGTATTCATTAGTAGAGTACTTTTTTATGCACTCATGTCCTCTATATAGAATTCATGGAGCTATTCAATATAATACAAATACTATTTATAACATGATATTATAGCTAAGTTAGGGTTAGGATTTTTTCTCTCTGTGGCATTGCAATTACGTCTGCCCCCACCACCATCTACTGGCATGATGTTGCTCTTCGTACCTAAGTACCAGCGTTGCCGCTCGTCTCCGCTGGATGTCTTCTTCGTCTTCAAGTTCTCTATGATGTCGCTCGTCGCCTGCCCATAATGCCTACCCATCATGTGCGCAATACTCAATAAGATGGTGGCAGCTCATCTGTCCCATAGGACTCCTATTCCACCTTCCTGCGCATTGCTAGGGCATCCACGTTGTCGGCTTGCATCAGGATACCAACGTCCGCTGTCGCGGATCCTCCTGTCCGCTTCGGGGGCTGCTGTCGCCCATCGTGGATTCATCAAGCACCTGATCTTCTGAGTAATGAGTTGTGTCGTATTCATCATGTGCCACCACCAGCAACCAAGGAAGGGATTGGGTCAATCTGCGCACCATCGGTTGGATCTCTGAGCCACAAGGATCTTGTTCTCTCTTCTGCTTCCTCCACTTGAACCAGGATACTCTCTTTGCTAATCTCTTTGCTGCTCTCTTCCCACTGCTACCATCGGGATCCACTACTACAGAACTAACTATAAGTAGCGTCTCATCACTATTGGTTATACAAAAACCGGCAGTGAAAGTGTATGATTATCGGTTCTTACCCTCTCCTGCTCAAACCATGGTAAAACTGCTAAGAACCGGCACTGATATGGACTATCAGTGCTGGGTTTTAATACAAGCTGGCACTGAAGCCTAGCCCGGACCTGAAATTCCAATGGAATAGCATTTTGGCTCACACCTCTCACGTCCGTCCGATCGGCTCGATCCTTATCCTCACATGCTCAGTATGACTGCCTTATCCTCGGGCGCTCACAGTCCCTCCCCCATCTCTCCCTCTTCTCTTTGACTACCCACCCGATGGATCTAGCGCGAGATTCGAATCCATCTTCTCTCCGACCACCACGATGGAGGTGAGGCGGGTAGTGTCAGAGAGCCCGGTGCTGGTGGTGGAGAGGCGCAGGTGCTACCTCAGCCACATCGTGAAGTGGCTGCTGCAGGGGCTCGGCGTCAACCCTGCCGTGCACAAGGTCGATGGTTAGGCGGAGATTGCCGGCTTCATTGACAATGGTGACATCGCGCTCCCGACGGTGTTCGTCGGAGGCAAGCTCCTCGGGGGGGCTCCACTGGCTCATGGCAGTGCACATCTCCGGTGAGCTCGTGCTCATCCTGAAGGAGGCCGATGCACTCTGGCTTTGAGAAGTTGGAGTCATCATTCTTGCTTGCAATCCTCTCATGAGTTACTAGCGATCATCCTCCTCCTCTTCTATTTCTTGGGATTAACGATGGTGTTGTTATTAGATAGAACTTCAATTCTTTTTGGTGAAGAACAATTAGGAAATGGAGTGTTTCTGGAAGACAAGATTCCAGAGAATTGCCTTAGTTTCTGGAAGACAGTGTGCCTTACTTTTGCTTGCCTTAGTTTCTCTACGGGATCCACAGTGGCGCAGCACGATGGGATCCAGAGCATATGCTATGGCGGCAGCCTTTGAGCCACCACATTATATTGTTGTGCAGGAGCAGGGGCACGGCACCGGCTTCCTCTCCGGTGGTGGCGGTGCCCGGTGGGAGCGAGATCCGAGCCGGCTCGATTCCAAACCGGCTCAATTCATTTTTTTACCTCCCAGAACACCTGTCACTGTTGGTTCTAGAACCGGGAGTGATAGGTATTCACTTTCAGTGCCGAGTAAACATTGCCGATTCCAAAACCCATACTAATGTGGTTTTGGAACTAGCAGTGATCACCCTTTTTGCAGTTGTGATCCATCACTAGAGACGCATGTGCGTTTGTGTGCTAAAGCTACTCTGCTATGTTTTCATCATAACAAAACAATAGCTCAAGTGTTTTGCCGACTGCTCATGACTGCTATTTGCCTGCATATATTCTATTTTGGCTTATATATGTGTTTTTTTGGGCATGCTGTTGTGCTACTTTTGTGCTGCTCTTGTGAAAGGATCTAATGGCCCTAGAGGGGGTGGTGAATAGGGCACTAATTTAAAATAAACTAATTGCCAATTTCTAGAACAAGAAGCAACCTTAGCCAAGAAAGCAACTAGACAATATAGCAAGCTAGAAAGATAAGAACACACATGTAAGCATATACAACATAAGTAAAGTGCGGAATTAAAACTTGCATGAAGGAAATGCTAGAAGCTAAATGCGAAATGTAATAAGAGTAGGGAAAGAGGACACTGAATTTTTCTTGAGGTATCGAAGAGTTGGCACTCTCCACTAATCCCCGTAGGAGCATCCACACAAGGATGTCGCTCCCCCTTGAGTCACCGAGACTCAAGTGCTCACTAGTGATTGCCACTTCTCTATCTCTAGATTGGCAGGCATCAAACCAAGTACACGAGCTTTCTGGGACTCCCACAAGACCTCCAAGAGGTCACCGAGAATACCTCCAATCTCCACGACCTGCTAGGTGTTGCCAACCACCAAGAGTAACAAGCTAATTAGTTCACTTGATCCCAATCAAGCCTAAAACAACAGCTAGATGCACACTCACTACTCTTGGAGCACTAATGGAGCCCTTAATCTTCAATTAATAACTTGCAAATCACTTCAAGTGCTCTCCCTTGCCTCTAGATGACCCACAATGTGTATGAATGCTTCTGGGTCGCAAGAGAGACGAATGAAACCAAGTGAGGAGGTATATATAGGCTAGAGGTCCAAATCTAGCCGTTGCCCAACCACTCACTTTTTCTGTAAACATCGGATGGTCCGGTGCACACGTCTTTGTTAACACAGGACAATCCGGTGAGTTAACTTTTTTAGACTGCTGATTTGATAGTTGTTAGTAGCCGTTGCAAATGCTCCGGTGTTCTTCCATATAACATCACCGGGTAGTCCGATGAGCTATACTCTATTTCCTCGAAAATACGAAGCTTCTATTAAATAGTCTGGTGATGACTCCTTTAAGTCACCGGACAATCCGATTAGTTCAACTCTGATTTTCTCCAAAAATACGAAGCTTCTGTTAAATAGTCCGGTGTATGAACCCTTCAGATCACCGGACAATCCGGCGCATATAACTTCACTTTTCTCTAAAAAATAATTCTTTTGTTAGATGCTCCGGCGTATAGCTCCTTCAATCCTCGGACAATCCGGTGAGTTCAATTTGAAGTTTTCTCAGAAATGTCAGATAGTCCGGTGAGTAAAAATCCTTCTTACACCAGACAATCTGGTCAGAACAAACTTCTTGGAACTCGTCTAATTCAATCGACTTTGAGTTCTGACTTCTCAACTTCTCACTCATGGATTTATTTGAGCTACCTAGTGCTAGAATTTCGCAAGTGTGCATCCAACTATATCTAGACTCAACTAGATCAAGCTACAACACTTAGCCCCCCTTTATAGTATGGTCAAAAGACAAAAGATGACCTATAACTACTCTAAGTGTCCTTCATCACCTTATGACACTTAGAACTAGAAGGTCCTTAATCTAGATGTAAAAGTCCTTTGATCGTTTAATAGAATTTCATGAGGGACCAAGAAAACCATTCAATCATTGTGAATTAAAGAATTTGAATTCCTTCAAAACATACGCATTAGTCACAATGATATCGTTGTCATTAATCACCGAAACACTTACCACTTACTTAGGGGCCTAGATGCTATATCCTGCTCCTGTTGGGCCTTTGGGCTTCTCTATTCTAAAATTAGGTTTTGTGCTATGTGATTCTTTTATATGCAATTCCTTTGCTTCCGTTATGTCCATCAAATCCAACATTGTTTTCTTTGAATTCGTATATACCGTGTGAGTCCACATATTCCTTTATTAGTAAGTTAATTTCTTTTTTGTTAGCCAAATTTCATTTTAATTTGTTTAGCAAATCTTTTCCTATTGTTATTGATGCAACAATGCAATCTAGGTCTTTCTATATCCTTAATGACAACTTTATTTGTTGTGTTGCTACTTGTCATTGTTTTATTTGTAATTCTTGATTTTGGACATTCTTTTATCATTTTGGTCCTTTCGTAGCTTTAGTGATAACTTCTATTTGTCGGCTTTCTACTCGTTGACTCTTTGTTTTGACATTCTTGATCAAGGGCATTTTTTTATTCTTATCGCCGTGACTCTACTCATATGCTTCATTTTGCACTTCTTCAGCTCGATTCGAAGTTACAAAAGCTTTACTCTGCGATGGCTTTGAAGAGACTAATTTTTGGATGTATTGGTTGTATATTATGTCTAAGTTTAGTACTTAGTGTCTACTATTTCAAATGCAACGCTATTGCATAGCCTTGCATTTGAGGAGGAGGGTGATAGGAGTATAGGAGTCCTTTATGTGTTAGTAGGATATGCATTTACTAGTAGAGTCTTTTCTGTTACACACTTATGTACTCTATATATTGCTCATGAGACTATTTAATATAATACAAGTGATATCCATAATAGAAATGTTCTTGATAGTTTACATGTAATTAAGCCAGTGCATGAGATTCGAGAGGGGTCAAAGTCTTCTAATTTGTGTGCAAATTGTACATAAAAGGTAGGGAATCCACCTGAGAGGCTCATATTCTAGCTAAGTTTGGTTGTTCTCTTGGTGCTGGTAGTCTTTTGTTGCTAAAATCACCTCCCATTTGTTTTAATGTAAACATTGCTCTAAACGATGAATAAAATCCCTACATTCCTCTCCAAACAAAATCCTAACAGTGCGGGGTGCGACTGTGCGAGGCCGCAAGCATAGCGTCACTGTTGCAGTCTGGTGGCAACCCTCGTCATGGTTGCGACCGCGCGAGCACTAGATTACTGGAGCCTAGAGCCTGGCGCCCATGACATGCCATTGCAAAATATCCCAATCACGGATTTGACATGTCTTTGTCCATGACATGTGGGTCTCCAGTTTTTGTTTAGTTATCACTACTACGAAAGCAATTTTTAGAGGCGGGTTGTAACCCATTTCCACAGGCGTTTAGCCAACCCGCTTGGGATCAAAGGCCTGTGGAAATGAACAATTTCCACAGGCGGTCTTCTTACGGAACCGCCTGTGAAAACCTTTTCCACAGGCGGCCCACTTTAGCTTCTGCCTATAGATATAAAGATTTTCACAGGCAGGTGACATAAGGACCTCCCTATGGTATGTATTTCTTTCAAAAAATTAATAATGAGTATATATTTTATTCGCTCCAGATTTCACACAGTTTCAATACAAATTTCAACATTACAGATTTCAATAGCATCACAGATTTCAATATTTAACACAAGTACAATAATATTCACAAGTATTTTTACATCACAAGCCTATATTGCTAAGAGCCTTTCTTCTCCCACTCACAAAGCCTCAGATGGCTAGCTAATTCGCCTCTGAGATCAAAGAATTTGCCACTCCTGTGGATGACTTTGTGCATAATAAACTGGCACATGTCATGTTGGACGTTTTGGATATCTTTGTGAGAGAGGTTGGTACATTGGATCATCCATGCCTGGAATGAAAACACAACTAAAAGAGTTAAAACACTACTAATAAGAATATGCAGGCACAATGATGACTTACGTCCTCAGGGTTCGTTGTGTACCTCTCGTTTACCCTAAGATATTGGCAAACATAGTATCCAAAAAGAACGCTATTGAAACCTTGCTTGTGGCACTTCAAATAAAAACACAATGTATTCGTTAGTTCAATAAGACTCTTCGTCATAAATAGTGAGATACAAGCATTAGAAGTGTGTTATTACCGGAAATTGTGTACGGACCGTCATCGCATCTGGCTTGGCTGTATCGTGTATCCCACCTTTCGTTACGTACCACTTGTAGGTTCTATTCGAATGCCAATAAGTAATTATTAATTCATAAATGATTTATAAGAATTTTATGTATGGAGATTTGCTTTACCTCTGTATAACGTCAATGAAACCTTGGTAGGATTTTTGTTGAAAATCGGCTGAGTCAAGGACCATAATTTTGCTCGACTTTGGCATCAGCATTATACAAATATAGTGGTCACCACATGAATACTTATGTTAGATTCTTGATTGATCAATTAAGTTGAATACTTATATTAGGTCCATGACGTATCACACTTACTTAAGATTGTAGGGAGCCAAGATGTAGTCCTTGTCCTGCATTTCTAGTATAGCTCTTCCTATATAGGTTGACATTTCAAGCCTGCTTGTTTTGGTTATTTCTCTTATGACCCTTGATTTCTCCTTGTTACTCTTCCCCTTAATCTTGGGGTCATCAGTCCTCAAGTTAATGACCATGTTGGGTTGGGAAATTCACTGCGGATTAATGAATCTGACGGGTGCCTTCAACTTTTCCGCATCGTTAAATTGCATCCTACAGAACAAGTCACTAGTCGTTAGCTTCTATAGCATACATTGGTAGATATATGAATATAAGGGTAGATTGTAGGCACTTACAGGCACCACACGCTTATGAGATTGATGTCGAGTTTGTCGTGGTGGAATAAAGCGTGCATGTCCTTAAAATCCACCATGAAATAGGAGTCTCCGCTTAGATAAACGTTAGCAGGGACAGAAGTAGTGATGGAGAACCCCATGCGACATGCCCTCGTGTACCATTCGTGGAATCTTCTCATCTCCCACTAGACCTTCTTGGAGTTGAAACAATGGCAGAAAGGACTTGCCATGCTCATATTTCTCAGGAACATCCGGTCTAGGCAAGAAATCCAACTGAGAGGTACTTAATGTTTTGCCGGTCTCTTTAATTATATCGCCCTTCGCTGGAGATTCCTGAGCGGATGATGCCTTTGATTTTGATAAGGACAGAAGCCACCTCTTCACCAGAGATGGTAGAGTCTTTTCGTACAGGGTAACCATGACAGGGACTCTCCGATGCTCAGATGAATGTGGTGGAGGCGCAGACACTGGAGGCGGAGATGCCGGAGTCGCAGACACTAGAGGCGAAGGTGCCGGAGTCGTAGACGGTGAAGCATGATGCAAAGATGCCTGAGGCGTAGATACTGGGCATGGGGGCAAAGGTACCTGAGGCGGAGAGGCTTGGCTTCGGGGCGGAGGTGCCTGAGGTAGAGATGCTGGACGCGGGGGCGGTTGTGACATTGGCGATTGTGACTTCTGACAGCTGAAGATGATATCCCGTTTGGGCCACAGAATGAAGTTACCAACAGCCTCATCGAGAATCTCGATACCCTCAGGTGTGCTGATGTCAATCTTGTACTTCATGAAAAGTGGTTGTACCGAGTCCACTTGTACCCTGGTGTAACCGGCCAGAATATCTTGATTGTGAAACACATGGCCTGGAATGGCCTGGCCCGTGGTAGCCTCGATAGTGAAGTCTCCCCTGCCAACTGGAACATGTAGTATGCAAGGGGTAGCCTCTGTGATATCATTCATAGGATATCTCTGGTTATCGACCTATGTGGACCCGACACTACTCCGAAAGCCTGGGCTTGTTGGTTGCTCTATCATCATTAATGCCGCCTTTTCCTTCTCATTTTCATTCCACATCTTCATGAACTGGAACTTAACTTGTTCTTGTATCTCTTCCGCTAGGGTCTTCTTATATCTATTACGGATCTTGTATTGGCCCGCGACATTTGGGAACCCATGCTTCCAGCCCACTTTTGATCCGATGCCTCGACTGTGACCCGGGTGTTCCTTGTTCCCCAGGGCCTTGGTAAGCAGGTCATTCTCCCTGTCGACCTCTAGAGACCCTTCTTTAGCAACCCTTGAATGGTCTGGGTCACCTCCATGGTCTCGGGGCTTTGGAAGGCTAAGTCCTCAGACTCGGTTCGTTGTGATCGAGCGTAGACCCAGTTCCTGCTTTGCTCGTCATAATTTTCCAAAGGGTTGGGTTTCCCAGCCCGGGCAGCCTCTTCTTCTTGCCTCCTCCACTTAGGAA
Organism: Phragmites australis; assembly: GCF_958298935.1. Classification (NCBI taxonomy): domain Eukaryota; kingdom Viridiplantae; phylum Streptophyta; class Magnoliopsida; order Poales; family Poaceae; genus Phragmites; species Phragmites australis. Next base: position 7,664,449 of record NC_084934.1, read on the forward strand.
TTTTGGGGGCATACCCAAATGATCTCAGGTGATGGTGGTGCTTGTTCTTCTTCGCAAGGTGCTTGAACGATTCACCCAGTTTGATGTCCTCAGGTGTTGTCTTCTTCCTAAAAAATCTGTCCATTGGTCTGGCGTAATCTTTCCGTATTTATTAAAGGGTACCAAGTTCTTCTTCACGAAGTCCTTATTCAGCTCACTCTTCCAGCCCCGGAAGCTCTTTCCCATAGTTTTCAATGCATTCTGTTTAGCTACTTCCTCTGTTCCCGATGGGAATCGGATGGTTCTCTGCAATGTTGCCCACGGGAACTCCTTCGTCTCATCTGGTAGCAACCGCCAATCAGTTATAGTGATTGGGACATACTCCTTGATAAGAAATCTACAACTATTACGGAATTTGGCACAGGCCTCACGAGGTGCAACAGGCTCCCCTTCAACACCGACCTATGTTATATAAATGCCGGACGACAACTTGTTTCTGCTATGCTCGCTCCATCTTCGTTTTAGCGTACCCCCAGAGGGACCTGAAGTTTTGAGCATAGAGGGAACGGAAGGTTGTGGCGCAGAATGTTGTGGCGCAGATGATCGACGCGAAGTTCTTTGCTCCCTCACCCTCTAGAGAGAAAAAAAGGAGAGTTGACATAAACAAAAAAATATTCTTCCATTTAAGAAGTATAAAATGCACTAACTGAACTAAATACCTCTTCGGCGAGATCGTAGTCGTTGTCACTTTTTCGATGTCGGATCTCCCTATCGTACAAAACAGGGCTCGGGCTATGATACGAGCCCGAGCTTTCACTGTTGTCGGAGGACGGCAGTTGCAGGCTTGGGCTCCTATCCGACCTCCTACTTGCATCCGCCCCATCTTGTGCCGGGGCACCCTTTATTGGGAGCGGCCTCTGTGCCGAGGAACCCTCTATTGTGAGCATCCTCTATACCAGGGTGCCCTCAATTGCGAGCGGGCTTAGGCTCCAATCCGACCTTCTGCTTGCTTCTGGCTTCTTAGGGGTAACTGTCCTCTTATGCCTCATGGTACTTACTCGACCACTCGATTATTGTTACCTAGAAAGATACCATTGTGAAGCAAGATGCAATAATATTATTTTAGAGGAAAGAAAAGGAATCAATTTTTGTGTTTTAAACAAATTGTTGATAAATTTTGATGACATTTTGACAGATCCTAAAAGATTCGTTACGTCATTGTCATCTCTACTCAATGTTAAGGAGGAACTGTGACTAGCAAATAACATGAAATCTAGACATAGCAGGCCACGCGCCCATCGGCTCGGCTCGTTCCAGGCCAAAATCCAACACGTTGGGATCCATGGAGAATGTCAGGTAGTCTCTCCTTCCTCTTCCTGCATGTCGTGCTTGGCCGCCTTCCTTGGAGTCCTCGCCTTATTTGTAGTGCTAGCGCGACAACCCATGGCCTTTTCCCCACTGTTTTGCATCTCTGGTCGATTTCCAGCTGTCTAACGAGGGAGTACGAGCTCGTGAGCTCGTACTCCCTTGTTAGACAGCAGGAGATCAAGCAGAAACTAATCTTGCGCAAGATACCAATTTGGACATAGCGGTCAATTTACTCGTTAAATGATAGGGTGGTACAAGGTAAGGCTTGTAGTAGATGGGACTATACAACAGAATAAGGCTCTGTTTGTTAAATCAGATGTGAGGTGATTTATTTAGTCACTGCTGGCTACTAAAAGATGTAACGAGATCATGAAGTCAGGTTTCCGCCAGCTGTGCATCCAAACAAACTAAAACAATTGTCTTCGTGGCATAATAAAGATCTGGGATTGCTAGGTGATTTATTTACCTGAGCTGACAACTAAAGTCACCTCTAAGAAATAAGACGCAGAAGCAACATGCAGAAACAACAGTACATCACTGAGTTAAAGTTCTATTTCTTCCTGTCATTAAGTATCAAACATCCAAATCATTTTTTCTACTTAGCACGCTCATCCAACCATCCATTCATCCTTGGCCACTGGACAAAACTAGGCCGCATGAAAGTGGGGCACAGGAAAATCTTCCATCCATCCATCCTTGGCAACTGAGTCTAGGGAAGAAAGAAGGGTGGCCGGGTTCTTACCGGAGTTGTGGTGGGAGGAGCATGACCGGGTCATTGGCGAAGAAGTCGACAGAGGTGTAGCAGCGCTCGGTGACGAGGAGGCTGGGCTCGGGCTCAGGCTCGTGGCGCTGGGGAGGAGGTCGCCAGGGTGGACCTCGGGTATGAGGTTGCCAGAGTGGAGCTCAGGGATGACAGTGCCAGGCTCAGACTCGGGCACCAGGGAGGAGGTGCTTAGGGTAGCTGTAGAGCTAAATGTGAGCCCTAGCTCTGGTACTAATTGTAAGTATCAGTGACGTCCTAAGAGGGGGTGTAGAACACTTAGAATCTATTCGGCTACAAAAAAAACACAAGATAAACCTATATCAAATTTTATGTAAATGTACTCTAGGTTTATCTAGTGTGTCTACTCTACCGCTCTAGAGAATTGAAACCTACTCTAGCAAGGTAAATTGCATGTTTGTAAATACAAAAACATAAATAAGGTAGAGAGACAAAATCGGCACAAGAGATTTTTATTCTGTGGTATCGGTGGCACACAAGCCACTCCTAGTCCACGTTTGAGATCCACAAAGGATATGCTCCCAGTCTCTAAGTCTCTTCCGATCACAGGTCATGATCTACCAAGTCACCAAGACAAGGCCTCAAGCACGATGGGCCACCAAGCCACAAAGATGAGGTCTCACCACTAACCTCTCTTCTGATCACTGGTGCATCGTCTTTGCTTCGGAGCTTTAGTCACAAAGACAAGGGCCTTTGCATCCCCACACAATCTTCTTGCTGCCACTCCACACCATGTCATAGGGTCAATAAGTTATCGATGAGTCACAAAGACTCCATGGCGCCGGCATACCTCTCGGTACATGATTGGATCACTCCTTGATCCACTGTCTAAGTCGCAGCGCCTAGCAACTCTTGTCTTTAGGCCTATAAGCACTAATCACTCTCTAATCTTGTGCTTAATCACCTTGGATTATCACATTAAGCACTATGATAGGTTGGATGTGTTCTCAAGTATATATGGACTTCTCTAGACTCCAGTAGCTTTAAATGACTGAGTGGAAGGGTATTTATAGCCTCAACCCCATAGACTAGTCATTGCCCTAACATCTCAAATCTACTATAAACACCGGATGGTCTAGTGTAGATAGTGGTACAAGCACCGGAACATCCGATGTGTACAACCTCAGAAACTAGCCGTTAGAACCCCACTTGAACCACTGCGAACACCGGACATTCCAGTGTACCTTCATCTCCAATGTTGGACCATCCGACGTGTACACTTCTTCTGCCACCCGAGCCACTTCATCTTCTCTATACAAAATACTCTGGCGTTGCCCTGCTTCATCGCCGGACCATCCAATATGTTGTTTGATTTCTTTTTCTGTGCAAAAACACTCCGATGTGATGATCTTCAATACGTCAGACCATCCGGTGTGTTGATCTTTATTTTCCACAGCTGCAATCCCTCTCTACAAGAATTTCTCCGGCGTACTATCCGGCGTGTTCATCCCAGAGCGCTGGATTATCTGGTCTATTTCATTGTAGAACATCTTCCTTTGGAAATACTCCGGCGTGCACATCTTCATATCGCCGAACTATCTGGCGTGCACAAGTGTCGTGAATTGAGATGCTTTGGCGTGTACAGTACCTCTGCGCTGGACCATCCGGTATAGTCATTTTTCCTGGGACTTCTCCAATTCAATCAAACTTTGTCCCGGTTACGGTGGCTTCTTCATGTATTGTATCCATGAGACCTACTAACATATATTCTTGATAAACATATTAGTCCCAATAACTAAGTTGTCATTAATCACCAAAATCACAATCATAGCCTAATAGGGCCATTTTTGCTACAGCAGTGTCAGGCTTAGGGATGAGGGGGCCATGAAGGAGGTGCTCGGGGCGGCGTGGAGGAGGCCACTAGGATGGCCCTCATCGTCAGGATCTTGGAGGTTGGCATGGTCATCGGGGAGGAGGACAGCACGTCAGGGAGGCATGGAGGAGGCCGTCGGTGAGGCGGCGCATTGGGTAGCCATCGGGGACATGTAAGGAGCACTGGCGGCAGCTTCAGGAGATGAATGGGGGAGGTTGCGGTTAAGTGTTGAGATATATAGGGCATAACGCATCACTGCCGGCTGTGGTCTACATCCGGCACTGATGCTAGGACTATTAGTGTCGATTTTTTTCTATAACCAACACTAATATTGTTTTTTTGTTCACAAAACATTTTGAGGTCTGTAATTTATTATATATTAGGGTTTATATTAGATCTATAATTTGTGTAGTACTTAACCATTATTTTTTTGCTGGAACTAATTTATTGTATATTTATGTTTGTAATTTATTATATATTAGGTAATTTATTTTATATTAGGTTTATAATTTGTGTAGTACATCTTTGTTACATAAGGCAATGTATATATTTAATAAAAATTAAAGCTTTTTACTTAATAAAAATTAAGGCATATTCTTAGTAGATATGAATTAGATCTATAATTATCATATAATAGCTTTATTTGTACTAATTAAAGCATAAATGATAGCTATGAACTTTTTACTTAATACAAATTAAAGTATATTCTTACTTAATACATGTCCTTGATACAAATTACAACGAACCTAAATTAAGTATTACATTAAAGCTTCTTTCATTTAACGATTATAGCTTTGTTATGATCGCGACGTATGTAGGTAGTTTTCTTAGTGTTATCAATGAGTGGCAGGTTGACATTGTCATCCAAAGGAGGCAGGTCGTTGCATTGATTTTAGTCTTCCTTGTCGATGACATCCTCAACACCGACAATCTTTCTTTTTTTGAAGAACCACATGGCGCTCTTCCTTACTAGCTAGGTCCATGTCCTTTACATAGAAGACTTGTGTAACATCTTTGGCAAGTATGAATGGTTATTCTCTGTATCTAACGAGTTTGAGGTTGATGGTAGTCATACCATACTTGTCGATATTCACTCCACCTGGTAGTCTAACCCATTGGCACTAGAACAGGGGGATCTTCAACTATTCTCCATATGAAGCTCCCAAATCTCATTTATGAATCCATAGTAGGTCTCCCTGTTGCCATCGTGATCATAGGCATCAATACAAACACCGCTATTTTGGTTAGTGCTCTTATTGTCTTATGCTCTCATATAAAATGTATAGCCGTTAATGTTGTATGATTTATATGTATGAATCATAGTTGATAGCCCATTAGCTAGTATTTCCAACTATGCATCATCTATATCTTTATCCATCATGTGTCTACGTAACCATCTGCTAAAATTATCACTGTGCTCTCTTGCGATCCAACCCTCTTACTTTGTTGGATTTGTGGACCATAGCATTTGCACATGCATATTGACATATGGTCCCACTACAACTGATTGTTGCAGAACTGCAAAATGTGTTTGGGTGAATAAAACATAATCATTGGTATGGACTATATTATGGCCTAGCGCCCCTTTCCCCTTTAGCCTTCCCTCATGGTGAGATACAAGCTTACAAATTGCTTTCAGATCCATGTATTCGACGGCGAACTCAATGACCTCCTCTGTTCCCCAGCCTTGGGCCATGCAACCTTCTGACCGACCTCGGTTACAAACATATTTCTTCAGAACTGACATAAACCTTTCAAAAGGATACATCTGATGCAGAAACACGAGGCCAAGGTACTTTATCTCATACACAATGTGAACAATGAGATGGGGCATTATGTCAAAAAACGATAGAGGGAAAATGCTCTCAAGCTGGAATATAGTATGGACCACATCTTCTTGTAGTTTTATTAGTTTGCTCAGATCAGTGACCTTCTGTGAAACTGCGTTGAAAAACAAACACAACTTTATGATTGGGTCTCAGACCTTATCTGGTAGAATACATCTAATTGCAATAGCAAGCAACTGTATTATCATCATGTCACAATCATGGGACTTCATGCCAACTAACTTCAAAGTTTTCATGTTCACTAATCTCTTTACATTGGAGGAGTAACCGGTTGGAACTTTGATTCCACGCAAGCAACTGCACAGACTGATCTTCTCTTCCTTGCTCAGGGTGTAGCAAGCCATGGGAAGTTCGTTTGCCTCATTGCCTATGATTTTAGGATGCATAATTTTTCTCAGCTTCATATCTTCTAGATCCAATAGTACATTGAGTGTATCTTTTATTTTGACAGGTATGCCTAGTGAGATACCAATCAAGCTGTCAAACACGTTCTTCCCCACATACATGACGTCGATTGCATGTCAGGTCATCAAGTGCTTCCATTAAGGTAGGTTCAAAAAAATGATCTCTTTTTAAACATAGGAGTGGATTTTTCAGCTAGAAATTTTGTATTGCCTTTCCCCTTTCCAAGGACAACTCTAAGCTTCTTTACCATCTTATATACATGTTCCCCAGTGTGAACCTTCGGAGCTCGAAGAGTCTTCACTGTCCCGTCAAAAGCTCTTTTATTATTGTGGTATGGGTGATCCAGGTGTAGAAACGTATTGTGACCCATGTAGACTATTTTCTTATAGTTCTTCAGCCACATCCCCCCTATTTCATCCAAGCATCATAAACATCTATTGTAGTCTTTTAAAGTCTGCTTTGATAGGTTAGCAAGAGCATGCCAATTTTGGATTGTTACGAACAGCATTGCACATAGAGTGAAATGCTCACGTTTGTATTCATCCCACATCTGTATGCCATCTTCCATGGTACAAGGAGATCTTCAAGTGGTTGGAGATACACATCGATATCGTTGTCAAGTTGATTCGGCCCACTAACCAACAAAGGCATCATAAGGAACTTCCGCTTCATACATAGCCAAGATGGAAGGTTGTAGATACAGAGAGCCATGGGACAAGTGTTATGACTATTGCTCATGCTGTCGAAAGGATTCATCCCATCTATACTCAACCCGAACCTTATATTCCTCATTAGCTTTGAAATTCTTGTATTTTGTATCGAAGTTCCTCCATTGCATTCCATCAGTAGGGTGTCTAAGCATTCCATCTTTCTTGCACCCTTCGGCGTGCTACTACATCAACTCAGCATCTGCTTTGTTAGGCAACAATCGCTTCAAAAGGGAGATTATAGGGAAATACCAAATCATCTTAGCAGGGCATCTTTTATCCTTACTCTTCTCCCTTATGTCATCTCTATCGATATTGTCAATGTTGCGCTTGTACCATGATGCACTACAAATGTGACACACTTTCCAAGTATACATCCCCGTTGTGATACAACATGCAATTGTTTCGACATGCATACATTTTCTCTACTTCTAACCCAACAGGCAGACAATCTGCATGGCGTGGTACATGTTTTTAGGAAACTCATTGCCCTCTAGAAGCAAGTTCCTCAAGAATCATAACAACTCGTTGAAGCCCTTATCAGATTAGCCATTGCTAGACTTCATTTGTAGCAATGCCATCACAATATGTAGCTTGTTGTTCTCTTTCTTATAGCCCGGGAACATCGGTGTTTTATAGTCCTCTATTATGCGCTGGAACTTTTCATGTTGCCTATCATTGGTGAAGTCTCCCTCCATATTGCGCAATATTCATCTAGGTTGTCACCATCGTTATCGACAAAAATATCTTCGAACGCCGACATATCGATGTCTTCGTCAGCCGTCATATCATTGCCTTCATCTTCTTCAACTGTGGGCTGCTCTTCATGCACAACCTCCACATGTTCACCGTGCTTGGTCCAATAGATATAGCCAGGCTTGAAACCCTTGCGAAACAAGTATGCACGGATTGGCTCTATACCTGAGAACTGCTTCTCATTCTTGCAATCAACGTATGGACAACATATATAGCAATCATCAAACTTGTTTGTCTGGCTTCTGTACGCCATGGCAGCCCTCAAAAAATCCTCCACACCATGAAAGAACTCTGGGCCGCGATGGTCAGCTTTGTACATCCAGGTCTGGTCCATCTGCAAATTTATAATTATCATTACATTTTAACAATCATTAAAAAACCATTGAACTGATAATCATGCACTATTTCAAAATGCACATCTAATTTATTGAATTACATCGTATCTTGATTGCTCCATGTTAGAGGTCCCATCACCTTCCGGCACTTGACCCGGGTCGATGGAACCACCTTCTAAATTCTGTCATGTCCGCTTGCACCTAGCGGGTGGACGTGTTATCCCTACTATACAATATTCAAATTCAATATGTTGATCTATTTTAGAGGTGATTTTAATCTTTTTTCCTAATTCACTACTAGAAAATTGGAGCTAGATTTTAATCTATTTAGAGGTGATTTTAATATTTTTTTTTGAAATCACTACTAGAAAATTGGAGATCTAGGTCACCATGGTATAATCGCGTACTTTCAAATCTAGAGCAATCTAGCAAATAAATCTAACCACAAATAAAATATAGATCAACTCTATGTGGCCTACAATGAAAAACTTGTATATTTTACTCATTTACAGGTCAATTGGAGCTCTAACTCCTCCCAAAATTCATCACCATGGAGCAATCACATACTTTCAAATCTAGAGCAATCTAGCAAGTAAATGTAAGTAAAAATGAAATGTAGATCATCTTACTAACCTTGGAGCATATTGGGCATGTATATTCCTCCAAATTTTGAACACTATGTGAAAAACGAACAAAAGGAGAGACACATAAGTGACGGATCATTACACGACCCGTCACTTATATCGTCTCAGGTCGGGACCAGGTATTTACCCGTCACAGATAACGGGTAATAGGTGACGGGTCATAATATTATCCGTCACCTATAACATGAGTGATGAGTAATTACTAAACCCATCACTTATGACTTGGTCATAAGTATCGGGTCTCCCTAGGCTAGTCATAAGTGATGAGTCATATTACGACCTGTCACTTATGACTTGACATAGGTGACGGGTCTCCTTGGGCTAGTCATAAGTTACGGGTCGTAACATGACCTGTCACTTATAACAAATAATAAGTGACGGGTAATATTATCACCGTCACCTATTACTTAGCTCTGTTTAAAAAGATGGCCAGCCACTGTGCGGACGAACAGTTACTCAATTGTGCCGACTGCACATTGCTGACGATTTTCATCGGCTCCATTCAAGATTTTCTAATATCTTGTTGATTTGAAGTTTGAATTGGTGCTAGGTCTTTGAAGGTTTGCATCTTCCCCTTTCCTTCTCCTCTATCCCTATTTGGTAGATTTGTTGCGCTTCGAGTTATAATCCGTCATTTTGCATCTTTATCTAAAATCTTAGTACAAGTGAGTTATATTTATGTTAGATTTAATACTAGTTTTGCCCAATCTAATGCGAGATGTCACAGATCTACTGTATTTGTATGAAATTTTTAATCGCATGCTTAACCACAAAATTAAAGTAATTATTAATAAATAATGAATGTTGGATAGAACAGAGCTCCTCTCTATTTTGTTCGAGCTTGGGGAGAAGAAGGCGCCTCTTTTATACTGTACATTTATTAGTGCCGGCCTATAACACGAACTGGCACTGATACTGAGTATCAGTGTCAGTTTATGGTTACCAGTCAGCACTGAAGTATCGGTTCTGATTTGTGCCAAGAGCCGACATAAATCCAGCTCAATCATTGATCAAGCGTGGGATGTTACAAACCTGCACTGATACTTCATCAATACCAGTTTTAGTCTACCCGACACTGATGACCCGGCGTAGATGGCTAGTTCTGTTGTAGTGTTCAGTGACACTTTGTTCAATAGAAATTCTTACTGTATTTATGTATCCCATTCCCAGCAAAACCCTCACCTAATCATCACTGAAACCACCATGCTGTTCAGCTCGCTGTTCATCCCTCCTCACCTATCCTCCAATTTTGATCTATGCTTGCTTTCAAAGGAGCTGAAGCATTATTCCGGATGTCGCCTCCAACACAAAGAGCACAATACATATTACAAGTGCACATTAGCTATTAAGAGTTGACATATATTGCATATTGTTTGCTAAATTCCTAGAGAGTGGGAGATGCCACACTTTGTAATTTTCGTTTTCTATCTGATTTTATAAAACAAGGCTGGAGCACTGCTGATCACTTAACACTATGGATGAAAAAAATGTGTACAGTATGCCAGCTTTGGGGAATATTCATTGCTAGTTCTCGAGCATAGATGAAACACTCGATCTGGCATGAAACTTTGGTTAGGCAAACTTTACAGCCCCTTTCTGTATATAAGACATTTAGCTTCGATACCATATTTAGAGCTACTATGCACCGAACAACTCATCCAAAAGTCTAAACTGATGGAGAAAGTCGGATAATTCACCTGTACTTTAACATGATGAGATAAATGGAATTGTGCAAAACTATAAGTCATAGATTATCAGGACATGTAATTTGGAATACTTATTTACTGAAAACAGAATTTGAGCAAAACAGTTATGGTCTCTCGAAGATCTGTCGATCTAGGAGAGGCTGTGAACTTTTTTTTAAAGAACAGGAGGGGCTTACCCTACTGATTAAAATATATTAAAAAAGATGGAAGAACATACAAGAAAACAAACAAATAGAAAGGAAACAAGAAACAGAGAAAAAGGAGAAGAAACAAAAAAGAAAAGGGAAAGATCACAAGGAGTCTAACCATTCAGTTATACGAGGGAAATAAATCTTCTTTGCATGAAGAACCACCAGGGCAAATTCGTGGACAAACTTTGATCTGCAGGCTGAGACCGTGAGATCAATATCATTAAAGATCCAATCATTTCTCACCGTCTATATGCTCCAAGCCATCAGAATGATCACCTCCATATAGGAAGGAACTGCAAGCTGCCTTTTGACCAATCGAAGCCCAGTAGGCATGAGCAAAATTACATCAAAGAAATAAGTGACCCAAAGTTTCTTCTCCCTGTAGAATGCATAGATCACAAGAATAGGATTCTAGCACCATGTTTTTCCTCCTTAGAAGACCCCTTGTGTTCAGTCTATCATTGAGAAGAAGCCAAAAGAAAACCTTGTGTTTCATTTGACAAGAGGAGGACTAGAGCCAGCAAAAAAATTGGATGTATAGCAGTGTGTCCCATGAAGGCTTTGTAAGCTTTGGAAAATAAAAGAAAGATGAGCCCAAAATATATGTCCATACATCAAGAGCATCAATTAAATTGTGTTCTCGAAGCATACCTTCCAGTTCTTGATATTGCTAAAAAGCTCACTATTACAGAACACCACATATATAGCACCCCATCAATGTCAGTTCAACAGTAACCGATACTGTTGACATATCAGTACTGGTTGTTAAACTCCCGCACGTGAACAACCACTGAGGAGTTAAGAACCGTCACTGATAGACACTATCAATGCCGGTTAGTGGTTGGAACCGGCACTGAAGGAGTTGCGGGATGGTAGAGAAATGTTTGAGGCTAGATACAAGGATCGAGATTTTCTCTACGGGGATAGCTCTATTTATATATTATTTGAGGAAATATATCGACTGTACTAGCAAGATACCCTCGAAGTGTCTATCTTGAGTTGTTGGACTTTGTAAGTGTCATATACGTATAATTCACAATATACATTCATGTACCATTTGATTGAATGTCTTAATTTATTCCTTATGTGGAATGGAGGTACAAAGATGCATGATGGAGGGCATCTACCATGTGGGATTCATCAACCCACATCATGTAAACCCGACAATGATGCAATCCGATCTAAAAGGAACAGAGGACTATGCATTGAAGTGTATTATGGAGGTACGATTGAAGAAATACATATTTTTGCCCTACCACTTGGTATGTGTTTCCCTTCATAATGTTCTACTCTTTTTGAGCAATACATAGTTAGAAATTAGGACCAACTAACCTATAGTGACCTTTGGGCAATTATCACTAGATCCTTCTTATCATCCAGCCAAACATTAGTAAGATCGTTGTCTTTGAATCACAAAATAATCCAAAAGAAACATACCAACCTATCATTGACTTGCTACAAAGGTAAAACCTGACCATTTCGTTATTGCACTTGTAATATTTGATTTGATTTAATCTAAGTCTACTTACGGTAATAATCATACACATGTAGAGTGTACCTATGATACATCAAGAAGAGTGTTAGACAACGGTCATTCACGAAAGAATGGAGTGTCTGACATGACTCTCCTTGTAGGAAGCAGGACCCGGGTAATAATTTATGTGGTTTTTATGTAATGGAATTCATGCACGGATTTAATAGAGACACATCATATGAGGTGGTCGATGCTGAGGTATGCGACATACATCTTGATGACTAATTTTTAGATCCAACACGTGTTCATAAGGATTGATTTCTTCAATTATTGAAATTGCAGCTCCTCGTGCAGTCTAGAGATCGACTCATGATCATTCAAATCAATGCACTTCAAGAATAACTTGTCAGGTTCATTAATGACCAAGTCATCAGTCCAACCGGCGATTTTCATGAATATGGCTCCTCTCTCTCGTTACCTTCATCCAACAAGAAAAGGTAGAGTTCAGAACCTTCGATGTAATGAAATCTCACATGTATGCATTGTATATATACTGTGACGAGACTTGATATTTTAAAAATGAAATTTATATGTGTTTGTGTATATATGCTGCGATAAAACTTGACATCTTGTAAATTAAATTTATATGTGCGTGTACATAAATATACCGTTTACTATTACAGGTAACGGCAAAAATTTGAAAATACCACGGTATTAGCGGCAACCACCACATTTTGAAAAATACGAGAAATACCTATCAATATCGGTTGGTAAAAACAAACTAGCACTGATAGTGATTTTCAGTGCCGGTTCCATACCTGGTATTTATAGTCACAGACTATCAGTACTGAGTAATCAGTGTCGGTTCAAAATGCACCACTGATGACGATTTTGTAGTAGTGGCTAGTTCCAATAATGGCAGCTAGAAAATCTGAGACAAATTGGGGACTCTACATACATCATGCCATGTAATTTGTGGTCTTATTGAAAAAGAGAACAATTCTGGTTAGTGATGGACAGAAAGGATCCCTGAACACATGTCATGCCAAAGCAAGATCATTTTCCATCACCAATGCAAGCTATTGCGATGCGTTTGTACATGTCCATTAGCCTAGTGATGTCTCTCAACCAGAAGGATCCCTTCTTTGTTATTCAGGAAAGCTGACCCTGGCTATAATAATTTCACCAAAGGAGATATCAAAGGTCTCACAAGTCCTCTAGTTATTTCCTTTTTTGCTCCTGGAACTGTTGTTGTATTTCCTGTTCCAATTTTGAAAATTGCTCATTCAAGCGACTCAGTTCCCTAGCTATTACCAAGCTAAATTTTTCTAAAGAATCGCAAACATGGTACGGTTAATTTCTAGTTCTGACCCGGACCAGATGCAAACTATCCTGGCTGTTGTCATCCCTAAATGTCAGAGCTCTTGATTTATTTCCTCACAACGATATGGCCACAACTATTCTCATTATTTTTTGGACAGTTTATATATCACTGCCTTGGGGAATATTCATTCGTATTTCTCGAGAATAGATAAAACACTCGATCTGGTATGAAACTTTGGTTGGGAAAACTGTACAACTCATTCTTGTATAAAAGGTTCTACAAATGCAGTCCTACCATTGTCAGTATTACAAAAGCTATTTTCAAGATAACTAGAGTTTATTTCTATAAACGGTTAATATGATAAATCGTCTAAGCAGTAATCTGAAGACTCGTACGGTTTTGAACTGTATGTGAAAACATGTCCAGCCATACCTAAGGAACCCAATCTTCGCATCTTGCGAAGCTATCCTATGCGCGCCTGCATCGAGACTTAAAGCACACCTGATGCTCAGTTTTCCTACTTGTCGAATCAGTTAATATTCCCAATGCATCCTATTCGCAAAAGAAGCCTCAACCCCGGTCATGACAAAGTGCGCCGTGCTATTTACAACAATCATCACTCTCCTGGACTCGCCTCCAACTTCGATATTGCCCCTCTATATATAGGAGGTGAAGTATTATTTTGGATGTCACATCTGCCATGGAAGCCAGAGATTTTTGTACTTGCATGCAGTAAATTGAGCTTTTGGGCTTTTTCTGATGTACCAAACAGCTAGTTAGCATGAGGGTATATTACAAAGTACAAGTACACTAGTTACAAAAAAGTTGGCATGTATTTGCATACACTACTACGGAAAAATGCAATTAATGCCGGTTTAAAACCGTCACCAGTGTCGGTTTTTGAACCAGTACAATGCAATCGACAGTGATAGTCTAGGATTATTACTACTTGTTCCGCAACCGGCAGTAATATCTCCACTATCACTATCGATTTGATTCACAAACTGACAGTGATACCCTGTTTTTATTGTTTGTTCATGGCATTAACCGGCAACAATAGTGGTGATAGCACTGTGGGTTCGTGGCTCAAACTAGAAGTGATAATTTCACACAAAAAATAGCACATATGATTCACATACAGTCCATTATTCACATATGACATATGGTTTCATCATTTATTTATATAGAATTGAAAAGTAGGAATTAATATATAAAATTACATACCTTTCACTACTACAAAATCCATTTAATGAGACGTCATGTACAGACGGATCTACGAAGGCTCGAGCTTGTCTAAATTAGAGGACATTATCTGTATTGTGCTGTTTTGAGAAGAGGCCGATGATTTTGACCAAACAATTGGTGGAAACTCGAAGATTCATTGGCATTCGTTGGTCTAAGGTGAGCATTATATTCTAATTTAGTTTAGATCTAGATTTGTGTTATAATTTGGTCTTAGGATCTAGCAAGATCTAGATCTTGATATTTTTTCATGATGATCCAGAATTGTTCTAGGTTTGATGCTCAAAATGTAGAGTAATGTGGCTCTTTTAGGTTATAATTAGCTCCGAACTTAAGAAGTTTTGTATAATTGGGTTTAATTATGTATTACCATAAATGGCTAGCTTAAATCTAGTGTTTTAGACGAATTTACGTAAGTCTTTTATTACATGAAATATGGTATACATAAAATTATCACTAAATAATATTTAACGATAAGTTTTTAATTAATGTTAGCTCATTTCTACATACTTGATACCTAGCTCTTATTTTTAGTATACATGTATATAATGGAATAATAATCATTATTTTTTAATTAATTATCGTTTCTATGGTTAATGCATGGTAGCTCTTTTTTCGACGAAAAGCTAGATAGCTCTATTTTATTATGTTAATTTAACATTAATTTACTTCATATATTTTTAGATGGATCAGGGCTGGATGTACGGTTCTCGTATGAACCAAGGGTACCTTGATGTTGTGAAGAGTTTTTTGATAGCTACCGAGGAGGATAGTTTGAAGAAGGGTGTTGAATTTGTATATTGTTCTTGATGTGATTGTAGAAATAAAGGATCCTTTATAAAACAGAACTCAACCCTACAGATCAAAGCATACTTGATTATTAGGTGTTTTAAATCAGACTACACATGTTGTACCAAACATGATGAAGAGCAGAATACATGAAGACGTTAGTGTAGTCAAAGAACCCAAACTCAAAAATATAAGAGAAGATAACGAGGAATTTGGTGCAGATGATGATTGTTTTGGTGTAGATGATGATGATAGGTTGGATCTGATGCTACGTGATGCAAACGTGAACTTTAGTACTGAGAGAGACTTTAACAAATTCATGTTTTTGATTGAGGACTCCGAAAAACACTTACTCCTTGGTTGCAAGCCAAAATACACAAAGTTGTCATCTATGCTTAAACTATTTAAATTAAAAGCAAGCTATGGTTGGTCAAACAAGAGTTTCAAGGCACTATTAGGTCTCCTATTGAACACGCTTCCGGATGGAAATGAGCTTCCCAACAACATATAGGAAGCAAAGCAGGTTCTTTGTCCATTGAGGATGGAGGTAGAAAGGATACATGCATGTCCGAACAACTTTATCCTCTACCATACAGATTTATCAGACTTGCATTCATGTCTAGTGTGCAAAGCATATTGATACAAGTGTAAGAGTCAATCGAACGATAGCAATGTGAAGAAAGGAATTGCCACTAAGGTGGTGTGGTATCTACCTATAATTTCGCTTCTGAAGGGTTGGTTTGTGAATCTAAATGAGGTCAAATTGTTGTACTGGCACTCGAAGGGGCATAAAAAACTAAAGGATATCGGTGGCATGTGGAAGAAGAGATCAATATTTTGGGAGTTACCATATTTGCAGCACCTTGAAGTTCACCACTTCATCGACGTCATGCAGGTAGAGAAGAAAGTGTGCAAAAGCTTGATTGGTATTTTACTTAATATTCAAGGCAAGACGAAGGAAGGTCTCAACGCAAGGCTTGACTTGGTTGATATGAAGACTAAGCTCAAGTTGGCACCTGAGCCCTCCCAAAAAAGCAGAACGAGGCATCCTCTAGCATGCTATAATTTGAAAAAGGCTGAGAGAACTGAACTGTATCAGTGCTTGAATTGTGTGAAAGTTCCATCCGGTTACTTCGCCAACATCTCAAAACTTATTTTGATGCAAGATTTGAAATTAGTTGGCATGAAGCCCCATGATTGCCATATGCTGATGACACATAGGCTTCATGTTGAAATCCAAAATTTCCAACCG
Source organism: Phragmites australis (assembly GCF_958298935.1). Lineage (NCBI taxonomy): Eukaryota > Viridiplantae > Streptophyta > Magnoliopsida > Poales > Poaceae > Phragmites > Phragmites australis. Next base: position 7,681,062 of record NC_084934.1, read on the forward strand.
AGCTATCTCTAAGACACAATCATTAGGTTGTGTTCCTTCTTCAGTACAATTTCTCAGAAGCTCATTGATTTTAATGTACTAGATGTTTTGCAGGCCGATGTGGTGAAGACACTATGTCATCTTGAGATGTATTTTCCTCTATCGTTTTTTGATATCATGGTGTTATCGTTCACCTCATGAAAGAGATAAAGATATGTGTCTCAGTATACCTACGTCATATGTACCCGTTTGAGAGGTGCATGGGAATTCTCAAACACTATGTATGAAACTGATCCCGTCCAGAGGGCATCATCATCCATGGTTAGAAAAGCAAAGAGGTAGTCGGGTTATGCATCATTTACATGTACCAGCTCTGAAGCGCCCCAGGTTACCCTCGGTGCTTAAAACTATTATTATACCAGTCCCTGGATCAGTCGCTGGTAAATAAGAATCTTACAATAGATGATACCACAGGCATACAACACGGGAGTGGTGAGAAGGATCCACCATCCTAAAAATACATAAAGTATTTCTGCGATCAATAGAATCCACATTATCAGAGAGAACAGTAGAAACAACATGAGGACACGCCACTCTACAGGTAACTCGGGTGCAGAGGCGATCGAGACCTACTCGTCAGCCTCACCGTTTGCTTCGGTGAAATCTAGATCGTCCTTTGAAAGCACAAGCAAGAGTGAGTACAAACGTACTCAGCAAGTCCCAACCCTTGCTCTGTGGCAGGGGTATAAATACATGCATATGATATCAACAAGGAACAAGTTGTAAGGTTAATCTTTGCGGAAATGCCAAGTTTACACATGCAAGGGGGGCATTTTCCATAAAGCGGTTTTGTGAAAGAATCATATCAATATTCTTAAATGAAGGGGGGTTCGGCTATGGTGGAAAGTCATCAGGGCCAAAGGTTTAATGTTGTCAGACACCCGGTCCATGACAATCCACGGCACACTGCGGGACCTATTTTCCAAAAACGAGCACACCTATCCCACACACTCACCAAGGAAACACACGCGACCCAATCTAGTTATTGTGACCGAACCATAATTCGTCCATGACCGTGGACACAGCTTTTCGAATAGTTTAACCTCTGCAGAGTGGTACACTTTACCCACAAGCTGAGTTTGGCAAATACCACCATCGTGGTAGTGTGACTCAACAAAGCCATTACCCACCACAGCATAATCTCACTAGCCGCCTATGGGAGCTAACCAGGGGCTTCCTGACCTTTAACTAGGCCTCAAACCGGGTCGCCAAGCCTGCACCAGCTTGCACCTATCCATGGTATCCTGTTGCACAACTTCCTCTAGACAACTAGTTGACTAGCTGGCAGGGTTTAGACTAAGCCCTGCCACATATAGGGTTGAGTGGCTACACTGTGAAGACTAGGTAGGATGTCACATTAACTCGGTCCTTAAACGAGCCAAGGCAAACATCTCCTCATGGAGCCTGCCACACAGGAGCGCTTTAACTCCCTAGGCGTTCCCAACGAACCCTGATTTGCCCCAGCTCTAACCAGTTCTCAGTTTTTATCAAGTTCCAACAAGTTTTCCCATCCCACAACTCACGCAACACCAAAGCACCAAGTTTCACCCATTTCGCAAAACTAACAATGATTACACATGAAGTAACAATAAAGTATACAGTCCTAAGCATACTATTATCAAGGTAATCGTTTTAGACTAATTAAAGTAGCCGAGACGAATATCCTAAGTTTATCAAGATTATATTTAGGATGGTAACAAATAGGCTGGCTAATCTATAGTAGGTCATAACTAGGTCAAAAGTTTAAATTATGCCCTTAAGTAATACTTCATGCAATTAATGTGTGGAAAACGGCTGCCATGGGTTGTGGTGATAAAACTGGGTTCAATATGATCAAAAGCAAAACGGATTGAGACTTGCCTTCGTTGAAGTCCTCAAGAGGGTTGTGCTCGAAGTTTTGCGTTCCCGGCTCCTCCTCCTCGAACTCTCTGGTTTCTAAAATGCGTCACACAAACAACAACACAACACACCAATAAATACAAATAAATTATAAATAAATTTGAAATCAATAAGAAATTGGTATGAATAGGTAGGATTTGAATTTAGATGAATATACTACTATATAACGAGTCAAAAGTAGCGGCACATCAATGCCGGTTGTACTGGAACTGGAACTGAAGATGTATCAGTATCGATTCTTAAGCTTCCACCCATGAACAATGAGTGAGCCACTAAGAGCCAACACTGAAACCAGTTATCATGCCGGTTCGTAGTTGGAACCGGCATTGATACATCAGTGTCGGCTCTAGCCACGAACCGGCATTGATGTACACTGATACATCAGTGCCGGTTCTAGACAGGAACCGGAACTGATAATCAATATCAGTGTCAGTTCTAGCCATGAACCAACACTGATAGTAAGTATCAGTGTCGGTTCTAGCCACGAGCCGACACTGATGATTGCTACTGCAACAGCTTATCTTAAAAAAATCATAACTTTTTCACATGAAGTCGGATGGAGAAAAACTTTATACGAAAATTGTAGATTCCATGAGATCTACAACTTTGTAGTTGATAAATTTTTAATTTGAGGTCATTTAAATGCCCAAATAATCTTAACAAATTTTCAGTTGTGTTCGATGACAACTCATCTTAAAAAATTCATTATGTTTTCATACGAAGTCGGATGGAGACAAACTTTATATGCAAATTATACTCTCGATGAGATCTATAACTTTGTAGTTGATCAGTTTTTTATTTGAGGTCATTTAGATGTCCATATAGCCATTCAAACGTTCGGTCAGAAGATGTTAACAGGATTGCTTTTGCTATTATAACCGAGAACAAACAATAGCTAAGATGGTTAGTGCGGTCATGCGCGAGGGTTTGTTGTGAGGTCGTGAGTTTGAGTCATGGTTACTGCATGCGAGCCAAAATCATGTGACTTGTGCGGTCGGGAGAGCAGCGTGACTGGTCGAGTGCCTCTGATTGCAAAAAAAAATTCATACTTTTTCGGCCCCAAAAATTTTGAATTGGGGAAAACCATATCAGTGCAGGTTGGTGGCTTCAATCAGTACTGATAGTTGACTATCATTGCCGGTTGGAGCCACGAACCTGCACTGATATGGTTTTTAGTCCTGGTTCCAGACCCAACACTGATGGTCACTAACTATCTGCCGAGTAATGAGTGGCGGTTCAAAACCCACCACTGATGGCGATTTTGAACCGCCACTGATGTCGTGTTTTGCTATAGTGATATTGGTGGAAGATTTGTCGAAATCGGAGTTGAAACAAAGGAGAAACAGGCTTTGGAAGTTGGTCGGGAGTTAATTTTGAGAAAAAGAAAAGGCAGGATATTCCCTAGAATATTCCTCGGAAATTGGATTTTTGGGAAAAGAGAAATGGTATTGTGCTATGGTACTGCTCATTCAGGCTGAAACTGTGCTGGGCTGGGCTCCTTAGACCACTGGGCTCGCTGATGCTGGGCTGCTGTTGGGCTGAGGCGGCCTAACTCGACCTGGGAGGGGGTGACAGCCGATTGTGACGGTGTTACAACCGGGCCCACTTTTCAAATTACACATAGCGAGAGGGGACGGTGAGCGACGGCAGGGAGACAATGGAGGATGATGCCTTGGTTGGGCAGTGCAGAAACGGTGGCGCGGGCTGCCCACGGTGGTAGCTCTCCGGAGAACTCACCATTGGCGGCTACAGGCCTCAGATTGGAATGAGATATGGGCCAGGGTGTTTGTCTTGGTACGGTAGAGCTTGTAAGGGGGCATGTTAGTGGCGGCAGTGACCGAGACAGTGTTAATGCCTCGTTGAAGTTGGGAGTGGTGATGGTTGACTGGGGAAACACACGGGGAGTGGATTTCGCTTGGGATTCTGGGTGCTGGGAGCATGTGTGTGGTGCGGGGAAGGGGTAGTCGTGCTTGGTTTCGCTGGTGGGGCGTTGATAGTGGCCAGCAATGGGAGAGGAGGTGCAGCAGCCATGGCGACACGGTGGAAGCTCGGGAGAGGGGCGAAGATGCTGGACAGGGGGGCTAGGGAGGTAGAGAGAGGTTGGGTGGAGCTTGCTACGGAGTCTAATTGGCCTATGGAAGCTCTGGGCAGTGGATCGACAGCAGCACTGTGGGAGGAGGAGAAAAGCTCGGTGGGAGAGAGAGATAAATTGAGGGCGGGAGAGGTGAGGGAGGAGGTGGCCAAAGCTTGCCTTGGGAGCTTCGGCAAGCAGGAGTGAGTTGCGAGAGAGCGAGGAGGGGCTCTTATAGCCGAGTGAGGGAGAGCGGTAGAGCTGGCGGTGAGGTTCAGCGGCAATGCACGTGCGGTATAGTGCGAGGAAATGTCAAGGCGTGTAAATGCTGGCGGTGTAGAGGCGCAGACTCGCAGGTCACGGGGAGGGAGAAGTCGTGCTTGGCAATTGAGGTGGCGACGGGGCATTAACTTCGCGCGTGCGCTTGGCCGGTGGCGTGCTTTGGTTGTGGTTGCTGTGCGTGGTGGCAGTGAAAGGGGAGTGGCGAACGGTGGTGTGAACCAGTGACTGTTGTGCGGTACGGGCGACGTTGGAGGTGGTTGGTGGGTGGCAGTTGGCACAGGCGTGCGGGGTCCGGTGGCCGGTGGCTCGGTGCGGGTGCGCGTGTGTAAGCGGAGGAAGAAGAAACAGGTGGTCGGGCCAGTCTGGCGCGCGAGGAAGAACAGAGAGGAGGGGAGCGGGCCGGGGAAAGAAAGGTGATGGGTCGAGGAGAAGAAGTTGGGCCGGTCGGGAAAAAGAAAGAGGGGGAGGGAGACTGGGCCGGGGAGGGAGAGGGAGAAGGAGAAGGAGAGGAAGATTGGGCTGAAAGGGATTGAGCTCAAGGTGAAGGGAGGGAAAAGAAAAGGTTTTGAAATGTATCTAGGTTTGTTTTGAACTAATTTTGAAATTTAAAATTTCACTAAAAACTGGGATGTTACAATCCTACCCCACTTAAAAAGAATCTCGCCCTCGAGATTTGGGATCTTTCTTGAACAAGAAAGGAAACTCTTTCCTCTAGGCATCTTCTCGTTCCCACGTGGCTTCTGCTTACTATGTCTACTCCACTGCACTCGACACTGACGCACTACTGATCCTCTAGTTTGATGGGTGATTGTATCCAAGATCTTCACCAGAACTTCTTGATGCCGGAGATCATCTTGTAGATCCAGCGTTTCCATTGTGACATGCTCTTCTGGTATTCTCAAACACTTCTTCAGCAGGGAGACATGGAAGACATTGTGTACATCTACCAACTCATGTAGTAGCTGTATCTGGTAGGCTTCCACGCCAACTTTTCTCAGAACTTGGTATGGTCTAATATACCAGAGAGCTAACTTTCCACGAACTCAGAACCTTCGTGTTCCTCGTATTGGTGGGACCTTAAGGTACACATACTCTCCAACCTTGAAGTCCAGGTTTCTTCTTCTTTTGTCTGTGTAACTCTTCTGACAAGATTGAGCTGCCTTCAACTTTTCTCTTATTTCTGCAACATGGTCTTCTGCTTCCTTGATGAGGGCTTGTCCAAGTAGGGTACATTCTCCAACTTCGGACCACATTAAAGGTGTTCTGCACTTTCTACCATAAAGAGCTTCAAATTAAAGGGGACATCTTTAATCTGGCTTGATAGCTGTTGTTGTATGAGAATTCTATATAGGACAAGCTTTGCTTCCAATCCATTTCATAGGTTAGGGCACAAGCTCTCAACATGTCTTCTAGGATCTGATTAACTCTTTTTGTTTGGCCATCAGTCTGCGGGTGATAAGCAGTGCTGAAGTCCAGCTTAGTTCCCATTGTTGCGTGCAGACTCTTCCAAAACCTTGAGGTGAACTGGGTACCTCTATCAAAGACAATCCTGCTAGGAACTCCATGTAGCTTTACTATGTTGTCAATGTACAGTTGAGCTAGCTTATCTCCCCCATAGTTGGTCCATACAGGTATGAAGTGAGCAGCCTTGGTGAGGCGGTCCACTATTACCTGTACCGAGTCATTTCCCTTCTTTGTCTTGGAAAATCTGACTATGAAGTCCATGCCTACTTCGTCCCATTTCCACACAGGAATTGGTAGGGGTTAAAGTAATCCGGCAGGATTCTGGTGTTTTGCCTTGACTCTCTGGCAGATGTCGCACTGGGCGACAAACTTGGCTATATCTAGGTTCAGCTTTTGTCAGATCTCCGCAGAACAACAGTCATCCGAGCCCAAGTTTTAATGTTGTCAAACACCCCATCCACAACAACCCATGGCACACTACCGGACCTATTTTCCAAAAATAGGCACACCTTGCCCACACACTCACCAAGGAAACACACGCAACCCAAACTAGTTGCTGTGACTGAACCATAGTTCGACCATGACCGTGGACACAGCTATTCAAATAGTTTAACCTATGCAGAGTGGTACACTTTACCCACAAGCTAAGTTTGGCACATATCACCGTCGTGGTAGTGTGACTCAACAAAGCCATTACCCACCACAGCATAATCTCACTAGCCGCCTACGGGAGCTAACTAGGGGCTTCCTGACCTTTAACTAGGCTTCCAACCGGGTCGCCAAGCCTGGACCTGCTTGCACCTGCTCCATGGTATCCCGTTGCACAACTGCCTCCGAACAACCAGTTGACTAACTAGAGGAGTTTAGACTAAGCGTTGCCACATATAGGGTCGAGTGGTTGCGCTGTGAAGACTGGGTAGGATGTCACATCAACTTAGTCCTTAAACGAGTCAAGGCAAATATCTCCTCATGGAGCCTGCCACACAGTCAGTGCTTCAACTCCCCAGGTGTTCCCAACGGAACCCTGATTTGCCCTAGCTCTAACCAGTTCTCAGTTGTTATCAATTTTCAACAAGTTTTCCCATCCCACAACTCACGCAACACCAAAGCACCAAGTTTCACCCATTTCGAAAAACTAACATTGATTACACATGAAGTTACTGCAAAGTATATAGTCCTAAGCATACTATTATCAAGGTAATCATCTTAGCGTAATTAAAATATCTGAGATGAATATCCTAAGTTTATCAAGATTATATTCAGGATGGTAACAAATAGGCTGGCTAATCTATAGTAGGTCATAACTAGGTCAACAGTTTAAATTATGCGCGTACTTAATACTTCATGCAATTAATCTGTGGAAAACGGCTGTTACGGGTTGTGGCGATAAAACTAGGTTCAATATGATCAAAAGGAAAATGGATTGAGACTTGCCATCATTGAAGTCCTCAAGAGGGTCTTGCTTGAAGTCTTGCGTTTCCGGCTCCTCCTCCTCCTCCTCCTAAAACTCTTCGGTTTCTAAACCGCGACACACAGATGACAACATGACACACCAATAAATACAAATAAACTATAAATAAATTTGAAATCAATAAGAAATTGGTATGAATAGGTAGGATTTGAATTTAGATGAATATTGGTGGAAGATTTGTCGAAATCAGAGTTGAAACAGAGGAGAAACGGGCTTCGAAAGTTGGTCGGGAGTTAAATTCGAGAAAGAGAAAAAGGGGGAATATTCCCTAGAATATTCCTTAGAAATTGGATTTTCGGGAAAAAGAGAAATGATACTATGCTATGGTACTATTCATTCAGGCTGAAACTGTGGTGGGCTAGGCTCCTTAGGCCACTAGGCTGGCTGATCCTGGGTTGCTATTGGGCCAAGGCGGCCTAACTCGACCCGGGAGGGGGTGACGACCAGTGGAGATGGTGTTACAACCAGGCCCACTTTTCAAGTTACACATAATGAGAGGGGACGGCGAGCGAAGGTGGGGAGATAGCGGAGGACAACGCCTTGGTTGGGCAGCGCAGGAACGACGGCGCGGTCTTCCCGCGGTGGTAGCTCTCCGTAGAGCTTGCCGTTGGCGGCTAGAGGCCTCGGATTGGAATGAGATATGGACCAGGGTGTTCGTCTCGGCATGGCGGAGTTGGTGAGGGGGCATGTCGATGGTGGCGGCAGCCGAGATAGTGTTAATGCCTCGCCGGAGTTGGGAGTGGCGACGGTTGACAGGGGAAACACACGGAGAGTGGATTTGGCTCGGGATTCTAGGCGTTGGGAGCATGTGTGTGGTGCGGGGCCGGTGGGGCGTTGACAGTGGCCAGCGATGGGAGAGGAGGTGCAGTGGCCATGGCGGCATGGTGGAAGCTCGGGAGAGGGGCAAAGATGCTGGACAGGGGGGCTAGGGAGGTAGAGGGTGGCTGGGTGGAGCTTGCTACAGAGTCTAATTGGCCGATGGTTGCTCTGGGCAATGGATCTATGGCGGCGCTGTGGGAGGAGGGGAAAAGCTCGGTGGGAGAGAGACACAAAGTGAGGAAGGGAGAGGTGAGGGAGGAGGTGGCCAAAGCTTGCCTTGGGAGCTTCGGCGAGCGGCAGTGAATTATGAGGGAGCGTGAGGAGGGGCTCTTATAGCCGAGCGAGGGAGAGCGGCAGAGCCAGAGGTGAGCTCCGGCAGCAATGCACGTGCGGTATGGTGCGAGGAAATGTCAATGCATGTAAATGTCTATGATGTAGAGGCGCGGACTTCGCACGGCGCGGGGAGGGAGAAGTCACGCCTGGCAGTCGAGGCGGAGAAGGGGTATTAACTTCACGCGTGCGCTCGGCCGGTGGCGTGCTTCGGTCGTGGTTGTTGTGTGTTGTCGTAGTGAAAGGGGAGCGGCGAACGGTGGTGTGAACCGGCGACTGTGGTGTGGTATGGGGCGGCGATGGAGGTGGTTGGCGGGTGGCGGTTGGCACAGGCCCGTAGTGTCTGGCGGCCGATGCCTCGGTGCGGCCGTGCGCACGTGAGCGGAGGAAGAAGAAAGAGGCGGCCGGGCCGGTCTGGACGTGAGGAAGAACAAAGAGGAGGGGAGCGGGCTAGGGAAAGAAAGGTGATGGGCCGAGGAGAAGAAGTTGGATCGGTCGGGAAAAAGGAAGAGGGGGAGGGAGATTGTGCTGGGGAGGGAGAAGGAGAAGGAGGGGAAGGCTGGGTCGAAAGGGATTGAGCCCAAGGTGAAGGGAGGGAAAAGAAAAGGTTTTGCAATTTATCTAGATTGGGTTTGAATTTGTTTTGAACTGATTTTGAAATTCAAAATTTTGCTAAAAATTGGGCTGTTACAAGCTCAAACCAATAGGTGTGCTATGTCTCTCCATGAGGCAATACTGGATGGGAAAGGGACCATAGGGAGGAAATCCCTCATTATTGACTATTCTATATTATCTAACTCCCATTTCACGGTCTTGCAACATATGACATATAAAGGCTTGGATCACAAAATAACACAACCGCAACTTGAACAACTGGTTGGAGGTTGGTTAGCAAGATGTCCAAGTCACACAATCATGAAATTCGAAGCATGTGATATAAATGCATACAGCTTTTATACCAGAGCATAGGATAGAAAGAACACTATACGGAACAATGGAGTTAGCATAGATGCCTTCCAGGACAAACGTGGGGTGTGTGCGTACTATAGGTACATTGAGAAAATTTGGGAACTCGACTATGTACGTTTCAAGATCCCCTCTTACGGTGTTGTTGGGTTGCATTCTCAAGTGTTAAGGTTGACAAGTATGGTATCACTACTTTGGGCCTCGAACATGCCATGCACATAAACATTTGTACTCGCTACACAAATTGTTCAGGTCTTTTATGTGCAAGACCCGACAAATCAAAAGCTTCACATAGTCCTTCGGGGAAAAAGAAGGATTGTCGGAGTTGAGAATATCATAAACAAATAAGAGTACAATCAATTTGATTAGTTCCCTCTCGAAGATGTTACCTCCCTCAACAAAGAACTGCTTCTGATCGAGACCGTTTGCTATCGGTACATCGATCATCAAGAAGGATTTGTTGTTAAAGATGTATGATGTAACTTGATTGTTATGTACCTATATATTCTAATGTGATATCTTAATTAAATTTGGAGTTCTCATTCATAACTATTAACACACAAATAGGTTTAATCTTCAAGTTAAATTTTGGGTTATAGTAACATGAATGAGACCTACACCATGATTAAACCATACATCGCGCGTTGTTGTTATCCATTTAAAAATAGTAGTTGATGCCAGAGTTACGACCCACAAAGGGTTGAGGTTATTTTGCTTTCACTTGTAGTGGCATCTTCAAGCTCAGGGAAAATAGTGGCAATAACAATAACAGTTGGTCCAAACTTCTAATATATGTCCCCAAAGGAATTAGTTAATACAAGGATTGGTACCTTGGTGTAGCATTGTGTGTAGCAGACTAGCTAGTAATTTGCACAACACACAAGATCTAAAAGCTTCTCACATCGTTGTTGGTTTGTCTTCTTTATTTACATATGATCGACAGCTTACATCGGTGCAGTTAATTTTGATTTCTCTTTTAGTTATGCCATACATTGACATCCGAAATACATCTCTCCTATGTAAGTGGCTGTACAAGCTATTAACTAAGGATAGGACGTGGTAAAAATTGCTTCGAAAGAAACATATGGGGCTAAAACCTCTTTCTCAAGTAGAAGGAAAGCATGGTGACTCGTACTTCTGGACCGAACTAATCAAAGTGAAAAATATATATTTGGATATGGTACTTTTAACATAAAATATGGCTCCGAAATTAGATTTTGGGAGAACATTTGGCTAAACAATTTGCCATTGAGGTGCTAATTTCCCTCTTTATATAACATAGTGCAAAACAAATAAGATTCGGTAGCCAAAGCAATAAGTCATTCCCCACAAATATTTAGTTTAGGCAGGATCTAAATGGCCTAAGGAAAAGTCAATGGCTTGGAAATCAGAAATGATGTTTTTGTTACGAACCAGAGATAATTAAACACATCTTCTTTGATTACCGTTTCACAAGTTCTGTGTAGCTAATAGTCCAGGTAGCATTAAATCTTTACCAACCGTGAAGTGTTCAAAACATGCTTAGGAACTTGATTTGGGGTCTTAGTAAAAATATGAATGGCTATATACTAGCTGCGACGACCACATTTTGTTGGGCGCTATGGCTATGCAGCAACGATATTGTCTTTAACAAGAAGAAATATATGTCTCCTTTGAAGGTTATTTTACTTGTACACACTAGCTCCTTTCGTAGTCTGTATTACATCGGCAGGAACATCACGTTATAGTTACTATGACGTGTGTGAGATTGGAGCGGGCGGCCAGAGAACTATTTACATGGTTTGGATAGTAGTCTAGACTTCGTATCCAAGATTAAATATAATAATTTATGTAGCAAAGATTTGTTTCTTCGTACAAGTCTTTTCCTTTTATGGGTCTCATGTAACGTTCTGGCTCATTTTGTGTGTTCTTTAGTGTGTGGTTATGTGCTCAGCAATGCAGAGGCTCTCTTGTGCGATTGTATCAACTTGATATAACGATGAGAGTTAATAAAGCTTCCTTTATAAAAAAAATACATTGATGTGTAATGAGGTCCGAGCCATCACATCTAAGTAGAATCACTGAATTTAATTAATCAAAAAAATCTCGATCACAGTTTTCAATTTTATGGGGCAAAGTAAATTTTCAGAACAGCTACAAAATATAGAACAATGTTATACCATCACTGACATCCCTCGGGAGGAAATATAAGGCTCATTGTTCTTTCTTGATCTTACATCCCTCGGGAGGAAACCATCCAGGATCCATGGCTCCTGGGTTTTGGATTTGTAAAGGAAGGCTTATCTACACTAAGATGGTTGTTGTGAGTATGCTGCAGGTTACTTCAATGGTTCTGGCATTTCCCCAACAAGTGGTTTTGCGAAGCTATTTATAGGGGTTTATATGAAATTTTGAACGTGTTTTCCCTTGCGTAATTTTTATTAATACGATATCTAGAAGATATGGCCATTAATGGCTGTTGTGCTCATTCACTATATATAAGACATGTGAAAAATCAGTGTGACTTGAAGATTCTATTGTTTAATCCAAGGAGTGTCGGTTTTGTTTTTAAGTAGTGGCTATTGGGGCAGGGGCGGATGCACATTGTGCCCCCGATCAATTTTTTTTTTTGTTCAGTTATTGCATCTTAGTGTTTGTCGGTTGGACCTCAGTCAATCAATACAGATGCCCCCACTCCATGTCTCCTCCGTCTACCGCCCACGCATGAGTGAAGTAATGTACTCTTAGAAATTAGGTTGTATTTTGCTTAAGTTCATATTGTGACGGTGTCGAGAATATAGTTTATGGAAGCTGAGTAGAGACACGTGCCCTCGCTCATGTCCAGCAATCGGCTTATTAAGGAAAATAACCACCATTAGTGCCCCCAGCCAGTCAAAAAAATGATGTGCCCCCACTAGCCAGTAAAAAAAAAAATGATGTGTCCCCCACTAAAAAAAATGCATGACACTACTAGCGAAGATCAAAGACAGGCCTACATAGTTGTGTGACTTGGCATCCTAAACCATGTAGTAAAATAAGCATGCAGGCCTAAAGTTGTGTAATTTGTTTGAAAAAACATCAATGTAACACCTCATATTTCTACAAACCCGCACGCTACCATCTCTGATCTAAAATCCTACTAAGTCTAAAATTATTAAAAAAATTAGCAGAGTTTTCCTTGTAAAAAGAATCCACATTCTTCACGGACATACAATTAATAAGCAAAAAGTAAGCATCACAGCTCAAGAGTAGGACACCATACAACTCATGGACCCGATACAATTCATAGACCTGATACATAAAACTGATACAATTCATAGACCTGATACAAATGACCAACTCAACCCCAAGTTTTTTACCTGGCAGAACTAGTGGCTATAGTTTTAATGCATTATTGAGAAGTTTAAGCATTTATTTAAAGGTGTTGCAACGTGCTAGTACTCCCTTCCATGTATACCACGATTATTTGGTACTAAAAACTAAATAAAATAAAAGTATGAGTAAAACACTCAGCTAGTACATTATAGAACTGAAAGAACATATAAACAACAGGAAACACTAGAAAACCAGATCGGAAGGGAAAATACACTTCTTGTGAAAAACCTCTGAAATATAGTTTTTTGTTTGAAATGGACAACACCTGAATATCTCCTTAGCATTTAACAGTAAAGCCGAGCAAATGGGGCTAGCACTTACTCACATGAACATGAATAAAGAATCAAACAACACATCAGGTTCTACTGGAACATGAATGATATGAAAGAAATAACTTGAAAGTTTTGACAGGAATACAATCATGAAATTTGAATCACATAAACACAGAAAAATATGAATATTGAATAAACTTAATGGAAAGGACCAAGAAAACATTCAACAAAGCAAGCCATACCATCAACGAGTTCGTCATGTACTTGTCTTAACTGTGGTGACGAACCGGCGTCACACTATCAGTATTGGCACTCTGTAAACCTGTGGAGCAAGAGCACACTTATAATCCATCCCAGAATGTCCACCTGTCTATATAATGCATGCCCAAACCAATCCCTCAATCCAAACCCTAATTTTTCTTATTCTCCTGTTATCCGGAATTTTGACTAAATTTCTAATTTGCTCGTTGTTTTGGCCAAAACTTATAATTCCCTTAACCAAACAAGGCAAATAAATACACCTCGGACATGTACTAAAACTTTTCTACAACTTTGCTTTTATGACTTTGGCGAATTCTCCATCTAATTAAATCAAAAAACATTAAAAAAATCACTATGCAAATTAAATATTACCGGGCAGCAGCACTATTTTGACATTCTCTCCTAAACTTTTTATCCAAATCAAACACGACTAGTGCCATTGTAAAGATATCGATGATACCTAAGACTTTTGTTTTAAGATTATGGCCAAATTTAGCACCATTTAATCTCAGTTTTTGAATTATTCCGTTGCACACTAATCGAATTGACAATCCCCAATTCTGTAATGAATCCTGCCACCAAAATTGATCTATGAACAGCTAGGTACTAATTAGGGTTCACGCTTGCAGCGAAGAAGGTGAATAGATGATAAATTTTGACAAATTCATGAAATTCCCCTTTTCCCCTTCTTCTTCCTTCCTTCTTCCCCTCTTCCTCCTTCACTTCTTCCTTCTTCTTGCTTGCTCTCTTCCTCTCCCTCTCCCTGTTGCCTTGGTACCACACAACAGAAGCAGCAACAGGAAGCCGGCTGGCAGTGCCGGCGAGCAGCAACAATAGCCAGCGGAGAGCGGTGATGACTGGAAGTGGGTGGTGACAACCAGAGGTGGGGCAGCAGTGGCTGGCAGCTAGGGTTAGCCGGCCAGCTTGCCCTACCCTATATGAGTCATGCTCCAAGCTAAGTCGATCTTATGATCAGTTCGGTCTCGGTTATTTATTTTTAATCTAATGGTCTAAATTTATTGGACTTGCCATGAATTCATCCGGTGTTCAAACGGAGTGTTTAGATAGTCAAAATGAATTATTTCAACAAGCTCTATGCATCCATGGTATCTAATCTTTCATCCAAGGTATGGATTAAAAGTCAAATTTTTCGCTCACTACATATTTTACACGGTCAAACAAATTATTTCTAAAATATTCATGATTTATTTCCTTAATATTTGGGGTATTATAGTCACATACTCACAGAAGATCCCAACAATAATATTCTAGCATTAGCTTTCCTTTTTGTAAATTCAAAATTCTTCTTTTAAACAAGTAACTTCAAATTTCTAATTGTTCATAAAGTGAAGTTGTTTGTGATGGGACATGCATAAGGTCATACCAGTTCTTTTCATTATAATTCTTCGTGCTTCTAAGACGTGTCATGTACCTTTCGTGCATAGATTGTGCCTTAGATAATGTATAACATTTTTTGATATCCTATTGAGCTAAAGTTACTAATTATGTAAAAAAAATCAGTACTACATATAAGGTTATCACTGTCAGTTTAAATATGACATTGCTGCTAATTCCAAAATCTAGAACCGGCTGTATCACTATCAGTTTTGGAACTGCTAGTAATAGATAGTTGGTCTTACATCTTATGCTTTTGGGATCGAAAAAAATTGCACTTGATGAATGAACCCTCACGACTTTTCTAACTTGTGACGAACACTCTGCGGCTTCTATAGGAGTCGATTAATCGAATATTGCAAATTACACGTCCGAACAGTTTGTGGGAGTCGAACTCATAACATCACCTCTCATGCGAAGGTTTCTTACCATCTCACCTCACAGTTTTAGCTGGTGGCTAGGGGGTAATTATTCTTTTGACTTTTCTATCTCAAATCTTTGTATGATTATTTGGACACTTAGATGAAAATATTGTCAACTACAAAGTTATACACCTCATCAGGACCTATAATTTTCATATAAAGTTTTTCTTCATCCAAATTTGAAAAAGTTTATCTGCAATCCATGCACTATTCGGTAAAATAACCATAACTTTTGCATACGGAGTCTGATTTCGACGTTCAACCTCTACTTTCGAAGCTAACGAGGAGACGCATTTGGAAAAAATATTATGTTTGCACTTGTACCTTTTTGACCCTTAAAAAGGATCAGAAGACTATTGACAAGACATTTGAAGTTTTGGGTAAAAAATTTACCATCTCTAATTTGCCTGAAAAATTTTAGAGACATAGTGTTGCATCTGAATGTCAGTGTTGCACACACGTTTCATTAATCCGAGTTACCAAACTCATGAAAAAAATCTTTTAAATTGTAGTTTTCAACTTTATAGCCCTGTGTATGATTTTTTCAATCATTCATACTAGTGTTACACCAGATTCGGCAATTTACTTTGTGGTCAAGTGCATGATTTTCTTTTGACAGTATTTAGATGATTATTTGGGTATCTATATGGCTTCAAATAAAAAAGTTATCAACTACAACGTTGTAGATCTTGTTGAGGGCTATAATTTTAATATAAAGTTTGTCTACATCCGATTCTATATAAGAAAATTATGAATTTCCAAAAATAGACAACATTTTATTGTCACTACCGATTAATATGATGAACAGCAGTGATAGTATTACTATTAGTTTTTTAATTAAACCGGCAGTGATACTTGATTATCACTGTCGGTTTTTGCTGGATGAGCTATTACTGTCGGTTTTTGGAACCATCAGTGGTACTTTATCACTACCAATTATTTCTGAACCGGTAGTGAAAGAGGGGCACGTATGACCTTTTATGTAGTAGTGAATATATGTCCTAAGCATATTTTTTATTCAACTATATCTAAAATGTAAATTCCCTATAGAATGATAAGAATATTTTGGCTAATTGTTATGGTTATGAAGTTAAAAACACATGTTGACTAATGTTTGGTCAAGCATTCCGAACTTGTAAAAACTTTCTATTTATGTAGAATGATGATTCACGAGTTATTAATAGTTAACATTTCTTACCACACAAGCACTTTCGGTGGTAAAATGTCTGGCCCATTTTCTGTGACTTTCTAGACACGCGCGTGTGTGTGAATTCCCTATATAACGACAAGAAAATTTTGGCTAATTATTATGGTTATGAAGTTAAAAATAAGCTTTGACTAATGTTTGATTGAGCATTCCAAACTTGTAAGTTTCTATGTATCTAGAATTATGATTCACGGGTTGTTAATAACCCTTTTTTACCGCGCAAGCACTTTTGAAGGTAAAACTTGTGGCCCATTTTATGTGAGTTTCTAGACGTGTGTGTGAGAGAGTGTGGTGTGCATATGTAGCAGTGTGTACACATGTGCACCGTTACTTGTGTGAAATTAGCGGTATGTGTAGTGTTCCCACTCAGATTTCAAGCTAGGTTCGCCCCTGTATTGGGAAATTTTATTGAGACTGTATGAAACATCTTGTGTGTACAACTTAGAAAACAAGCCATTGGAACCCCCATTGAAAACCTCTATAAACACCAGACTATCCGGTGTATTCTTCTTTTCATCGTCGGATCATCCGGTATGCATACCATCACCATCCGAGCCACTTCTTGCCTCTATGCACAAAGTGCTCCGGTGTAAATCTTCAGTGTTCATTGCATACATCACTGGACCCTCTGATGGGTTAATCTTCAGTCTTCAATACATGGAAATGTCTTTGCAAAAAATACTCCGATGTAACGCTCTGGTGCTCACACCTCTTCACACCGGACCATCCGGCGTATGGCTTCTTCTCTTCCTTCCTCTGGAGATGCTCCTGTGTATACTACACATTGAGAACTGAACCATCTGGTGAGGTGATCCTCACCCTTTGTCAGAAATGCTCTAGTGAGCACACTTCCTAAGAACCGGACCATCCGATGGGATCTTCTGCTTTCTCTTTCATTGTTCATTGTCCGGTGTGTTGAACTTGCTTAAAACTGGACTATCCATTGAGGTCACCTGCATCTAGACACAAACCTCCAACGTGTACAAACTTGTCCAGTTCCGAACCATACGGTGAGGTCATTTTCTCTGGGTCTTGTCCAATTCAACCAAACTTTGTCGTGACTTCGGTGACTTCTTCATGTATTGCATCTATGAGACCTACTAAATCATATATTTTACACACATATTAGTCTCATTGACTATGTTGTTATTAATCACCAAAATCACATACATGCCCTAAAATAAATACTACAATCTCCATAAGGGCATATTTTCTACAACTGACAAAATACTCTCAGACGGTTGCTAAGACAGATGTGTCTATAACAAGACTATCGTCTAGGCATGCCTGAATTCACAAACGGTTTTTACAAATCCATCTATTACTATCATGCAAACACAGATAGTGTTTAGAAAAACTCGTATGTGATATTGTCACATATAGTTTCTTATCAGTTCTGTCTCTGTCTATATGATGGACGCAAACCCGTCTATACTTTAAAGCCTGGGTACTATTTTAAATTTGACCACTTGTCTCCCCTAACTCTTTTAGCTTCTTACACACACAACTCGCTCATCTCCTTTGTTCTAATGCTTCCCAGACAGACAACTCATTTTGTCTTTCCCTGGCTCTTTGGCTTCCCACACATACAACTCACTCACTCAATATAAAGCGCGAGGAGTGTTCATCTTCTTCACTCTACCCGTTGCCATCCGAGAGCCCATTCGTGATGATTAGCTAGGGTTTTCTACGCGTCGGAGGAGCAAGATTTGAGTGCCAAATCCCCTTCCCTGCACTGAGTTGAGTATCATAGGGTTTTCATTGTGGTTTTATTAGAGTTTGCATCGATTTGTGTACATGAAGGTAATGTGGTGTTTTCCATCATAGATCTGCAATGTCTCTCTTGATTGCTATCAAGCGTTCTCATGATGGGGTTGTCCCTATGCCTGCTTCCATGGTGCATATGATTGGCGTTGATTTCGGTTGTGTGGACTTCGTGTTCTTCGCTGCTGTGAAGGGTCCCTCCGTGGACCCTATTTTTGTTGTAAACCGCATTCTACATTCTATTCTTGGATATGGAAATTTCTCTATTGTTGTTCATCATAATGGAGAAACACGTCTTTACCACATCTTCCTGCAGCTTATCTAGCTTTGTCGGATCGATGGCCTTCTGTGATATTTTGTTGAAGAATGAACACAACTTTATGATTGGGTTTCGGACCTTCAGCGTCGGAATACCTCTAATTGCAATTGAAAACATCAGTGTCATCATCGCATGACAATCATGAGACTTAATGCCAGTTAATTTCAAATCTTTCATGTTTACTAGTCTCTTTATGTTGGCGGAGTAACCGGATGGAACTTTAATTTCATGTAAGCACTTGCATATTGTAATTTTATCCGCTTTGCTCAGACTGTAGCTAGCAAGACCAAGATATTTGTCATCTTCTTCTATATCTTTGGGATGTAGATCCTGTCTGCGTTTCAAACATTTCAGGTCTTTCCATGCTTAGAGTGTATCCTTTGTTTTGCCAGGTATGTCTAGTAACGTACCAATCAATCTATCACACACATTCTTCTTAATGTGCATGACATCGATTGCACGTCGAACCACCAAATCCAGCCAATAAGCTAAGTCATAAAAAACAAATTTTCTTTTGAACATAGGAGCTCTAAGATTAGATTTCAGAACTGGTGTACTCCCACATCTATTTCTAAGGATAACCCTAAGTCCCTATACCATCTCATATACATGTCCCCCAGTGCGATGCTTAGGAGGTGATCGAGTCTCAACTTTCCCATCAAAAGCTCTCATGTTGCTGTGGTACAGGTGATCCTTGCGAAGAAATTTTTGATGACCTAGGTACACCATTTGCGGCTACTCTTCAGCCACATGCTCTCTATTTCATCTAAGAAATGCACGCATGCACAGTAGCCTTTGATAGTCTAACTCAATAGGTTGCCAGGGGCTAGCCAATCTTGGATTGTTACGAACAACATTGCACATAGGGTGAAGTTCTCTCGTTTGTATTCATCCCATACCTGCACACCATCATTCACAGAATTACAAAATCTTCCATTAATGGTTTTAGGTAGACATCGATATCGTTGCCAAGTTGCCTTGGCCCTGGTATCAGCATCATCATCATAATGTACTTCCACGTAGGTTGTAGATACATAGAGTCACATGCCAAGTGCTATGACTACTGCTCATGTTGTCGAGAATGGATTCATCCCATTCGTACTCAACCCAAATCTTATATTCATCACATCTTCTGCAAATAGCTTCTTGTATTTCCTATCAATGTTTTTCCACTGTATAGAATCAGTGGGGTGTCTCCGCATTCCATCATCCTAGTGCTCCTTAGCGTGCCATCGCATCATTTTAGCATGCCTTTTGTTCATAAATAAACGCTTCAAACGGGGGACTATAGAAAAATACCACATCACTTTAATGGGAGACCTTTTCTTCTTTCCTTCACCATCGATATCATCACTGTCACACTTGTACCATGCTGCACCACAGGCGAGACACGTTTCCAAGTCTGCATGCTCTCCGCGATACAACATGCAATTGTTTGGACATGTATGTATTTTCTGTACTTTCAACCCCGATGGGCACACAACCTGCTTGGCCTTATACATGTTTTCTAGCAGCACATTTCCTCTTGGAAGCAATTTCTTCAAGAATAGTAACAACTTTGTGAAGTATGTATCAGACCATCTATTGCTTTCCTTTAATTGTAGCAGTGAAAGCACAATATACAACTTTGTGTGCTCATTCTCGCTACCCGGGAACAATGGTGCTTTAGAGTCCTCTACCATACGCTAGAACTTTTGAAACTTTCTTTCGTTGGTGAAGTTTCCCTCCCCAACGCGCAACATATGCTCCAAATCAGCATTGTCAGTGTCGACCAACATCTGCTCTAGATCATCATCGACCAACGTATCTCCGGCAGGCGGCATATTGGTGCACAAGTCTTCATCTTCTCTGCCAATGTATTTCCCTTCATGTATGATCTCAGCTTCACCGTGCTCGGTCCAACGGATATAGCTAGGCATAAAGCCCCTGAAATGTATCTGCTGGGTGATGAAAAATAGTTTTTTGTTCTCGCAATCGACACATGAACATCACATGCATTGAGACTATGCATTTGACTCGTGCACCGCAGCTGCTACCAAGAAATACTCCACGTTGTTCTTGTACTCTATGCTCATACGGATCATATCATATATCCATCTTTTGTCCATCTACAATAATGTTATTATTGTAAATCCAAATTCATAATATCTAGAAGATTTTGCAATCACCAACAAATAAATTATCTCGTCATCTCCTACAGGCAGTTGGCCCAAGTTGGAGGAGCCGCCTTTTGTATGCTTTCGCATCTGTTCAACCCTTACAAGCATGGCATACATATAGAGATAACTTATCAAAATTAAACAGCACATTCACCCTCGGGATCAACCTCGTGACACTCCATGACGTCGTTCTCTAAAGAGCGATAAAGTGCATCGAAATGACAATGAATGAAATGTCATGAGATGTAATCCAAACGATATGAAATTTGATAGAGATATAGTGCATGAGGTTATGAATGCAATAGAGGAAGAATCACATGAATTGGAGTTCATTCGCCCACTTAATTAACCAAATTACATGCTTGTTGTTTTAAAATACAAAACTAAATGAGGTAGTTCAAACAAACTCACATGAGGGAAGTTCTCAACATGGCAAAATGTATTTTTGCAATGTAAGGTGTACATAGAGAAGACCTAAAAAATAGTTTCACATTTTATGTTTTTTATTAATTTATGTAGAAATTAATCAAGTTTAAAAGGCTTAATCAAGATTAACAAAGAATTGGTGTTGAACAAGCATTTCATTCTTGAAATATATTTTTCCTGTACAGATCATAACAAAAAGAAGATTAACAAAGTTTGATTGACCAATTTTGGACATTTCATGCATACATGTATTTTTATCATGTAGATCATGACAAAACAAAACTAACACACTTGGTTTCATATTTTTCTGAGGTCTATATATTTTTCTACAAATTATAGACTATTTCATCCGATTTATCAATACAACTAATATTCCTTTCGGTATTTCCTGGATTTTCCGATCGCTGTTGACTAACTTTGACTGGTTGCTGGTGGCGAATGACAGTGGAGCTTGGACGGGGAGGGGTGCCAAAACGCACTATGGCGAACTCATTTGAGAGGTTGGCAATGGCATGTACGACGGCAAGCACAGCCAGCGTCGACCATGGTGGACGACGGAGCTAGGCGACAGTGGTGGTATGCTGTAGAGGGAGAGAGTGGAAAGGAAGGGTGCGGCGAGGTTCCCTAGACTGCAGTGAAGCTCACCATGTGTTTGGCTCGGGCAGAGGCGTCTCACGGACCGGAGTTCGTCGGTGAGGGGGGCGAGCTCGCGGTGGCGGCTGGCAAGGAATAGGAAGGGGCGCGCGTGGTAGCTCCGGTCGGGCTTCGATTCAGGGAGGTGGTGGACGAGCTTTTGGCGTAGCTCCCAGCAGCTCTTGCACGGCAATGGCGAGGAGGGGTGGTCGGGCCCGGTTGGAAGATAGCTGGCGGTCGAGCCTGGCAACATCGGCTTACATGGAGCACTGGGCCGCCGACGGGCTACGACCGAACTAGCGTACAAAAAAGACTGGGTGTGGCACTGTGAAGCTCACTGAGCAATGGAATTGGACACAGAGGGCTCATAAGTGGGGGTGCGTTGGTGAAGGCAAGGAAGGTCACCGGGGACGGTGTTGTGCTCAGGCTTGGGAGAGGGCTACTGTTTTATACTGTACACATCATTGTCGGCTCATACCACTATACCGACAGTGATGTCCAATTATCACTACTAGTCATTGGATTCAGCCGCCAGTGATAAAGGAGTTGAACATCACTATCAGTTCAAACCATTGGCCGGCAGTGATGGTACTTATCACTGCCGATTCATAAGCTACATGGTTGATTCTTTATGCACGACTCATGAACCGACAGTGATGCCCTATCACTGCTGGTCTATTAGGAACCGGTAGTGATGGGCCGATATATAAAACCGATTCTGTAGTAGTGAGTGGGAAGTTCACAGTATAATCTTTCTACTTGGCTCTGAAAAAACAACCAGATGCCTTTCCCCAACAATTTTTTTGGAAAATAAAACTACCTCTTAAGATTAAGATTTTTCTTTGGTTCATAATAAAGAACAGTATTCTTACTAAGACAATCTTATCAATTGAGGTCAGAAATGAATGCCGCATTGTCATTGTTGTTGGAGAGATGAATCTGCTGTATCATCTTTTCTTTGAATGCCCCATGGCCAAATTTATATGGTTTGTTGTACAATGTGTTTTGGCTTGGCAAACATACCAAATTCAGTGCATCAGCTGATGGATACCTGGTTGTAGAAGTTCTCGAAAGATCAGAAAATGTTGGTGATTGTTGGATGTGCAGCCATAGTTAAATTAGATTGTTGGGTGCGCTGGTGAATTTTATTATTAGATGCTATCTAAGATATTACAACAACACAACATAAGTTAAATTATATATTTCAATGATAACAAGCGAGTTATTAGATTATTTGACATCCGCGCTTTCTATTTCAAGAGGACAATTAAAGAGAAATATTCTTGCACAACAAAGATCTTTGTAGTGAGATATATATAGGCTAGTTGAATGATCTGTACTACATAAAACGACAAGAAAATAGACGCTTCACGCACCTAATAGTCTATCACCAATAATCTAGCAATTACTATAAAATTTCACTCGTGTTTAACCACCACTCCGTCTGTTACACTTTTTTGCACCTAGCTAGCTAGCTAGCCGGTGGGCGTGTAGCCAGCAATGTACTAGTATCGTTGTACTCCTTTCATTTCACAATACTTATCCAGTAACCTCCCTTCATTTCACTTGCCCAGCTACGTTATGCACGCACCACTACTTCAGTTTAACATTTGTCAACAGTATAAACAATAATATACTCTATGTAGTATTTTGTTTTCAAATGACATCATCTTTTCGGATATCACTTTGCTGAACAATAAAATATAGCTTGTTTATTTAATAAGGATGCATTTAAATTACATTACAAGCCACGTCGGTTTTGCAAAAAATATTAATGATGCAGTATTATAACTATCAAGGAATTCCAAAACAAATGCATATAGTAATGTTGATCCAAGAGGCAAAAGAAAAAGGTTCGTCCCCGGCGTGTGAGCAAGGGACTTGCGTTGGTGCTGCTCGAGAAAAAAAAAGCCAAAAAATCTATGTAATAGACAATGGAATTGGAGCATGTTTATCTCTATTAGTGTGGAAGATGGGAAAACTAAAATCTACAATTGGAGTCATAATTCACCTGGACTTCTTTTCTAAAGTCGTAGCAACTCACCAGAGTTTATGGAGAAGGCAATGTTCAATAGATTAATTATATACTCCCTAGCTATTGATTAAAGGGATGGGGTGCATCAACGAAGAAAAGAGAGAAGGCCGAGTGAATATCATCTACATGTACCAATCATAGTTTCCTGGATGTGAGATTCAGCGTGCCTAGCTGAGAGCTGATATTAGCGACATGATAGATGCTGTGGCTACCATCGCATCCGCTGACAGGAAAACGAGTAAACAAACAAACAAAGGGCAGGAAATAATAATGTATCCGACGAGCTGCCTCTTAACATTCAAGGAACTGACTCACACAATCAAGAAAATGATGCTGAAATATCCCAATGACAAATGTTGGGGCCCAGCATGTCACATTAAAAATATTTTTAAAAAAATGTAAAAAAATAAGAACAGCATTGAGCAGCAAGGCTTTCGCTGAAAGCATATATACTATGTCAGAGAAAGATATTCCGTACAAGATTCATCTTAGACACAATAAATTCAGAGTAGCACTCTTATGTTGGAGAACAAATGCTCCAACTAACCTGTATCGCCCATTCACCCATGCATCCAGTATATAACTAGCACTTACCCATGGCACACCGCTGCATCCATTTCCTGCTTTCTTCCCTTGGCACTGGTAATGTTGCATGTTGAGGAAACACATATACAAAACCAACATTGATGCTGAAGTATCGGAATGGGACGCATAGGGAAAAAGAAGATGATGCCTGACCAGAACGTTAAAATGCATCTCTAGTATACATGGCCTGGATGATAATCAACTAGCTCCAGTTTCGACTGACTTCAACCCTGTTCTTCCATGCTTGATGCTCCATCTTAGGTCATAACCAGGAGCTAGGCCGCCGTTCTCCTTTACTACTCAACAATGGATTTCAGAGCGAAGATCAACCTGTTTCCAACAAGTGTTCTCCACTTCTTTTTTTCCATTTTGTCTTTTTCATGGAAGAATTGCATATGCTTAGGCTTGCATAAATCTCCCGTGTGTCATTAATGCTATGTTCTCACTGTCTGAGTTCAACTTGCACAGTGTGTGCTGCATATATTGATTGTTTCCTCGAAAGGCTGGCAGATCAGCAGTCGAGGGTAAACAACTGCCCTTTCGCGAGTGTGCCATCACTGCAACCTCTCAATGTTGCTCTCTCGTCGCCAACCTAAACTCCGCTACATCAACAATCCTTTACTAGCACAACCCCACAGATTGAACCTTACTCTGGTACTGATTGTTGGAGTTGAATCATTCAACTCCACAATTGTTGGAGTTGAGTCGCTCAACTCCTCTTTCTCGATGTGCTTCACACACACATGTACACGCGCGCATTTCACAATGTGTATTTTCTTTTGGATGTGTTTCGCACACAAGAAACAACACAAGAAGAGCACGGAACAACACATAAGACTTTTTTTTTCTTTTTCTCTATTCATCTCATATTGCAAGTCTCTAAAGGGCGTTTAAATTACCCCCCCCCTAATCTTGTCATCATGTCTTCACTCACAGGAGAGCTGGCTCGTCGTCACTTGATGCTGCTGCAAGGAGCGGTTTATTCTTGAACTTCTCTGGACACTCATATGCATAGTGTCCGAGCGCTTGGCAATTATGGCACATCTTCTTAGTTTTATCAAATTTCTTCCCATGTCCCTTGGACGAACTCGACGAGGAGCCCTTTCCGAACTCCTTTTCCTTCCATTCTTCTCGGGTCAGCAGGAGGTGTTCATCTTCTTTGCCTCTTGTCCCAATTCGTTCTTTCATGTGCCTTGAACTGCCCAATCAGCTCTTCGATGGACATCATGTTGGCTTCCACCCAGGATAACGAGCGCGACTAGCACTCTCACAACCACTCCGGCCGCTCAGTACGTGCTCAAGAAACTTCATGCTCAAGTGACCAGTACGACGCAAGCACATGAGCGCCCGACCACAAGTCGCGCCCACGCATGCACCTATTCACGTGGCAAGAAAGCAAGGATGGAAGTTGACGAGAAACGCTTCTCACGATTAGATGCAGTGAGTACTAGGAACTCGACGAGAAACAAAATGCTACTCGACGAGAACTACAAAGACCAGAGGCAGATTGAAAGATTTCTAGAGGAATTTTTACTCTATTCAACTTTTCTCAAATTGCAACTTTTTTTAACTTATCTGGCATACAATCCAAGGATTACAACTCTATATTCATAGCGACCTACTAACTTTGTATCCTAACATGAATCGTGCCATCCCACGATCTGATTTTGGACTCTAATTCCAACTCGAACTAGACCTGTGCACACCGCACATTACAAAATCCTAAACACATTCAAACTAAGACTCTGACTTGAATACGGCTCCGAGCCGCGTAAAACGAGTCCCCGAGACCCACGACTTGGATTAACTCCAACAAACTCCCCCTTAATCCTGACGTGGGCCAAGATCACGAACTCCCAATAGATGTCGCATGACCGCCAGCTTCACAGCTGACAATGCCTTCGTCGGAGCGTCAGTTCGCTGCTCCTCCGTGCAGATGAAATTCACCTCAATCTGGCCTCCTTCAACACACTCACGGATGAAATAAAACTTGGTGTCAATGTGTTTACTGTGGCCATGAAACACTAGATTCTTCATCAAAGCAATCGTTGATTTGTTATCAACAAACAATTTCACTACTTTGGGCTCTTCTCCTATCAGCTCCCCTAACAGACTTCTAAGCTATAGTGCTTGGCATGCCGCCACCATTACCGCCATGAATCCAGCCTCACACAAAGACAAAGCTACCGTTTTCTCCTTCTGTGAGTTCCATGACACCAGACTATCATTGATATAGAAAGCCATACCTCCGGTACTCTTCCTGTCATCCATGTCACCGGCCAGGTCACTATTAGTATACTCGGTGATTACTTATTTTGTTCCTCCTCTCGTATACACAAGCCCGTAAAGAACGGTGCCCTTCAAATACTGAAGAATCTGCTTCACTGCCTTGCAATGCATCACCGTGGGCTTCTTCATAAATCTGCTTACCACCCTGACAACAAATGAAAGGTCGTGTCTTGTATGAAGCAAATACCTTAGACAACCAATGATGCGTCGATACTCGATTGCATCCACTGACCGTCCATTTGGATCCTTATGCAACTGCGCCCTTTGTTCCATGGGGAATTTTGTGGGATTGCAATCCAGCATACCAAATTGACCAAAGACCTTCTTAGCATACGTTGTTTGCTTGATTGTAATTCGCCCATCTTCTTGCGCTACCTCAATCCCGAGATAGTAATTGAGCAATTCGAGATCGGTCATCTCAAACTCACTCATCGTCTGCTGCTTGAATCTCATGATCTCTTCTGGACTTTCTCCTGTCACAATGAGGTCATTAACATATACTCCGACTATCACACATGCAAGACCTGATCCTCTTGTGTATATGGCCTGCTCTGGAGAACACCTGTTGAAACCAATCTGTTTCAAGCTTCTGTCAAGTCGAATGTTCCATGCCCGTGGAACCTACCGGAGTCCATACAACGCCTTGCTGAGTTTGAGCACAAGATGCTCTTTATTCTTCACTACAAATCCCTCCGACTGGGCCACGTATACTTCCTCTTCGAGCTCACCATTTAAGAATGCCAGTTTGACATCCAGATGATGAACTTGCCAACCTCGATTGGCTGCAACAGCAAGGATGATGCGCACGTGTCCAGCCTAGCCATCAACGCAAACACTTCTTCAAAATCGATTCCTTGCCGCTGCACATATCCTTTAGCAACCAACCTTGCCTTGTGCTTGATCACATCTCCTTCTGTGTTCTTCTTCAGTTTGTAAACCCATTTGCGTCCAATTGGCTTGTGACCAGCCAGCAGCGCTGTGAGAGTCCATGTATTATTCTTCTCTATGGACTCGATCTCCTTGGCAATGGCGTGCTCCCAGGCCTCAAGGTAGCAAGATGGCTCCTCCATCTCCACAAGCATGGCCTCTTCTTCCACATCCCCATCGAGATCCACTCTTGGAGAATTTATCATGATGTCGTCGATGTGCCTATAATGCACAGGGCCTTCATCTGTGCTGTTGCTACTGCTGCTCGGCAGTGGTGTGGCCAAATCGTCCACCGACAATTCAGGTGCCGGCAGCACCACTGGAGTGGTGGGGGTTGTTGGAGAGGTGGTTGTCATGCGTGGCACAGCACATGTCCTGGTTGCTGGCCCTTCCAACATCACCTGACCGACTAGCAAAGTCGATGAAGGAGCTAGATCACCATGTGCCGCTAGCGCAGGCACTCTTGCCGAATCACCTGCAAGTGGCACAGAGCCACCCATCGCTGGCTCAGTGCTAATCACCTCCTCAACATCGAAATCAAATGGCTCCTCGCCACCTGTACTTGTACACCACCTCCACTCCATGCTTTCATTGAATTTAACATCACGACTTACATGAATTTTCCCATGCATTGGATCAAATAGACGATGCGCCTTGCAATTGTCCTTGACGCTAAGATAGACCATCGGCTGGCTTTTGTCATCGAGCTTCTTCAAGTGTGGTGTTGTCACCTTCGCATGTGCCGTGCAGTCGAACACACGAAGGTGTGCCAAATGTGGCTTCCTTCCATTTTATGCCTCGAACGGAGTGCATTCATCCAGCGCCTTCATCGGTAAGAGGTTCAGCAGATACATTGTGTGCCGCACTACCTCCCCCCAAAATCTTCCATGCACATTCATGCTCTTGAGGAGGGACCTCTCCATCGCCATTACAGTCCTATTCCTCCTTTCCACCATGTCGTTTTCCTATGGCTTGTATGGTGCGGTGAGGTGCCATTCGATCCTGGCTTCCTCGCATAGCTGAGTGAACTCAGCAGAGAGGAATTCCCCACCACAATCAGTCCTCAACGTCTTGATACGCTGCCCGCTCGTGTTCTTGGCCTTCAACTTGAACTTCCTAAACACAGAGCAGGCTTGGTCCTTCAACTTGATCATGTACACCCACATCTAACGAGTAAAGTCATCAACATTTAACATGAAATAATTGTTATCGGCGAGAGTCAAAGGTGTGATCGGCCCACAAAGGTCCGCATGTAGTAGCTCAAGTGGCTTATTTCGCCCTGTAATTTTCCACTACCGGGAATGGCTACCTCCCCTACTTTGCCACCAAACACCCTTGACATAGCTGACTCGGGTGTGTGATCGGTGGCACTCCCGTCGCCAACTCTTTGTCAACAAGTAGCTTCATAGCTACGAAGTTGACATGTCTGAGCCTCGCATGCTAGAGCCATGCCAGGTCTTGAAGACTGGCTAAGAAACACACTGGCATCGCTTGATGCAGCTCGATCTTGTAGAGGCGATTTGGAGTTCACCCCACTTTCATCAGCAATCGTGCAGAACTACTATCATATACGCGTAGATGTTCAACATCCATGATCACCTTGTGTCCAACCTCGATAAGTTGTCCTAGGCTGATGATATTGCTACAAAGTCTTGGAATGTAGTAGACCTCCTTCAACAGTCATTGATCGCCATTCTTGCAGCTGAACACAACCGACCCTAAGCCCATGATCCGTGCCGTGGAGCCATCCTCAAACTTCACCTTGCCAGTGACACCTTCGTCCAGCACTCTGAACTTCTCTCTGTCACCAGTCATGTGATTACTGGCCCCATTGTCTAGGAACTAGGCCTCAGAGCGGGAGCCTCTCTCCGATGTGTCATGCAATTTTGGCTTCAACTTCTCTTCATTCAGCAACACGGCATCCCGCCTTTGCTGCAATCCCAATACAGTCTCCTCCGACATTGCGAGCAATAAGGTTGGCTCGGTGTCATCAGTACGTGTGAGATGAGACTCACCTTTCTCTTCCTCCTTCTTCTTAGGTGCCCTGCACTCATTTGCGTAGTGCCCCATCTTGTAGCAGTTATAGCACTTGATATGGCTCTTGTTGCAGCAACCGCCGCCCATGCCACTCTCCTCGTCATTGCGCGACGTCCCGCCGCGACCACCTCTACAATGGCCTTTGCCGCATCCATGACCACCTCGGTCGCGGTTGTTATCTGCAGGAAAGTGGTATTTCCTGTTGTTGCTTGACGAGGAGTCGTTGCCATCCTTCTTCTGCAACGCCTGCCACTCGGCCTAAGTGAGAAGAAGATGGCGATCTCCATTGTTGTTGCTGTCGGATGCACGTGGGCGAGCACGTTCTTCAAACACCTTCAACCACCCCACGGCTTCCTCGAAAGGCAACTTGTCGAGGTCGTAGAATTGCTCGATCCCGGCGATCACACTCAGAAATCAATCTGGCACGATGTTGAACAGCTTTTTGACTAGTGCTGCGTCGTCAAGCATCTCCCCCAGATTGGTGTACCTGACAGACATGGCGTTGAGCTTTCTGGTGTACTGGTCCAGCATCTCTCCCTCCTGCATGCGCATAGCGTTGAAGTCGCTCTTCAACGTCTACAACCACACATTCTTTACGCGATCTGTGCCTACGAACCTTGTCTTGAGACAGTCCCAGACCTTTTTTGCAGTTTTCTTCCTTGCCACCTGCATCAGGAGATCCTCCGGGAGCACTTGGAAGAGATACGACCTCGCCTTCTTGTCCTTCTTCTCGTCGATGGCCGTACCGACCGCTGGCTCGACTACCTCCCGGATGCCTTGATCCTCCATCATCGTCTGCACACGAATCACCTAGCTCGTGTAGTTTGTCACCATCAACTGCAGGTATAGGAATGGCCCACCACCGCTCTCCCGCACCACCTCACCCTGGGGAACGATCGACATCTTCACGAGTTAGTGATGCGCCCTACCAGCTCTGATACTAGATGTTTGCTTTTGCCCAGGATAATGAGCGCGACCAGCACTCTCATGACCACTCCGGTCGCTTAGTACGTGCTCGAGAAACTTCATGCTCAAGTGACCAGTACGACGCGAGCACGTGAGTGCCCGACCAAAAGTTGCGACCACGCATGCGCCTATTCACGTGGCGAGAAAGCAAGGCTGGAAGTTGACGAGAAACGCTTCTCACAATCGGATGCAGCGAGTACCAGGAACTCGACGAGAAACAAAATGCTACTCAACGAGAACTATAAAGACCAAAGGCAGATTGAAAGATTTCTGGAGGAATTTTTACTCTATTCAAGTTTTCTCAACTTGCGAATTTTTTCGACTTATCTGGCATACAATCCAGAGATTATAACTCTATATTTATAGTGGCCTGCTAACTTCAAATCCTAACATGAATCATGCCATCCCACGATCTGATTATGGACTCTAATTCCGACTCGAACTAGACCCATGCACACCGCACGTTACAAAGTCCTAAACACATTCAAACTAAGACTCTAACTTGAATACGGCTCCGAGCCACGTAAAACGAGTCCTCGAGGCCCACGATCAGGATTAAGTTGAACACATCCCTTTGACATCCCCGAATTGCTCGATCGCAGACACAATCTACAGAAAACTGTTAAGAAGTGCGGGAAGGAATTTCTTGTTGATGTAGACATCCTCCAATGGTTCTCTGAACTCACGAATCTTGTTGACATAGTTTATGATCTTCATGGTGAAGTCATCGATTGTTTCGGATTCTTCATCTTAAGTACATCAAGCTCTTCCCTGAGCGTTTGTACTCATGCCTCCTACACACGTTTGGGCCCGAGCTGCATCTCTTGTAGGGCCTCTCATGCGTCCTTGGTGGTCTTCTTTTGTGCCAAAGCAATGAGAGTATGCTCGGGGAGAGCCCAGAAGATGGCTGCGAGTGCCATCTTGTTTTTCTACACGTCGATGTCCTTCACGTCCTTCACCTACACATCCTCCCAAATGCCTTGTGCATCAAGGATGACACACATTTTGATTGCCCATGTTGAGTAGCTTCTCCGCATGAGCATGGGGTAACTCGGCATGATAGAGCCACCAGCCTTGACGGAGCTGTCTTGGCCATCCACTACTACAGAATAACATATCACTGTCAGCTCCAAAATCCCCTTCACTGCCAGTTTTGGAACCAGCAGTGTGTAACGGATAGTGATAGTAAGGACTATCACTGCTGGCTCGGTGGACCGGCAGTGAAGGAGTTATCACTGCTGTCTGCAGCCTTCAGCCGATAATGATTCCTCCATCATCATTGTCTGCTGGTAGTTTCAGCCGATAGTGATTCCCAAGGTATCACTGTCAGCTAAAGCATTCAGCCAACAATGTTTTGCCTCTCCTCCCTCCCTGTGCTCCCTCTCTCTATCATCTCTCTATCTTCTCGATCTCTCCGTCTCTCTCCCTCTCAATACATGCATATAATTATAATGAGACATATATTTAATGTAAATCAATAATAAAGGCACATTTATTAATACATAGTAATTCATGTCATATTCAAGTGAACACATATTATAAGTCATATGCATCGATAAACACATATATATGCATAATAGTTCTCGCAGGTCACCCCCCGAAAAGTTGGTCAAGTTGAGTCAGTCCAGTATCCCTCTACCTCTCCCGCGATGAGGACCGTGTCTCCGCATGTACGGCTGATGGCATGTGTACATCCGGGGACCCAACCACACATGATCGACCGTAGCGTCGCCTAAGCTGTAGGCTCACCAGTGTGTTAAAGACATTGAAGTCTGATGCCTGAACGCCACTACGGTTTATGAGGAATGGTGATGTCCTAAGAGGGATATGAATTAGGACACTTAGAAACCTAAAACAAATTGGCTCCAAAAACTTCACAAGATAAACCTATCTTATTTTCTATCTAAATGTGCTCTATGTTTATCTAGTGTATCTACTCTACCGCTCAAGAGGATTGCAACCTACTCTAGCAAGGTAAATTACAAGTATGTAAATGCGGAAACATAAATAAGGTAGAGAGACAAACTCAGTACAAGGGATTTTTATCCTGTGATATCGATGGCATGAATGTCACCCCTAGTCCATGTTGGAGTTCCACAAAGGATATGCTCCCAGTCGCCAAGTCTTTTCCGGTCATGGCTCTTGAGCTACTAAGTCATCAAGACAAGGTCTCAAGCACGATGAGCCACCAAGCCACGAAGGCAAGGTCTCACAACTAGCATCTCTTATGGTCACTTGCCACTGTAATAATTTCAGAGCTTGAGCCACCAAGGCATGGGTCTCCGTGTCTCCGTACACGTGTCTTGCCACCTCTCCACACCAAGTCTGAGGGTCAGCAAGCATGAGCCACCAAGGCCCAAGATGCCGGCGAGCATCAAGACTTCAAGGTGCCGACGTACAACTCATTATAAACTAGGATCACTCTTTGATCCGTTCTTGAAGCTGCAGCACTTATTTACAACTCACTCCAGGCCTATAAGCAATAAACACTCTCTAATCTTGTGCTTAATCACCTTGGATAATCACTTTAAGCACTTTCGATGGTCTGGATGTCTTCTCAAATGTATATGAGCTTCCTCTAGACTCCAGCAACATGCCACATGTCAAATGACTGAGTAGAGGGATATTTATTGCCTCAAATATGCCAACTAGCCATTTTCCAAATGGCTTAGAAAAGCTGTTAACACCAGATGAGCCGGTGAGAACAGTAGCACTAACACCAGATCATCCGGTGAGTACAACATCAGAAATTGGCTGTTGGACTTCCACTCAAAGTCTCTGTGAACATCGGACACTACGGTGTGCCTTCAAATCCATTATCGGACCTTTCGATGAGTTATCTTGAGCCATGTAGTCTCTCTGTGTAAAATACTCCAGTGCATTCATCCGGTGCTCATTCCGTTCACACCGGACCATCCGGTGAGTTAAACCTTCTCTTCTTTTCCATGAAAATGCTTCGGTGCAACTATCTCTATGATCATCGGACTATTCGGTGAGTTGATCTTCATTCTTCAGCACTTGTAGTCACCTCTGCAAGAAATGCTCTGGTGCTATACTGTACAGATCACCAGACTATCCGGTGAGTTCCTCAGCCTACTCCCCCTTTGTCAGAAATACACTGGTGAGTTCAACACACGAAGCATCGGACTATCCAGTGAGGCTGTCAGCCTCTATGCACAATACTCCGGTGAGTGCAAACTCCTCTGCACCTAATTTTCCGGTGAGGTCAATTCTTCTGAGACTTCTCCAATTCAATCAAACTTTATCCCGGCTGCGGTGACTTCTTGATTTATTGCATCCATGAGATCTACTAACATATATTCTTGACAAATATGTTAGTTCCAATGACAATGTTGTTATCAATCACCAAAATCATAATCATGGCCTAATAGGGCCATTTTCACTTCAGGTTTGAGCCTTCAGTCTCCTCCACCAGTGCATTGATCCACAATGCACTGATGGTCCATCCTCTTGTCCTCCTCCTCCTAGGCACACTTACAGGATGCTGCTTCTTGCTCATCTACAGTGCACAACTGACTATCCAGCCTCTCATCCTCCTTCTCCTGGACAAGCTTACAGATCGTTGCTTCTAGACCAAGTGCATTTACATGCATACAATGAGACACATATTTAATGTAAATAAATAATAAATACACCTTCAATAATACATAATAATTCATGTCCTTTTTTAATACATAGTAATTAATATCATTCATTAAAATGGTGTCATTTGGCGATATATAAATTGTCTAACCCCTGATAGCCTTCCTCCATGTCAAATACTCTATACTAGAAGGTACGAATCATTTGAAGATCTCTCACGCATCAACGGCACGATCGGTTCATGAAACTCACTAATTGGGTTGATAACACGTTCTATGAAGAACCCGGTGACCTATTCTTGAATGGCGTGTATTTATGTATGTTGTAACATACTTGTGCATTGTTTGAAGCGCTACGTTTGAAGAATCGAAAGAATTGGTCCTTGAACACCTATAGAAATTAAAAAGAAGGCATAAATATGTAATTTCATACCTTAAGATCATTGAACATGACAGCCTCTCCATCAGGGCTGAATCTGTGAATGAAAGTAAGAACATAGAACCTACAGAGATTGTTGCTGGGTGCCTGCCTCATACACTTCAAGAGGAAAGGATTCGTCAGTGGAATGAATTGAACCTTTTTATTTAGTAGGAAATGCAAGTCATGAATATTCCCTGCGTACCAAAAAGTCAGTTTTTACATCATACTACTTCCTATATGGACAGTACATAACACTCTTTTTGCAGTATCTTGTGTACGCCTTGTACGTGAATATGAATATCAATTAAACTTAGATGCAATAGATGTGAAGATTAAATGATCAAGTTTACGTGTTTAGCTTATCAATGAGGTCTTGGTAAGTCATCTTATCTCTCTTTTGTGAGTCCAAGACAATGATCTTGTTCAAGCTTGAGTGGATGACAAGGAGGATTCACTAAAAATTACAGGAATATGTCATCATAGCAAATTAGAACTAGAATCAAGTTGCCCAAAAAAGGAGAACACCCTGGCATGCAAACACGTACTCAAAGCTGTAGGGTAAGAGTACGAAAGTCTTATGTTGGTGGTGAAGTAGACACTTCAATAAGTAATCCTCGGTGAAATCTAGATTTGATCATATAATTTCCTGGTGGACAAGCCCAGGATCAATGAATCCTACTTTATTATCTAATTCTTGTCTGTATGCTTGAATCTCCATTCTATGAAAGAGAGAAGTTAGCCATACGATTTCAATGTACAAGATGATATAATATGAATTATATGCATTAGTCACTTACAAAGTCCACACTCTGATTATGGTCACGTCGAGGGCATCTTCCTTATACATTTCATACAAGCAGTTGGACTTCACCTAGAAGTAGTCGTCCTCGTTGAGAAAATATTCATCTCTGTATCTTACGGGGAACGTTTGTATACCCAACCTGAATGATGTAATCGGCACATTTGAGTTGTAAGGTTTCTTTCTATATCTAGTTTGACCAAAGGTTTGCCCAACTCAAATGGTCATATAACATTCGACTTTTATATATCTGCTCCCATAGTAAGCTGTGCCACTTCTTCTGCTGTTAATCTAGAAGATGCCAAGAAGTCTCCAATGCTTGGAGCATTCTAAATGATTGGGCCTGATTTGCTCCTAACCTGCTTCTTACTGATACGTTCATAGTCAGTCACTGGCTTACTTGAAGCCACCCTCGTCTATTTAGCTTTAGCTATATTCATGAAAAATTTCATGGTATCTTTAGGCACAACAGGCTTTGGTGGAGGTGGTGGAGGATGGAAATGAGTCGTGACACTGGCGTCCACAATATTTCTATTTTCCTCGGCAGTGAGTGAATAGACATCCTTGGGTTTCGCCACCTTATATGGAACTAACTTCTTAGATGATGTCGTCTGCTTGGATGCTGCAAAACTTGATCATGTTTTTCGAGCTGATGGCTGGTTTCTTGATGGTGCTGGCTTCTTGAGCGGTGGACTTCTTCGAGGCAATGGCTGACGCGGTGGACTTGTTCTAGGAGATGTCTAACGAGAGGGAGATCTACGAGGCAATGGTCGCCCGGGGTGTCATGGAGAGTATAGATTCTCAGGAGCTGTCCCTGGTGGAAACACTATGTAGGCCTTCTCACACGCGATGAATGTGTGCTCATTCTCTCATGGGGTAGTCTACCTCAACATGACGGTAGTGGTCAACTACCTCGTCTACTTTGACCATGGTGTAGCCCTCTAGTATCGGATATCTGTGCAAATGTTCATCGGAGTCATGAGGATAAGCCACGCCGAAGCCACCTTAATGGTAATGTTCCTAGCATCAATATGTAGTTCAAATGTTGTCCGTGCTGTGATGAGGTCCACGATATAAGTTATGGGGTTAGCTCCCAGAACTCCTGTGGACACAGCTACTCCAACGACCACTGGGACTAGAACGCGCAACATTAGAAGATGTTGTCGGCCATTCCTTTTCACTCACAATGGCGTCCCATTCACACATGAGGGCTTGCTATACTGCTTGTGCTATCTTTTCATCTGTATATTCCCTCTCTTTTTGTAGCACTTGTTCAAGAATTTCAATCATCCTAGCTTGTTCTACCTCTCGTTCTGCATCTCGCTCTATTTGGGATCTCTTTCGACTCTTGTAACTATTGACGTTGCCTGGAAATACATATTTCCAACCCATCACCCCAACGCCTCGTGTGCAACCACCGTGCTCCTTGTTTCCCAGTGCCATGGTGAACTCATCCATGTCCCTGTCTGGTTTGAAGGAGCCTTGTGCGGATTGCTTGTTGGCTTCCATAAGCTTTTTTGCAAGAGTTTGCATCACTTCCTAATCTTTGGAGGTTGTAAAGCATAAGCTTCCATCAAACGAGTAAGAAGCACCCCTCCCAAGAAGGAAGGGTGTCGATCATTCGCTCCAGCCCTCCATCTAAGGCATGACACCTCTCTATTGTAGTTCATCTAGCTATTGTTTCCACTGATGTTCTTTCCTCACGTACCCACGACTTCAGACTTTGTGGGGGTAGAGATTCTTCTTCGAGTTTGCTTTGTTCACCTCACTCAACCTTTGTGCTTCTTCCGATAACTTATACTCTGCAAAGGCTTGCCAATGATCTCCAGTTGCAGCCAATTGTGGAAATCTGGCGTGTACTTTTCTGCACATATGTTATGTTTAGTGTACCCTTCCAATTCTTAAATGAAAGGCCCATGATTATTAGCGTCTTACACTTAACTACTTTCATATCTGTCTCTTCAGGGAAGTCGAACTTCTCTAATGTCTTGGGTCATAAGATATCATTCTTGATCGAATTAGGAACCACCATGCGGATCACCTTGTTCACCAGTCCATAGTCCGTAATTGATAGGCACGTGATCCTTAACAATAATCCCACAAACTAATTTATATGGTCCCATAACTCTCTCTGATGCAGTTAGCTCTCCTACTGGTGAGACCTCCGTGATCACAAATCGTCCCGTAGGCATCCTCGACGGACCTCAGACACAATGCCACTCCTGGGATTGCTCAGGCATCTACAAATAAGCGAAAATAATATTGAAAACATGTACGATCATATGTATAACATATGTATTTATCTACTTATGAAATACCTCATCGCCTTCACTGGTATTTGTTTGGTCCAGGTTGAGGTAGGTACTCAGGCTATCTTCTTCAATGTTTGATGGCGGCACATCTCCTTCCTGCACCTGAGCTGGATTAGAGGAGCCACCTTCTTGAGTGTTTTCTATAAGATCGCAATGAGTGGTTGACGATGTCATCCTTTCCTGAAGTTCTGCATACGATGACGACAAGCGATTGAATATTATACGAATAGAGAGATGAGGAAGGAAGGAGATAGAGAGAAAGCTGACAAGGGAGGGAAAGAGGCTATCAAAATATTGTAACTAACTCGAAGGGAGTCCATAGGTAGAATGCAAAGAGATACAGTACGACCACATTTAACAAAAAAGTAAATTATCATGATTCATTTGTGTTTGTGCACGACTCGTAATACATAATTAAATAATACAACCCCTTTGCCACCTTAGATAAAAGAGGAAAATATTATGATTCCATAATTACAACTCATAGTACATAAAAAATAATTCAACACTTATAGTACATAATTAAATAATACAAAACTATTAAAATTTCTTACAAAAAGTAAAACATGTATGAAAATAGCATTAGCATCATATTATAGAGATCATTATATACGAGTGCAAGCTCGACTGGGATAGTGAAAAGACGCATAAGATGCATGTGTAATAATCATCCTAGTTGAGATTTGCACTCATATGTATGGTCTCCAATTTCATCATTTGCAAACAGAAAAACAAGTATGAAAATAGCCTTAGAACCGAAAATCTAGTTGGCTCTAGGGCTAAACTATGCCTTGCACCCTAACTAGATATGCTCAAATTATCATTAACCGGACAAAGACGCACAATTCAACAATTAGGGTGTGCTCTATCACCTAACCAACCTATATGTTGTCCATGATCGCGCTTTCAATGGAATTAATTCTCAACAAATACCGCATTATACCACTTCCTCAAAGACTGGTAGAGTCTTAAAAAAATGCATAGATACTGGTAGAGCCTGGCTAAGATAACACAGGAGAGAGGGGAAGAAGAGAGGTGGTGCAGGGGAGCAACACAGATCAGAAAAAAGGGAGAGGGAAAAGCAGTCGAGTGGGGAAAGAGCACAACACAACACATCAGGGAACAGGGTAGATGTGAGGGAGAGGGAACAGAACAATAGATGAGATCAGAATAGAGGGAGTGGCCAGAGAAGCAGTCGATTGAGTAGAGAGCTCAACACAGCACAATAGGGAAGAGAGCAAATGTGAGGGAGAGGGAGCAGAACAATAGACGATATCAAAATAGAGGGAGTGGCCAGAGAAGTAGTCGATTGAGTAGAGAGCTCAACACAGCACAATAGGGAAGAGAGCAAACGTGAGGGAGTGGCTAGAGAAGCAGTCGATTGAGTAGAGAGTTCTAAAGAGAAGGATGCAGAAACAAGTACTGATAATTAGAAAATATGCTCAATCTCAAAATGACATATACTAGGGATCAAAAAGACCAATAGCCAACTAGAGAACCAACACACCAATCAAAAAATATGACCAATCTCAGTGTATCTCAAACTATCAGTTGATCATCGAGCATCTCAAACATCATCAAGCATTCTCAATTTACATGAAAATCAAATAAAATCAATTTTTGTAGCATCTGTTCTTATCAATTGGCATAGTATATATTCCCGAGCTCAGATTAGGAGGACATTGTGGCATACCTAGACCAAGGGGGGGGGAAACGGAGGGGGATGGGACAGCAGGGTCGTCGGCGAAGGTGACGATGATGGAGGGGGAGGAGACGACAGTGACTGGGTGCTGCTCCTCGGCTAAGGCCTCGGGGAGAGGGACGGGGACGATGTCGGGGTGGAGCACGGGGGCGGCATCAAGGAGGAGGACGGGGCCAGCATTGGGGAGGAGGATGGGAATGGCATCGAGGAGCAGGACATTGACTGCATCAGGGATGAGGGTGGGGTTGGCGTCGGGGAGGAAGACGGGAACGGTGCCGGGGAGGAGGACGGTGACGGTGTCGGGGTGGAGGATAGCGGGCTCGGGGTCGTTGTTGTGGGCTTGTGGTCCTCCAGTGGCGGGGCGGAGGCGACGTCACTTGAGGACAGCGTGAGAGGCAATTCGGCGTGGAAGGGAAAAACTTTCTAAGCCTGGAGGGAGAATGCGACGCATCGGTTATATATGGGCACCCTTCACTACCGTCCCACAAAGTTAGCCGGTAGTGAAGACAACCTTCACTACTGGCTCAAATATGTGCCGACAGTGAAGGGGGGATTCACTATTGGGCCATCACATAGCCGACAGTGGACCCCCTGGGTACGCTGCAAGGCAAAAAAATTTGGTTCTGAGCAAAAAAGTCGAACCTGCGATGTATGGCCCTGGCTGGGACGAACAAACTAACCGCCACGCTACTCAAGTGTATTCGATTGTGATCGTACTATCTACAATTATTAACATTCTTTTGACCTCCAATCCTAATACATACTTATTTTAATTTGAACTTGCTACATACCAAAATTATGTTTGTTATATACCTAAATTTCATGGTTAACTTTTGTAATACAATAAAAATGGAAAATAAATATTGTTGGAGCTTGCTAATTAATTAAAAAATATAATTAGAACTTCCTATATATCTTAATTTCATAGATAAATATTTTAAATCATTAAAAGTTGAAAAGAAGTATGCTCATAACTATAGCTAATGTAAATCAATAGTAAAGACACATTTATTAATACATAGTAATACATAACAATTAATACAATTTAGCTGCAACCCGGAAATACTCCATGCCGTTCTTGTACTCTGCGCTCACATGGCTCGCGTCATACATCCATATTCTGTCCATCTACAATTATATCATTATTGTAAATCCAAATTCCCAAATTCATAATATCTATAAAATTTTGCAATCACCAACAAATAAATTATCTCGTCATCTCCTATCGGCAATTGGCCTTGGTTAAGTACTGCAAAAAGGCACAAGAGTGCCAATTGAAAAAGGGATTCGGTGCCAGTTTTTCAATCGATACTCTTTATTCAACACTGATAGTCACTGACTATCAGTATCAGGTCTGGAACCAGCACTGAAAGTTTTTTTCAATGCTGGTTCATGCCTTCAACCGGCACTAAAAAGGGTTCCTGAGCCAAAAAAAAATAAACGAGCCATCTCGGCTGCTGCTCCTGTCGTCGCAATGCTCCTGCCTCCACCGCCGCCACATGCTCAAATCGAACACATCTCATCCATACAACATATCTCACAATAAAATTCAATACAACAAAGAAAGAATCAACTTATACCATCCATAAAACACATCTCATAATCAAATTCAATACAACAATGGGTATTATTGACTTGCTCCACCGGCGACCCCGAAACAACTAGCACTAGTACACACGCCAGCTCACCTGGGAGATGATGAACAAGATACACCCCAAACAACTAGCACTAGTACACATGCAAGCTCACCTGGGAGACGATGAACAAGATACACATAGAGAACACACAGAAACTTGGTGGAACGCAGCAACTGCTTTGCGCTGGTATCGATCCATTGCATCGAGGCTCTCAAGTGTGAGACCCTCAAGTGTTGGTATCCATCCACTGCATCGAGACCCTCGAGCATGAGCTCGCCAGCCTCCGCACCCACTTGCGTCACTCCGAGCAGCAACAGCAAGTCGGAGCTTCAAGTCACGACTAGTGCATGGGTTCAAGAACCTGTTCGACAGGAGGCCAGGGACCTAGAGCGAACGACGGCGACATAGTGAAGAGGAGGAGCAGCAACAGCGAGGTAGGAGTGAGGGGAGGGAGTGAGAGGAAGAGATAAGGTGGAGAGAGATAAGGACTAAGGAAACAGACGTGTGAGGACTGAGGAAGAGATAAGGTGGAGCTTTCATCGAACGGATGCAAGACGAGCCAAAATGCAATTCAAGGAAATTTTGGATCTAGCTTGTTTTCAGTGGCGGTTGTCATTGGAACCGGCACTGATTTGTTAGTCAAACTGATGCGAGGATGAGATGAAATGCGATTCAAGGAAATTTCAGGTCCAACTTATTCTTAGTGGTGGTTGTCACTAGAACTAGCACTGATAGTCACTTTTAGTGCCGGTTCTTAACACCTCGATCATTGTTCACGTATGGAAGCTAAAGAACCAGCACTGATGCATCTTCAGTTCCAGATCCTACAGAACTGACACTGATGTGCTGCTACTTTTGACTAGTTCTGTAGTAGTGGTTGGAAGAGCCGCCTTTTATATGCTTTCGTGTCCGCTTCCAATGAGTGTTTGTTGGTGCCATCCCTAAAATTTTTTATTATTATTCAACCCTTGCATGCATGACATACATTAAATAGCACATTCACCCTAGGGATCAACCTCATGACACTCCACGACCTTGTTCTCTAAAGAGCGATAAAGTGCATTGAAATAACCATGAATGAAATGCCATGGGATGTAATCCAAATGACATGAAATTTGGTAGAGATATAGTGAATGAGGTTATGAATGCAGTAGAGGAAGAATCACAAGAATTGGAGTTCATTTGCCTACTTAATGAACCAAATTACATGCTTATTGTTTTAAAATCCAAAATTAAATGAGGTAGATCATGACAAAAATAACAAACTTTGTTTCATATTTTTCTGAGCTCTAGATATTGTTCTACAAATTATAGATTATTTCATTCGATTTATAAATACAACTAATATTCCTTTCAGAATTTTTTTGGATTTTCCAATCATTGTTGACCAACTTTGACCGATCACCGGCAACGAACGGCGATGGAGCTTGGACAGGGAGGGGTACCAAAATGCTCAATGCACTGTGATGAACTCATTTAAGGGGTCGGGGACAGCATTTACGGTGGCAAGCACGGCCAGCGATGACCATGGCGGGCAGTGGAGCTAGGCCAACGGCGGTGGCTCTGTAAAGGGAGAGAGTGGAAGGTAAGGGGCAGCAAGGTTCCTTAGACCGTGGTCAAGGTCACCGTGCTTTTGGCTCGGGCAGAGGCCACACACGGCCTAGAGTTCGTCGGGGAGGTGGGCAAGGTCACTGTGGCGGCCGGCCAACTTATGTGGAGCACTGGGTGACGACCAGCTATGATCGAACTAGCGTGTGCAAAAGATTGAGTGTGGCACTGTGAAGCTTACTGAGCAATGGAATTGGATGGACAGGGCTCAGAATCGGTGATGCATCGGCAAAGGCGAGGAAGGTCGCCGGGGCCAAAAAGATGGTGTTCTGCTCGGGCTTAGGGGACGAAGGATAGCTATTTTATACTATACACATCACTACCAGCTCATACCACTAGCCGGCAGTGATGTTCCAGTATCACTACCAGTCGTTGGCTTCAGCCTGTAGTGATGATGGAGCAAGGCATCAGTGCCAGCTCAAGTCATCGACCGGTAGTGGTTACCCTTATCACTGTCGGTTCATAAGTCATGATGACATATTCTTCCCGCGTGGCTTATGAACCGGCAGTGAAGTGCATCACAGTCGGCCCATTAGTAACTGAC
Organism: Phragmites australis; assembly: GCF_958298935.1. NCBI lineage: Eukaryota > Viridiplantae > Streptophyta > Magnoliopsida > Poales > Poaceae > Phragmites > Phragmites australis. Next base: position 7,724,079 of record NC_084934.1, read on the forward strand.
AATGATGGGCCAGCATATAAGGCCATTTCTGTAGTAGCGATCGCTTGTCGTCGTCATCGTCGTCGGGTGACACTATCTACCCTAGGCACTTATGCCAATTATTGCGAATCACTCCCTCTCTCCTGCAGGTGTTTATCAAAAATACACGCATGCACACTTGTCTCTCTAGATACACATAAAGAGACTTGAGAGAACAAAAAACTAGACACAATGCAACTAGCCCTTGTTATTCCCTAGCTAGCAAATGAGTGAGTATAGATATTTAAAGGGTTAATTAGATTAGTGCCATTATAAATTTCATGGTTTAGAAATTTTCCATTATACTTCACTAAATCGGCTTGATGCCATTATAGTTTTGCATACCTCTGAAAATTGCCATTTTGTACGCCTCCGAGCTCCTTGGGCCCACCTGCAGGTTGCCATAGTTCCATATGTCCCAACATGCCCCTTCCCCATTCTCTAACCCGCCTGTCTGGTCCACTGAAGCTTCTTCCGCACCAATCCCCAACTCATCGTGCTGCCTGCCGTGAAACCCTAGCTGCCCTCACCGTCGATGAATCGAGCTGTGACTGAGGTCGTCACACCATGGGTTCCCAAATCCTCCCAGTCCCACCCATGTCTCAATCTAGGGTTTGGAGTAGCTCGATGAAGGTGACATCGGGGTCCAACGCAACCGGCAGCGACGATGTGGAGGAGCTCCCCCTTGTTGATTGCCTAGATTATGGGAAACATATGATTAAGCTCTGAAGCAAGAAAGCTGCAACATATGGGAGAGTTTTCTACAAGTGTGGAGGAGAATGTGAAGGTGAGATGGATCAAATCGATGGAATTTGTTTGGTTCTAGTCGGTGTTCTTGGACATGACTTTGTTTGATTTTGTTGATTTCATTGACAATGGTAGGATGATCCATCAACTTGTGCATTCTACAAATGGGAGCGCGAGTACAGGTCGTGGCTATGGTGTAAGCATTTGCTGGAAGATGTTGTCATGCCTTGCTCTTCTGACAAAAAGTTCTATGGTGGTCATAATGGAGAAGTGAAGCAACGAATTTTGGAGTAGAAGCATGAGATTGCCCATTTGACAAATGAAATCAGGGAGTTGAAGCAGCAAATTGTGTCATTGAGGACAATGTTGTGCATCGGGAAAGAAAAGAGTTGTAATTGACAATGTGTTACTCCAGCTTTAGTTGGTTGTTTGCTAGGCATTGTTGTTGCAGTTTTGTGCAAGAATTTAGTACCTTGAATGTGTGCAAGTAGTGAAGGACTGTGTGTAATTACTCTGTTAATTGGATGAAATGTTGTTTGCTAGGCATTATGATTGCTTTAAGTACAATATTGCTACATTAGGTTGTTAAGTATAATCTAATAGTGCACAATGTGAAAGAAGAATAGCACTGGTACATGCCTACAAGGTGCTACAAAGCCATGTACCAAAATTAAAGTGCTTGCAACTCTAGAATGCTTACACATAAATATGCAGAAACAAATACTATTTTGCCATCATATATCTCTCAACTTACAATAAACTAGTCAATATGATCCAAAACAAGCTTAATGAAACAATAAATTGCTAGTGAACCAGATCCAGTAGTACCGAAGAACAGAAGACATAATGAACAGTAAAACAGTAGATCCAGAACAACAGCACAATACAATAGAACAACAGATCCAGAACAAGCTTCACACAAGTATCAGATCGATAACAAGCTTAACATAAGTATTTCATGACCAGAACTAGCATAACAACAACTACATATTACATGTGTCATGTCCAGAATAAGTTAACACACCCCAAGTTCAGAGCAACTACATATTACATGTCCACAACAACATACTACATGCATCAGATCTTCAATCACTCTGAGAGCTTTTAGACAACATTGACATTTGGTGCACTTGGTTTAGCCTTCTTCTTTTTTGGTGTTTTCCTCTTCTTGGGTGTCCACTTCTTCTTGGGTGTCCTCTTCTGCTTCTTAGAAGTCTGGTTCTCACCCTCCCTAGTGGAAGCCTTTTTTCCCACTTACAGAACCATATTGTTAGGCACGCTTCACAATATGAAATAAAAAATAAAATAGTACAATTTAGGGTTACCTCTTCCTTGGTATTGATTGACTTGGGCCTACATGGTCCTCATTGCTCTCCTCAGCAGAAGCCTCAACTAGCTTGCATGTCTTCTTAAAGTCTCCAAAGTCTCTACATCTCCTACATTTAACAGTTCTTCTTCCTGGTTCAAGAACACCTCTTATTCTCTGAACTCTAGGCCTCCCTGGACCTCTCTTCTGCTTTTATGGAAACACTTTGTAACGAAGGTCCACAATAGGTCATTAGGACCTATCTGTCATTAGTGGTATCATACCAGCATATGCTGCCTTGAACCTCTGCACAGAGTAGTAATCATGGACATAAGCTTCTTTTTTACCTCTGTTGGCACAGATCCAAGCCAAGGCATGGTTGCAAGGTTTGCATGTAACTTGCCACTGCGTGCATGAGCATCTGTGGTTTTTCAAGTCCACTGTATGCCTCATGGTCCTATTGTCGGCATGAACAAGAGTGACTTCTGCAAAGTCATCATCACCTCTATCAATCTTGACAAGTCTCAGGCTATTGCTTGTTTTATTCAAGTCCTTGGTCACATTTGGCAAGATCCCATCCTCCATCAGTCTTCCTATATTCCTTCTGAGGGACATCTTCTCCATTATCAACTCCCTTAGCCCATCAACTAGCTCATGAAGAAGCAGAGACTTCATTGGCTTGATCTGCATATTGAAACTCTCAGAAACATTGTTTATTAGGTAGTCACACTTGCTTTCTTCTGAGAACCCACATCTGTACCAGATCCTTCCATGATCTTTCTCAAGCCAGCCTATAGCATCTGGGCTTTTCTTAGCTATTTGTTGCATGTGCGACCTAAATCTATCTTCAGTGTAAGACCTTGCAGTAGATATAAGTGTTGATAAAAAATAGCTCCTCAATATTTCTTCATGAAATTCCCATAGAGGTGCCTCATGCACTCTCTATGCTCAGCTTCAGGGAAGGCAACATCAACATCACTTTCCAATCCTTTACAAGCATCAGTTGAAATGACTAAACCTGAACGATTACCTATGGCTCTATGCAGTTGTTGCATGAACCACACCCAATTGTCTTCTATTTCAGAATCAAAGATAGCAAAAGCTACATAGAATAACCAGTTGTGACCATCTACAGAGGTGGCAGAAGCCAACTGTCCAGTGTATTTACCAGTGAGCATAGTTGAATCTACTCCTATGTAAGGTCTATACCCTTCTAAAAATCCTTGAATACAGGGTTGCAAAGCAATAAAAATTCTCTTGAAGTGCATTTTGTTACTTACTTTCTGCACTTCAATTTCAATAAGTGAACCTGGGGAAACCCTCTCAATCTCTGTTGCCTAGTTAAATACAATGGGAAGCTCTCCTCATAAGTATCATGAATCTTTTCAAGTGCCAGCTTCATTCTAGCTCAAGCTTTTGAATACTTTAGCTTAATCTCATACTGTTCTTCAAGCTTCCCTTTTGAATCCTTTGCATCCTTCTGTGGGTTCTTCTTTAACCAATCCCCCAGCATATCTGCAACCCACCCTTGAGTAGCCATCTTCCCTTCCTTCGGATTACTTGTTGGACAATTGTGCTCAAATAGAAGAAACTTTATCTAGAATTGGATAGAATAGATGTGACAACACACTATAGATGACTATTGACATGAAAATGAATACTAACATGTAAATGAACATTGGCTCGCCTGTATTGTTATGTTATCTTGCAGCCTTGAAGCATGTATGTGCCAAGGGCAGCCCTTAGGTAAACAACTAGCAATAAATCTAGATTTATCTATCTTCAAATCAGAAAACTCAAAACCTCTCTTAATAGCATAATGCCTAATTGTTTTTTTAAGGTAATGATGTCAGGAAATAATGCATGCAATCTAATAATTGGGTTCTCAAGATCATGCAGTACATGTAGTTCCTGAGGGTTAGCATCATTTATCTCTGCCTCGGGAGGCTTATCTCCTTCAGCAGGAGCAGATTGAGCATTGTTTTCCTGTTGTGTGTTGTCAGCACCAGCAGTAGGTAGATTAGGCTGTCCTGGTTGTGCAAGTGCTAATGGATGACCATACATACCTTCATCATCTACACCAACATACTCCTCACCACTGTCAAAGACATCTGTTTCAGCTTCATCTGCTTCTTCATCAGCAAGTTCTTCACAACCTGCTACTTTAGATTCAGATGTTGTCTGACCTTCTTGAGCAGAAGGTGGGAAAGATTCACTGGGAATGATAGTTAGTTCTGATGGCACAACACACAAAGGTTCTAGGACTAAAGCATCATACTGATCACATGTGTCTTTGTCAAACACTGCTACCAGGAACCTAAAGTGTTTCTCTGGTTTGTATATATCAAGCACATATTATATATGACTGTCATCAACTAATCAAACATCCTCACCTATCCTCTTGTCAAAGACCCTCACCACTGCATTTTGGTTCATGCCCCATTTGACCTCCACACTTAAGCTTTTCATAAGGAAATCCATTGAAAATATATCTTAATCTACTACCCAATCCCGAGTTAAGCCTTTTGTATACGATTTCCTACTATTTGAGTCAACCGTGACAAAATGTTCAATCTTAATCTCTACTGTGTATCAAATCCTAGCGAGAAAAGAGAGGAAACCAAATCAAATCGTGCTAAGAAACAGAGTTAAATCACAAATCCGAGCTATTTCCTATCGAGAACCGATGCATTGTGCTAGAATTCCTATTGAGAACAGATGCATTGTGAAGGAATTAGAGGGGTCTAGGAAGTCTAGGGTTACTCTCGGTTTATGAGATCTAGGCACAGTGAAAAGTGCGTAATCCATCCTAAGTGTGGGTGCAGTTGAACTCAACCGAGCTCTGCCTCCATCGCTAGTGACAATCTTGCCTTTCTCAATCGTCTCCATCGTCGCCGTGTTGGTCGTCGATGACAGCTAAGGCAACAAGATGAGTTGGGGATTGGTGCAGAGCAGCTCTAGTGGACCAAGTGGGTTGGTTAGAGAACGGGTAGGGCCATTTTGGGACATACAGAACTACGGTAGTCTACAGGTGGCCCCAAGGAGCTCGAAGGCGTATAAAATGGCAATTTTCATTTGGGGGTATGCAAACTATAATGACATTAGGTCGATTTAGTAAAATATAATGGCAAATTTCTAAACCATAAAATTTATAATGACACCAACCTAATTAACCCATATTTAAACATAGTGGCACATCTCCATCCGCCGGAGGTTACGCAACGCACTGATCATACGATTTGCCGGGCTACTCGGTCCATGGTTTGACCGAACAACTTGCCATGCATGTACAAGCCAGGATGACCAAGTATTTTACCTCGTGAACCACTACATGCTAATGACCATGCAAATACTAACATGATGAGCTAATAACAACGGTCACGGTGGCCGAGTCTTACGCCATCCTCCAGTATAGGCCCGGCCCTCTCTCTTGACCACGATCGGCTTCCATGCAAACTAATCTCTTTTGCAGATGAACTTCTGCTGCAGCGGCCCCTATACAAAACGTTCTCTACGTGCAAAAACCTAATCAAAGCAAATATGCAAATGCACTAACACTAATGACAAGATTATAGCTAACAATACGCTTTCTACAACTAAAGGAAAGATATCAATCAATATATGTGCCACATCTGCACAATCTGATTAGTACTTATCATGCTACAGCTGGTATTGAGCGGGTTATGATACATTCAACGAGACGAAATTAGTTCCAATACACTCATGTTCTCCATATGTTTGCAAGGAACAACAATGCAGCGGCGTGGGAGTCAAGTACCAGCGGGGGCTCACCGGATCGATGTCGCGTGCTGCCACTGTATGCTCTCACGTCCCAACTCCCAAGCGCCTAAGTGCAGAGACCAGGATATCGTCCCAGAGTGTGCACATTTAACATGTGAAAAGGAAAAGGAAAAGGACATACACATCGGGCTGACGAAGCTGGATCTGGCTACCGGGACTAGTAGAAAAATAATTTGTATAGATAATTTAGAAATTCCGTGTGAAATACTTTTTTAAAACATCTATAGAAAATCGTCTGTAGAAATTATTTGTAAAGACGACTTGTTATTGAAATCGTCTGTATTAAGTTTTTTGGTGCTAAAAAAATCTAAAAATATTTTTTCTTATCCACACCAGCCCCATATATTATTATTATGTAAGCATGATCGCTAGTCATATAATTTTTCACACGAAAAACCACATATACATTTTTTAAGTCTAACCTACAACCTCTAACCTCGCACTAACATTCCTTACCATCTCACCTGTTATTAATTACTGACCATTATATAAAAATAATTTATATAAGATATATATTTAAAACGAGTGGGACACTATTAACATAAACGGTTCTAAACTTAGAACCATTTGTACTAATTACTACAGACGATTTTGTATTATTCTTTTTAACAGACATTTCTAATTTAGAACCATCTGTACTATTACTGTCAATAGCACAAACGATTCCAAATTAGAACCGTTTGGATAAAAAAGAACAGTATAGACGGTTACAAACTACAACCGTCTACATTAATAGTATAGACGATTATAGTTTAAACCATTTGTACTATAGTGTCCCGTTTTGTTGCAACTAGTCGTTGCCATTTTCTCGGAAGGATGTAAGCGGTTACTCAATAGGTAATTTTTTGCTTAGTTTTTTCACTTATTTAGATGGAAGTGGATCTTTAATTTATTTGTTTGAGTTTCGGATCGATTCCATGATCTAAAAATACAAAATTTGCATCGCAAGAGAGTTACTGCATGAGGATTGATGACGATGGCAGGAGCAGCAGCCCGCGGAGACACGGTGCCGCGGAGGCTACGGCAGAGGAGACGAGCAGGCAGCAGCCACACCAGCACCCACGGTGCCGCCGGTCGAAAGAACAAGTTACACCCACATTGCTACTCTGAAGCGTGCACGGGGTTAATGCCCTTCCACATGAGATGCATAAATTTTGCATGCAATGTAAAAACTGAATTTATCTTCACATTAAAACGTATTTCAAGAAAAAACTAATACATATGCATGTTAGCAATTGCACAGTAAGTCTATTCTGAAATGGATATACTATATCAACACAAAGATCTTCCATGAAAGATAAATTCGTAGTATACCTATTTAAAGACTGGGCCGGGCTTTGAAAAGCCCGATAGATAAACCACAAGCTCAAGATCGGCACGAGCTCGACCCAACAGCGATTTTTTCAGGCTAGGCCTGAGTTTTTAGGCTTTTTCAGGTTTTAGGCCTATTTTTTAAGCTGAGCCTAGCCTGAAAAATATATGGGCCGAGAAGTTAAGCTCGAGCCCAGGCTAGTGCACTGGTCGGGCTGGGCCGGCTACTCATGATCAGGCCTAATTCGTAGTAGTGGAGAAACTATAAACTTTATAGGAGAACAAATGCCCATACCAACCTACCACACCCATCCAGCCGATCACCTGTTTTCTTCCCTTCGTATATACAGCGGTACAGTGCAAAAAAATAACTAGTGACTGCTGTCAACGGAGAAGAGAATAATATTGGGAAGTCGCCACACGTATGTATAGCCGTTTGCAATGCCATGCTTTAGACATTCTGATGGTGTTTGGTTCGACGAATGGTAAGTAAACACAAAGGGAATGGATTCACAGCTGTAACGGGAAGGGAATCGATGATCACTTGATTTGTTTGGTTGAGCAGCGGTAACGGGGAAGGAACACACCGGTGGCAAGCCTAGGCGTGATCGACAGCACAGATGATGGCTGGGATGCTCAGATCTGAACGACGACACCACCGTTGCTCCCCTCCCTGACAATGCCCACCGAGGCTAGCTTTCGAACGCACTATGGACATGGGAAGGCAGCTTGGAGGCAGAAAGCAAGATGCAGGGGAAGGAGACCAATGAGGCGTCACGCGCAAGCCGTCGAGACACCAGATACAGTCTCGCCCTCGACAAATCCGATAAAGTTGCCACCGGAAACGGGCTTGGAAGCGGTGAGGCATGGCGAGTAAGCTGCGTGCGCAGCATGCAGGAGCAGCCATGGCCGCCTGGCGGGTGTCGCTTCTTGCGTCGTGCGCTATGGCGATGGGAATTTTTCCCTGTTCCTTTTCCTTGAGGGAGCATCGTGTGCTGCTGGACGGGATCGCAATCGCTCCCCGCCCAGATCGGACTTAATTGGCTCGTTGAAGGCTCGGTTATCTATTCCCATGACATCCGATTACGTTGGGCGTGGAACAAACAAAGATTTTTTTATAGCCGGATTCCCTTTAGGATCTATATTGGAAGTTTTAAATAGGCATACATGTTCGGAGTTGAACCTTAGACCCATAAGATCATGCAGGTGCGCCTTGTCAGCGAGCTGTTCGCTCGCATGCGAACAAACGAAGACTAACACAATCAATTAACGGTGTGATTGGATCACGCTGAAAAACAGCCCAACCAAACAACAACTCTATTACTGCAGAATGGTATAATAATAACATGCACTTTTTAGTCCTAGTTTGGGATGCTCAAATTAAGGATGGCAATTTTTCCTGTCGGGTCAGGTCCCGCGGGTTTTAGACTTGACGGGGGCGGGTTCGGTGGAAAAATAGCTCCGCAAAGCTATTGGGTTGGGTCGGATTGGGGTCTCGACTCGGGTCAGGTCCGGGTTCAGATCTGTTTTTTCATTCGCGGGTGTCAGCCGAAACTCCGCCCACCCAGCTCCCGTGCCCGCCCCGCTCGCTCGCCCTGCCCCGATCGCCCACCGTGCCATGCCCGCACTGCTTGCCCGCCGCACCCCGTCACCCCGCTCACCCGCGCTGCTCTCCCACTGTCGGGTTTCGAGTTGCCATGTCGGGTTTCGGTCCCTGTCGGGGCCGGGGGCGGGAGTGGTTTTACACCTGATATTGATTTCGGGTCCAGATCAGGTTTGGCAAGTCAGGTTTCGAATTTGGATCCGTTCCAATAAAACCCGACAGAAACAGACCCGCTGTCATCTCTAGCTCAAATCCACCCAAGGTCCACCCACATGGATCCTGTGGATTTAAGCTCCTCCTGCTTCTGGTCCTGCTCCTTCAAAGACCACTCGATCTAAAAAGGGGAAATCTGGTGCCCGTTGGCAGTTTGCCTAGTAAAATGAAAGGTGTCAAGTACTGCATACAACCCTTGGTTCTAACACCTGAATTGTTTTTGCAATTTTTATTTATTTTATATTACTTTTTCCATTTTTCATCAGCAAATAGATGAATTTCAGAAAATCAGCTCACATTACCGGACCTGACATTTTGCTAACGTGGTACTGTAACAGCCCAAATTTCATATTGTCCTGAATTTAAATTGTGCAAAACGAAATCAATAAACTAAATCAAATTAAATTCAGCTAAGAATTAATTTTCCCCTCCATGCTTGTTGTTTTGTTTTATTAGTTAGGGTTTTGGTCTTTCCTCGGTTATTGATTTTCCTAATTAATTAAAATATTTTTCAAACGGAAAAAAGAATAAAACAAAAGTTAGAAAAAAAAGGAAAAGAGAAAAACATAAAATCTTAGGCCGAAAACCAATCTCCCCGGCCCAGTCTTCCTCTGAGGCCCAGCCCGCCTCCTCTCTCCATCCTCTCTCACATCGCAGGCCTGTTGTTTCTTGTTCCCTACGCTCAGCTCATCTTTTCCTCCCTAGGCCCATCTCCTCCCTCCAACCCAGATGCCAAACCTAGGCTGACCAAACTCCCTCACTCGACTTCGCATGCGTTGCACCCCTATCCCCCCTCTTCTGTGGACCAGAGCAGGCCACAACCTAGTTAACATCACAATGTGGCTTCCTTCTCTATCTCTCTCTCTCTCTTCTTAATCATCCCCTTCCTTCGACGGTTTCCTTCTATCACACCTAAATCGACCCGATTTCAAATCCCCGCTGAATCTACCATTTCAAAGGAATAAAATCTCCTTTAAAGCGTCAAATGGAAAACAGGCGACCACACGATCAAATCTCGATTGTTTCGTGAAATTTTTGTGCACGAAGGATGGAAAACGACGTCAGTAAAGACACAAGCCGTCTTGAATCCAAATCCGCCTCAACCTCTCCTCCTCGCCATATAATAAGTCACCTCGACCCCTAGCGTGCATCCCCAGACCACGCCACCACTTTTCCTCACCTCCTTGTTGCGGAAGTGCCACTCGAGAGCCCCTACACCACACTCGTGCCATTGCCTAAGGTCCTCGCCATCACGATACCACTGCAAGCCTCCTCGCCGACCGAAGCATCATCAATCGCGTTCATCGTCAACCCCACATCGCCTTCTATCGCTCACCAGAGTTCTACGACATATGCAGTGCCAAATCCCCTCCTCTCCAACAAGCCACTGTCACGGAAGCTCACAATCGACCTCAAAACCGTGCTGTAGTTAAGGTAGACCCATCCTTTGCTGATAAATATGTTGTGAGCAACTTACATTAGAAGATAGTACCACTTTGGCCCTTGAATCCTATCCATCTGATCGCGATCTGAAACCATAGATTTAACAAAATATGAGCCTAATCAGCATGCCATATCACCGCTAGCTCAGCGTCACATCACCTCTTTCTGCATAAGGGGCAACCTTGTCACCGCCTAGTCAACCTCTTAGTTTTTAGTTTTTAATAGCCCTGTCGACATCGTAGTACTTTTTCCAGCAGTAAAATAATTCGATTAAAATCTGAAAAATAGTTTAATAAATCCCTAGCACAGTAAATTTAGTTTTCTTTAGGAAATAATTTATATTAATTCACTTTAATTCCTTTTTATTTGTATTAAATATTTTTAATTCACATTAATTCCTAATGACTAATAATAATCCCTAATAATTCTAGTAATTCACAATAACTCTAATAAACTCTAGAAAAATCACAAAAACAAATCATAGAACATACCAGAAAAGCTCTAGAAAATTCTAGGAAATTCATATTCCCTTAGAACACCCTGTTCTTTATCCTTTATCCTGTTTTATTTTTAAAAAGCTCATATTCATCTATTGTAACTTTGATTTGATCGACTCCTTGACTAAAGATCCACCAAAAGTATTAATTCAACTAATTAAGCTATTTGAGTTTTATTGGGTTCTTTTGGTTCTTAGTATTTATTTTCTTTGTTTTATTTTCACGATCAGACGTCGACATTCCAAAGGAGGAGCTTGGAGGATTTTAAGACCAGGAATTCGAAGAGCTCGCTTAGCATCAGGAAGGCAAATTGTTCTTGAACATCTTGTACCTATTATTATAAATATTTGTTTACAAAACTGCATGCTAATAATCTGTTAGGAAACCCAATATAGGCTATACCTCAGATATTTCTGATTTTCCTTGTCGCCTCGGTTTTGGTGGGAATATGGGAAAAACTTAGCCTTGCTTGGGATTATCGGTGATCATAGTCATTCAATTAAATATGATAATGGCCATATGCAACACTAATAAACTGGAGGAATATTTTGTTAGCAACAAGGAACTTAGGATTTCAGCAAGGGGATGGTTGAGACCAGTGCAGGTTGCATGGATATGGTTGGTGGCAGTCTTGCTCAAATCACTTAAGAACCTGTTCATGATGCGATTAGGCTGAGCTTAACAGTACAACCACAAGCCAAATTATGGAATTGGCCTTGCCGAGGAATTAGATTTCCTCCAAACATAGTGTAGTCCAAGTGGTGGCACGGGAAATGATAAGGTGTACTTCCCTAGAACCCTATGGCACAAGAGAGAGCTTCTGGAGAGGAGGTGTATTCCTACGACGGTGAAACCTCAACTGATAGACACATGTTGGGAGGGCTATTGTAAAGGTCTTGTAGTGTATTCCTAGCCGCACACCCTGGAAGTGTGTAAGTGTTGGTAGACACGAGCAAAACGGAAAAACATGTCTTGTGGGTAGAGTGTACAACCTTTGTAGGGTGTAAAACTTATTAATCAGCCGTGCTCATGATCAAGAGCGGCGAGGAAAGCCACACATGATTAGAAACAACTTTGTGGTCTAGTTTGATCAACCATGATGGTGAGAATTGTGGTTGAGGTGGATGGAACCCTAGTTGTGGTGGTTGGAACTTTGGATAAGTCAAGACGATGGAATCCTTGATGTTATTTAATTATTGTTGTTCATTTAATTTGATTACTTGTTTTTAATTGCTATTTTTAAATAAATTATGATTTAATGCAAATAAATCCTTGTTTAGCCTTATTCTTGTGTTAAGCCTCATATGCATTTTTACCACAACTTATGGAGTACAATTTTGTACTCACACTTGTTATAAAAACCCATGCCGCTCAATCGGGGAGGATTTTGAGGACTTCACAGATGATGGAGCCTTTTAGGTTGTGCTTTTCGTCAATCGCCCATGGAGTCACCCAGAAGAATTGAAGAGTTCACGTAGTTTCCACTGCAGTTTTATTGCTCTTCGACCCTTGAGTCCCTACTGTAATAACGAATTTATGTTTAAGCTAATGGATATTATTTTATTATCATTTATGAAATCACTAGGTTGATTTCTGACTCAATGCATAAGTAAAGATTGTGTTGTTTCTTGGTTCAGTCTCGATAGATCAAGGTAATATCAAAGCCAAATCGACCTAGAGCATAACTCTAGATAGTCTGGTCAACCCCCAAAAAAGAAAACCTTAAATCGAAAAAAAATTGCATTAGAGACTTCCCTTCTATGCCTTTTTCCCTTTTCTCCTCGCTAATCCCTCTCTATCTGAACTTATAGATGAACTTCACACGAGGTGCATCACTTTGATGGCATGAACGTCGATTGGGGCTCTGCCTCTGATGCTGTGGGACGTTTTTCTCAACTCCACTACGCCGAAAAAAAAAACATTCATATGTTTATCTCAGGGACTATAGCCATGCATGCCAATTGGCAAACACCTAAATTTCTCCAGATTTGGCCGTCACGGAAAATCAATATGTTGTTGGCTAGTTCACCTGAAAAAGTTAACATGAAAATGATCTAGACTCCATACATTGAGATATCGGGAATTAAGTTGCTCAAAGGCAAAGTCATAATAAGCGGATCACGACGATCTGGTCCTGCATGCATGCATATGCAGCCCATATAGTTGGCTGCTATCTAATATATGCGTCATCAAAGCAAAGAGATTGAGGCTCATGACAAGCAAAGAGAAGGAACAAGATAAAAGCAAAGCAACGACTCGATATGATCCTACACACGCGTGCATGGCTTCATGCATCACTTATATCAACATTAATTGATTGAGACATATTTATTTTGACTGGGATATTGAGACTTAATTATTTTGATCTTGCAGGAATCGATTTACTTATTGTACGCTAATGACCTTTCTCCTGACGGCTAATGACTTCTAATATATGATCTACTCACACTAATCTTCACAGCGATAATTAGTGTTCAAATACTATGTGTGAGTACGAGCAATACAATTTTACATGGGCTGCATTGAATGGTATATGCTCAACTAGAATATTTCGCACCGCACATGAACAACAAACTAAATAAGCTCCATCATGCATTCCCATCTCTTCATCCGCGTATGAACCGAACCATATATACGAACTGATCAATGTTCGTTTATAATGTATTATTGCCTCCAAAATGCTACATCATAATCATCGAATACATGGAGCAATAATTAAATTGATACATGCATGTCGTAGTAAACTAGTAATTATCATCATCATTAGGCAAATCCATATATAGCACGATATGTAATTAGAGACATTAGCTTATCCAAATTGGCACACAGCAAGTATTTATGATCCGATCGATCAGCTGGCTAGCAGTTGTTGATCTTGGCCTCGTCGGCGTCGCCGAAGCACCTCTTCCAGAACCAGTGGCGGCGCCAGACCCTGTCGACCATCTCGTCGATGGACACGCCCTTGGTCTCCGGCAGCAGCGCGAGGACGAAGACTCCCATGGCGACGATCCAGACGGCGAAGAAGAAGAAGATGTAGGCGCGCATGGAGCACATCATGGAGAGGAACGCCTGCGCGATGAGGAAGGTGAAGAGCATGTTGGAGCTGACGGCGAAGGAGAACCCCGCCGTGCGGGTCTCCAGCGGGAACGTCTCCGACGGGATGAGCCACCCCAGCGGGCCCCACGACCACGCGAAGCTCGAGACGTAGACGCAGATGAGCACGACGATGGACACCGCCCACCCGCGGCTCGGGTTGTTGTCGGCCCTAACGTGCACCAGCATGATCCCGCCGACGGCCGTCTGTGCGACCAGCATCTGGGCGCAGGCCTCGAGGAGGAGCTTGCGACGGCCGACCTTGTCGACGAGCACGATGGAGACGATGGTGGAGATGACGTTGACGCCGCCGGTCACCACGGCGGAGAGGAGGGAGCCGTCGCTCTCGAAGCCCATGGTCTGGAACAGGACCGGCGCGTAGAACATGATGGCGTTGATGCCAGTGAACTGCTGGAACACCTGCATGGCGATGGCGATCACCAGCGGCGGGCGGCTCTCGGGGCGCATGAGGCGACGGTAGGGCCTCTCCTCCTCGCGCAGCGCGGCGGCATGCTCGCACGCGGATCGGATCTCCTCGTACTCGTCGTCCACCTCGGCCGTGCCGCGGATCTTCTCCAGCGTCGCGCGGCCAGCGTCGGCGCGGCCGCGCTCCACGAGGCTGGTCGGGGTCTCGGTGATGACCAGCGAGCCGAGGAACAGCACCGCCGCGGGGGCCGCGGCGCCGCCGAGCGAGTAGCGCCAGCCGACGGGGTGGACGTTGGACGCGAAGTAGTTGACGACGCTGGCGATGAGGATCCCGATAGTGACGTTGAGCTGGAAGAGGATGTTGAGCGCGCCGCGGATGTGCGCCGGCGCGATCTCGGACAGGAAGAGCGGCGCGGCCTGGTTGCCGAACCCGACGCCGACGCCGAGGCAGACGCGGCCGATGATGAGCATGACCAGGTTGACGGCGCCTGCGCAGAGCCCACTGCCGATGAGGAAGAAGACGGAGGCCGCCTGCATGGTGCGCTTCCGGCCGAACCGCGTGCACACCCGCGACGCCACGAAGCTCGCCGCCAGCGCCGCCAGGTACAGCGACGACGTGAAGAGCTGAAGCCGCTGGTCGTCGAACTTGCAGTAGTTGTTCTCCTTGGCGCGGTGCTTCCGCGCGTACACCGCCGGGAAGAACCGCACCAGGAAGTCGTCCATGGCTGTCACCCCGCCTGCATGAATGCACGAACGTCCGATCAGCCGATGATCTATGATCTATCTACCTCGCTGCACTGCACTGTATCAGATAGATAAGATCGATCTACGTGAACATGGCGCGGCCCTTACCGGAAATGCCGATGTCGTAGCCGAACATGAGGCCGCTGGTGGCAGCGATGATGCCACAGATCCAGACGTACCACGTGATCTTCCCCTTGAACTGCCGGTGGCCGGCGCCGGCCTTGGAAACCGCGAAACCCCCGGCCATTTGATCTTGTTGTTGAGCGAGAGAGCCGCCACTAGCTATGAATTCGTGGATGACGAAGCAGTAGGGGGAGATCAGGAGGCAGGCACGTCGACTGCTTAAATAGAGGAGGGATCGGGAGCGGATGGATAAGGCATGCAGATGCGGTGGGGATCGAGTTCGACGTGGCACATCGGGAGGGAAATTAGTTGAACAGATTAAGGATAATATATATTTGTTGTTCGGGTATGAGATCAGAGGTGGTAACTTGTTCAGGTAATGCGATCGGTTCTACCAGCTCTAAGATTTATATATGAATTGGAATTTGTAGAATAAATAAAATTATTTAAACCTCTGTTTTTAATCTAAAATAAATACAAGATGACTCAATAAAGACTCTCAATTAACCAACATCTCTATCTCCAAATATTTTTAAAGCTAGAGATAATCAGCTCTAAAGCTAAAGGTCTGTCAAACAGATAGATATATACAACAGTATGAATCAGAATATATATATGGGTCATACCATACACCTAAAATTGCTCTCGGGGATGCATGTGTACTAAACTAGTCTCTACAAATCTGAGAGATATTTTCCAACAAAAATGTCATACCTCGTAATAATATTCAAAACCTCTCCATAAATTTAAAGCTTTTATAAAGGTATTGCTTTAGATATTTTATTAAGAGGGATTGGAAGATGCCAATTATCCAGATCGAATGTGTGAAAAGAGATGCCCCTTCCAGTTTAAAATATAAGGCATATAATTTTTGCCAGCTTGCTTCAAAATAAAAGGCTTACATGTTTTCTATCTCTTTAATATTCACTATACGATTCGAACATAAGAGTCGTGTCGTACTTCGTACCAAAATGAAGCACCATAAGAGTATGCTGCGCAGAGGGTAAACTACACGATTCGAACATAGGCAGTCGTGCGTACATACAAAGAGGGATAGGTCATTTATAGGTTTGTTGAGAAGTTGTCAATGGCGTGAACTTCAACGAGTCGTTGTAACGACAGGTGACGCCGGTATTTGAGGGAGCAAATTAGGGATTTTAAAAACTAATTAGTGTAGAACCAAGATAAATTTAAATCAAATACTATCTAAACGTGCTCTAGTTCTATCACAGTTTATATTTTACTACTTTAAAAATAGTTATGAGTATTTTTGTGCCAAATAAAACCAAACGTTTGCATATCGATATAATCCAGCATATTCTTGAATTTTTTAAATAATATTATGGTATTGGAAATTATAAAAATAATAGTAAAAATCGCAAAATTGTAAGAATAGGTACATGTTGGCACGTGCAGTGCCAGTATCCTACATAGCAGTGGGCCCAGGTTCTGTTGGCATGCATGTGGAGCTGAAAAGACTTGTCAGCATTCCGTGTGCCGATAGATCCTCGGGTGGACACCGATACTTGCTTTTTAGTAATATTATTTTTTATTTGGTAAGAATTATTTAATGAGGCACAGAAAGAGTAAAAGTCAGTGTTCATCAATATGGCCGTGTTAGGCATATGTTGGTACTAAATAATACCGCTTTTAATATTGAAATGTTAAAATTCGCGAAGCATCACATGCCATACACCGACTATAACAAAAATAGTGGCATGTTTGAAACATTTTTCATTGCATCTTAGGCATGTGCCGATGAAACACCTAACATGCATTAGAGAATTTAAATGAGCCACATACATAAAGTAAAGAAGACATTGGCATGTATGGTACAATACCGATTCTAAAGCGATTACTACTGACACTCTATTGAGTGCAGTATGGGTATTTTCCCTTCCTCACCACCTCAGGTCCAGGTCCACGAGTCTGACATGCCCTCTCGCATTTCTGCTCTCTATCTGCCTCACTCACCTTCGTTTTGAGACGGTTCTGCTCATTTATCCTCTTCTGCTCTTTCTCCTATAGACATTTGAGGGTTGCCTCTCTCCTCTCATCGGTTTCCATTTCATGGAATCGTCTCCATGCCGCCTGATGTTGAGTGTGCACGAGGAAAACATCTGCTTCCCTCTGCTCATTATCAATCCACTGTATGAAGTCGTATAGTGGTGGCGGAGACTAGCAAATAAGGAAAAATTCGTAAGTGGTAAACGGCAGATAATTGTGTTTAGTTCTGCAATATGTGAGTACCTGACTGCAGTAGCCACCACGGATGCTGCCCTCCCGGTGGGTCATCCTCGTAGTTGGAGCACATGAAGAACCTTCTGTCGTAGGTGTTCGAGAAGTCTTTGGACTTCCTAACCCTAAATAGGTCTCTACACCAGCACATCAGAACTTCGACCCTAGCAAGCAAAAGATCTATCATTGAATTCTTCAGACGAGGATCAGAGGCCATTTTGGTAAGAGGAGAAGGCTTTGGTTTATTGGGACAAGTTACCTCATAGGTAGCTATTTATACAAAAAATCAGTGTTGGTTCATGGACCGAGTCCGTGGAGATTTCGCTTGAAAACCTGAGTCTAAAAAGGCTACTTCCGAAAAGGCTACATCTAAAAAGTATACATCTTAAAAGCCTACCTCTAAAAAGACATCTGAAAAGACTACATCTAAAAAGGCTACTTCTGAAAAGCCATCAAGTCTAAAAAGCCTACGTCTGAAAGGGCTATATCTTAAATCGTTCGATTAGGGTTAAACATTATGATTAGCATTGTATGTAAGGCTTAATGGAAATGTTAGCATAATTAATTCACAATAGTGCATCTATAAAAGAGTTCACAAAGTTTGAAGCATAGGCACAATGAAACAATGGATGCTAGAGGCGGGAGAGAGAGAGAGAGAGAGAGAGAGAGAGAGAGAGAGAGAGAGAGAACTAGAGCGTCTACTAGCGCGGGAAGGGCACTGGTGATATGGCTAGATTCCTTTGGTCCCAATGCATATGAGGAGCCACTCGAGAACCTCCCTTTGCAGGGGAAGAGTGAGTTTTGGCCACCCATCATTTGAGGACTTACGAGCACCCAAAAGAGGAGTGGCCGAAGTGCTCCCATAGATACGACTACGTTGTGCATTTGTATGATGGTAGCATTAATGGAGGTTGTCGATTCTTCCAATGTCCTCTTGGAAGGGTGAGATTGCCAACAAGTTCAATATCGTATTGTACGACATTTTAGTCTTTAATTTCTATGTACTTGCACGAGTCCGACGATGACGACAACTACCACTACACGAGATGAGTCAATCCTCCCGTTAAACAGAACATCCAGAAGTACATCCATCACCGGCACAACCGTATCTTCAACCTGTAGCATGAGGTTGATGCTATTCCAATCCCTCCATAGGAGGATGAGCTGATCATCCACATCGACGATCCTTCCATATGCATCGATCCTTGGTGCCCATGCCCATGTCACAAAAAGTTTCCTCCTCCATCACCACTACCATCAGAGAAATATGGTGATGGGGGATGCTATGAGTCAGGAGAGTCTTCACAGTTCATTCTAAGTCAGTTTATCTAGAAGCAATATATCTCGAATGTGTTGCATTAGCCTTGTGTTATTTACTGTGTTGTTTGTAATTGAATAAATTGTACCCTGTCATGTAATGTTTTATTCTGGTTGCACGTGTAATAGTAGTAGGGTTTGTAATGAGAAGTGTTTTAATTTAGAAAGTTGGAAGTGAAAAATTTATTACCTAACAGGACAACACGCTGATATAAATTTTGAAAGTGGACACGATTGCACGATACTATGCTTTGAGATGGAATAAGAACACAGGTAATAAACACATGGCTGATAACATAGTAGCGACATAAACATCATACATGACACGACAACCACATAATACAAATAATATAAACATGTCCAAGTAATGTCTAATGGTGCAGTCAAGGGGTGTCGCCATAGCCACGGGCACGCTCGTCGACCTACGCCAGCCAACTACTCTGCGACGCACGTGGTCGGTGGAGTACATTAGGGGCTCACGTGCAGGGTGGCAAGGCTTTTCAACATCTACAGGGGTGGTAGGGTCGGATTGCGACGGCTACGTTGGTAGAGGTGCCCCCGCTGTCTGCGATGGACCCTCCTTATCGGGCGTGACGGTGAACCAGTCGTCTGGTAAGGAGTGCATCGAGCCAGACGCAGTGTTGAAGGAGGCTAGAACTGTTGCATGGTACCACCATGTCGAATTTCATCCATCACATAATAATTAAATTATAAGTTGCAATCCCAAGTTATCAAATTGAGAGTGACAGACCTGGAATTGTACCACCCGAATGGAAACTAGGAATCGACATGTAGCGCACAAGTGGTGGCTGAGACGATGTTTGTTCCATGTAGAAGTGTGGTGCCATAACCTGAGCTCGTGCCAAAGACCTCGTGTGTGTGCTAGGCTCAACGACGTCTGGTAACCTCTGGCATGAAGCTCATCGAACCCCATCGAGGTAATGACGTTCGAGCCGACACAGATCAGCCATTAGCTCGAATGGGTCAACCCAAAGTGGGACTGACTCCCAGCAGTCCACGAAGTCTAGTAGCTCTGTGCCGATGTCCCTACACGTGTCCGATTTCAATGCATGAGAGAACACATTTAATATAAGAATGCAAGTTGGTAGAATATAACAAGCCTCACGTACCATGGTGTGATATGCCGCCACCAAATCTGTAGTGGAAGTGTCAGTGATCTCCAGCTCATGCTACAGTGGCTCCCGAAGGCACTGGGGTGCACATAACCCACGTCGCTGCATGGAACCAGCGCAAAGTATGCGTACTCTGTCATAGGGTCATAAGCGCCACTGGGGATGTGGACGTCTGCAGCCGTGTCCACCCACTGCTCCACCCACGGCTGCATCTTAACCATCCAGGTTGCATCGTACGTGATGCCTTGACCCTTACTCTTCATCCTGCAAGACAAATACCATTACGGAACTAAAAACATGATTAGTAAAACACTTGTAACAAGAAATACTTACAAGTGAGTGATGTCCATCGGTCGTCGTTGTAGGGGAAAGTGCTGGTGATACCCGAACTGCCTATAGACTATATCCGTGTAGTAGGGCTCCACTATGACGTGAAGACTAGTCGTTGCCTTGTAAACCAAAGAGCTTGATCCATGTGGCACAAGTCGGAGAGGCCAAGAGGCGCGTCCGTCATGACCATGTCATGGTCATAAGGTGTCCAGCGCACCCTATCCGTCTATAGCTGGTCGAATGTCGCAAAGAACTGAGGGTATGAAGCATGTGTCGTCGCTGTCACCCACCTCAGCTGCATGAAAAAGTAAAGTATCAGGCATATACGTGTAATGAAAGAATGGTACTTAAAAGAAATATGTTAACTTGTATTACTTACGTCGCGCTTGCACCAGAGTAAACCCATCACAAGGCCGTCCACTGTGTCGTGCATGCCAAACTCGCTGGGAAAGTAGAAAGAACCGTCATACTCATCGTATGACCTCAGCTACAGGAGGCCTATATCGAAGCACTCATACGACCACAGGTTGAGGAGCAATGCACAACCTGTGATCGATGCTTAGACACTGCTACTACAGTAGGCCTCGCACAATGGCCGATATGTTTGTGCTAGGAACATAGAGCCCTAACTGTACTGAGGGACATGCTCCAGGGGGCCATCCACAATATGCTACGCAAAGAAGACGAACCGTTTGTCTACGGTGTCCCAGTGTGTGCTGGTGAAGAGGACCCACCAGAATAGCCCCAGCAGGTATGCCTCTGGGTGCCATCGCACTCTCCAATCCTCTGAGTCAGGTGTGAGGTGGTCCGCCTGGAACTACTCGAGCTAGGCCTTTGACGGGACATGCTTTGAGTTGAAGCCCACCTGCTCTGGCCATTGACTCTCTGGGATGACTCTGTTGAATCTAGCAAGCAGCTTGTCCCTTCACCCGACATGCAAGTCAGGCCCGTACACTGCAGTCCCTGTTAAGGGCAAACCTAGTAGCATAAAGACATCCTGCAGTATGATAGTCATCTCACCTATGTGCAGGTGAAAAGTATGTGTCCCTAGCCTCCAGCAGTTGACAAGTGCAGGTAGCAGTGCCTGGTCAAGGGAAATCTGGGTGCCCAGTCCCTAGCTAGTCGAGAAGATGCACCAACAGAAGGAGGCCCGATGCCCTCAACGTAAGAAAAAATAAAGAATGAGAGCAAAATATCGAGGGATTTAGAACAATAAACATATAATGAACAAACTTATTACCTCGGAATCCAACGCTGGTCAGGCCTCTAGAAGTGGTCTGGAATACGTAGACGCAAGGTGGGGTATAGCTCAATGCCCTCCAAGTGTGTTCGATGCATCGTATCGATCACCGGGTCGATGAGCTCCATACCTAGAAGTAAAAAAGATTCTACTCCATAACATAATGAAATATGAGAAGCACATAATATTGAAATGCAGAACATGCAAAATAAAAATTAAACTCTAATGAAATAAAACTTGAAGAATAATGCATAAATCAAACACATTATTAGGAGGAAAGCATCATATAGTACAATAAAATATGAATAATTACAATAGTTCGTAATATTACAACACATAGTTAGATAGTCTGAATATTACATAATACAACATGGTCAAAATATTACAATAAGGTCCAAATATTACACCACATATAATACATAATACAATATGGTCCAAATACTATATGTCCAAATATTACATGACATATTCAGGTTGTTCGATACTCCAAATAATACATAATAAAACACGGTCCACAACCAACTATCCGTAGACTCGCGTTCGATGAATGCAAATGCCAAAGACACAACATGGTTCTCACCATCTACCCCAATAGTTGTGAGTATCTGCCACCTGTATTTGCCTGTGAGGAACATCCTGTCCATGCAAATCACCAGCTGGCATTGTCAGAATGCTTCGATCATATAGCCGAATGACTAGAACAATCGCTGAAGGACTCGATCTCTATATTGATTAACAAAATTATGACTAACAATACATGTGCCCAGGTTCCTCCCTTGAATAACCTATAGCAATGAAGATAGGTTGTGGTATGAATCCTTATATATTTCAAACCTCTTCTCTAACACCTTATGTTTTGCTCTCCATGCCATATTATACAAAATCTCGTACCCAAATCTGTTGTCGATAGCATGCATAATTTCAAACGGAGACATACTAGTATTCTTCACAATATCTGGATACATCTCCTTTGCAACAAAATCAGCGGTCATGTTTCTTTGTGCGCGCAGAAGTCGGCTCAAGTTGCAAGTATGCGACTTAACAATGGACGCTACCCATACAGTATCACACCTCGGAAGAATCCATGGACTCACCATGCGCAACCTTCAGCTAAACATTTGACATCGTATGTCTGAGGATTGGAAATTACCACCTTGAACTCCCTCTTCTCCAAGAAATGCCATATCTTCACTGCATGCTGCAAATGGACCTTGTCGTGAAACATTTGGCCTTTGGTCACCACGATGGAATCGTACTGTCATGAAAACTCATGTCCATCGTTCACCGTCAACTTCTCCAATGCAAAATTCAACCATTCTTCCAGAATTCTAGCACCTGAGTCCACAAATATGTGGAACTCATCGTCATCAACCTCCATCTGGTCCACAAGTGCCTTGTCCTGCTCCCCCTGATTAGCAAGCATCATGGCCCTATTATCTTCCCTGTCGTTACGTTTTTCTCTTGTTGTCTCTACCTCAATCAGTGCCCTAGTCCGCAAGGGAACCTTCAGAACCACACTCTTCTGCTCCTCCTCATCAACAATATTTTCACCAATAGCTTCTACAATGCTAGGGCCGGCTTCTATCGAACCAAGATCGCTCGCTTCTACAATGATGCAGTGGGGAAAACCCCATCTCAACCCCAATTAATAACACAAATTGTTGCTATTGCTTCAAAAATGTAAGCTCCCACTACCACCCGGTTTCTCAATGTCTAGGAATCAGAATCTTCACCATCGGCTGCTGATGTGCCAGACTAAGTTGCAGCAAATTATATAGCCAACCTAACACTTGGGCCAACCTCATCTCTCCTAAACTATTTAATTCTGTGTCCACATATTGGAAGTTACACAAATCCAACCCATACAATGCATGACATATTCATGGCAATAAAAAACCTTGAACCCCACTACAGTCGACATTCCTGATTCAACAATCATACTATACTCTATTAGTTTAAATAATTGTAATGACAGTACAACATCTACGATAACAAAATCTATTCAACCTCAATAGTATTCTACATAACCATCAAATATGACCGCTAATATACCCTTTTTATTGACACTATACCATCCAAAATGTAATGCTGACAAAAAAACTACTCCATTTCTATTCTACATATCCTACAACTATAGAATATTTCTACTATATATTCATAACAATTCGACTTCAAACTATTCTAGATTGTCTAACAATTGTAAATATTTTTTAACTACATACATTATCTAAATAATGTAGATTCACAATCTACTTCTAACTACTATAATAAGAAAATATCTACCTAACTATACTAGTTTTCTAACTACTGAAAAATTCCGAACTACGTATGCTCTATACTAAATTATCTATTGTACTCTATTCTAATTTTTCCTACTCTACATTCCAAGTGAATCTAATTTTTTTCCTACCATTTGAAATATAATGCAAAAATCCATAATAATTCAATTGTACAATTCCTACATCGACGAAAAATGTGTATGTCTAATCATATCAAATTTTCCAAGTCTAAATTCCTACAACTTCTACATCCACAACATTAAATAATCTATTTTAACTCTAAATTACCAAATTATTCGAACTTTTCCAAATATTCTACATTTCCTAAATTATCTACTCTACTATAGATTTCTCTAATATTTTCTAACTATTTTCCTACTGTTTTTCTAAGTATTTCTAATTTTCCTAACTACTCCTATTTCTCAATATTTTCTACTGTTTTTCTAAGTATTTCTATTTTTTTCTAACTATTCCTAATTTCTAACTATTTCCTCCTATGTTTTTCAATATCCCTAATGTTTTTAATTATTCCTAATTTCCTACTATTTTCTAACTATTTCTAATTTTCTAGCTATTCCTACATTTCAACTATTCCTAATTTCTAACTCTTTCTAAAGACAAGCAAGAAAAAAAAATCATCGGTGCTCACCGGCCCACCGCGCGTCGCCTTGCTACTGTGCCTACCTGGCCGCCTCCGCTGTTCGTCACCTCGCGCTTGAGCTCTCTGCTAAATGGGTCAAGCGTGAGAAGAGGAATTTACAGTCAAGGAATAAATACAGGCTTGAACGTGGCACCTGTCGACACTCCAAAAAAGCCTTCATGGTACCCTCGTTTTGCCGGGCCCATGACCTGTTGACACATGGAGTACTGACAGTATCTTAGGCTCATTGCCACGTAGGATGTCAGCACTCCGCGTGCCGATAATTTTATGAATTTAACTATTATTTTTGTAATTTTCCAATAACATAATATTTAAAAAAAAATCAAGTTTGTTCAGGAGAGTGT
Source organism: Phragmites australis (assembly GCF_958298935.1). Lineage (NCBI taxonomy): Eukaryota > Viridiplantae > Streptophyta > Magnoliopsida > Poales > Poaceae > Phragmites > Phragmites australis. The sequence goes on from NC_084934.1 coordinate 7,748,946, forward strand.
GGTAGTAAGTTTTATGTTGCTTTTGGGTGGCTTGGGACAATGAGAGTGGAATGATGTGTTTTATGTTGAGTCGAACAGGACTTGAAGAAAGAAGAGTGAGGAAATAATTAAGGGCATTTACCGTTGAGGGATTTTTTTTTTTTTTTTGTCGTCGTCAAGAGGTAGCTTCGCTTATTTGACACTCGTAACATTGCATTCGCTTATTTTTCACTCAGAACCAGGATTCTTTGATTATCTTACCATTATCACATTTTTAAGTCATTTTCATTTCCTTTTTCCCTCTGGGACCAAGTAAAATGACATAATTTCCCCTGGCCGAACCATACGCGTCTGACTGGGTTGAAACAGATCCGCTCTTCGCCGACTCGAGATCAGCCGCTTGCCTCCTCTCCCACTTTGGTGATATCCGGCACCCGACCACCGGCTGTCCCTCCTCTCCTCCTGCTGCCTGCCCCTCCCCACACCATTGTAATCATCATTCTGTGCGGTTGACCCACCATTCAGAAATATAGCATGAAGAAAAGAATAGATTTGGACGACATTGGAGGATGTTATAAATTAAGCGTGATATATTAGAATACTGCACGGATTGATTGCTCAGCAGGCTGGTCTAATACAATTTTGTATCACTACCAAGGAATTTTTGCTATTGCCACATAATATATTGCAACCACACAAAACGTCAATTATATTTCCACGAATATTAATTGTTACTTCGTTCGTGATACAAAGTGTCGCAGATCTCAACTACTGAAGGTTCGGTTGGCCACTCTGCGCATCATTGCTAGCTTGCCACACTCGCACCCTCTACCTAAATCTGATGAAATCAATGCCGTCTGTTGTGAACGTGAAGATTAAATCAAAGCCGTTATAACTCGGCTACACGGTAGATAGATGGCTACATGTTTTTTTTTCTCCGATTAACTTAGTAATTTCCTTAGATTTGGTGATTGGTATAGGTATAAATAGATAGATTGATACTCAATCAAGATAGATGGGTTATAGATGGTGATTGGTATGGTAAGGAAAACAAAGAAGGTAGTATCTGAGTTCCTGAAAATTTGCTGGTACGATTGTAAGTGTATGCAGTTCTGCTTTCACCAAGGTCTGCTGCTAATACACGTCACTTCTGCGCAGCTGCTACCACCAACGCAGCTTCTCGGCCTGCACCTGACTACCCGTCCTCCTCGTCCCGACGCGGCATCTCATCGAATAGGGTCCGCATGAACGAGGATCTACTGATATCACACGTCGTCATTGATGCATGTAGTTAGACTCATATGTTAATAATAAAGTCATTGTGATATTGATGTTAGAATCTGAATCTGATACCATACTCATGTATAGGCCCGGCACCGGCACCGGCACACTTACAACTGTGCGGCATCTTCATCTTCTTGTTCCTGTCGTCGCCGGTCGCACGGTGGAAGTGGAACACTCCCATGAGGTACCTCCATGGCGACATGCGGCGGCGGCGGTGGAGCACGAGGGCGAGTCTGTTCTTGGGCCTCCGCGTCGAGGTCGTCCGGAGCCATGAGGCCCACGACGCGACGCCATGCTCATGGAAGGTCCAGAGTCCAGTCTCCCGCGTCCCGAGACGGCGCATCGAGGAGCCGGGCGCTCCTCAGACAGCGCGCGGGACACGGGGCTTGGCTTTGCCCGCAGCTGTGCTCCAGCGAACGATCACCACGGCCGGAGCTGTGGCGTGGCCGGTCCCTGTCATCAGTGTGTCAAGTACTACCGGTCACCACGCCGTGCTGCAGCGTCCGGCGTGTCAGCCACAGACGATCGGCAGGGACCAAGGGCAATCCGCCGCTCTCCATTCTGATGGTGCCGCCGCGGCACCTCTCGACGAGCGGTTGGCGGCGACGCGGGTAAGGACACGTTCTAACAGGGATCCAGGGATGCATACTTGTCCCTGTGGTACTTCTGGCATGGATACCAGAACGAATCAAATGGAAGAACAATTTGAATTGAACTTGAATTGTTCACATCTCCAAATCATCGCACGAATCTGTCTCAACATTTCAACAAAAAAACTCGACATTTACTATATCGAAGCAGTATTATACAAACCAACTTGTTTATGCTACTAGCTTAGGACAAGGAAAAGGATTTCGAATTGTCAGTTCAAGAAGAGCACAAGCACCCTAGTGACAAACACATGGATCAGAAGCTCACAAAGCAAAACAACTGAACAAAGAGAAGGTTAACAGTTAACACATTTCACTATTTCTTCTCTTCCCACAGGAACACTCCCATGTTTTTCTTGATTTCAGATTTCTCCCACAGACAGCTTAACAGTTTACTCCCATGTTTTTCTTGATTTCAGATTTCCCATTCTGCTTCTATCAAGTGCTTCCTATCTTTCTCGCTCTGAAAATCTACACAAGGAACTTAGAAACACAACGCTGAACAAAGAGGGGGGGGGGGGGGTATTTTCGGAGCTTACAAAAATTAGCTACTACCTGAAATGTGCTCCAAGGGCTCATTCTGACAGAGGCTTCCGAGCCAAAAAGAAGTACATCGGCGTGAAGATTTCCTTCCTGTAGTTATTATCCACATTAGAATGTACACATACAGTAGTAACAGAAAGGGAAATAAAAGAAAAATGTAAACGATAGTACTAGAGTTACTGAAATTGTTGCTATGCAACTCTGCTTTCTGGTTCAGAGGTAGACTTACTTGCCACCTTCTACAAGACCTTCAGCAGCCTTCTCTAAGAAATTAGAGACCCTCTGACTGCCTTCTGGAGCAAGACCAACGTATTCCAATGCCTTGACCTGAACAATATCAACAAGAGGCTCTCAGTGCCAAGTTTCACCACCTATGTGCACCTACTTGGAGACTCAGTACATGATGATTGATGGAATCAACTTCTCCTTTGATGGAAGACATGGTCAGTAAAGCATTTACTATCCCCTAATTGTTATTCCCTACTTGCCGTTTTGGAGACATAGCAATTGTATGGCTAACTAAGCTTTTCAACCTCATTTTTTGGGCAAACAAGATGCCCGAAGAATGGAGGCGGAGTATATTAGTACCAATCTTCAAGAATAAGGAGGATATTCAAAGTTGTACTAATTACCGTGGGATTAAGCTGATGAGTCATACGATGAAGCTATGGGAGAGAGTCATTGAACACCGCTTACGAAGAATGACAAGCGTGACCAAAAATCAGTTTGGTTTCATGCCTGGGAGGTCGACCATGGAAGCTATCTTCTTGGTACGACAACTTATGGAGAGATACAGGGAGCAAAAGAAGGACTTGCATATGGTGTTCATTGACTTAGAGAAGGCCTACGATAAGATACCGCGGAATGTTATGTGGTGGGCCTTGGAGAAGCACAAAGTCCCAACAAAGTATATTACCCTTATCAAGGATATGTACGATAATGTTGTGACAAGTGTTCGGACAAGCGATGGTGACACCAATGATTTTCCAATTAGAATAGGACTGCACCAAGGGTCAGCTTTGAGCCCTTATCTTTTTGCTTTGGTGATGGATGAGGTCACAAGGGATATACAAGGTGATATCCCATGGTGTATGCTCTTTGCAGACGATGTGGTGCTAGTCGACGATAGTCGGACAGGGGTAAATAGAAAGTTGGAGCTGTGGAGACAGACCTTGGAGTCGAAGGGTTTTAGGCTTAGTAGAACTAAAACTGAATACATGAGGTGCGATTTTAGTACTACTAGGCACGAGGAGGATGAGGTTTGCCTTGACGGGCAGGTGATACCTCAGAAGGATACCTTTCGATATTTAGGGTCGATGCTGCAGAAGGATGGTGAAATCGATGAAGATGTGAGCCATCGAATCAAAGCCAGATGGATGAAGTGGCGCCAAGCTTCCAGCGTCCTCTGCGACAAGAGAGTACCACAGAAGCTAAAAGGCAGGTTCTATAGGACGACAATTAGACCTGCGATGTTGTATGGCGCAGAATGTTGGCCAACTAAAAAGCGACATATCCAACAGTTGAGTGTAGCAGAGATGCGCATGCTGAGATGGATGTGTGGCCACACAAGAAAGGATCGGGTTCGGAATGATGACATACGTGATAGAGTTGGTGTAGCACCAATTGAAGAGAAGCTTGTCCAACATCGTTTGAGATGGTTTGGGCATATACAACGCAGGCCCTCAGAAACGCATGTACATAGCGGAAGAATAAAGCGTGTGGATAATGTCAAGAGAGGTCGAGGTAGACCAAACTTGACATGGGAGGAGTCTGTAAAGAGGGATCTGAAAGACTGGAATATCACCAAAGAACTAGCCATAGATAGGGGTGCGTGGAAGTTAGCTATCCAAGTGCCAGAGCCATGACTAGACTTGCAAGATCTTATGGGTTTCATCTCCAGCCTACCCCAACTTGTTTGGGACTGAAAGGCTTTGTTGTTGTTGTTGTTGTACTTGCCGTTTTGGGTAAGGTTCGGTGAAACCTTTAAAACTTTGACTATCAATAACTTTTAAAATATTTAATGTGGAAACATAAAAATCATATGTGTAGATTTGTCTTGAAAATACTGTCATAATATCATAAATTTATTGGATTTTATAAATGTATTATAGTAGAAAATAGTGGTCAAAGGTGTAATGTCCAAAACAATACGCATCTTTTACTAGAGGGAGTAGTTGTCATCCTAGGAGAGAATAATGACTTGGTTTGATTGTGCAGAACAAAATGGATAGTACAACTAACAAATGAAATATCTTAAAAGATGAACTATATATTGGCCTCACCAATGTGCGAGTAATCATACGTCCCACAGAAGTCAATCGGAAGCTACTCAAGGAAAATCGGCTTGGATCCAAGGGCAAGAACCAAGGCACTGGGGAATCTTCAGCAAGATCCTTATCCCAAACAACCTGCATGAAGAAAAAGACTTGAACATCTATACCCATTCGATAAGCTTTGAAACTACATCATATCAAGAAGATAATAACTGTAGTATATGCTTTGTCAGCAGCATATTTGCCCCTAGGTAAATCCTAGCAGAACATGATCAGCAAACAGGGAAAAGCATATGTCTATCTTACCTCAAACCCAGCATCTTTTACTGCCTGAAGACATTGCCGAGTGCTTCTGATATCTGGCAGGCCATTGCCCAGCTCAATTTCATCCTTAATCCTTTTATGGGTTGCATTGTTTGGATCATAGTGATCAGTAATGCACCACTCATATACAGCAAAGCACTGACCAGGCTTCAACACACGATAGATCTCCTTATAGCAGCCAACCTTTGCAACAAAAAGAACAATTCAGTTTTCCATTACAAAAAGGGATAAAAATCGATGATACATCTTAGTACAGAAGTGACAGTCTGAAAAATTGAAATCTTACTGGATCGGGTGCATGACATGTCGCCTCAATGGCATAAACAGCATCAAAAGTGTTGTCAGAGAACGGAGTCTTCATGAAGTCTGCCTGTATTATAGACCAATATGTGGACAATATAAGTCTCTGAACTTCATCTAAAAGAATCAACCTTGTAACATCTTTATACATACATGCAAATGCATAGAGCCGTTAGTGTAACAATGCTTGTTTGCCAAGACAAAAGATAATTAAAAGAGCAGCAACGCAAATTGAAGAGGTTAACCAAAAAGAAATGTGATCTTGAGGATAAGGCAACTATACCTTGACAAAATCACAAGTTCCACTAACCCCTGCCAACCGATTGAGCTCCTGAATATTGAAATATCATGTTATAAGAGCAACATGATAACTAGTGTGACAATGAAAGCTGTTAATTTAACATATGTTGTTTGAAAAAACCTTTCCCCTGGATATCTGGTATTCATTGTTGTTCAATCCAGTAAGTGAAGTTGAGCTGCAGTAAACCATTGCATGATTCAGTTGACTATGGTGCTTCCCCTACTGTTTTCCCCGTCAAAAAAAAAAAAAAAAGGTTGACTATGGTGTTTTAGCAGAAAATGAATGGATAATGATATGAAAGAAGGTAGTGATCTAAATAAACAATGAGCATGTTTTGTTTTCTTCTTCCCCAAAGAGAAAGCACTTCCCCAAAGTAAATTCACCACAAGTGCCGATTTTTATTTGACAAAGATTAATCAACTCTTATACATTGGCTACATATTTTAAAAAACAGAGGACATCACAATTCACAAGATTAAAGAACTTTGGCCCAAGGATCATACCTAAATCTTGCAATTTCTCTTAATGGTCCACCTATTCCACAGCCCACATCTAAAACCTGCAGTTAAGAAATAAAAAACACACATCCTCTAGTTATAACAAGAGCAGAAGAAACAATTCTGGCATAGATTTCAATAGGACAACTGACCTTCATTCCTGGTTTCAATCCAAGCTGCAGGGCAAGAAAATGCTCATGTCGCTTGATGCTTTCACGTAAGGACTCTCCGTTCCATCTAACATATTAAGTATAGTTGAATTACCACGACCAGTGACTAGCATAGCCTATGTTACTTTTTCCAGTTCCTTTAGAATAGGAAACAAGCTATTTTTGTTCTGACAAATGACAGACAAGCAATTTACTCTTTCAGCAAGGGAGTCCACACCTGTGAGCGAAGTGGAAAGATTCACCCCAACCATACTCATAGAAGCTAGTGGCAAGATCATAATATTTATTAACCTGATAAAGCATAAAGACATCAGCTGCTGATATTTATCTTATTTCCAGTACATAAGAAAATTTAAGAAGCAAACAGCTTCTCACTCCAACGCTGTTGTCATTTATCATGTGGTAATGCAGAACAGCAAACACGTTTCAGCACCATTTATCAGTTATACTAAAGATGGCTTTCTGCCCATATTTTATTTATTTTTCGAATAACCTATATCCTCAAGGGAACCTAGTCAAGCAGAACTGCAATCTGAGAAACTTTTAGGTTGCAGTGCTGCAGCTAACTAAGAGTTATAGTACAATTCGAGTAGGGGCATCAAATTTACAAAAATTTAAATGTTCTCTTCGAAACAAGAAGATTATATTACCATATCAGTGTAGTTGGACTTTCTTGCTTCCTCCTTCCCTCCATAATATCCATGATATTTTTCATACCTGTAAAATAATTTTACTTCAAAAAATCAGAGTAAATAAACATGATTAATGGATGAGTCTTTTCTTGGAAAGGGGATGAAGATAAGCATCCTAATGAACCAGGATGCTAATTCAATTCAGCAGCTTCTACAGTATGTTCATGCAAAGGAGAAAAATGAATAACTTGATGGATCCTTAATGGTATGCACTATATGAAAGGACAGTTAACAAGAACATGTGGTGGACTGAATTGACATGGACCGGAAGCTATGCTAATAATGTTCCCTTCGGCAGTTTCTGCAGTACAGTACTATGTGCAATATGAATGGAACAGTTCACTCAGATAGTGACATGGGAATAGCTGACAGGTCAGCACATATCAAGATCTAACATAGATATCAAATGCTTGTTTAAATGTTGTGATAAGGCACACGATTCTTAACACTTGCACCCCGAAAAAAAGAAGAAAAAAGGGTGAAAGGGGAATTGAATTTTTGGATACATCTTGAAAGGTTACACTAATTAGTAACAAATACATCTTTAAAATAAAAAATAAAAAGACCTAGTCACAAACATCTGCCAGCTAGAAAAGAGCATGCTAGGGAAAGCAAAGACAGAACACAGATATCAAACATCTTCTAAACAATTGATCCTACAAGACACAGACACAAAAAAGTATTTCCTTTTCTTTTATTTTAGACTATTGTAGACCTGCAAAGTACTGCACATTACACAAAGGATGCTTGGAAATCTGAATCTATAGAGCACAAAAGAAACGGCAATTATTTATGGATGTAAGCTAAGAATCAACTCCTCAGTTTTACTTAATTCCCAAAAGGACAAACATCATCAGGAGCTTAACAAAATTCAAACAACAAAGATCGTGCCACCCGCAAAGAAAGCTGCTGAGATTCGGATACAAACTCATCGACGGCCGACTTGACTTCTTCCTTGTCGATCTTCCCTCCAAGGCCAGATGCAAGATCCAGTGCTCCCGTCTTCGACATTGTGTACTCCGCCGCCGCCGCGATCAATGGAAGTCACCTGCAATATTGCTGGCAGAGCTCAGAGACCTCCCGTAGGGGCGGATCCGCCTCCCCGCGCCCGCGCGGTGGCAGATCTGCCACCCTGAGCGAAGCGATGAGAGCGCTGAAGACGTACCGTTGCGATCGACAGAAGGGCAGAAGGCACAACAGCAGACCTGGAGAGCGCCGCCGAGGTCGGATATTAATAGCGCGGCCTCTAGCTGTTCGATATGGTGTGGATGGTTTACATATGTTCCTATTTTTCATATGATACATAGCGACATCTTAGGTCACTCTTCTGCTGTTATCATAGTTTGCCTACATGCATGTAAGTTGGAAGTGACCTTTCATTTATCTACAGGCTGATGATGATATTCCGTGTCCTCTTCTACTGCAAATATATATTTTCGCTCGTGCCAGTTTATATTAGAAGTGATGTTTCAATATCGCCCTGTTTAATTTATGTTGAGAGTAACATCTCAATCTCCTCTTCCCATCCTACGCTAAAAGAGACGATATTGATCTTGAATGAAATAATGTTTAAGAGGCATATACTAATATCTATTATTAAGCAAAAAAATAAACATATTAAATCTGTCAAATGTATTCAGGCTAAATGTATCACATGTAACCTGGCCACAAAATGTATCATATGACGCCAATTGGATATATCAATGAGTAAATAGCTAAAAACAAGTTAATCATGGAATGAAATGCATGATTGAAGTGCTCACCTTTAGAAGCGACAACTGGCTTATTAGGTGGATATATAGCTACATCTCCACTAATGATGGCTACTGTATGAAAAATGACATATCAAGTTGTAGCTTTTTGCTTGGCACCTATCCATCACTATCATAAACATTGGGTTCCCACTATTCGTTGGTAGCAGACAATGGGTATTCTATCCATTGAAAATGACATATCAATGCACGGACATTAAATGCTCTAGCCATGTGTTTGTTATTTTTAAGTGTTGATGGAGGTTTGGTGCATACAGGATAGTTAATAACACAAATGCAAACTATAATATAATAAGATTATTGCTCATGAGGCAAGTTAATCTCAAAGACATATGGCATTGCATCACAGTGATATGTGATGTGCAACTTCATTATTCATTAGCAAATATGCATTATTGTCTTTAGAATGTGCAATGTGCAAGACCAATGTGTATGGATGCAGCGTTGGGTCATGTCATGTTAAATTATTGCGGTGGTCTAACTTTTCTATTACTTTTTTGTCACGTTCCTGTTGGTAGTGCAATCCTATGTGCTTCTCCTGCTTATATAATCAAGGTGTTGCCTTAGTTCCATCACGCCTCCAACCCACCGTTGCTTACGTTGTGTGCTTTCTATAGTGCATGCTCATTCTAGCTCAGGGCATATATTAGAAGACTTGATAATTGTGAGTTCCGCCCATTCTAGCTCAATGAGGCTCTAATTATGTGGGGGAACCATTCAAATAATATTCTAATTAATTATTAGGAGAATCATTATTCATAATCACAACCTCGATGATTAACCAAAATATCATCCCGGTAGTCCTGGCACATGTTTTGTGCCCAAGGATCGAAACACATACCTTCTAATATGTACATCACAACATAGCTTAATAAAGAGCGAGTAATAAACATTTATATTATAAGTATTAAGTATGCAAATGATTTCAACAAGTTACAACAAAAGCGAGCTAGGAGGAGACCAAACCCCTCAACTTCTAACCACAAAAGAACTACGCAGTGGAAAGTTAAACTTATGAACAACAAAAGAAAACGGCGCCACATGCCCTTAGGTACCGTTTCAACACGTCACCTTCAGAGTAAGATGCATTACTCTTACCCGCCACCTTAAATGGCAGACACGAAGTAGCAAAAAACAGCCTCTTCTCCAACAGGAGGAGCACCTGAAAGAGCAGGCATGAGTACGAAGGTACTCGCAAGACTTGAACCATATAGAGCACATATACATAGCTCGACTCTAAGGATTATGCATTGATCATTAGTAAGGATGAGCCACAGGTTAGGTAAAACATATGTACTAAGCATCCTAGACATATGTGTGAGCGATAGAAACTTTACCAAAACATATGAAAACTACCCTACAACTAACAACTGAACAAAAGTAACTGTAAACAACATGTATATCAATAAGTAACAAAAACCAACATCACCATGTCCCACATACCGAACAACAAACCATACTCGAAACTCTACGACTGATGCAGATGGACAGAAGCATACTCATGACCGAGAGCGCGGTAGTTCGAACTGTTTATACACCCTGCAGGGAGATACTCCTGGACTCACAGGACACAAGGACCATTAGTCTTATGCCACCGGCTAAAGTGCACACAAGGGGGTACTCGTGATAACCTTTCCCAACCAGCCCCAACTGTTTGGATCATACATCGCTCGGAGCGGCGGTACTAGAACTACTCCCGGAGCAAACTAGTACCGCTACAAGCCCGGCTGCTCACACCGTCGATGTCCATGCCCAAAAAGCCACAGCTGCGAAGGTATTCGGCTCGCCTTACCATTAGATCGGTATGCAGTGAGTAAGGTAAGTGCTAAAGCCAACCACACCGACGATCGGTGCTTAACCGGCGCAAAGTAGTCTATGGTGTCCGATTTCCTCTACCGACCTACCCAGGGGAACTCCACATACGGGTAGGGAAAAACACCATCCTAGTACCGTCCACACCTCGTCTTATACTCACCACTCATATAACCATCTCAACCTCATCAAGTATATGTAATCATAAGAAGGCCCTATGCTCGCGAACAACGGGATGCGTCGTCGTTCGACTTCTACCGAAAGACCTAAGCATGGCTAAGCATATAAGTCGAACTCATACCTAGACATTGACAACATCTCAAGGCTACAAGGACTGTAAATACACAAGTATTCAAAGTAGAAGAATGCAATCGGCATAGGTTCTACCTATTGGTACCCGAAACTGACTCACTAAACATGCATACATATATAAGCATATTTCATCAATTTTAGACTTATCCGATTTCACAAGAGGGATCAATATGCTTAGTTGTTTGCCTTGATGCACTGGCTCAAATAGGTGGGGCGTGTCAGGATCGTCCTGGGCCTCCGGGATAGACGGATCGGTGCTCTCTAAAAAGGATCAATGCGTGCAATGTAATGAGTATGAATGAAGTGCAAAAAGGTATGCCATAAATCTTAACAACAAACTGGAAGTATAAGATATGCAAATCAACGCAATACTAAACGATCTAAATGAAATCCGAAAAATAACAGCCATCTGGAATATCCGGGTTGGTTCGGAGTATCCGGGTTCAGAACCTCCGAGTGAATTTCCGGAAGAGGCGCTCAGTTGCTGCTTTTTATTTGACTGCCCGGAGTATCTGGGTGAATCCGGAATATCCAGGCTCTGGAGTATCCGAGCCATCCTCCGGTGAAGGCTCTCGGTTACCCACTATTCTAACTTAACCCGGAACCTCCGTGTTGGTCCGGACTATCCGGGATATACCGGACACTCTGAGTGAGGTTCCGAACGAAGCTCTCGGCTACACGACCACATAACTACCCGGAGTCTCCGGGTTTGACTAGATTATCCGAGTGATACAGACTTGGATTCTTCACAATTTTTCCCTTAGGTGATTTGACTCACTTTACAAATCTGTGCTACCTAAACGTGCATATGCCCTATCCAGAAGTTTCTAAACCAATCTCGCACCCTAAACCCTAACCAATTTTGAACATAATTTGACGGACTAATTCTGCTGAACCCGGAATCTCCAGGTGAGTTCAGAATATTCGGGTCAGCCCAGAAAAGCTGTTCTCGAGTGGATTTTTGGTTGATTCGAGTTGTGATCTTTTTCAAGCCTAAAGGGAACATGTTAGGGGTAGTCTAAGAGTTATGGAACTTACTCATCAACCAGCAACACTACTCTAGAGCTCATTTTCGACCAAAACTCCATTTTTGCTCCAAAAAGCTCAAGAACGTCAGTAACTTCAAGAACTACTCGATTCTTCCACAAAAACGAAAATGGATTGGATAGATGAGTAGCTCATGAGCTAGAGAATGCAATGGTACCACATGCATACCTTGAATCCTCCACTTGAGCTCGGATTTTGGGAGAAAAGAGAGAGTGAGCTTGAGTGGGAGAGTGAGAGCGGGAGCTGCTGGAGGGGATGTGTGGAGTGAGGACGGGAGAGAGAGAGGGTAAGTTGGGTGCTGCCAACTTGAGAGACGGAGTGGGTGAGGAGTGGGGCCCACGTGTTAGAGAGAGGAGTCCGTTTAGACTGCGAATTTAACTCCTTTCTCGTCCAAATTTCCTTCTCTCATCCAATTGACCTTTAACGAAGTGCATTTGCGCTCCAAATTACTATTACACAAAATTAAGAAAAATTCTTAAGAAGCATGAATTTGCTTAAATGCGTGATTAAGAATTTAGGACGTGACAAATTATACCTTAATTGCAACAATCAACTTTCTAATGTAAACATTTTCTACCATAATAAACTAGACTTAATAGCTGAAAAAATGATGGACGGAACGGCCATTCTTTATAGCAAGGCTGCTGTTAGTAGAGCTATTTACTATGCATGCTCTCAATAATCACACTATTTACTCCATATATTTTCTTTCTTGTTTAGTTATTTTTCCTAATAATGTTTGTGTGCTCCCAATATTTTCTTTTATTTGTATTTCTTTTCCCTTTTTAAATTTATATCTGTGTTTGGCTTGTTTGCTGTATATACTCCTTTTTATTTTCCCCTTTTCATCAATGAATTTGTTTCTATGTGTGTGTGCGTGTGTGGTTAGGTTGTGGGTATAGCTACCTAATTTATCGAGAGAGCATTTATGTTCTATATACAAGTGCATGAGTGTTGCATGGAGGGTACATCTACTGTTAGCAAGACGTGGAAGAGGTTACGAGGAAAAGGAGCAATTGTTGTGTCAGGTGTCCTTAATTACATTTTCACCCTTTTAGTTGCACTATACATATTTCTTCTCCATGTGTTTGTAGGTGCCCTAGAATCCAAATCGCTATTGACTGGCTAATTTGTTGTCGTTATTTTAGGTTGGGTTAAAGGATCTATGGGGGGATAGGGGAGAGGCAGGAGTGTCGAAAATCCATAATAAGGGTAAAGAAAGAAGGTAACTGTTGATATATGTATGTAATTTACAAAAAAAAGTTTCATCTCGTAGTTTATGCAAATCCATAATATCTAAAAAATATATAAATTACTAGGGCTAAATCATTGTGCCAAGTGGCTAACTTTCAATTACTACATATGTGGGGTTACAAGTTCTATTGGGGTGACCACAAGAGAGAGGTAGGAACATCGAAGATCCATAATAAGAGCAAATACAGAAGGTAATTGTTGATATACCCATGTAATCTGCAGAAAACTAAAGTAGTTGTAGCGAAAATAGCCCTATTAAGACATGATTGTGATTTTAGTGATTAATGACAATAGGTCTCATGGATACAATACATGAAGAAGTCACCGCAGCCGGGACAAAGTTGGACTAAATTGGAGAAGTCACAGGAAGATTTGCCTCACCGGATGGCCCGGTGCTCTGGGTGTTGAACTCACCAGAGCATATTTGACAAAGGGGAGAGAGGCCTGAAGACCTCATCGGAAGGTCCGGTGATAAGAGAAGATACACACTAGAGTATTTTGTCCAGAGAAGGTTGCAGATATTAAAATTGAAGATCAAAGCACCAGATGGTCCAGTGATCAATGTGTTGCACACACTGGACAATGAACAGTGCAAAGAGGCAGAACGAAATTCAATGCATCGGATTGTCCAGTGATGAAGTCTGTGCACATTGAAGTATTATTTCCAAAGAGGATTGAATTGGCTTGGTTGGCTGAAGTTAACTCACCGGATAGTCCGATGATGAAGTGATGTGCACCAGATGCTTTCACCGGAGTAATTTACACAGAGAAGAAGAAAAGGTTCGGATGGCTCAGGATTACTCACCGGATAGTCTGGTGATGGAGATGAAGTATACACCATAGTGTCTGGTGTTCACGGAGGCTTGAGTGAGATTCCAATAGCTAGTTTGTGAGTGTACTCACTAGATGATCCGGCGTTAGTACTATTGTTCTCACCGGATCATATGGTGTTAACAACTTTTCTAAGCCGTTGGGTTCATAGCTAGTGCGTGCGTTTGACGCTATAAATATCCCTCCACTCAGTCATTTGAAGTAGTGGCATGCAGCTGGAGTCTAGAGGAAGCTCATACACACTTGGAAGATATCCAAGCCACCATAGTGCTTAATGTGATTATCCAAGGCGATTAAGCACAAGATTAATGAGTGATTAGTGCTTATAGGCCTAGAGAGAGTGTTGCTAGGTGATTGCTGCCTAGAGAGTGGATCAAGAAGTGATCCAACCTTGCACAAATGGTACGCTGATACCTTGGAGTCTTGGTGACTCGCCGGCAAGCTTGTTGACCCTCCGACTTGGTGTGGAGTGGCGACAAGAAGCGTGCACGAGGACACGAAGACCCTTGCCTTGGTGGCTCAAACTCCGAAGTGATCATGGCGGCAAGGAACCGAAAGAGAGGCTAGTGGTAAGATCTTGTCTTGGTGGCTTGGTGGCTCATTTGGGTGGAGGCATTGTCTTTGTGATTTGGTGGCTCAATAGCCGTGACCGGGTGTCGACCGGGAGCATATTCTTGGTGGAGCTCCAATGTGGACTAGGGGTGGCATTCATGCCATCGATACCACGGGAAAAATCCTTGTGCCGAGTTTGCTCTCTCTACCTTATTTACGTTTCCGCATTTACATTCTTGCAATTTACCTTGTTAGATAGGTTGAAAGCGATTTGATCGGTAGAGTAGACACACTAGATAAACCTAGAGTACTTTTGGATAGAATTTGATATAGGTTTATTTTGTGTTGTTTTTAAGAGCCGAAATAGTTTTAGGTGTCCTAATTCACCCTCCTCTTAGGACATCACCGATCCCTTCAGTAGTTTAATATAGCAATTCATGCATATCACTTTTTTGTCTAAGGAATTGTTCTAGGCAGCAAGAGCACATAATTGAAAATGGAATTGTGAGGATACAACTCTAGAGATGTTTCGAAACTGTAGCTAGAACTTTTTAAGTATGAGACAAAGTAGCAGGAAATCCCATGATAAAGTCGTAGGAAATCCCATGACAATGTTCCATAAAAAAATTATAATTTTTCTTGCTGATGTTTTATTTTCTATGTAGTAGCCCATTCAGACAATACTTCATACTACATGCCTCCTTTGCATGAGTGTCACTATTGTGGTGCACAATTTTGGTACCAGGAACGTGTGAAGAGATCATACTCAGGTGAAGGAGAGCATGTTCGTTTCCATCTATGTTGTAGGGGAGGTAAGGTCAGCTTGCCGTTTCTAAAAGATTCTCCATTTCTAGTTGGATTGTTGAACCCAAATGGTGACACCTTATCTAATACTTCCTTAAATCTATAAGATCATACAATTCTATGTTTGCTTTCACGTCATTGGGTGCTAAAATTGACACGGGTATAAATAAGGGTCCTGGACCATATGTCTTTAAAATTAATGGCCAGGTTTATCATCGAATTGGATCTTTACTATCGAACGAGGGTGAGTCTCCAGTGTATTCACAACTTTATATTTTTGACAATGAAAATGAGGTTGAAAATTGACTATCAATTTTTGATAGAGACAAAGATTGTGATAATGATAATGGAGTTGATAAAAGAATTGTTGAGGGTTTAGTGAGGATGTTTGATGAAACAAATGAACTGGCAAAATCATTTAGCTCAGCAAGGGACCTATTGGTTCAAAGCCATAGCCAACCCTTGCGCCTTAGGCTCAAGGCTGCACCTCCGTATAGTGCACCAACATGATCTGAGATAACTGCTTTGGTAGTGGGTGGTTTTTTCGAGGAGAAGAAGAGTCTTGATATAATAATTCAAGATAAAGGTGGTGAGCTTAGAAGAACTAGCAACCTTCATTCCAACTATATGACTTTACAATACCCAATTATTTTCCCTTATGGTGAGGAAGGCTTCAAGATAGGGAATAAATATAGTCGGTCGGGGATCTTGCGGGTTGGAGTTCGGTACGCGGTTATCATGCTTGAATATTATGCTTTCCGATTACAACAACGTAGGCGCGAGGCAACTACACTGATATGTGGTGATCGATTATTCTAGCAGTACATAGTTGATGCTTTTGCATCATTAGAGGATAAACTTACATTCATCATAAAAAACAAGAAGAACTTAAGGTCTAATATTTACAAAGGTATCCAAGATGCGCTACACAAGGGTGATTTTGATGAAAACAATGTTGGAAAGAAAGTTATATTGCCTGCTAGCTTTACTGGAAGTAAAAGATATATGGTGCAAAACTACCAAGACGCAATGGCGATTTGTAGGTTCTAACGAACAAAACCAAGTGCGGCTTATATGTATATAGGCATACGCGTGGTAAAACCACCTTAGAAGCTTCCTTACCTCGTCTAAATCCATGGCAATAGTGCTAATAGAATGCGCCCTCCGTGCACTCATGGTCAAAAAGAGCGAGGGGGTCGCTGTTATACCCGGTTTTAACGAACAAAACTAAGTGCGGCTTATGTGTGCCCAGAAAATTTAACACACATAAGGACATCATAGGTGAAATAACAAAAGTAATACTATAACTTATAACCGTTTAACTCTTACACAAAGACTTCACCTAAACAACTCTACTAACCAAACTATAGCTTCTAAACAATGGCAGCGGAACAAAAGCATCGGCAACCATAGAAACTCCATAGACACCAACTGGGGATCACACTCCTAGTACTCCAGGTCATCATCTTGAAAGTTTTCCACTGAGGAACATATGTATTGAGGGAGATAGCAAGGGTGAGCACATGGAGTACTCAGCAAGTGGGTGAAAGAAAATAATGATATGCAGGCTTGTAACAAAAGTAGGCTGACATAAGGTATATTTGCATAAATGCGAGTAAAGAAAATAGTAATGTGATTGAAAAGCTTTAAGCAGTTATTAAGTGATTATGCCCATATGACCCAAACCATTATTATCCGAGAACAACCACCTTGCAAACCACAACCAACTAACCAACACCAAACCATACCCATAACCAACTAATCATGTGAGGATCCAAGCCTCCCAAACCGCAGGCATGGCTGTTATAATAGTTTTACACTTTGCAGAGGTTGTCCAACTTTTAGCGACGAGTCGTGACATCCATGTTGCCGTGTTTGCAAGACACTTAACACACGCCAGTGGTATGCCACCAGGAGATCACTATGAAGCACGGTCCATCAATTAGGTCCTGGTACCCCAACAAATGTGAAGCAGGTGTCTAACTGATATGCTATGTCTTACCCATATCGGCCTCATGTTTGAACGATATTTCTTAGGTTGTCGCTCCATGACCAGTCCTTAATAAGGTTACACATGTTTCACTTGTTTACACTTGGGCAAAGACTATCCAACGGGTAATAACCATCAAATGTTAAAGGATATCCAGAACCTATACAAATGTTAACGGACATCCAGAACAGTAGCAAATGTTAAAGGACATCCAGAACCTATCATTATGTTTGGAACGTATCCACAAGCCGACCAACATTAACAAACCATCTCTTTGCCCAAATCCTAAGTTCCATGTTGCTATGTCATGTTTATCATTATAGTTGCATATATCCATTAATCAGTTATATGACACTTTCCAATATCTCGACAGCATGGCTAAGCAATTTTACCCACAAGACCTATATTAACTACCACTTAGGCTTCAAGGAATGTGAAGGAAGAACTAGGTAAACCCTAACATAGGTGACTACTCATCAAGTTGACAGACATCGCATGTTGTTTTATAAAATAAAAACATTTAAAAATATGGTTCAAGTTGATCAAGGACACTTGCCTTTTCCTTGTTGTTGCTCAGTGAACTCTAGCACTTGATCTTGATGCTCCTCAAACTGACCCAAGGCATTGACGTCTAATCGCACAATTACCAGTAAAGCACACAAACAAGACACACTAAAAATAGAGCACAAAACAAAAGAACAACAAGATAAAATCTGACTAGAAAGATAGATCTCTAAAAACGTATCTAACGACGCAAGAATCGCTTAAAACGGAGCTACGACGAAAAAGTTATGATGGTTTTACTAAATGAGGGTTATTTTTGCAAAATTACCATGAATTTTGGGATTATTAGGTTTATTTATATACTGGAAAATCCTAATTATTGCACAAATATGATGTCAGCACCTCCACTGTTCGATGAACTGGCGCTATGGATCCGTTGACCAGACCTATGACCATGGTCCATGGTCCACGGTGGACCGGTCATAACCCAAAGGGGTACGATATAAATTCGACCCTTGGATCTAAATCCGACGATGAGAGAGGGAGAAAGGAGGTTGGCGGTCGGTAGCAAGAGCATGGACGGTGGAGGGGCTTCGGGTGCGGTGGTGCGCAACTGGCATTTCACCGAAACGACGCTCTAGCGGGCTGGGGACTCTGGCGAGCGGTGGTTCACAGTGAGGGAAGCACGAGAACTCACCTACGGTGTCAGCAAGGGCAGGGGAACACCGGGCTGGCTCGGCGACATGCGGCAATGGCTTCAGACAGTGGGGCCTCGGTGAGAGGCTCTATGGTATCAAAAACTCATCGAGGAGTTAGGGAAAACTTGCAGTGTGCTCTGAGGAGGATGCCTAGGCATCTATTTATAGGCGGGGGAGCTCGAGAAGACCAGGGCGAGTCCGAATAGGGTTTGGCAGCGATAGGCAAAAAACGAGCTCGATTTTCCTTGTTTAAACGTGGTTTGTTGGGGATAGGGCCGATAAGAGATAGAGGGGATCCCGAGGATTTGATTGGGTAAGTTTCTAGAAGGTCTTTAGTTTGGGTTCGGCTCTGATTTGGACGGAATGCGGTGGCCAGCGCGTGTTCGAGCTCGAGTCAGAATCCGACTAGAGGTATGAGATGGGCCCAACATGTGGGGTCCACATGTCGGCAGCTCGGGATGAAAGCTGCATGGGGGAAGGCACGTTTGTGAGGAAGAGGTGCCAGGTGCCCGGAACACGGGCTATGGTTTGGCCGGCTAGGCTGAGCGGGCGCTGGCTGGGCTGAGGCCCAAGAGGAGAGGAGGGGAGGGATGGGGCAGGTTGGGCCGAAGGGAGGAAATGGCAGCCTAGGTAGAGTTTTTGGTTTTCCTTTTCTATTCTATGCTTCTCCAAATCAAACTAAGGCAAAACAAACCAAGCCAAATGAAACCCAACAAAAACCAAATAAACCCTAAAATGCCTATTTTTGCATGAATGCAGTCAAACAAAATATAACCCAAGTCAAATTTTGAATTTGGTTTTAGAAATTAGGTTTTATCATATTCTATTTGTTTGGACCTTAATTAATTCTAGAAAATTTTTAAGAATTTGAGAAAATGAAAGCCAGGGTGTTACAAACCTACCCCCTTGGAATGAATCTCGCCCTCGAGATTCAGACAGACAAGAGAAAAGATGAGGAAACTCTGACTTCAGATCTTCTTCTCTTTCCCATGTTGCTTCATCCTCTGAGTGGTGACTCCACTGCACTTTGCACATTAGTAACACTTTAGTTCTAGTAACCCTTTCTGATCTTTCAATGATCTTTACTGGATACTTTGTATAGGAGAGATCTTCTTGAACATCCAACTCTTTCATTGGCAACTGTTCTTCGGGCACTCGAAGACTTCAACTGAGACACATGAAAGACATCATACACATCTGCCAGCTAAGGTGGTAACTCCAACTGATAAGATACTTCTCCTCTTTTATCCAGTATCTTGAAAGGTCCAATGAATCATGGTGATAACTTCCCTTTGACTTTAAATCTATGAAGACCTCTTATGGGCAAAACCTTAAGATAGACAAAATCTCCAATTTCCAAAACCATTCTCTTCGTCTGTTGTCAGCATAACTTTTCTGTCTTGATTGAGCAATCCTTAGGTTCAACTCTCTCAAATTATCTGAACTTGTTTTTCTACATCTCGTAGAACTTCTACTCCAAAAACTTGACTTTCACCAGTCTCATTCCAGAACAATGGTGTTCTACACTTTCTTCCATATAAGGCTTCAAACTGAGACATTTGAAGACTTGCCTGATAGCTATTGTTGTACGAGAACTCTACATATGGCAAACTCTTATACCAACTTTTACCATACTTTAGGGCACAAGCTCTTAACATATCCTCGAGTATCTGATTTACTCTCTTAGTCTAACCATCTGTTTGGGGGTGATACGCAGAACTAAAATTTAGCTTCGTGTCCATAAACTCATGTAGCTTCTACAAAAAACTTGGAAGTAAATTGAGTTTCTCTATCGGAGACAATCTTCGTTGCCACACCGTGCAAACACACTATTCTCGATATATACAGCTCTGCTAGTCTGGCACTACTATATGTACTCTTATCTGAGATAAAGTGAGTGACTTTAGTCACACGGTCAACTGTAAACCATATCGAATCATATCCTCCTTGCATACAGGGTAATCCGACAATGA
Source organism: Phragmites australis (assembly GCF_958298935.1). Classification (NCBI taxonomy): domain Eukaryota; kingdom Viridiplantae; phylum Streptophyta; class Magnoliopsida; order Poales; family Poaceae; genus Phragmites; species Phragmites australis. Next base: position 7,769,508 of record NC_084934.1, read on the forward strand.
AATCCATACCAATTTTCTCCCATTTCCATTCAGATATCTTTAAAGGTTGTAGAAATCCTGCTGGTCTCTGATGTTCTACCTTATCTTTCTAACAAGTATCACACAAAGCTATATACTCTACTACATCTCTCTTCATTCCATACCACCAGTAGAGATCCTTGAGATCATGATACATCTTCAGGCTTCCAGGGTGAATAGAATACGCTGAATCATGAGCTTCCCTTAGAATCAACTCTTTAATGGCCTTCTGCTTTTGCACACAGATTCTCTTCTTGAACCATACAGTACCTTGACTGTCCTCTGTAAACCCTAGTTTATGATACTTGCTTCTTCAGTATGCTAATGATTTCCTTTAACTCATTGTTCTCAGCGATGAGGTTATCATTTTCTCCTTTTTTTGGCCTTCATAATGGATATTTTGTTCCGCAACCTTGTAATTTTTGCTTCCATTTCATCATTTCCTACAAGCAACTTAGTGCGGCTATTTTGCATAAATGTGAGATTCCTCTCAAGTTCATCCCTTTCTTCAACAACTTCCTTGCATATTTTAGCAATCTCCATGACCCTTTTTTTCCCCACAATTTCAAATCCTATCCTTTGAAGTCATTGATTTTAACAAGGCCATATTTCTCTAAATGTTGCACAATGCAACAAGCAGCTTTCCTAATAGCTCTTCCTACAGAGATTGGTAATGTCCCTTTACATTCTCATGGGCCATTGAATCCCCTAGACACCCAGCTAACAAGGTGCACTTCTAGAATAGCATGAAAGGCCCGGTTAGCTCTTTTCTCATATGTTATTTTTGGTACCTGTAGTCCAAGTTTATCCACAATTTTTGCTAGGATCTTCACGTAACTCAAGGTTATTATAGCCATAGTAAATTGTACACTGGAATAAAAAAATGTGAAAGTTATACTTTATGCATTACAATCAAACCATGATAGGTATATGATGACAGGATAGTTTGATAAAATACTTGTGCTAGATAAACGATGATGCCTATTTTTTTCGAGCTGGGTCTTAGCAACTATTAAGTATAGATAAATCATCAAACATAATGACCACTAAGTGTAAGTACTATAAAAATGTTGACATGCATTGGTTGTTGTCAAACATACTGTTAAAATATGTGTCGAATATGTGTGCAGGGTCGAATAGGTGGGACTAGGAATAGAGTTGTAGTCGGACTCTTAATTCTGAATATTTAAATACAAGGCACCACAGTTGGGAAGGAGCGCCCATAGTTATGCCCCGAGGATGTAGGCATGTTGGTCGAATCTCGTTAAAACATATCGTGTCTTGTGTGTTGATCTTGTGCTTGGCTTGTCGCTCCTGGTGATGCTTCCGCTAAAATCCTAACAAGTGGTACCAGAGCCATGGAGAAAGATCAAGAAAAGATGCGAGGATATGTTCCACACCGTGCAAGGCTTGCATGGGTCTGGGGAAGGACAGGAAAGGTGGAGCATGGCAGCGATCGACGATTAGATCGGTGGATTCAGACACTTCGAGAATGGTGGCTCAAACCGTTCGATGGGCTGCATCAACGGGGATCTATCCAGACGTAGAGATCGAGTTGATGGCGGCTGGTGGCTATTGTTCGATAGGGGTCAGTCAGACGTGACGGCCAGGTTCGACGGTGTGGCTGGAAGATATCACGAACAAGGCGGCGGCTTCGACTCATGATCTGATTGACGGGCAGTCAATCTAGATCGAAGCGGCTATTGTTGGCTCAAGGTGGAACAGTGATAGCGGTGGCGAAAGTATGGTGGACTTCAGAGGTTGCGAAGGCGTTCAGGATTGCGAAGCAGCGGCGGTAGCGTAGGTGATGGGCACGCGTTGGAACGACTGGTCTGTCGTGTGAGGGGCGTTGGCGTGTTGCGTACGCAGATGTACGTGGACGGCGAGTGGAGATCGGCTCGGGCACGAAGCAGGCGGGCGACTCAGTTGCATCCAGCAGGGACGCACGGCGGGCGTAAGTGACATGGATGGCCCGTGCGGATCTGGCGCGTGGACACGTGATGCAGCCAGGGCGACGCGTGGTGACGGACGTCGGTTGTGGTCCAGCACGAGCCACGTGGCAGACGGAGACGGCCCGTGGAGATCATGCGTGCAGGACTGTGCGGCTGGGCAGGAGGCGCTCGGCCTGTGGCTAGCTCGGTGCGGAAGGCCCAGGTCGCAACATGCGTGGCTGAGGCAGCCGGTCAAGGTGACCGAATTGGTACCGTGCGACAGTCAGCGTGATCGGATCAGTTTTTTGGTTTCTTGGCTGGGAACATGAGCGACGTGAATGGCTTGGATCGACTCGGTTCCAGAGGCCTAGGAAGCTCGGATGTGGCATTAAAAAAGAGGCAGGCTCATGATGCTGAAGTTCATGTTTGGATCGGTTTCAGCAGGCGTGTTCGGCTCGGTGGGTCCAGCTTAGGGAGACGTGGATTGATCACGAGTTGGAGTCGGTCACATTTTAGTTGCACGTATAGGGCTCGTAAGTGAGGCGAAGACCGTCTATGCACAGCTCGGGTGTGATATCTCGCGAGATCCAGGCGGGCGTGTCGGTCATGTCCGATTGGGATATCGGTTGGAGTTGGGACCGTGGAGTGCCGGCCTGGGAAATAAATAGAACCAAGCAAGGGCTGCCGTACAGGAGCGACATATCAGAATGCAGAGGCAACAAAACAAGGAGTTCACGGGATTATGGGAGAACTGCAATCGTGCTGTGTGAACCGTTGCTTGTGGCGGTTGACGGCGAATGGTGGGTCGGCTTCATCGTGTGCAAGCGACGTGGCAGACGACGGGGCTCAAGAGCAGCGGATCGTGCATGAGCGTTGTACGAGGCAGCGTGTGCATGGTGGTGCATTTAGGCAGGGCATGGGAACAAGTGTGTGGAGGCACGTTCAACACACGTGAGGTATGCGTGAGCGGGATTCGGTAGTCTGCGGCAACAGGCAGATGGCGTCGATGGCATCCAAATTCAAGGTGATGAGATTTGATGGGACTGACAACTTCGGGCTTTGGCAGACAAGGGTGAAGGACCTGCTGGCACAACAGGGTATCCTGAAGGCTTTGCAAGTAATGAAGCCTGCCACGGTAGATGATGACAAGTGGGAGGAGATGCAGGCGCAAGCAGAGGCAACAATCAGGTTGTGTCTCTCCGATCAAATCATGTATCATGTCATGGATGAATCATCACCTAAGAAGATTTAGGATAAATTGGCTGTTCAATTCATGTCCAAGACATTGACTCAGAAGCTGTTTCTAAAGTAGAAACTCTATGGGCTAAAGATGCAGTAGGGGTCAGATCTTGCCGAGCACATAAACATCTTCAATCAATCGCTGATCTTATGAAGTGGAGGTGACAATTGATGATGAAGACAAGATGATTATTCTTCTGTGTTCCTTGCCAAGGTCTTATGAGCACTTGGTCACAACTCTAACGTATGGCAAAGAGGCAGTAAAAGTGGATGATATTCTTGCGGTGTTGTTTGCTCATGAACAAAGGAGGAAGAACAATGCTGGTGAGAGTTCATCTAGAGACGCTTTTTTATCAAGGGTGATCGACGTAGGGCGACTGACAAGAAAAAGAAGAAGAAGGGGCCATAGTGCTATAAATGCAAGGATTGAGAACATGTGAGGAAAGATTGTGTAGAACTGAAGAAGGGTGTGGCAAATGTTGTGGTTTCCAAGGAAGATGACTCAGATAACGATGGTGATCTTCTTGTGCTATCAAGTGAAAAGTCTTGTGGTGAAGCGTGGCTGTTAGATTCAGCAAGTTCATATCATGCAACATCAAACAAGGAGTGGTTCTCTTCATACTCTGAAGGTGACTTTGGTCTTGCTCGCTTGGGAGATGACACGAGTTATCGTGTTATGGGAGTTGGCAATATTAAACTGAAGATGTATGATGGACAAGAAGTGCTACTTGAGGGTGTTCGGTATGTGCCGGGACTTAGGAAGAATTTAATATTGCTTGGATTTCTACATGGAGAAGGTTCGTTGTATCAGGCGATGCTAGATAAGAAGATCTTGAAGGTGATGCAGGATGGCAAGACTGTGATGATAGGTGAGAAGACGAGAGATCATCAATACAATCTGAAAGGTGAAATCATGGATGTGGGAGCTGTAAATTTTACATATTACGTTCCTGGCAGTGAGGCATCCTCGTCGGGCTGTTCGAGATGAGCAGTAGAGATAGATGACTCAAGTCTAGGTATACGGAGGTTCGCACATGATGGACTCAATTTGGCGACATATTCGCCAAGGTGGAGTTTGTTGGAATATCTTATTGAATATGTGTGCAGGGTCAGTTACAGATAGACTTGAGTTGTAATTAGGTGGGACTAGAAATAAAGTTATAGTCGAACTCTTAATTCCGGACATTTAAATAGAAGGCACCATCGTTGTAACCGTAGATCGACGAAAACAGTTAGGAAGGAGCACCCGTAGTTATGCTCCGAGAATATAGACATGTTTGACCGAATTTTGTTAAAAAATATCGTGTCTTATGTGTTAATCTTATACTTAACCTATCAACCCTGATAATACCTCCGATAAAAACCTAACGCATACCGTATCCTCTACTGGTTCTCGATTGTGTTAAGACTCTTGCTACTCCCACGTCAACTATAGCCTTTGGAGTATGCATTCTTGAGCCACTACGGGTTCATGCTTACAGAGATGTAGCCAAAAGACGGGGTAGTGTGTGGTCAGTTTGCAAACACTATTTGCTTTAGTAAATTATATGCACATCAATAGTCCAATTGTCCTAGAGTTGAAGTGTTGTATCATATCACACTGACACATCTATACTGCTGTCATCGCTGAGCATGGACATTATGATTCTTGTCTACTAGCTAGCTCATGTCTCAATCAATATGTGCACAAGTCTTCTCTCTTATCCATAGACATAGGCATGATATATGCATGTAGTATTCGTTTCCTATTTATACAAGAACTTACCCACCACACTTCTCGCCTATCTGCTGCTTGCCATCTAGCACACAAGCACTAAGGTAATTCAGACTTTCAAAAGTCTAGTTGCCTCTTTTTTTACCAAAGAAGACAAAAGAACAGTGTCTACTCCAGATGCTCAAATCTGTGCCATGAGGGTGCAAGGATATCCCCACATGATAATTATCTGTCACTTTAACTTTCAAAAGTCTAGCTGCCTCTTTTTTTACCAAAGAAGACAAAAGAACAGTGTCTACTCCAGATGCTCAAATCTGTGCCATGAGGGTGCAAGGATATCCCCACATGATAATTATCTGTCACTTTACTCTCCTGTTTGCTTTTGTATTCACCTTGTTATTAAAACTTCTCATGTAGACATTGGGGATATAAATTTGAACAGAATATATGTAGTCAATATCTTTAGTTTTTTGCCTTTGTTTGGTAACTAACTAATTATATGAAAATAATCATATGGTTGCTTACACGTCTCATATGTGTAGGATAAAATTGGTGCAGCTCAATTAAGGACACAAAATGGACAAGGGAAAAAGCGTGGTCGCAGAATCATCCTTGCAAGCATCAGAGAATGCCCAGGCCCATGCCTCTCAACCCAATGTATTTATTTACTTTCACCAATATTCATAGATAGTAAGTATCCTGCTCCGAGTTGTCCTTATTCCTTACTCAATAATTAGTTCCTTGGATTAGCATATGCATCCAGCTTCTAACTGGATTCACTTATTCTTGTGTAGGACCCTAGAGTTATTTACATCTCACGCAAAAACATTCTGAGGCAAATGACTAGCAAGTTAGGCGCAACTATCTGCACAGAAGGGATAGTGAAGCTAGATCAAAATCACAGGATAGCATGGCTCACAATTGAAATTCCCCTCAGAACAATACGGAAGTTGTGATACTTGAGAGTTTCGATGGCAGCTCTTGCAGGAGCGATTATGATGTAGAGGAAAACGTGTTAGAAATAGCAATTACCTATTTCATATTGTTGATTGTGATCCGAATTTTTTTGGGTCAGATAAGGGACGCTTTCAGTTCATATTCTGGAACAGTTGTATTAGACTCGAGTCGTATATATCCACTCCTATAAATATATCTTGTAAGATGCAAGGAGAGCCAAGACGTCCATTGTAATCCCCTGTATTGTACACATCCCTGATATAGTGAAGATCACCGATTGGTGTCTGTGGTTTTTTCCCGCAAGAGTTTTTCACGTAAAAAATTGTGTCTCGTGTTCAATCTTGTCGTGCTTTATTTCTACCAAGTGGTACCAGAGCCGGATTGCATACACGAGAATAGAAAAAAAATAGATCGGCTTTTGTCGCCTTCGAGTTCTTCGTCTCGCCGCCGAGTTCGTTTCTCGATTCGTCGATTCGTCGGGTTCGCTGTTGGCCTCGTCACTCAGCTCTGTCCACGTTCTTCGAGTTTCATCTGCTGCTGACATCATCTACCATCACGCGATCAGCTGCTGGCCAGCATCTCGAACACTCGAAGCAGCCTCGTGCTTGCGGGCCATGTTTGTTTTCTGCCACAAGGAGAAAAGAGATAAAAAGAAAAAAAAAACAAGTCACGAGGAGATCTGCCACAAGGAGGAAAGAGAAAAAAAAGGACAGGTTCAAGTCCCGAGGACACAAAGGTCTGCTCTCTCACGTGAAAAGCCAAAACTTGTCATCTTTGCTAGGTGCACCCGAGGAAGTCTACCGGGAGCTTTGCTATTTCATTGCTGCACGTACACAAAGTGTACCAGGACTTCTGCAGTTTTTTGCTTCGTGCACATAGGGCTGTACCAGAGGGGCTGCAAGCTATTTTGTTCTTAATTATTCTTCATCATGGTTTCTATGAAATATGATATTCCGCTGCTGGATCATCATACAAGATTTTCTCTATGGCAAGTAAAGATGCGGGCTATTCTTACGCACACTGATCTGGATGACGCACTTGATAATTTTGGAAATAAGGATCAAAAGTCTTGATCCGATGAAGAAAAGAGAAAGGATCATAAGGCTTTGTCACAAATTCATCTTCATTTATCAAACAATATTTTGCAGGAGATTTTGCAGGAGAAAACCGCTGCTACTTTATGGCTAAAGCTGGAATCGATCTGTATGTCTAAGGATCTAACCAGTAAAATGCATCTGAAGATGAAGTTGTTCACGCACAAATTACAGGAGGGTGGTTCTGTGATGAATCATCTTTCAGTCTTTAAGGATCGTTGCTGACCTACAGTCTATAAAGGTAAAATATGATGATGAAGATTTGAGTCTTATTTTTTTTTGCTCATTACCTAGTTCTTTTGCAAACTTCAGAGATACTATATTATACAGTCATGATACACTAACTTTGAAAGAAGTTTATGAGGCCTTACATGCTAAGAAAAAGATGAAACAGATGGCGTCTACTGATGGCTCTACTTCCAATGGAGAAGGTTTGATTGTGCGTGGTATGACAAAGGAAAAGAATTTGCATACTAGCCAAAGAGATAAAAGTTCGAATGGTTACATGGGTTGTTCAAAGTCCAGAGGCAAAGAAAAATTTTGCAGGTATTGCAAGAAAAATAATCATGACATATCTGAATGTTACAAGTTGAAGAATAAAGAAAAGAGGAAAGGTAAATGTAATGAAGAAGGTAAAGTATCTGTTGCTGCTTCTGATAATAGTTCTAAGGGAGAGACTCTCGTTGCTTTTGCTGGATGTGCTAGTAGTGGTGATGAATGGATTATTGACTCTGCTGCGTCTTTTCATATATGCATACATAGAGATTGGTTCACCACTTATAATTCTGTTCAAGATGCTGGTTCTGTTATGATGGGTGATGACAACCCATGTCCAATTGTTGGAATTTGATCAATTATGATAAAGATGCATGATGGCATTGTTAGAACCTTGACAGATGTGAGGCACGTTCCAGGTATGAAAAGGAACCTTATTTCTTTGAGTACTCTTGATAATAAAGGGTATGATTGGTCAGGTGGAGATGGTATTTTGAAGGTGAAAAAAGGTTCTCTTATTGTAATGAAAGGTGATTTGAATTATGCCAATTTATATCATCTCCGAGGAACTACAATCACAGGTGATGTTGCTGTAAGTTCACATTCATTATCAGATTCTGATGCTACTAATCTTTGGCATATGCGTCTTGGGCATATGAGTGAACTTGGTTTGGCAGAATTGAGCAAGAGAGGTCTTCTTGATGGACATAGTATCGGCAAGCTGAATTTTTGTGAGCATTGTATTTTTGACAAGAATAAGAGGATGAAATTCAACACTTCAGTTCATACAACAGAAGATATTCTTGATTATGTGCATTCTGATTTATGGGGACCATCTCGTAGGTCTTCACTAGGTGGTTCTCATTATATGTTAACGATTATTGATGATTACTCGAGAAGAGGTTGGCCTTATTTTTTGAAGCATAAATCAGAAGCATTTAAAGCATTTAAAGAGTGGAAGGTTATGGGTGAAAGGCAAACTGAAAAGAAGGTAATGAAGCTTCGCACTGATAATGGGATGGAATTTTGTTCTGATGAATTTGATTCATATTGTAAGTCTGAAGGCATTGTGAGGCACTACACTATTTCTGGTACTCCACAACAAAACGGTGTAGCTGAACGTATGAACAGAACTATCATTTCAAGGGCCCGTTGCATGTTGTCTAATGCAGGTATGCATAGGCGTTTTTTGGCTGAAGTTGTTTCCACTGCTTGCTATCTTATTAATCGATCACCCAACATTGTCATTGATAAGAAAACTCCAATTGAAGTATGGTCTAGTTCTCCAGTTGATTATTTAGAATTGAGGGTTTTTGGTTGTCCTGCTTATGCTCACGTTGATAATGGAAAATTGGAGTCTAGAGCTGTTAAGTGTATCTTTCTTGTTATAAATCTGGTGTTAAATGTTATAAATTGTGGAATCCTGCAACACAAAAGGTGGTGATTAGCAGGAATGTTATCTTTAATGAATCTGCTATGTTGCCAAATGCTCCTGTTCAGAGTCAGCAGAGTTCTAGCATACAGGTGGAGCATTTTATTAATGCAGAAAGTACACCAGATACCGTTGTCCAAGATACACCTATTGCTGAAAACTTATTTATTGATCATGATTCATCTAGTGTTCCACATTCTTCATCCGTTGTGCAGCCTACACAACATTCTATTGCAGTTGATAGGCCTAGAAGACAAATTAATCCGCCTAAGAGGTTAATTAAGGAGTGTAATATTGCTGCTTATGCTCTGAGTTGTGCAGAAGAAGTTGAAGGTAATGCAGAACCTTCTAATTATAATGAGGCTATTACTTCTACTGATTGCAATAATTGGATGATTGCAATGCAAGATGAGATGGAGTCACTTGAAAAGAATGGTACTTGGGATTTAGTCAAATTGCTAAAAGAGAATAAGCATGTTCGTTGCAAATGGATTTTTAAAAGAAATGAGAGTATTTCTCCTAATGAAGCAGCAAGGTATAAGGCAAGGTTGGTTGCAAAAGGCTATATCCAAATTCCAGGTATTGATTATAATGATATCTTCTCCCCTATTGTGAAGCATAGTTCTGTTCGCACTTTACTCAGTATTGTTGCTATGCGTGATTACAAACTTGAGCAATTAGATGTTAAAACTGCATTTTTAAATGGGGAGTTAGATGAAGATATTTATATGGATCAACCTGAAGGTTTTGTTATTCCTGAAAAAGAAGACTTTGTTTGTAAATTAAAGAAATCTTTTTATGGTTTGAAGCAGTCTCCTAGACAGTGGTACAAGAGGTTTGACTCCTTTATGCTCTCTAATAGTTTTAAGCGTTCTGATTATGATAGTTATGTCTATTTGAAGTCTGTTAATGATTCAACTATTTATTTTCTTCTCTATGCCGATGATATGTTGATTGCTGCAAAGGATAAATCAGAAATAGACAAACTGAAATCACAGTTGAGTAATGAATTTGAGATGAAGGATTTAGGTGCAGCAAAGAAAATTCTTGGTATGGAGATCATTAGAGACAGGAAAGCTAGCAAGTTATATCTTAGTCAGCAAGGTTATATTGAGAAGGTCCTTCGTCGTTTCAATATGCATAATGCAAAATCAGTGAGTACTCCATTAGCTACTCATTTCAAATTATCTTCAGCTCTATGTCCTGAGTCAGAGTATGATACTGAGTACATGTCTAGAGTTCCATATTCTAGTGCAGTTGGTTCACTTATGTATGCCATGGTCTGCTCTCGTCCTGATTTATCTCATGCACTGAGTGTTGTTAGTAGATTCATGGCTAATCCTTGCAAAGAGTATTGGAAACATGTTCAGTGGATTTTTAGATATCTACGTGATAGTTCTAATGCTTGTTTGTAGTTTAAAAAATCTGGAGATGGACTTGTTGGTTATGTTGACTCAGATTATGCTGGTGATTTGGATAAGAGGAGATCTCTCACAGGTTATGTTTTCACCGTTGGTGGTTGTGCTGTTAGTTGGAAAGCGTGTTTGCATGCTACTGTTGCTTTATCAATTACTGAAGCTGAATATATAGCTATTTCTGAAGTATGCAAAGAAGCTGTTTGGTTGAGAGGTTTGTATACTGAGCTTTGTGGAGATAATTCTTGCATTAATATATTCTGTGATAGTCATAGTGCTATTTGCCTTACAAAGGATCAAATGATTCATGAAAGAACAAAGCACATTGATGTGAGGTATCATTATATTCGAGATGTCATTGCTCAAGGTGATATTAAAATATGCAAGATAAGCACTCATAATAATCCTGCTGATATGATGACAAAGCCAATTCCTACTACTAAATTTGAGCTATGCTCAAGTTTAGTTGGTGTTGCAGTTTGAGTTCTAGAGACTTTTGGCGTCGGTGATATTTATTATTGAAGGGAGTTTATTGATGATTTTTTATTTGCTATAAGATGGAATTCGTCTCGAGGTGGAGTTTGTTGGATTGTGATCCGAATTCTTGTTGGGCCAGACAAGAGACGCCTTCGGCCCATATTCCGGAACAGTCCGTATTAGACTCGAGTCGTATGTGTCCACCCCTATAAATATATCTTATAAGCTGCAAGGAGAGCTAAGACGCTCATTGTAATCCCCTGTAATGTACACATCTTGATATAGTGAAGATCGCCGATTGGCGCCCGTGGTTTTTTCCCGCAAGGGTTTTCCACGTAAAAAATTGTGTCTCGCGTTCGATCCTATTGTGCTTTATTTCTAACACATATCACAGGTGAATATCCATGTTAATGATGTGAATTATGCTGCTTTCGAAGAAACATACAAACAGCTGCACCACTATATAAGTTGGTCCCAGCTTCTGCACAACAGATACTAACTACTACGTATTGAAAAGAATGGGTTATTCAACACCCACATAAATCTTCTGAAGCGATTGAGCCTCATATGCACAAGCTATGGTAATATCCTTCCACTTGCACCATATGCTCCAACAACACACTCACTAGCCACATATGTCGAGCAACTCATGTATAGTGGAGCAAGCCCACTAGAGACTCGACATGAATAGCTTGCACGGGAATTATTCAGTGTTATGCAGGAGTACAGCCCAATTGGCAACCCAATAAGAAATTGAGGTATGCATTGACTCTACATTTTGAAGAATTCATTTTATTAATGCTTGCCTTTTATCACAATGATATAACTACATACTTTCTCTTCCCAGGAATGCCTGTGTAGAAACTTTCTCTTCCCAGGAGGCGCTATTTGGGCATCACTATTATTATAGCTTCTTCACGCTGTAAGCTAGAACATGTCATATATCCTTCGTTGAAGTTACCAACCACCATTCCAGCCTACTTGTTAATTTCCCTATTAGAGAAATTTTGTATGTCACGAGCAGGAATTAGGAGGTGGCCATATCATGTAGTATCCTGAGTAATATTATATTTTGCTAGTGCGTCATGTAAAATATGTATGTTTGTTCTATCAAGAACTTTGTACGAGCACCTCTGCATGTAATCGTTTGTGTGTAAGCTCTCATATTGCATTATTTATTCAAAAGAGGGTAGTTCTCATATCTCTTTATGTATGACATCTTGTATTAACTATTTATGTAGTGCATGAGCATTACAGTTTATGCACCCTAACTATCTGTCTATGAACTCCTATAGTGCACTATAACTGATCTAAGAAAAGCACATAACTTCTATCACTCTCAAGCTATGAAGTGGAAAGCCAGTGCCCTACTTTCTGCGTGATGCATGCTGCCAGCCAATGCCCTCTTTTCTGCATGCATGCTGCCAGCCAGTGCCCTCTTTTCTTCATGCATGCTACCAGCCAGTGCCCTACTACATGCTGCAACTAGCTTCCAAAACACAGGATAAAGGGTGATGGAGAGAGTATATAGGGCTGTGGTATGACCTATTCAGATGTGTGAACAAAATGTTTCTGACAGCTAGCTTGGCAAAACAACAAATTTTCAGTGTCTAAAAACAATGCAATAACAGAAGTATATAGGTAAAGTATTAAGCAGGAAAGTTTTACCAAAGCAAGCTACAATACTTAATTGGGAGTATCTACAAGGGATAAAGGAAGAGAGATAGAAAGGGCGCCCAGTTTGGCATTTAGAAAAATAGGACTGATACTATGTCATGGGTACTTATGCATTTAGAAGAATAGGACTGCTGTCCTATTTTCAGGTGGAGTGTTCAAAAGCACGTGGACATGCTACTTATTACAAATTTGGGAAAACTGCAAACCCCCCCAAAAGTCACTTGGATTTTGACTTTCCCCCCCCAAAAGTTGTTTTGTTGCAAAAAACCCCCCAAAAGTTTGACTTTGTTGCAAAAAACCCCCTAAAAATTCAAAAAAATAAAAAAAACATTAAAAAAATTCTAAAAAAACTAGAGACAATTCTAAGACCTTGAATTAATAAATGAGTTGCAAGTTTTTCTTTTTTTTCAAACTTACTCTCCATGAAATATGATGCAAAGGATATTATTTTTTAAAACAAATTTTACAAAATGTCTTATAATTGTCTCTAGTTTTTTTTAGAATTTTTTGTGATTTTTTAAATTTTTTTTTGAATTTTTGGGGGTGTTTTTGCAACAAAATCAAACATTTGGGGGGTTTTTTTGCAACAAAACAACTTTTGGGGGGAAAGTCAAAATCCAAGTGACTTTTGGGGGGGTTTTTGCATTTATCCCAGGTTAATAAGATAGAACATGTCCTTCTTGTTCGGCATATTTATATTCTTCTTAATTAGCAATGGTAGTGACTAGCCTGAGAAATAAGTAGCGAATGTCAGTTCTTATCGGTGAGCTGATTGAGCCTTGCCCCAATGTTAAGGCTGACCAATAGTGTTAGACCGTATAAACTGAGCAGTAAATTATGATACGTGCATTTGAAAGGTCAAGGTCAAGCAACAATAACATAAGCTAGCCTAATTAATGAATTACATTATGTCGCTGCCATTTCATGGTATCGTATTATCTAGCTAAATTTACTTTGATTTGTAAAATATGGTAGGCTAGCTTAAGATGTGTTTGTATGTGTCTACGTATTACCTATATGTGTTACCTATGATGTACGAGCATCTAGCACTTCCCTGTTCAGATTCATTGTTATGCTTTGTGCACATAAATGTAGTGGCATAGTATTTTCTTCTCCAATAGACTATATATTTCATGCATCAGATATATATATTTATACACCACACAAATCAAGCATATCACCCCAAATATAATATACTCCAGTAATTTGTTTGTGTAGTCAGTCAATAAACTTTTCATGTTTCTAAATACAAATACACTTTACACATAGTGCAGTTAATAAGTGTAGCTCCTTACCGACGTAAAATATGGCCCCACAATTTCTAGGTATGTAGATGTTTATTTCTTTATCATTTGAACTACGTAAATCTGGGAAAAGGGTAAGACAACTGACTTAGGATGCCTATATTTCCAGCTACAATTTATTTACGAATGTACATATATAAGCACTGCGTATATTTCCAGTAAGCCAGGTTCTATGCATGTTTACATATCCATATATCTGTAACTGTAAAAGGCCAGAGAGTAAATATACCTGTCCATCTGCTGCTCATCTAAATGGAAATCTCTACATTGATTAAGTCCAGAGTAACTGGTCCAGCTACACTTGCCCACAGCAAGTAAAAAAGGGGGTCACAAGACTAAAGCCAGGTTAGTGGTCTTTAGGAATTTATAATTTCAAATATATTCAAATATATCATTACCTTTTTTCTGCTCATCTAAATGTACGTACTCAAATATGTGTGTGTGTATATATATATATATTCAAATATATTGGTAAATATATTCATATATATATGCATAACCTTATATTATTAAATCTGAAAATATTTTGTCCTCGTAATAAGTGTGGAGGGCCTCCACTACACTTCTTGATTCACATGATCAGCTTTTGATTCTTGAATGTATTATTTATTAGGAAACTTGAAGTTTCACAACCGAATATAGGCCCATCTCGATCTCTTGAAAGATTTGATTCTATCTTTTAGAGGTTTTTAGCACTATATATACGGGGTAACACTCATTGTAAACACAGATGAATAAAGAATAAATAACTTTTCCCCTACGCTGTCTCCTTTTGCAATTATTTCAGAGAGATCGTTGGACTACACCCGGTAGCAATGGTTTCTCAACACGTTATCAGCACGAAGCTCTGCTAGAGATCAAGCTAGCGGAACGAATCTACTTACGACCGATCTGCACTGCATCGGTATCGACATCAAGCGGACAGGTCTTTGGCCTAGCCTATATGCCCTACGCGGCACGAATCATTCGCAAGAATTGAAATGTATGATCGATTTGGTACGTATCCTTGCAGCTACTGTCTTTTGCATCAAAATAGATCTGAAATCTTGCATGAACAGTAGCCCGTATCTACGAACAGTAACCCGTATGCATGAATAGTAGTGGATCACATCTGATCTCGTGGGGCCCACAGCCACCACCTCACCGCCGGTCGGTACCGGCGTCCGTCATCTCTGCACAGACCATAACACGAAAAGGAAGGATCACGCCATCGGCCGAACTCACCGGCCATCCTCAAGCACAATATGCGGTGGCTCGAAGGCCACCACCACAGATGAAGAAAAAAAAGGGGAGAGGGATATCACCGGCATGTAAGCCGGCGACCTTGTAGCTCCACCGCACCGCCCGAAGCGGCCTAGCCACCGCTTGTCGTGTGCTCGAAGCCACCACGCCGCCCGCACGCTGCGTGCTTGGTGCTGTGCCACCGCCAGCTAACCGCCGCTGTCCCTTGGCTGCATCGGAGGTGCACCCACGCCATGCGCCGGCCAATGGACGCTATGCCACCACAGCCCTATAGATCCCCCGCGCCGCCCGAACCGGCGCCGCCAGGCTGTCGTCGGAACTGCGCGCCACCCAATCTGCGCACCGCCCAAAGCGGCGTCGCCGGGCTGGCACGCCGTTGTAGCCCCATCGGTGCGCCGCACCGGCCACGACAGGCCTCTGTGGATCGTTGACGTAGCCCCGCATCAGCCACACCAGCGCCATCACGCACTCACCTCCCCTGCACCGCCCGCATGCGGCCAGGCCGCTGCCTGCCGCACGCCTAAACACCGTGTGGCGGCTGCTGCCGGTCTTAATGGTGGCTAGTGTTTCCAAACCCTAGCCGCCCCTTGTATAGGAGGTGCCGGCGTGCCGACCCAAATGTTAAGCAAGTCAGCCCATTAAGGGTGAAAACCGGAGGAAATAAGAAAAAGAAAGAAAATCTGACTTTGCATTTAGCCCCTGGGTTTTCCAGTATTTGAGCGCAATCCCTGAAACTTTTGCGTTTAGTCCCCTGGTTTTTCAAAAAATTATCCAGCGGCCCTGTTTTTGTATATTTGACCATGTGGTTTCTGGAAATTACGCAAATCTTAGAATTTTGCGTATAAACCCATGGACTTTGCAGAAAATCCCGAAAATACTTTTTCCTGCATAAAAGTACTCCTAAAATTTGAATTTTGCATATGTTTTAGCCATTATGCAGTATTTAGTTCTATGTTATTGTTATTGTTTAAATTGCCTGTGATGCATTTAAATTTAGTAATATTCACATAATACCATCGAAAATATCGATTTTTTTTTGCAGTAATCCAATCTAGAAATATGAAGTAACTTTACTAGTAGTAATACTTGCATCATTTAAATATGTAGATGGCTTAGCATCACGAACAAGGAGTTTGCTGAGCTAAGTGTTGATGGCCGCAACTATCTCACTTGGGCATCAGATGTTGGGATTGTACTAGGAGCAAAAAGGCTCCGCGCTGTAATTGGCCTAGGAAGAAGTAGTGCAATTGTTCCCACGGAGGATGAGAATGATCAGGCACTTCATTTTCTCCACCATCATCTCTCTCCCACTTTGAAGGATGAGTACATGGCAATGACCAGCACTAAGGCACTAAAGGACGCATTGCAGGAGTGTTTTGAGCATCCTAAGTACACCATCAAGCCTCTCACAGAGCAAGAATGGGTTCGGCTCCATTTATGTGACTATAAGGGTAAGACAAAGAAAAAAGTCAAGCCATATGGTGAGCAGAACCAGACATACTATAAGTGAGGTGTTTGTGGCCATTGGTCCCGAATCTGCAAAGCACCAAAGTATGTTGTGCAAGCATACCGGAAGAAGAAGAAGGAGCAGCCAGAAGCACACCTCACCATTGCAGTGGGGATGGAAGAGGACAAAGTAGTCAAAGTTGAAAGGGCTGCATCTCACATGGAAGTTGATGACCCTCCTGCAATGACAGTAAAAGACCTCCCAATGAAAGATGCGGAGACCTCTACTTTGCCCTCCTCCACTGTCATAGAAGATGCCATGAAGAATGAAGTGGAAAAGAAAGCCATTGAAGTAGAAGTGACAAGATATTTCGCAGACTCTATCTAGAATTAGAGTAATTAGCCATTCAATTAGTTGCTGAATTTAGGAGGATTGAATGAATAAATGTAAGCTCTAAAAGAGAAATCTTAGCTGCAAACAATATTTTTTTAGATAGTTAATGAAGCATTTAGCCTTGTTGCTACTTCCTCGCATGTGAATGATTGAATGTTTTATTTATAGAATATGTGTGTGGCGCCCGCATGGAGGAAGTGTGTATTGTGGATAGTGGAACCACAAACACCATCTTAAAAGAAAAGATGTATTTTTAGTCTATTAGAAATAGCTCTGGAAAGGTGATAACTGTCACTGGAAGTGATAAATGCATAGTAGGTTCTAAAAAAGCCACAGTCATACTACCAATGGGAACTACTTTGCACATTGAGGAAGTATTATTATACCCTGAATCTGCAAGAAATCTCTTAAGTTTTAAAGACATTCGCGCTAATGAGTTCCATTTAGAAACTGGTGAAGAAGATGGTAGGGAATACCTACACATCACTAAGCGTGATAGCGAAGTGAGAATACTAGAAAAACTTCCCTCCATGAGCAGTGGCTTGTACTACACTCGCATTAGGGCACTTGAAGTGTTCACTACCTTGAAGATCGTAGTACAGAATTATTCTCCCTGTGGCATGATAGGTTAGGTCACCTTGGTCTTTGAATAATGAGAAACATAATTACTAACTCACAAGGTCATGGCATAAATGTGAAGAATTTTCCGAATCATGAAGATTTTGTATGCCCTGCATGTGTTACTGGAAAATTAATAATAAGATTGTCTACCTTGAAGGTACAAGATGAAATCCCTACATTCCTGGACCGAATCCAGGGGATATTTGTGGTTCTATTCAACCGCTTTCTGGCCAGTTTCAGTACTTTATAGTATTAATAGACGCATCCTCGAAGTGGTCGCATGTATATCTATTATCTACCCGCAACCACGCCTTTGCAAAGTTGATCTCGCAGATCATACAAATCAGGAATAATTTTCCGGATCATCGCGTGAAATCCATCAGAATGGACAACGCTGGTGAATTTACTTCTAAAGCGTTCGATGATTATTGCACTGGTATAGGAATTAAAGTTGCACATTCTATACTGTATGTCCACACTCAAAATGAACTAGCCGAAGTGCTGATAAAGAGAATAAAGTTCATTGCTAGACCTTTGTTGCAGCACTGTAATTTGCCTGCTACATGTTGGGGATACGCAGTCCTACATGCGGCAGCTCTCACTAATTATAGAATATCCTCCAACAACATCCAGTCACCTATGCAACTAATGCAAAGGGTAATTCTGAAGATTTCCTATTTACGCAAATTTGGATGTATGGTTTATGTACCAATACCACTGCCACAACGAACCACTATGGGACCTTTGCGGAAAGTTAGAATATATGTCGGTTATGAGACTGCATCTATAATCCGATATTTAGAACCAACAACTGGAAATTTGCATACGACCCGCTTCCCTGACTGTATTTTTTATGAAAATAATTTTCCGTCATTAGGGAGAGGAAATATACCTTTGGATGAAAAATGTCAAGAAATTATATGGCAGACTAAAGGAATTGTGGCACATGATCCTCGCACTAGTGAAGCAAATGGTGAAGTACAGAAAATTATCGATTTGCAAATTAGCAAATAGTCTGCCTGACCATTTTTGTGATTTGAAGAGCGTGACTAAGTCGCATGTGCTTGCACGCAATGCACCGGAGAGGGTAGAATTATCAAAAGAAGGTACCCCTTATCTTGTCGTAGGAGCTCCAAAAAATAATAAAAGGACAAGAAATTCGGCTTTTCAAGTCCCAAATAGCCAGAGACGTCTGACGAAGATGGAAAATGAGAGCTTACCACAGCCAATCGCAAAAGTGCCCCAAATGAAAAAGAAGGGGAGCCAATTGAGACCTGGCGATGGTATGAGATCTCAGGAAGTAGGTATACCGGATTTGAATCTTCTCACGCAGGAAAGAACCAGCAAAAATGCGCGCACTGAAATCGACGCTGGTAAACTAAAAGACATTGCTCCAATAGTAAGAAATTATAAAGAGCAAGATGAAGAAGCACCTGAAAGTGCAGCCCATGATGAAATAGCAATAAACTATGTGAATTCAGGGGAATCCTGGAATAGAACAAACACAATAGTCGACACATACTTTGCAAATAAAATTGCCACAGTCATAGATCATGACCCTAAGCCTGCATCGCTCGCTGAATGTAGAATGTGATCAGATTAGGAAGACTAGCAGAAGGCAATAACAGCTGAACTGTTATCCCTGAACAAAAGAGAGGTTTTCGGGCCAGTATGCCGCACGCCTCCCCACATTAAACCAGTCGGATATAAGTGGGTTTTTGTTCGTAAGAGGAATGAAATTGTGAGGTACAAAGCACGACTAGTGGCACAAGGTTTCACTCAACGACCAAGAATTGATTATGAAGAAACCTATTCTCCGGTGATGGGTGAAATTACCTTTAGATATTTAATCTCAATGACAGTCAATATGGAGTTGAAAATGAAATTGATGGATGTTGTGACTGCATACCTTTATGGGAGCCTAGATTCAGTCATTTATATGAAGGTACCTGAAGGAATACCATTGCCAAATCAGGATAGAGGAAATATACACCTTTATAGCGTATAATTGAAGAAGTCACTTCTGGGTTAAAACAGTCAGGTAGAATGTGGTACAATCGTTTGAGTGAATTTCTTGGAAAACGAGGCTACACAAATAGCACGGATTGTCCCTGTATATCATAAGAACACAAATAGCACGGATTGTCCCTGTATATCATAAGAAGGTTCCAGAATGGATTTTGCATAATATCAATATATGTAGATGATCTGAATATCATTAGTACAAAGGAAGATATAGAAGAAGCAAGTTCCTATTTAAAATCTGAATTTGAAATGAAAGATTTGGGTAGAACCAAATTTTGCTTGGGCCTGTAGCTAGAGCATGTGGTAGATAAAATCTTTGTACATCAGTCAAACTACACTCAGAAGGTGTTAGAGCGGTTTGGTTTTGAAACATCATTTCCCGCTAAAACCCCCATGGTCGGAAGGTCATTGCAAGCAGATCAAGATCCCTATAGACCTAGAGAAGAGGGGGAGGAAGTATTAGGACTAGAATTCCCATACTTAAGTGCAATAGGTGCGCTGATGTATCTGGCTAATTGCACTAGGCCAGACATAGCGTTTGCAGTAAACCTACTTGCACAATACAGTGCAGAGCCCACTAAAAGGCATTGAAAGGGCTTGAAGGATATTCTGCGCTACTTGCAAGGTAGCAAAGATCTAGGTATGTTCTATAGAAAGAATCAGGATTTTAATTCTGGTTGGATACGCAGATGCTGGGTACCTGTCAGATCCGCATACAGCGAAATCACAGAGTGGGTATGTTTTCTTATGTGGTGGAACTGCAATATCCTGAAAATCATCGAAGCAAAGTCTTGTATCTACTTCGATGAACCACTCGAAAATAATAGCTTTATACGAAGCTGCACGGGAATACGCATGGCTTAGAAGAGTGATCAATCATATCCAGCAGTCATATAGTTTGAATACTACTAACACCCCTACCATTATCTATGAAGATAATGCTGCATGTGTTGCACAAGTGCAATCGGGATATGTGAAAAGCAACTTAACAAAGCATATCAACCCCAAGTTCTTTTATGCTCATGAATTGCATAAAATGAATGAAATAAAGGTAATGCATACCAAGTCATGTGAAAATCTTGTAGATTTATTCACTAAGTCTCTCCCTGCATCTAGTTTTGAAAGATGTGTTCGTGGCATTGGGATGATGAGGTTTAGAGAGTTGCACATTTTAGGGGAAGATTTTTCACATAATACTGGTATTAAGAATTAAATCTTAGTCAAGAAGATTAAGTGCCCAAAGTTAATCATGAATATTATATGAAGCATTTTGGGTGCATTGTACTCTTTTTCCCTTAGATGAGTTTTCTTGAAGTTTCTCATGTTAAGGTTTTTAAAGAGGTAATTCGTGTAACCATGTCGCGGGCTATGTACTCTTTCTCCCAATTTTTCCCATTGGGTTTTTGGGGAGTTTTGATGAGACATATACATTTCGCGAGAAGTGCTCAAGGAGGAGTGTTAGGAAATCTGGAGTTTCACAATCGAATATAGGCCCGTCTCGATCTCTTGAAAGATTCGATTCTATCTCTTAGGGGTTTTTGGCACTATATATGGAGCAATACTCCTCATTGTAAACATAGATGAATAAAAAATAGATAGTTTTCCCTTATGTTTGTGTCTCCTTTTGTAATTGTTCTAGAGAGATCGCTAGACTACACCTGATAACAGCGATTTCTCAATATTATTATGACCGTCTAGCTGACAATGGCATCGATAAGATGACATGTTCTTGACTATTTTGGCAGGAGTGCCTACGTCTACACATGATTTCTGTCTTGCTCCGCAATTTTAGTCGCCATGTGGAATCGATCCTATTTCCAGTTCCTGTTTCCAGCATGGTGTATATCTTCCTCCCAAGCGCAGCCAGTGAGCCTAACACTGCCCAAGAACTCCAGAAAAGGTACCGGCTTCGTCACTTAGTCTTAGGTCTAGTATTCTTCATGGCAGTCCTTCAACTACTGCTTTTGCTTGCGTCTTGCATTTTGATCTTGTTGGATCGCGCAGTCGGTACAAGAACCATGGTATTGGCTACTGCTTCCTTTTCCAGTGTATACTTGCTCATCTTCTTCTACTCCTGGCGTGCCATGGCCATGGCTTCGCATGAAGACGACCGGAAGTTCAACACACGCGTGGCATGGTGTGCCTCTCTCATTCTTATTGTACTTATTGTTGGAGCAGCCTCCGGCGACTCACGCTACCAGGACGCAACACACGCGGCAGCGAACTCACGCAATCTGGGAATGGACACAGGAGAGCACACACTCTTCACGAAAACATAGAGAAGCTAGCAAGTGGTACTGTGGAGAAGCTAACACATACAGAAACAGCTAGCGTGAACACACGCACACGAGTACTTGCGGAGTTGCGGCGACGAACACCTGTTTCTCTGTATTCCCCTCATCCAAATAAACAACAGGGTGCAAGGCTAATATAGCCTTGCTTACATGCATATGAGAGCAACTACTGGCCGGGTCTCATGCGCACGTTCGTACGTATCCACAGCTTCTGAGCCACCAACTCATACGTTGCACCTACGTCGCATGAAACGGTCCACTGACCTGACCACGAGCCACGCCACAACATGCCCAACTGATCATGCATGTATCTAACTACTTGCCACACTCTACTTCTTTGTTGCATGTACTTAGCTAACAACCCTGGAGACTAACTCCACTAGCACATGCGACTCGTGACGTGATAACTAGTGAAGCACGAGCTAACTAGCTAGCTAATGGACTCACGCAAACACTACGTACATGACCCACATGCACACTACTAATACATGCAAAGACTCTAAAATATATGTAAGTCAAGATTAGTGCTAACAAATTCCCTCCTAATCTTGACTTGCCTTCTGAACACTTCATCACAGGAGACATGGCTCGTCGTCCGCCGTCGCGAGGAGCGCCTCTTCCTTCTTTGGCTTACGTATTCCTTCGCAAAATACCCACGAACATCACAGTTGTAGAATTTGACTTTCTTCCCCTCAGACTTGTGCTCACTGAAGTTGGAGTAGACGCTGGTGTTGTCGTCGTTGTCACCATGGCCGCCACTATGGTCGCCACCAACCTTGCCGCGGCCACTACCACGGTCACGGTCCTTCTTTGTGCCACTGCCTAACCCTACGCTCTTCTTCTCTTTGGCGAGAGTCTCCCACTATGTGCGTGTGAGCAACAAGTGCTCATTCTCCTTCGGGTCGCCAAAACTGATTTGGATGCGCTCGTCGTAGGCCTTGTACTGCCTGACAAGGTCTTCAACGGTGAGGGTCTTCAAGTCCACGCACTGCTCGATGGAGATGACAAGTTGAATATAGCAGGCTAGGGCAGCACGGAGAAACCTACGAACAACATCAATTTCTCCCACCGTGGTGTCTCCCAACACGTGGATGCTGGTGACGACCGATGTCACCCGACCAGCGAAGTCGTCCATGGTCTCCCCTTCCTCCATCTTCAGCCCCTCAAACTCCTTCTTGAGGGTCTGCATGTTGGCCTCCCGCACACACTCGTGCCCCATATGTGTTGTCTTGATCGCCTCCCACGCCACCTTTGCCGCGTCTTTCCCAGCAAGGGAAAACATCACTTGCTCCGGCACAGACTGTTAGATGGCGTACAATGCCATCCGATCCTTCTGGTACTCCACGGCACCCGGCTCCACAGCTTCCCACATGTTCTGAGCCTGAAGAGCGACACACATCTTCATTGCCCAAATCGTGTAGTTCGTGCGGGTGAGCTGCAGGTACGACATCGTCACCGCGCTCTCCCTCTTCACCACTTGTGAGGCGGACGAACCACCTTGCAACAGGCGTCGCTCGCCGAACGACGGAGACAAACTCTTTGCTTCCTTCGGCATCCTCTCCTTAGCTCTGAATACCAAATGTCGGAGCAACCTTCGGTGACTCACACAACTAGGACGCAACACACGCGGCAGCGAACTCATGCGATCTGGGAATGGACACAGGAGAGCACAGACTCTTCACGGAACACAGAGATGCTAGCAAGTGATACTATGGAGAAGCTAACACATACAGAAGTAGCTAGCGCGAACACACACACACGAGTACGCGAAGTTGCGGTGACGAAAACCTTTTTCTCTGTATTCCCCTCATCCAAATAAACAACAGGGTGTAAGGCTAATATAGCCTTGCTTACATGCATGTGAAAGCAACTACTGCCTGGGTCTCATGCGCACGTTCGATGTATCCGTAGCTTCCAAGCCACCAACTCATATGCTGCACATACGCCACATGAAACGGTCCACTGACCTGACCACGAGCCATGCCACAACGTGCCCAACTGATCATGCATGTAGCTAACTACTTGCCGCACTCTACTTCTTATTTGCATGTACTTAGCTAACAACCCTAGAGACTAACTCCACTAGTACATGCAACTCGTGACGTGCTAGCTGGTGGACCCATACAAACACTATGTACATGACCCACATGCACGCTACTAACACATGCAAAGACTCTAAAATATATGTAAGTCAAGATTAGTGCTAACAAATTCCCTTCTAATCTTGACTTGCCTTCTGAACGCTTCATCACAGGAGACACGAATCGTCATCCGCCGTCACGAGGAGCGCATCTTCCTTCTTTGGCTTATGGCATTCCTTGGCAAAATGCCCACGAACACCACAATTGTAGCATTTGACTTTCTTCCCCTCGGACTTGTGCTCGCTGAAGTCAGAGTAGATGCTGGTGTTGTCGTCGTCATCATCACGGCCGCCACCAGCCTTGCCGCGGCCACTACCACGGTCACGGTCCTTCTTTATGCCGATGCCTGACCCTACGCTCTTCTTCTCTTTAGCGGGAGTCTCCCACTGTGTTCGCGTGAGCAACAAATGCTCATTCTCCTTCGGGTGGCCGAAACTGATTCGGATGCGCTCGTCGTAGGCCTTGTACCACCTGACGAGGTCTTCAACAGTGAGGGTCTTCAAGTCCACGCACTGCTCGATGGA
Source organism: Phragmites australis (assembly GCF_958298935.1). Lineage (NCBI taxonomy): Eukaryota > Viridiplantae > Streptophyta > Magnoliopsida > Poales > Poaceae > Phragmites > Phragmites australis. The sequence continues at coordinate 7,793,948 of NC_084934.1, forward strand.
GATGACAAGTTACATGTAGCATGATAGGGCAGCACGGAGAGACCTGCGAACAACATCAATTTCTCCCACCGTGGTGTCTCCCAACGCGCGGATGCTGGTGGCGACCGACGTCACCTAACCAGTGAAGTCGTCCATGGTCTCCCCTTCCTCCATCTTCAACCCCTCAAACTCCTTCTTGAGGGTCTGCAAGTTGGCCTCGCGCACACACTCGTGCCCCATATGCGCCATCTTGATCGCCTCCCACACCACCTTTGCCGTGTCTTTCCCAACAAGGGAAGACATCACTTGCTTCGGCACGGACTGTTAGATGGCGTACAATGCCATCCAATTCTTCTGGTACTCCACGGCACCCGGCTCCACAGCTTCCCACATGTTCTGAGCCTGAAGAGCGACACACATCTTTATTGCCCAATCCGTGTAGTTCGTGCGGGTGAGCTGCGGGTATGACATCGTCACCATGCTCTCCCTCTTCACCACCTGTGAGGCGGACGAACCACCTTGCAATAGGTGTCGCTCGCTGAACGACGGAGACAAACTCCTTGCTTCCCTCGGCATCCTCTCCTTGGCTTCGAATACCAAATGTTGGAGCAGCCTTCGGCGACTCACATGACCATGACGCAACACACGCGGCAGCGAACTCACGCAATCTGGGAATCGACACAGGAGAGCACAGACTCTTCACAAAACATAGAGAAGCTAGCAAGTGGTACTATGAAGAAGCAGCCAGAGATGGCAAAATGGGCGGCCCAGCTCGGCACGGCACGGGCCCATTGAGGCACGGCCCGTTTAGGCCCGTTAGCTAAACAGGCTGTGCCGTGCCAGCCCACGTGCTGCGACTCTAGCCCAGGCACGGCCCATTTAAGACCGAGCCATGTCGTACTGGCCCGCGGCACGGTAGGCCCGATGACTTTTTTTGGCCCATCAGCCCGCGAAAAATTGGAAAAAAATCACAAAAACTTGCTTTCACTCGGAATCGAATACCCGACCTTCTACTTGAGAGTCAAACACACTACCATTGCACCACATATCCTATATGTTATTAGATCTAAATAAATTATATAAAATACTACAAAAATATGAATAGTTAAACGGGCAGCGAGCAGTGTTGTGCCGACCCGTCGTGCCACGGCTTCGGCCTAGGCACGGTCCAAGTCGTCGTGCTGTGCCGTGCCTCGGCCGGGCCAAATGGTCGTGCCTCGTGCCGACCCATTTGGCCCGGCCCACTTAGCCATCTTTAGAAGCAGCTAGCGCGAACACACGCATACGAGTACTTGCGGAGTTGTGGCGACGAACACATGTTTTCTCTGTATTCTCCTCATCCAAATAAACAACAGGGTGCAAGGCTAATATAGCCTTGCTTACATGCATATGAGAGCAAGTACTGCCCGGGTCTTATGCGCACACTGGCACGTATCCGCAGCTTCCGAGCCACCAACTCATACGCTGCACATATACCGTATGAAACGGTCCACTGATCTGACCACAAGCCATGCCACAACGTGCCCAACTGATCATGCATGTAGCTAACTACTTGCCACACTCTACTTCTTATTTGCATGTACTTAACTAACAACCCTGGAGACTAACTCCACTAGCACATGCGACTCGTCACGTGGTAACTAGTGAAGCACCAGCTAACTAGCTAGTTAATGGACCCATGCAAACACTACGTACGTACATGACCCACATGCACACTACTAACACATGCAAAGACTCTAAAAGATATGTAAGTCAAGATTAGTGCTAACACTTATAGGCTTCAAGGTGCAACAGTATGCTGCGCAGACGACAGCGATTTGTGTGTGGGCAATTACAGGCAGTGTCCACCTTGCCGTGTTGATACTTCTTGAGGTTTTGCAACCCCGGAGCACAGCTGAGAGATTGTCTCCGAGCGCTCAAGTTTAACTTTGAGTTGAGCTACTTACCTTAATGGAGTTCTTAGGAAAATAGAAGCCATGGCTACATGCTATAACATTAATTAATAGTGTAGGAAGAAGGGACATTGGGAAAAAAAATTCCAGTATCGCTAACTGCCCTAGTGTCGTGTGGGGATGATAACTACCCCTTGGGTTCATACATATTTCCATTTAGTAAAGCTAGCTATGTCCGAGTGTATACACTTTATAACATGATAATCTTCTTGGAAGGAGATTTCCTAGGACCTAATGTGGAATTTGTCAAATAGATTTGCAGGGCCTGTTACGGGTGTACTTTATATTAAAGTTGGTGAAATAGTTACAAATGGCACCATTGATCTTATTTATATTCACTTTGAATAACCATGATATGTTACAATAAAATATTAAGAGATGCAAATTATACTACACCTACTTGCTCTAATATATCATCTACCAGTGCCACCCTGCCTCTTAATGCATGCATGAGTTCTAGACCTCTTATGTACGGTGCTGCACTTTTTCTTTGCATGCATATTCGTATATAAATATGTTGTATGGGAGACGTGCAAAACACTGGCCAGTGAACAAATTTTATAAGGATATAAGAGGGAAGCAAGGAATTGGCACATGTATGTGACATACAAATCAACAAATCCAAACAAATATGCCCTTTCAATGCAACAGATGGATTGACATGGTATTAATCATCAAGCATCGAACTACCTGCAGCTATATGTAATAGGAAGGTAGGGAACCAAACAAACACTAACAAGGACATTATGCGATAAATTTTCAAAAATTAGCTACTTGGAACTTGTTCCAGTTGAGCAAGAAATCTACAAACTTTTCTTTTCCTGCATATTCATATATAATATGTTTGTATGGGAGCCTTGCAAAACATTGGGCAATGGAGAAATTTTATAGGGTTATATGAAGGAACTAGGCAATTGGTATACGTATGTGACAAATATAAATCAACAAGGACCAAAAACAAATATACTCTTTCAATGCAACAGGTGGATAATTAGAAAGAAATTAACACAATCATCAAGCATCAAAGTATTTGCAGCTATAAAAAGAAGGTAGGGAGTAGAACAAACAACAAATATCGTTATGCAATAGCTTTCCAAGATTAACTATGCAAAACAGGTGCAATTAACCAATAAACCAACAAACTTTTGTACTTTGTACTAGATATATAAGTTAATTCATTTGTGTTCGTTTAATATGTGATTTACCTGATGCAATTTGTTCGGGGCAAAACTTTCTATAGAGTTTGTACTACTCACTTAATGATTACATAAATACCTTCTTCTTTGTATTAACTACATTCGAACCTAATTATATACAACTCAGCCTAAATTGTTTGGACATAACATATAGGTGAGGGTGCATATATACTTTGCAAAGAACAAGGAATAACATAGGTGTGGAGACATAGGAAACCATATGAATATTGGGAACAATGCTTAAGATACTAGTGTAGTGATTCGTAATTGTTATTTCACAGAATGGAACATACTTAATGTGAGGATAGGAATTAAAATAAGCCACATTTATCACAAACTACATGGGTCGATGAGTAGTATAATAATCTCTTCAACTAATACCACAGGACAACCAATTAGATTAATATCATTAATACTATGGGTAAACTCATCTGTGTAGGGGTAACATGCCTAGGAAACAATGCGTAAGATGTTGGCATAGTAAGTAGATATTATCAGTATAATGAAGTGTCCTCCAAGCATGAAGACTAACAAGAGGAATTGAAAATAGACATACACACCATAATCAATAGCACTACTAGAGTTTATACATTGGCTATTGCAAAATTTAAGACGTGCACAAGAGCAAGCAACTAGATATTTTTAAATGTATTGAAAAACTCATTTATAGCATCAATTCTAGGGCCACTCACATCACGTACCCATACCATAGCCTCGGCGGTATGGTATGATCCACTGAGATGTGCGCGTATAGTTTATGTGGCATCAAGAGAACAAATAGGCCAGCCCCAAACATCAACCATATGACAGATCTTTGCACTCTGTGCTTTTGCAAGAGCTTGCTATTGGCCTTCATCTCAGTTATGGCATCATAATAGGTCTTGCACCCTGTGAAATTTTCACCAAGCTCCGATACACCAATGGCCTTGCTCAGTCCAGTTTGCCCAACATTCTTGTTAGGTTTATCAAATAATCCTTGAGCTCCTTGATCAAGCCAACATCCATCATATCATCAACATGGATCCAAAGGAGACAACAATGAAATTGTAGGGCTGGGGAATAATTGGGTAGTGCAAAAGGATTAACAAGGAAAGAATCAAAGTGGTTAACAAGAAGTCCATGTACGAGTGAGTTTGATCCACCTACCACAATAGGCATGTGACCATACCTTACAATGAAGTTTGCTGTGGTGGTTGCAAGAGATCGGAAGAAGGATACAGGAAAATCACCAGAAGTGGTAGGAATAGATCCAATAAGATGATGAGGAATACCGCATCAATCATGTAGACTCACCTTGTTGGTGGCACTGTCAAGACCTCGCCGCCAATCACCTTAGACACATTGATTGATAGCTTTGTCTTGTCCGTGCCCATAGCACCCATGATCACCACCAGCTTATTCACCAACATTTAGGGAAAGTGCTAGGTAGAAAGAATCCGAGGGGAATGATCATAAAAAAAAAACTATGCTTCATGACTTGGCACAAGTGCCTCTCGATACATGAGAAAGGGGAAAGTCCGTTGAGAGCCAAGGAAACCTAGGGCTACATTTGGCCTTACCACTTATGGGCCCACTTGTACATGTACGACCATATATATATATATATATATATATATGACCGGGGAGGAGGAGGTCGGCGCGTCAGAGAGGAGGTGGCCAGGGAGGAGGAGGCCGACATGTCGAGGAGTCGAAGACCGGGGAGGAGGTGGCCGGGGAGGAGAAGGCCGGTGCGGAGGAGAGCTCGGAGTTGGGGAGGTGTGGGGAGGAGAAGACCGGGGATGGCGATGGTCATGGCGGCGGCGAACCCTAGTGCGCGAAACCAAAAAACTTAGCCAAAATGAGAGTGCGCACACGCAGGAAAGAGCTAGGGTATATATACATATAAGTCATAGGTGACGCGTGATAAATGTCACCCATCACCTATGAGTATTACCCGTCACTTATTTGGAGTAAAAAGGTGACGGGTGATAAATGTAACCCATCACCTTTTACTTCGACTTGGCCTCATAAGTCATAGGTAACGGGTGACATTGACCTATGAGTATGACCCATCACATTTTGACATTAATATTACAAATTCAAATTTGACATTAATATTACAAATTCAAATAACTTGAGACTTAAATTTGACATTAACATTAACAATTCAAATAACTTAAAAGTCAAATTTGATATTAATATTACAAATGTGACATTAAATACTACAAATTTGACACTAAAATTCAAATTCGCCATTTTCGTGCTTTCTTGACATGGATCCCTTCGTTATGGTCGGGGCAGATGTATGGAGTTTCCTCGATCGGCGAAAGGTGTGGCACAACTGCAGTAGCAAAAGGGGGAATTTCATCTAAATGATTGAACTCCTCCTCATCAACGATATTTGCAACTCTGACGATGCGTTTTTTTCCCAGCGAGAACCACATGGCGTTTCTTCTTTGTTGTGTCAGTCACATAAAAGACTTGGCGAACATCTTTAGTGAGTACGAAGGGTTCAGACTTGTATCCGACATGTTTGAGATCAATGCTAGTGAACCCATACTTGTCATTAGTGACGCCCTTTGTCCCATGTACCCAACGGCACCGAAACAGGGCTACCTTGAATCCCAAGTAGTTTAGCTCCCAGATCTCCTCTATTTGACCGTAGTATGTGCCCCTTTGCATGTCGTTGTCATAATCATTTATACGGACACCACTTTTCTGATATATGCTCTTCTCATCTTAGGCAACCCTGTAAAATATGTATCTGTTTATATCATACTCTTGATATGTCATAATTGTGTATATAGGGCCCGATACCAGTTTTTTATCATAGCACTTGTAGGAGTACTCGATTGTCTGATTCGATCTCGGAACCAAGTCGTGAACCTTCGCATATGTTGCCTCACAACCCAAGCTTTGGTCTGCCCTAGATTCTCTTCAAGCAGCATATGTTTGTGCTCATCGACACATGGGCACACTTCGCTCATTTATTGCAGCACGAGGAAATGAGCTTGGTCATAAGCCTTCAGATCAAGAGTTATTGCCATCTTCCCCAGAACTCCCACACCTGCGAGCCTCCCCTCATGGCGACACTTAGGCATGTCGATTGGGTTATTTGGGTCAATGTAATTAATAGACCACTCCAATGCCTCCTCCGTCGCGTAACCCTGCACGATGCACCCCTCAGGAAAGACTCGATTCCTTACGTACGACTTGAGAACGCCCATATATCTCTCGTATAGAAACATATGATGCAGGAATACGGGGCTAAGGTAGTGTATCTCCTTCACAAGGTGAGCAGTGAGATGTACCATGATATCGAAAAATGATGGTGGGAAATACACCTCAAGAATACATAGAGTCTCAATGTGTCTTCTTTCTAGCTCCTCCAGCCGTCTGGATCGAGCACCTTTTGTTCAAACCGCTTGTCCAAGTTTCGGTACGGGTGCTTCCTAGGAAGGAAACGTCGATGCCGCATGTACACTATTTTATTTGAGTTGTTCAACCTCAAACTGCATGTGTCATCTAAGCAATAGGGGCAAGCTTCACCTTTTCTGTTGCTCTGACCTGACAAGTTACGAAGTGCTGGCAGATCATTAATGGTGACGAACAACATGGTGTGCAAGGTAAAGTACTCTTTCTTGTATTGATCCCAAACCTTGACGCCTTCCGACCAGAGTTTATTAAGATCATTGACTAAAGGTCTGGGGTACACATCTATATCGTTGCCAGGTTGTTTCAGTCCTGATATCAAGATTGATAACATAATGTATTTTCGCTTGGTACAAAGCCAGGGTGGAAGGTTGTAGATCGACAATACAACAGGACAGGTGCTATGTGAGGTACTCATGTTACCGAATGGATTCATACCATCTGTGCTCATAGCAAACCTAATATTTCTCAATTCTTCGGCGAACCAACCAAATATGGAATCAACGATTCGCCACTGAGCGGAATCTACCAGGTGCTGTATCACTACGTCGTTCTTACGACCCTCCTTATGTCAACGCACCAATTGAGCCTCCTTTTTGTTGGCAAACAGACGCTTTAGACGGGGAATTACAGGAAAATACCACACCACCTTCCTAGGATCACCTTTACTTTTCTTGCCTTCGTCCCCATTACCACCGTCATTTCTACGCTTATATCGATGGGTTCCACACACGGGGCATTGATCCAGCTCTGCATACTCTCCACGAAACAAGATACAATTCTGCTTACATGCATGTATTTTTTTTCTATTTCCAGTCCTAAAGAACAAATTATCTTCTCGGCATGGGGGCTTGATCCATCTATCCCTCGTTAAGGCCTTATTCGCCATGTTTGGTCCAACATGTATAATTCTCTTTAAATCCACGCATGACCAAGTGTGCATGGATATTGTCTGGTTTCGGGAACTTCTTTTCATTCCTGCAGTCGCGACACGGACAATACATTACCGTTTTACCACAATCTTTCAAATCCGCCAAGGCAGCACTCATGAAATGCTTCACCCCGCTCAAGTACTCTGAACAAGTTTGGGTCTTAAGGTACATCCAACTTCTATCTGTCATCTACAATTAATGTAAAAACATTCATTCTTCATTAACAATGACTTTAATTTTGTGGTTAAGCATACGATTAAAAGTTCCTTACAAATACACTAGATTTGTGACATCTCGCGGTACATCGGGCAAATCTAATATCAAATCTAACACAAATACAACTCACTTGTTCTGAGATTTTGGATAAACATGCAAAATAGTCGATTACAACTCAAAGCACAACAAATCTACCAATTAGGGTTTAGAGGAGGAGAGGAAAGGAGGAGAAAAGGAGGAGTAAAGGGGGAGATGTGAACCTTCAAAGACCTAGCACCAATTCAAACTTCAAATCAACAAGATATTGGAGAATACCAGAGGAGCCGGTGAAAATTGCCAACTACTGTGCTGGCGATACTGTGCAGTAACTGTTCATTCGCACAATAGCTGGTCAGCTCTTAAAACAGAGTTGAGTAATAGGTGACAGGTGATAAGATTACCCGCTACCTATTAAGACTCATAAGTGACGGGTTGAATTATAACCCATCACTTATAATTGGCCTAGGGAGACCCGTCATCTTTGCCAAGTTATAAGTGGTGGATCATAACATGACCCGTCACTTATTACTGTTGCAGGATTATCCATCACTTGTGACCAAGTCATAAGTGACGGGTTTAGTTATTACTCGTCACTCATGTTATTGATGACGGGTAATATTATGACCCATCACCTATTATCTGGTATCAGTGACGGGTCTATAAATGGTCGTGACCCGATATAATATAAGTGACAGGTCGCGTGATAATCTATCACTAAATTATGTCTCCTATATCCGTTTTTCACATGGTGGGCATGATAAACAGTTATTTGTTATGCTTTTAGAATTTTAATAGCTCGCTACACCACCGCAATATGCCGCTATAGCGTTTTAGACACTCAATTGTGAAGCTGAACATGTAAATTCCGCTAATGCCGCTACTACAACAACTACAGCTCGTTTAGAGTCCGCTATAGCAGTTAGCCCATAGCAGCAATAGCGCCCGCTATGCTCAAAAGCATTTCTAAACCTTGATTTAAATATATGTGGCCAGATCTTGATTAGCTCATTGATGTTCTTCATCATCTATATGGCAGTGTAGATTATTCCTTATTTAAGTTAGTGTTAGTGCAGGTTGTAGCAAGTGCCTAAGTAGTATTCTTTTACGTGTGCATGACAAAGTCAATGTGTAGTACAAACTAATGCATAGTGTGCTTCTTCTTCTTTTGATTTTAGCATTCTTTTAACATATCTACCGCTACTATTGAATCAACAACCGCTGCAGTTTTAATGGCGTGGACCTAACCAATAGATTCAACTTGGGAGTACGGAGAAATTGTAGACGAAAGAAATACGCCTTATATATTGTCACGGTTGCTTGAACAACACTATTGTTTGCAGTTTTGTGCACATGTTAAATGTTGTTTAAGTAATAATTATGTTTTTGACCGATATCCTAATATTATACACAATAAAGAAATTTATAATGGATAGTTTTATATGTGATCACAAAGTATGATAGCTTGCTCTATAGCGCTCACTATTCATTGTAGCACGTGACTCCGCTACACCGTGTTGCTAGAGCTAAGATAACAAGCTAGCTCGGCTCGTTATTGCTCAGCTCGTTTAGCTCATTTAGATAACAAGTTAGCTCGGCTCAGCTCGTAAACATAACGAGCAAAATGCTAGCTCGGCTCGACTTGTTTGGCTCGCGAGCTAGTTCGTTTGGTTGATGGAGGACTATCGATGACATGAACAGAGGTCCGCGATGATGCCGAGAAGCCAAGGTGGATGTGGATCTAGGTGGTCAACGGCACGGACATTGTGGACAGGGGATTGAGAACTGCTATGGACGAAGGATGGTGTTGCCAATTCACCGCTCACCGAGTTGCCGATAGCTGGCGGCTCGGTGCCTGGGCCTTGCAACCCTCACGCCCATACCTCGAGCGGTCGAGCTCTTATCCCTCGAGTACCCATTACGACGGTTGCGGGAGAATAGAAATGGGATGATGCGTTAGGGTTCCTAGGAGTGGGTTATATATTTGATTTTACAAATGGGCTACTAGGCTGCACAATATTGTATGAGCTACCTCCTATCTCGTTTGGCTGGCGAGCTGCTCGCGAGCTGGCTCGTTATAGAAACGAGCTAAAACTATGGCAAGGCTCGTTATATTTTGGAATGAGCCTAGCCAAACCAAACCGAGCCAGATACGAGTTGAGCTAGCTTGCGAGCTTCGAGCTTTTCATTCAGCCCTACGTGTTGCTGTGAAAATCATGATTTAAACCATTGAGTACATCCATGCTAATGTTACCACATTGTACAAGCGTAAGGACCAATGATGTCATAAGAGGGGGACCGGTGATGCTCAAATATGGTAGGGGTGAATTAGGAATTTTAAAACTAATCAGCTCAAATCAACAAGATAAATATAATTCAATTACTATCTAAGTATGCTCTAGATTTATTTAGTGTGATTACTCTATCGCAACAAAATTGTGCACCATATGTTCCAGTCCTACAAACTACATAAGGCAATTCTAGAAAAGGTAAATATGGAAAGTCCAAAAACTAGCCATTGGAGCTTGGGCTACAAAAACTCACATCACCATATGATACGATGACTAGCATCGTATGGTACAGTGACTAGCACCATATGATATGGTGGCCTTCGGTCTTCAAGCCACAAACTCTTTTGTCTGATAGTACAGTGACCTCCCCATGATATGATATAGTGATTTGATCTCCTTGGCTAACCTCACTATATGATACAGTGACCCTGGAAAACTTCTGATGCCTTTTGTTTGCCTTCTGTCTTAACTCACCATATATTACGGTGTCCCACCATATGATACAGTAATATGTTTTTTAGAGGGGATTTGTCCAATTCAATCTATCTCAAGTCCTAATCCTTATGGCTTCCCTTGCTTGAAGTCTTGGGTCTTCCTCTGGTCTATTAAAGTTAGCTAAACCTAGTGTGCATCACATGCTAGATAACTAACCTAAAGATATTATATCAAGCTACTGAACCCAAACATCTCTTTATAGTATAGCCGAAGAAAACAAGCTTATCTATATAAGTGATGCTCTCAACACCATAATCAATTATCTAAACAATATGTCCTTATATCTTCATGAAGCTCTTTTTTTACCTTGATGATCACCCCTTTGAGTTGTCACTTGTGAGAGACATGCACATTGTCATAAATGACAATTGAGAAGATTATCCTATATCTTAGACTCATGACATATAAAAGATATAAACTAATACATACATGCAAAATTCTAACCTACAACTAACAAATCATGTAGATTGCTCATGGATTATAATTAAAATATAATAATATACCATATGAGTGGAACAATTTGCATGAATTGAATAAGAACCAATTATGAAGACATATAACAAAGAATTAAACATGCTCATGCAATCCTAGACATATATATAGGCTAGATGAAACATATGCATGAATTTAAATCTAGTTACCCTATTTTACCTTCATATGAAGGATTTGGGTGTATGTTGATCAAGAATTCCACCCAAATGCTTGATTCTTGTACTTGGCTTCTTTTACTTGAATCGACACTTCATCTTCATATTTGAGCCAAGTCCCCCAAAGCTTCTCTGAGTCCCTTATACTCCAAGTCATTTTAGGAATCCAAACTTTCTTGGAGCCCTTTGTATTCTCAATGAAATCATTAGGCACATAAATAGTTTGGTTTCTCCTCCTATCTTGCATGCCAACTTTGTAGGTCACCACCTTGTCATCTTTCTTCTTTTTGAGAAGATAGTGAGGTCCTTTGATTTTCTTATTGTTGGTCTTGTTAGAGATGTTGGAGGTGGTAGTTTTCTTATTATTTTTCTTCTTTTTGAGTTTTTTGTATTGATATGACTTGTGGCCTTTTTCATGGCTTAGCAAGTCAAATTTGTTGCCTCAACATGCTTCTTCTCAGTGGATCCTTTCCCTTGCCTTGAGTCAACCCTATGGCCCGCCAACTCAAACTCATGCCAATGCCCACCAATATCTTGAAAAGGTTTGGTGTTGCTTTGCTTTATTTCTTCCAAGTTCTTCTTGAGCTTCTCTACTTCTTGTTTGAGCCCATTGTGCTCACTTATAATATTAATCTCGACACAAATATTTTTATTGCAAGTAAATGAGCATGATATATCAATTAAATCATATGTTAGAAGCATTCATCTTATAATTAGCCTGAAAAAGTGAGATGGGTGGTTTATTTGAGGCCTTAGTTTGTTGCTCAAAATCCTTAAATTGTGCACTAAGCTCTAAATGTTCTTTGTTAAGTAGATCGTTTTTACTAGCTAATTCTTCATAATTAGTAACAAATAGAGCATGAACATTCTTAAGGATATTGAACTTCTTAGTTAATTTTTCTAAGGCCTTATGTTACTTTTTTTTTAACAAGCTCGTCATAAGTAGGAGATTCAAAGTTGGAGTCATCATCACTTAACTTATATTACTTTCAATTTATCTTTAGCCATGACTCACATGTGTGATGATGAAGGTGGAGGAGGAATTGACGATGGGTTTTTTCTTAGAACAGGACCCCTCTAATGTCCAGTCTTCACTAGAGGCCTACAGAGGAGTGCGAGACGGAGGATCGAATCCCTGGTTCAGCTCCACCCTGAGCCTTACCACCGCACTCCACATCCACCCACTTACAAATATTGGTAAGTGTATTTTCTCTCTCTTTTCTACTTTTTTTCTTCTTTTCTTACTTAAGTTTGTCCTTCTTGACAAGCTATGGGCATAACTCAATGTAATGGTCATTTTCTTTACATCCAAGACATTTCTTTTTCTTTTGTTCTCTCCTCATGTGTATGCAGGCGACATGTATGATTGTCATTAGGATGCCTTTGGAGAAAATTTTGTCCAATTCCATGATGATCTCAGGAACTTCTAAATCAACTTCATCTTCCAGATCAACTTCGGTTGCTTTGGTTCAAACGAAAATAAAGATACTACATTTTGTAAATGATTGTCGATTAATTTTTTTTAAAGGACGGCTAATTTATACTTTGACGTGACATGTTTTGCTAACACTCTTTGACCACCGTTTGCATACACAAGCTGCAAGTATGCAACACGTCCAATTAATATTTGCCCAGAATGGGCGTGGCGTATTCATTTTCCACTAGATTTTATATTCGTTTCTGACACTATCATGTTCAGTATTTAAGCACCCAGTGAAATTATCCAATAAGTAGGAAAATCCAAACATACTGTTCCGACTCGAACCGTCGCAAGCAGTCTCTGCCCCCTGATCCTGACGGATCTGTTCCAAACTGTCGCGGAGCCAATCATCAACAATACCAAAGGATCATGATCCTGCCCATCCCTAACCTTCTTCCAAGTAAAGATGGAAACATATCGAATAGTTCACTTCTACATTATTATTTATATTTTAATATAAATACGAATACAAATCTGAATATCCTCAAATGCGAATACGAATCAAATAGTTCGAGTCTGAATTCGCATTCAAATATCTACTCAATCGGGTTGTATGCAAATATCCTACCCCTTTAACGACAAGAATTTTTATTTTGGTGTGTAAAAAATTCATTCACATTTGGAATTACTAGAACACCAAAATATTAGAAATTTCGTTCAAATTTCATATTGGAATTTTTTTTTTGTCAAATTGGACTAAAATTTGATCAAATTTGATTGAAATTCATTTGAGTTTGATTGGACCGGAATATAAAATTTTCTTTTACCTCTGAAATTTCTAAAGAATTAGCAAAATTTGGTTCTCTGGTTGGCGGATATAGATATTATCCATTTTCATATCCAAATTCAAAGCAATTCGAATATCTACATTTGAATTTGAATCTAAAAACTAATTCGAATACATCTATTTTAGTATTTATTTTAGAAATAAAAATAGATACAAATATCTATATTCATGTTTTGATGAATACAAATATCGAATAATTCAAATATCAATTATCCATTTTCCACCCCACTTAGAGCAACTCCAACCAAGTTGCTATTTGCCTCCCTACCCTATTATTTAGCGAAGGATGAAAAAAAACACCTCCAACCGAATCGCTACTCCTATCGCTACTTCTGTCACCTCGGTATCTCGCCTCTCCCCTTGGCCACATCTAGGAAGGTCTCCCTCTCGCCATCGACCAACGACCATAGGAAGTCACCCCTTCCCGCCACCGCCAGCCCCGTCGCCAGCCTCCGCAGGTGTGTTTCTCGGGTCTAGCGTGTGCCTTCCCGGGTTGATTTGAGGTCGTACATGCTCAATTTAGCCGGATCTGTGGGAAAGAGAGTTACCGAAGAGGGAGGCCACCGTACCTCGAGCTCGCGCCATACTTGCCGCCCTCGACCGCCTATCATGCCCCCTCACCTGCCTACCGCGCCCCCTCTCCCGCCTGCCTACTGCTGTCGCCCGCCTGCAGCGCGCCCTCGCCCTGGACCGCAGTCGCGCTCCCTCGCCCGCCTTGCGCCACCCGCAGTCGCGCTCCATCGACCACCTACCGCCCTGGACCGCCTGTGGCACCCCCTTTCCCGTCTGGCTGCCCTCTGCCGCGAGTTGTGCTAGCGCCCGCAATTGCAAAATCATATACCATGGATTTGGAGGTGGTTGATGCTGCTTTTTTTTTTGAGGAAATGAGATTTGGTTGGAGGCGAGGTAGATAACAGCAGGAGGAATGAGAGAGAGCTTGCTGCTGCTTGGGGAAGGCAAGCCGGCAGAGAGAGAGCTTGCTGCTGCTTGGGGGAGGGAAGGCCGGCAGAGAGAGAGAGTGCTTGCTGCTGCTTGGGGAGGGCAGAAAGATATTGCTTGGGGAGGGAAGGCCAGTAGAGAGGTATTGCTCTGGTCCTTCATATGATTCCCGTGATGCTTGGGTACAGAGTTGGTGTTGATGCTTGGGTACAGAGATATTGCTCTGTTGTTGCTGCTTGTGCTTTAAATGTGCTATCATTTTTGTTTCTCGATTGCATGGGTATTGACCAATGGTATATGATTTTGCAATGTAGGAATGGATAGCTATATGCAGCTGTTGAGTGGCCAAAATGTTGGTGACAACCAATTTTGGGGTGACAGCCAATTTGCATGTCCACCCGAGGAACAAGGAGGTTAGGAAGTGCAAGTTGTGGAAGCTACACCACCTATGAAACCAAGCAAGAAGAAAAAAAAATTCAGTGAAAAGGAGGACGTTCTTTTGGTGTCTGTATGGCTAGAAATTGGCATGGATGCCATTCACGGCAATGAACAATCTCGCAGTACATATTGAGAAAGAATTCATGAGTACTTCATGAGCATAAGAACTTTGAATCTGGTCATTCTTCCAACTCTATCATGCACCGTTGGTTCACCATACTAAAGAGTATTAACAGATTTTGTGGATGGTATGCTCAGATTCAAAATAGGAGGCAAAGCGGGGTGTCCGAGCAAGATAAGGTATAAATGTTTCTTCTTTAGTTTGGTTGTAGCCGTATATGTTGTTAGTATGTTTGAAAACACATATTCACTTGTGCAGGTACTTCAGGCATGTGAATTGTACAAGGCAAAAGACAAGTATGGCAGATCATTCGGTTTGTTGCATTGTTGGAATATTTTGCAGCACGAGCAAAAGTGGAAGGATAGATGCTCTCAAAAGAGATAGAAGATATCCACCAATACAAGTCCAAGATCGCCTACTCCTGGAAGCAATGAAAGTCATCGTGATGAAGAAGGGGAGGGTCTTACTTCAAAGCCCGGCGATGAAAGGCCAGATGGTAAGAAGGAGAAAGAACGACAACATCGAGGTAAAAATTCGGTTCCTCCTGGAGAGAACCTTTACATTGAGGCATTGGAAAATATGTGGGCCAAGAGGAAAGAGGCCGAAGCCTTGAAAGAGATTAAGAAAAAAGAACGCAGTGATGAGAGAATTGCATTAGAGAAGAAAAAGTTTGAACTAAAGGAAAGAGATCTAGAGTTAAGACAGAGGAGTGAAGATGATAAAGTGAATATGGACATTAGTGGTATGAGTGAGCGACAACAACAATACTATATGAGAATGCAAGATGAGATTATTGCTCGATGGTTTGGCACAAGGTCGGGTTGAGATGATTTAATATGTGTGGACTTTCTTTTGTGTTATCTTGTATGAACATGTTCTTTTGTGTTATCTTGTATAAACATGTTCTTTTGTGTTCTCTTATATGAACATGTTGTGGAATGAACTATGCTTTATTAAGATAATACATATTACATGTGTTATGCTTTATTAAGACAATACATATTACATGCGTACTCTTCTTTAATACTGGTCTCCATAACGTTGCTAGAGGTGCCCGATAAGATCTTCTTGAAGCTAAGAGTGAGTTTCCTTATACCTAATATTATAATGAACTTGAACGAACTCATATAACTCACGCATACGAATTGTTGAAGGTCTCACAACTTCTCCAACACCATCGTAATAGACATCTTCATCTTAATCTCGCTCATCTTCAATGGTCATGTTATGCATGATGACACAAGCTGTCATGATTTCTCTGAGTGTGTGTTTATCCCAAAAATGGGCTGGTCCATGAACTATGGCAAAACGAGATTGTAGAACACTAAAGGCTCATTCCACATCCTTTCTAACTATTTTCTGTGCCTTGGCAAAATATTTTTTCTTATTGCCTCTTGGTGATGATATGGTATTCACAAATGTGGCCCATTGAGGATAGATTCTATCTACAAGGTAATACCCTATTGTATAATTGTGACCATTGATGGTATGATTAACTTCCGGAGCTTCCGCTTCGGCTAACTTTGCAAATAAATGTGAACGGTGAAAAACATTGATATCATTGTGAGACCCTAGTAAACCAAAAAAAACATGCCAAATTCAAAGGTCTTTAGAAGCAACTGCTTCTAGAATGATTGTGAGCTCATGCACATGGTCGATATACTGACCTTGCTATGCTGCAGGATAGTTTTTTCACTTCCAATGCATATAATCTATGTTTCCAAGCATTCCGAGGAAACCTCATTGCTCTCCAATTGCAAGTAATCTAGTTGTGTCATTCTCATTTGGAAAACTCAGGTACTCATTTCTGAAGACTTTAACAATAGCTCTAACAAACCTTCTCAGACTCTCTATAGTAGTACTTTCACCAATAGGAACATACTGATCCGTATGGTCCCCTGGTACTCCATAAGCTATCATGATGAATGCTGCAGTAATCTTCTGCAAAGTAGATAGCCCAAGACATCCACTTCTATCTCTTTTTTGCACAAAACAATCATCATGTTGCTTGACAGCTTGAACAGTGTGAAGAAATAGAGAACAACCCATTCTAAACCTGAACAAAGAAAGAACAATGAATAAACATGTATGAAGAAAGAGTATGAATTAACAGAGAAGACAAACGAAAAATAGGTTAACTACAAACCTACGTTGAAAGAAAGTTGAGCCATAGGTAGGAGCATCCGAAAAATAATCGTTGTACAATCTCCAATGCCCTGCTTCTCTACCGCGGTGAATGTACTGACGTCCAGACATAGAACTACCAGGTCGTAGAGCATTTATAAGCTGATATTGTGTGTGCGCTTGGTGTAGTGTAACAAGAATGAGTTTGTCATCGTTGTCGTCCGACGACGATGAATCTAAGAGAGGTCGATCACTCATTTTAGGTGACAAGGAAGAAAGAACAAGACCAATAACTTGGTGTAGCAACCAGGTGATTGGATATGTATATATGGAGGTGGAAAACTAGCTATTAGAATATAACCATTGGAAAACTAGTCATTGAAAAATTAACCGTTGCTAAACTAGCCGTTGAAATACAGCAGTTGAAAAATAACCGTTTAAAAAATAATCGTCGTAAAACTAGCCATTAGAAGTAATGCTATTTAAAATAAACTATTACTAGTTAGTTATAAAATAATAATAAAATATAGCTAATTAGCATATAGGAAGACAAATTTAAGATATCAGTTGAAACACGCTGAATATTAGAGAATAGAATATAAATACGGAGCTCTCTACTGAAAAATAGGAAGGCAGAAATAGAAATTCGGTTGGAGTTACTGGCTCCTCCACCACCGCACTCCGCTCCCCGATCCAGATCCAGGTGCCCCCTCCGCCGCACCTGCACCTCTCTACCCTCTCCTGTAGGCGGCGGCGGCGGCATCGTCTCGCCTGGGCTGCCCTGGAGTGGAGGTCCGATCCGTCCGGACACGACCCTGCTGCTTTCGTCGGTTAGGATCGGACGACGCCCTAGCTTGCTCGGACGGATCGCTTGATCTCGTTTTTGCTGCGATCCTTCGAACCCAAATATTTCTTTCTGGGACGGTTGGGTGCTCGAATGCGTCACAGTTTGTAGAGGACTTCTGTTTTCTGCGTCGTGGTAGTGGTGGGCGGGGGGGGGGGGGGGGTTCTTTTCAACTACCATGTTTTGGATAATGGATAGTGCAGTGATACAAATTTCCTCTCTTTTGTTTGATGTGAATGATGAGATGCGCCGAAAGCCAATAACCGGTGTTTTATCTAGCAATCTAATGACGCTTTTCATCCATTATGCTTTAATGGCTCTGAGTTCTGGTTCTTAATCCAGCAGCTGAAAGATGGACGCGAACAGGCGCCAGAGTGGGATTCAGCAGCTATTGGCAGCGGAGCAGGAGGCTCAGCAAATCGTGAATGCGGCTAGGGCTGGTAAGTTGTCTTAATTTCTGGTGCAATGCAAATCAAGCGTATCATTGGAGAGCAAGCGCCTTGTGCATGAGTTCTGCTCTGTTGCGTTAAGAACATTATTTCTTGCATTTTGATCTACCCATTAATGTTGGTAGGAATGCACACGATACAAGGGAAAATACGTATTGTTCCATTGTGAGCTGCAGCAAAATTAGCATCTTGTTTATGGCATTGCCTTTGGCATAATGTGATATTTACATCTTTGCCCAAAGACTAGTGCCTTTTTTAATGTACAAATTTGCATAGTTACCTGTCAATTTAATGTACAAATTTGCACGTAGTGATCTGATCTGAGTAAATAAAAGTTTTTTTGTTCAACTAGCAATACTTGTTTCATTGCGAAGCATTTGCTGTAAAGAAAAGGGTATTGCCAGCAATGAAGCTAAAAAAAAGCAAAAGAATCACCTATTTTCCTCTTTTAGAAGACTGCAATGCAAACTTAAATATTTCCTTTGTTCAACAGCTAAGTCGGCAAGGCTTAGGCAAGCAAAAGAGGAGGCTGAGAGGGAAATAGCTGAATACCGTGCCCAGATGGAGGCCGAGTTCCAGAGGAAGGTTGCGGAGGTATGCAGACCAGCACACTCTGCTCGTTTTTTCATAAGATTACAGGGTCCTCACTTATATGGCTCTTATTGTTTACAGAGCAGCGGTGACTCGGGTGCAAACGTCAAGCGTCTTGAGCAAGAGACAGCAGTGAAAATCGAACAACTCAACCAACAGGCTGCAAGCATCTCCCCTGAAGTCATTCAGATGCTTCTGAGGCATGTCACCACCGTGAAGAACTGAACGTTGTTGTGCCCTAAATATGATTGCAAACTTGTATCGTCTACCTGTTCATTTGTTTCAGAGTGTGATGAGGAATAATGTGTCACTTCAACCTGTAATTCCTTGTTCTTAACCACGGAATAAGCTGTTGCAGTTTAGCAAAAGTTTAGCAGCAACTGTGTCTAGTACCATCAGAACTTAGCTATTGTTTGGTATATTGCCATATTGGTAAATATTGTTTCCAGTTGGTTTTTTGGACAAACAAAATTTATTGATTCACTATCAAGCGGCTCTGTTTATAGCTCTAAGAGTACAAGTATCCTTTGAATTGGGCATATGCTGGAGTGAATCACAATGAACTCTGAACATGCATATCATACAGAAACTCGCCCCAAACTGACGAACACACAAACAGCACAGGAATGCATGGCTGCCGACTGCATAGAATGGGCGCCAAGATCAACCAGTTTGGCAGGCTCCATCAGAGTACACACACATCCGTGTCATCCAGAACATATCCATTATCAGAAACCTCACGTACTGAATGATGCATGCAAGGCACAAGAACAAACAAGCACACAAGAAATCCCAGCAACTTTAGTCCAAGCTAGCTGGCTGCCCATAGGCTCATCAGAATTCAGGTCCCATTTTGTCCTTCAGATCTTCTGGACAAGTTGTAATTATTGGTTTAGTACGTCTGAATCTCGAGGTACATCAAAGAGCTAATCCAGTTGTTAGATCCCCACCATTCATTTGATACTGACTTGCTCAACACAGGACCAGTACCGGATTTTGGCACTTCCAACATTTATAGATTGCAGAAAAATGGACTTTTTATACAGATTTCATGGTACATGGGACCAAGATAATAAGCAAAAAAGTTGTTGGATGCAAACCACTTCAGGAGTAGGGATTTAATGCCACGTCTGTATCTATCCTGATAAATTTTCAGTTACCACGCTTCAATTCAAATGTTACAAATCATAGGTTACCACCCCAGATACATGTTCAGGTCAAATCATACACCATGATCATTTTTTATGCTATGGTACATCTACATGAATGTGGTATTAAATAATTACAAATACAGACGTAAGCATTTCTGACATGTGCTACAATACAACATATTCGTCCGATTCAACGGTATCTTATACTTCTTATTCCAACCTACACAATACAATATTCAAATTATTTACAGAAAGATACTCGGGTTCCTTCAAGTAGGCTCTGCAACTTGATAATAGCTATAGGAGTAACTGTGCAACCATATTCCATCAAGAGTGGAGAACCTCAAAGTATCGTCATGGAGAACTGTGCAAAAGTGGTAATGTGAGAATGATAGCATAACTGTCAACTAGCATCAGACCAACAGAGTACAAACTAGAAGAGACAACATAAGGGCATTACCTTAATAGCAATCCTGACTTACGATTCTCTGAGTATATGGGCTGACATTCACCGAGCACGAAATGAGCCCCTGGATCAGTGGACATGTTAGAGGTTTGAACAAGAATTACATCATTAATATACAGTGTGAAGATATAAGGTGAAACTGCATTAGGACACCGCCACTACTAGCGACTCATCAAATCAAGGCCAAGATAGTACATCTACCTATTTCTACAAGTAATTTTGCATTCTCCCAATCAAAGCACACAGTTTAACCAAATATTTCAGTAGCTAAAGTTAGAAAAAAGACGAATAGTAGTGTACTCCCTCCAGTCTGATTCACTTGTTTAGGATGTCGACAGTCTCCGATGTACACCTTTGACCATTACCTTTACTAATTAGAAAAAAATAACAGCTCTCAACGATAAATCTAGTTGTATCTTTCCATGAAACAAATATACCTCTCTGTATATTAGTTGTCGAACTTTTAAAATGTGACTATGAAAACATGATTTTGAGTTTTGAATTGGATTAGTAGCTAAAGTTAGAAAAAAGACGAATAGTAGCGTACTCCCTCCAGTCTGATTCACTTGTTTAGGACGTTGACAGTCTCCAATGTACACCATTGACCACCTTTACTAATTAGAAAAAAATAACAGCTCTCAATGATAAATCTAGTTGTATCTTTCCATGAAACAAATATACTTCTCCGTATATTAGTTGTCGAACTTTTAAAATGTTGACTATGAAAACATGATTTTGAGTTTTGAATTGGAGGCAGCAGCTTATCCTTTTGGCCACTCTATTCACCCACCAAGTTAATTGTTTTGCCATTATCCTTCACTCGTGCACTCATCGACTACTTTGTATTGACAATGTTTCAATAGCTAGGATGCAGTACAAAGTGCAATGTGTGGAGCCTGATTTATTTTATTTTATTTTATTTTTGGTAACCTTTAATATTCTTTTTTATATTTGTCTTATCACATTAAAAAAGAAGTGTGGCTTTGAAAGTAAAGGAGATACACTCTTTCTAACGATCCTGAACTCAAGGCCACATTGAAGCGGAGTCTAAATTAATTTCTAGCCAAGTATTTTGAGCTATGCCTACACTTCGTGACAACAAAAATGCTGCTCATACAATGGAGATGGACCAATGAGTAACATAGTCATGCAACACATCTATGAATTTTTATCGATGGCCTATATAGTTGGTTAGCTCAAGTGCTGTACAAGTAATCAACTATTTTCCACAGTCCACTTCGATCATCCTCTAGATTTTATGGTCACCTGACAGCATATTGTACATACCTGTTGAGGGAACTGCCTAAATACATTGAACCAATATTGCAGAGACATATTAAAACCTTCTCTATAATAAATACATTACAGAACGTGAAAAATAAGGTCCCTTAATTTACTAACTTAGAAATGGTTAGTCAAATACTGCACCATAGCAGATGCAAGGGAACCCTATTCCATATCCACATACCACCAATTATGATAGTGCCGCCAAGCGAAATGGTTAGTCAAATACTGCACCATAGCAGATGCAAGCGAACCCTATTCCATATCTGCATACCACCAATTATGATAGTGCCGCCCAGCAAAATGCTATAGCACATCCTACGGAAAAGGAATTATTTTGCAGGTATCCTTCCCGTGTCCAAGCTATAACCGTTAGACTCATGACTCATGAGTAAAGCTACCACATTACAAATCCTCCCAATTCTTTTCAATCCAAATTCGGCCACAATCAATATCAATTCATTCATCCAAACTACGAACCATGATAAACTTAGGCAATACAACATTTAAAATCTCAAGGCGAAGGCGGAAAGATTTTTATGATCATGCAAATCCTTTTCAGCAGTCTGGACCATGCAATCCATGATAAGAGCTGAAATGCTATGCCCAGAATAGTTTAATCCAGCCCATGATAACATAACACAAATCCTTAGATCTTACATATTCTCTAAACATATGAAAAGCTAAAATGTTAAGTGATAACATGATCGAGTCCTTAGGTATTACAAATTATCTAACCCAATCCCAATAGTTCCAGTCTTTGCAAGCAGTATTAATTAGAAACACCCACATATAAAGCAAATAACCAGCAGTGGTATCACAAAATCCACAACAATCTATGACAAAACACGCAATTACCTTCACAGGGATGTCGAAACGGAACACCCTGACCATGCCGACCACCTCGGTGACGATTTCCAGCGGCACCGACCCCGCGGCCAGGTCCCCTATCATCTCGACCACGTCATCCAGCACCCTCCCGGCGTCCACCCACACCTCGGCGTCGGCGTACGCTACATCCCTGGCCGCGAGCTTCCCGGACCCCGGGCGCGCTTTGGCGGACCCGAGCAGGTGGCCGCGGTAGGAGACGGCGGCGGAGACCGCGCGGTAGCGGAGCGGGAGGACGAGGCCCGGGTTCCGGACGCGAAGGCGGAGCTCGAGGCCAAGGTCGAGCGCGGGGAGCGGCGGCGGGTTGACGCGGAAGCGTGCGACGCGGATGTCGGCGACGCGGGCGGCGGGGGCGGACGGGTAGAGAAGGAAGGCGAGGCTCCCGAGGAGCGCGAGGAGGAGGAGGAGCGGGAGGGTCCGAGTGGAGAAGCGGCGGAAACAGGGGGCGCGGCGCGGGCGCAGGCGGCGGAGGCGGAGGAGCACGGGGGAGCAGGGTGTTGGGACGAAGACGAGCGTCGGCGGCAGCGGGGCGTAGGAGGTGGCGGGGTAGGAGTAGTAGGGCTGCTGCGCGGGCTGGGGCGGCGCGAGGAGCGGATGGGCAAGGTGCACGTGGGGCTTCTCGCCGCCTCCAGTCTCCGCCGCGGATGCCATCGCCGATGCGGTTGCGGGAGAAGCGGGGGGGCGGGGGGGTGAGGAGCTGATTGGGGAACTAGTGGTAACTTGACAGTGGCAGGGACATAGGCTTGGGAGTCCAATAGGAAACCGCCACGTGGGCGCTGCAAGAGTGAGGGAAAGGGATTCTCAAATCGGGCCGGATCGGCCAGGCCGATCCTTTAGAACCCCTCCCTCGCACCGGGTTTTTTATATTTTAAAACTAAAAAATATACAAATATATATATCTATTTTGAAAAATTACAAATCTAAACACATATCTATCGCCTTTTAAACGAAATGAAGTTGAGTTAGATATCAGAAGTAGCCAGGTTTGTAATCTAGATGAATTTAGCACAAACTTGGCCGAAATTTCTGATAGGATTGTAATTTGATATCCTTGTTTTGCTCCTCTGCGTTGACAAATTCTTTCTCGGATTGAATCTCTTCTATCTCGGATTGAATCTCTTCTACTTCTGGAGTTTACCTGCCACAATAAACTGATTCTATCATTTGGATAACTTTGCTCTTTGTTGTGATACAGATCGAACAACCTCCTGAGAAGAACAGTTATCAGAAATTACAGTTTGCTGTGCTCTGTAGGTGCAGCACTGCAGCTTATTTGTTGTAAAAATTATCACACAATCACATCTCTTATACTCATTTTCTATTTGTCAATCACCGTAAAGTTCTTTTTTTTACTTTTGTTTTTTCTGAACCACATTGACTGGGTCGAAAGGCCTTCCACTCCTGAACTGAACATATAGATATGTTTCTGGTGTGGAGTCTACCCGTGAGAAGGAGCCAAGGGAAGACTTTGAGCTTTGCTGTGCATTTGCTTTTCCGAATCTACTTGAATGGCGACGGTGGTTGGAGCTGTTGAAAAAACAGAGCATATATAGTACCCTTTTTCGCGATCTACATTTGACATTTGAAACACTAGAATTTGACAAACTGATATGATCACTATTGTCAACCCGAAAAATCATGATGAGGTAACAGAGCTCCTGCTTAGTTCCTCAACAAGAAAAAAGAAAAAGAAAAAGAAAAAACCAATTATACGCAAGATTTAACCATCATATTGTTGAACCTGGAACGATTTATTTCGATTGAAAACATTATACCGTCATTTCCATTCAATATACAGGATAAAATATCACCTGATGTATCATTTCCTTGCCAAACTGTGCAGCTACAATACAATTCGGCACACAAAAGAAAAACACCAATGATCACATCAGCTTTCTCCAACACATTAGTCTATGTGATGTGCCCGATCATCACCAGTGTTACCTAGATACGAACACATGTGTCAAAATCCGATTCGGACTCGGATGTTTGATTCGGCAAAGAAAATTTAGATACGTGAAATACAAATCGGAATCCGACACGGGTGTCAAAATCCGACTTAGATTCGAGATGTCTGATTCCACAAATAATTTTGGACACAAATATCTAGGTAACACTGTTTATGTAGAATGTCACATCACTTTCTTGCGGCCAATAAACAAGAATGGGAGAAAGCATCTGATTCTGAAGTGAGCAATTGTCAAGGTGTTAATCACTGAACAGTTCGATTTGGACAGCCAGAAGCTGTGGTCGCTTTCCTGAACAATTCCCATCGTATACAGTCCAGCCAGAGAGAAGTAGGTTTTGTCGTTAACTAATTTTGTCATATATTCATACCTCATGTTAGTTTTGTCTAACTTTTCTGGCAAAAAAATCGGCCCTAAGGTTGTTCAATGTATCAGCCGGAAGAGAAAACAGTGTTCTATGCATCAGATATTCTTCTTCCAAACAATGATGGATGAACAGATACTCCTTAGCAGACATAGACCACTTCTGCCACGTCAAAATGGGCCAGGGTCTCACCTAGAGGAAGACCACCCTAACTGCAAAGGACAACAGCACCTTAAGTGCACAAGCGCAACCACCTCTTCAAGCTGAGAAGCTCAAGATAGGATTCCTCTGATTTAAAAAAAATATATATATTGAAAGAAAACACTCAAGATAGAACAACAAATTGCCTAGTTAAGGATCCAATCAGATATGTACGCGACATTCTCCACTTGCAAGTTGCAGGCAGCATAGTACTGCAAGTCTACAACACTGCACTACACAGCCCAACTCTTTGATGCTTCAGCATCCAACATCTGGCAATACATAGCGCATAATCGGGGTACTAATTATCAGATCCGAATTATATACAGAGAATAAAATGCCACCGGATTTTATACTCGACTAATCGATGACCGAAAACTTGTTCTTTTAAGCATCTCGGTTCATCTTCCAAGCAGCAATCACAGCATTCGGCAGTAAAGACTCCTCAGCTGTTCTTGGCCTCCTGCAGCATCTCCACCACCTTCTTCATCTTGGGTCGCTTCGCCGGGGCGCGCACCGTGCACAGCATCGCGATCTTGAGCACCACGAGCATCTGCCTGCGCCATGCAAATGACACGGTACTCAGCCTCGGGTCCATGATCTGCTCCGGCGTCTCCCCCCGCGCCGGGGCGGTGTGAACCCACTTGACAAGGTCCACACCGTCCCCAAACCCCTCATCCACCGGCAGCTTGGATGTCAGGATCTCCAGCAGGACCACCCCGAAGCTGTACACATTGCCTGGCACTGTCACCTGCATTGTGTAGGCATACTCTGCAAGAAACCAATTGCAACAGCATCAAATATTTATGGTTACCAACATGTAAGAACTTCTTGTGTAGTTGTTGGATGTGGAACGAAGTTCAGACCTGGAGGTATGTAACCAAATGAGCCCGCAACCGCACTGATGCTGGCAGCGCCCTTTGAAGGGTCCAGCAGCTTGGAGATCTCAACTTCGCCAAGAAGCGCATTGTAATGCGAGTCAAGAAAGATGTTCCCCGAAGAGATGTCGAGGTGAATGGTGGCAACGTGATGGAGGAACGCCAGCCCTTCAGCAACATCAGTGGCAATTGACAACAGCCTCGGCCAGTCAGATTTTTGCTTGTCACCATCAGAGTCGCCGTCATTGTGAAGCAACTGAAGCAGGGTACCATTTGGCATATGGTGGTGCAGCAGCAGCGCAATGTTATCATAGATGACATACCCGATGGGACGCACCAGGTTTGGGTGGTTGATGTGCGCAAGGTGCTCGAGCTCTCGGATCATCTTTATCTGCTGGTGGATGACTGCACGGTCAACCGATTTCAGCTTCTTGACACACACCACCATGCCAGACGGCATGACAGCCTTGTAGATTGTGCTGAATGTTCCATTGCTCAGTTCATTCGCATCTTTGAATGTTGCCTTTACGCAGCTCTGGAAATCGATGGCCTGCTGCAAGCTCTCGATGAAGACGCTTGAAGCCACGACCTGCAACGCTGACACCACCACCTCCCCTGCCTTAGCCTTCTTCGCCTCAGCCTCCTTCTCCTGCCTCTCACGCCACATGAACAAGGCCACCACCAGTGATAACAGGGAGAAGAAGAGCACACAGGAGCCCACAACTGCCAAAGCCACTCTGTAAGATATCTTCCTGTGGTCCATTCCATAATTGGAACCATAAATTGATCCACAGTCCACATCCAGCGGATCGCCGCACAGCTTGGCATTGCCGGAGAAGCTGGATGCTGCGCTCTTCTGGAATGGACCGAAAGCCGGTATGGCGCCACTGAGCCTGTTGTTCGACAAATTGACCTCAATCAAGCTCAGCATCCCTCTCATATCACAAGGGATCTGACCTGATATCTCATTGCTCGACAAGTCCAGCATGACAAGCTTATCAAGCCTCCCGAGCTCACGGGGCAGCGACCCGACAAAGTGATTGAAGCTAAGGTTCAGCGCAATCTGCAGGCTCTTGACCTTACCAATTTCAGCAGGTATTTCACCACTCAGGTTGTTGTTGCCGAGCTGCAGCGCAAGCAGCCGAGTACAGCCCCCGATTCCTGGCGGAATGCTGCCGGAGAACTCGTTATGATCGAGCACAAGAAACTGCATCCGTGATCCGTTGCAGATGTTCTCCGGCAAGCCGCCATTGAAATCGTTGTAGCTCAAGTCCAGCTTGCTCAGGTTCCGGCACCGCAGGATCGACTTCGGGAACTCGCCGCCGAGGCCGTTGCCGGACACGATAAGCTCCTGCAGGTTCCTCAGCTCCCCGAGCACGTCAGGCACCTCGCCGGTGAGGCAGTTGTCCGCCAAATTGAGCAGCGTCAGGTTGGCGCAGCGCGCGAACTGCGTGGGGATCCCGCCGGACAGCTCGTTGCTATTGGCCTCGAAGTACGTGAGGCTGGTCGCATCCCCGATCGACGCCGGGATTGCGCCGGCGAGGCGGTTGTCGCCGATGCGCACGTTGGAGAGGCCGCGGCAACGGCCGATGGTTTCGGGGATGGTGCCGTTGAGCCAGTTCAAGGTGAGGATGAGGACCTGCAGGTTGCCGAGCTCGAAGAGGCTGTTGGGGATGCTCCCCTCGAGGGCGTTGGAGTGGAGGTTGAGAACCTGGAGCTCCGACGAGAGCCCGAGGCCTGCCGGGATCGGGCCGGAGAGGGAGTTCTCGTAGGCGGACAGCACGCGGAGGCCGGGGAGCCCGGCGAGCCAGTCGGGGAGGGAGCCGGTAAGGTTGTTGCCGGAAATCTGCAGTTCTTGGAGCTCCCTGAGGCCCCTGAACTCGTCGGGGATGGCGCCGGAGAGCTCGTTGTTGGAGAGGTTCAAGAACCGGAGCCTGGACGCGCCGGTGAGGGCCGCCGGGACGGCGCCGGAGAGCTCGTTCATGGAGAGGTCGAGGAACTCGAGGCGGCCGAGCGCGCCGAGGGCCGGCGGGACGCCGCCGCGGAGCGCGTTGGCGGAGAGGTCGAGGCGCTCCAGCGCGCGGAGCGCGCCGGCGGCGGAGAAGTCCCCCCGGAGACCCCGGCGGGGCAGCTCGATCGCGGTGACCGCGCCCCCCGCTGCGCAGGTGACTCCGCGCCACGCGCAGTGGTCCGCGTCCGCCGCCCAGCCCGCCGGCGCCAGCTCCCGCTGCAGCGCCTGCATTGCAGCGCCGTCCCCGTCGCCGCCGGCCCCATCCACGTCGAGCAACAGGAACCACACCGACAGAAGGGCCAAGAAGAGGCAGCTGCGGAAGGAGGAGGAAGAAAGCATTTGGAGTGGGGGTTCTTGGCCCGGGGTGTAGGAAGCGTTGGTGGTGCCCAGGCCTCGCGTCGAGTCCTGCTGCCTGCCGCTCCTACTCGCACTCCGTCAGGTCGGAGAGAGTTTTAGAGAGAAAGTGGGAAAGGGTGAGAGAGAGGGGAAAGGAGAAAGGCGGCTCGGTGCATGGGTTGAACACAAGTGAGAGAATGTGGGTGAAGATCGTCTGACTTAAGTGGAGTGAAGACTGTTAGCAGTTAGATTATGAAGGGATTAAAGCTGGTTAAATGGGTTATGTCTATTGAATTGGTCTGAGGTTTGGTATTGTAGGCACGGTTCAGGCACGGTACGGCTCGAGTCAAGTTGGGTCGGACCGGTATGGTACGATGCCACAGGTCGTGTCTGAGTCGAGCGCATCGCACGGCTTGTCGATACGGCCCAGCTCGGCTGAGGTGGGCCGGTACGGGCACGGCTTGGCACGCTGAGGCCCGTCCAAGCACAGTCGGCCCACGAGGCACGACCCAAGCACGGGCACAGCATGACAAGAGTCATTACGCGTGGGACTGGCCCGACGGGGCACGGTTGGCCCAGCCAGGGTAGTGGAGGCACGGGAGGGTTGACGGGTTGAATGGGCATCGTCCGGCCCGTTTGACCCGTTAACCCATTTATTTTAAATTTTATAGCCATTTTATAACCGTTTGTGCTCAAAAAATTTACAAAAATGATCATTTTCAGCTATAAATAGAGAACCACCATGCCATTCCATTCCACACCCGCAATAACATTTGTTCTCTTGTTTCCTCCTCTAATTATTGTCTCAAAGTTCTTAAGAATTTACGATAATTTGATAAAATTAGTTTGAATTATTGACAAAAATCAAAAAAATTCCAACACCCTCATCTTGAAGTCATGAAGAAATCTTGGTAATTTTTTTAATCATTGTTCTTTCTTGTTTTTCCATTATTTGTTTGTTATTTGATTATTTCTAACTCTGAATATTTAATTTTTTTTAGTGCCATTCGACATTAACTATGGATGCTGATGGTCATGATACGTCCATCAATCATGATTTTTTTTCTTCAAGGATTTGAAGGGGACTACGGCTCTTTTGGTAGCGGTGCTGCAGGTGATGGACCCGATGATGACCCTCCAGTAGCACCTGCATCATCAGGCTATATAAGTGCACACATGTCAGCAAGCACCGGCTCTAAAAGATTAATAGCCACTACTTCCGAAGTTTGGCAAGACTTTGAAAATATCTACAGAGAGGAAGATGGGGTAAATATCAGGTATGCTAAGTGTTATATTTGCAAACATGAATTATCTGTAAAACTCTCAGGTGGAACCAGACACTTGAAGAGGCATGCCACAACTTGCAAGCAAAAGAGTGGAGCAGTCATGAAGTAGACAGTGCTGCAGTACAAACCCGCGCAGCTTTGTTCGTCATTGGGAGTATGACTCCGCCAATACTCGAAAAGAGCTATGCTGCTTCAGAGCAAGAGCGGATCTACCACTCAACATCGGTGAGTCTGCTGCATTTTAATATTACATTAAGCAAGTTCATAATCTTATGTTTACGTATGTTTCTAGACAGACAACTAGTAGAGGTATGGTAAAATACTACAATACGTGTCGTAGCAATCTTAAAGAAATGTTACAAACATGTATATTTTCAGTTGCTTTAACCTCGGATATATGGATAGGTAGAGAGGATTATTTTAGTGTGGTTACTCATTATGTTAATAATGATTGGGAACTAGAAAAGAGAATAATAAGTTTTCGGTTGATTGACAACGTGTATACCGGTGAAAATATTATTGAAAAATATCTCAAGCAGTTAAAGACTTTGGTCTCAATAATAAAATATTTTCTATCACTTTAGATAATATCGCTGCAAAATCTAGAGCAATGGATATTCTTACTCTATTGTTTAGTACATATGCTGAATCTTTCTTGTTATATTAACGTTGTGTTTGTCAAATTATCAATCTTATAGTAAAATTCGGTTTGAAGGGGTTGTCGCAATACTTAGATGATTTTCACACTGCAATATCTTTTGTGAACTCCTCTAACCAACGAATTGCAGCATATAAGAAATATTGTGTTGTGATGGGTGTGCGTTCATGTAAGTTTGCTGTGAACATGCCGATAAAATGGAACTCTACTTTCTTTATGCTAAAAAATATTATACCATATAAGAGCATATTTGGTGTATTTATTCATACACACTATCATCAGCACGTGGGTCACACTTTACTCACAGAAGCATATTGGTATGTTGCCGCAAGGATACTAGAGTTTCTTGAATTTTTTTATGATTCAACTATGAATTTATCAAGAGTTTATTATCTAACATCTTGTTTAGTAGTGCATAATATTGTTAAAATTGCTACTCATTTAAACAGCTATGAAAATGACAATCTACTAAGAGATCACAATCTTTTAAGCATTGGAAAGAAATTCCTTTGTTGTACATCTTTACCTTTATTTTAGATCATAGAGTTAAAATTGCAGTTTTTTTAGAGTTCTCTTAATTCTAGATGATGCTCTTGGCCATGATTATTCTAATTACTATACTAATTTATGGCGGAGTTCTCCTGCAATGACCTCCACTAGTAAAGAAATTTGAAGTTTACGGTAAATATGAAATAAAGTATGACGGAGTTCACCTGCAACGACCTCCACTAGCATCGACAAGTAAGAAGACGATAACGTGAGGAAAAAATATTTGGTGAAGGTTCATCATCAAGAAGTTCAGACTCTTCATCACAATCGTCTACGAGCGCTGGAATTTCAACATCCGGAGGGAGCTAACTACCTTCATTGACAGCGACGTTATCAGCTATGGACAAGAAAACTTCAACACACTGCAATGGTAGCATGAGCACATGACGAATTATCCAGTGCTTTCACTGTTAGCACGAGATTTGTTAACGGTTCATATATCTACAGTTTATTCTAAGGCCGTCTTTGGTCTTACTGGAAGGATAATTGAAGAGAAAAGAACAAGTCTGTCAAGTGAGATGGTGAAAATACTCAACATAGTAAAAGACTAGGAACAAACTGAAACACGAATGTAACACATTGTATAGAACACCGGGCTTGAAGCTTTATTCGAAAATTTGTATCTAGATGTTGATGAGAATGTGTAATTTCTAATTTTCTAAGCTAAGTTGTACTCTTTTTTCCTTTACTACAAAGATTTTTAATGAGCCAACCTATCAATAAAGCTCATTTTAGAATTAATTATTATGTGTCCTTATTATTTCTGATTTCTTTATTTTTTCGAAAGCGACTCGTCACCGCTCACTGACTCACCTCTCTCTTGGCCTATAAATAGCCAGTAGCCATCATCCTAATTCCTAAACATCCACTGATCCTATCGGCCACCTACCCATCCATCTATTTTTTATATTTTTTTTATCTCATTTTTATCTATTTTTTATATTTTTAAATTTTGTAGCTTTTTTATTTTATCGGGTCGGCTGTGCTGACGGGCCACCCATGTGTTGTTGGACCGCCCATGACACTGTGCCCATCGTGCCTGTCGTACCTACCGGGCCAACCGTGCTGCCGAGCTGCAATAGTGCCTGGACTGACCCGGCATAGTATGGTGGCCGACTGGCCGTGTCGTAGGCCGCGGGGGAGGTAGGTGGGCCGGCATGGCACGACCTGTTACAGTAGCCTAAGCCGTTCGGGTTGTGCTGTAGCCAGGCCGTGCCGAGCTGTGCTTGTATCGAGCCGGTCCGAGTGACCCATTTAACCACGTCTAAAATTGATGCACCACATCTAATGCTATAGTACTGCTGCAGTAACGTTAGTGCCGTAAAATTGTTACAATATCCTTGTAAACGGTGTCTTCTGCTATAATACCAGCGTCATTTCACTGTATCTCGCTCGCAAACTACTGTTCCCTCTACCATCGCTCCTTTTGAAGTCAAAAGGATGGATCCAATTGGTACCCTACCGATTGAAGCTAGGTGAACAATTTTGTCGTACATGGAGAGGTCGTTCATGGAGAGGTTGAGGAACTCGAGGCGGCCGAGCGCGCTGAGGGCCGGCGGGATGCCGCCGCGGAGCGCGTTGGAGGAGAGGTCGAGGCGCTCCAGCGTGCGGAGCACGCCGGCGGCGGAGAAGTCCCCCCGGAGACCTCGGCGGGGCAGCTCGATCGCGGTGACCGCGCCCCCAGCGGCGCAGGTGATGCCGCGCCACGCGCAGTTGTCCACGTCCGCCGCCCAGCCCGGCGGCACCAGCTCCCGCTGCAGCGCCTGTATTGCAGCGACGTCCTCGTCGCCGCCGGCCCCTTCCACGTCCAGCAACATGAAGCACACCGACAGAAGGGCCAAGAAGAGGCAGCTGCGGAAGGAGGAGGAAGAAAGCATTTGGAGTGGGGGTTCTTGGCTCGGGGTGTAGGAGGCGGTGGTGGTGCCCAGGCCTCGCGTCGAGTGTTCGTGCGCCTGCTTTTCTTGTTTAGAGGGGGGGCACAGCGACAGGGCCCGTGGCTGGCTGCTGCCTCACTCCGTCAGGTCGGAGAGAGTTTTAGAGAGAAAGTGGAAAAGGGGGGGAGAGAGGGGAAAGGAGAAAGGCGGTTGGACGAAGCAGAGGAAGGTGGTGTTGTGCTCAATGCATGGGTTGAACACAAGTGAGAGAGTGTGGGTGAAGATCGTCTGACTTAAGTGGAGTGAAGACCGTTAGCAGTTAGATTGTGAATGGATTGAAATTGTTTAAATGGGTCATTTTTTTTACTGATCTGAAGTCTAGTACTGTAGATACGGTTCAGACACGATACAGTTTGAGTTGAGCTAGGTCGGACCGGTATGGCATGATACCACGGGTCATGTCTGAACCGAGCGCGCGGCACGGCGTGCCGATACGGCCTAGCCTAGCTGAGGCGGGCTGGTACGGGCACGGCACAAGCACGGCCCGGCACGCCAGGGCACGTCCAGGCACGGCCTAGGCACGAGAACGGCACGACAAGAGTCGTTGCGCGTGGGGTTAGCCCGGCGGGGCACGGTTGGCCCGGCCAGGCTAGTGGAGGCACGGGAGGGTTGACAGATTGAATGGGCATCGTTCGGCCCGTTTGACCTGTTAACTCATTTATTTTGAATTTTATAGTCGTTTTATGACCGTTTGTGCTAAAAAAATCAAAAAAAAATTAAAAAATTATCATTTTTCAGTTATAAATAGAGAACCACCATGCCCTTCCATTCCACATCAGTAATAACATTTGCTCTCTTGTTTCCTCATCTCATTCCTGTCCCAAAGTTCCTGAGAATTTACGATAATTTGAAAAAATTAGTTCAAATTATTGCCAAAAATCCGAAAAATTCCATCACCGTCATCTTGAAGTCTTGAAGAAATCTTGGTGAATTTTTGAATTGTTGCTCTTTCTTATTTTTTCCATTGTTTGTTTGTAATTTTATTATTTCTAACTCCGAATATTTGAATTTTCTTGTAGTGTCATTCGACATTAACCATGGATGCCGATGGTCATGATACGTCCATCTATCATGATTTTTTTCTTCAAGGACTTGAAGGGGACTACGGCTTTTTTGGTAACGGTGCTGTAGGTGATGGACCCGACGATGACCTTCCAGCAGCATCTGCATCGTCAAGCTCTATAAGTGCACATATGTCAGCAAGCACCGGCTCTAAAAGATCAAAAGCCACTACTTCCGAAGTTTGGCAAGATTTTGAAAAGATCTATAGAGAGGAAGATGAGGTAAATATCAGATATGCTAAGTGCTATATTTACAAACATAAATTATCTGTAAAACTCTCAGATGGAACCAGACACTTGAAGAGGCATGTCACAACTTGCAAGCGAAAGAGTGGAGCAGCCATGAAGCAGACAGTGCTGCAGTACAACCCCGACGGCTCTGTTCATTATTGGGAGTATGACTCCGCCAATGCTTGAAAAGAGCTATACCGCTTCATTGCAAGAGCGGATCTACGACTCAACATCGGTGAGTCTGCTGCTTTTGAAGATTACATTAAGCAAGCTCATAATCCTATATTCATGTATATTTCTAGACAGACAACTAGTAGGGATATGGTAAAATACTATAATACGTGTCGTAGCAAGCTTAAAGAAATGTTACAAAAATATACATTTTTAGTTGCTTTGACCTCGGACATATGGGCAAGTAGAACTAAATATGATTATCTTAGTGTGGTTGCTCATTATATTAATAATGATAGGGAACTAGAAAAGGAGAATAATAGGTTTCCAGTTGATTGATAACGTGCATACCAGTGAACATGCCGGTAAGATTGTTGTGAACATACCGGTAAGATGAAACTCTACTTTCTTGATACTAAAAAATATTGTACCATATAAGAGCATATTTGGTGTGTTTATTCATACACACTATCATCAGTATAGGGTCATACTTTACTCACAAGCATATTGGTATGTTGCCGAAAAGATACTAGAGTTTTTTTGAAATTTTTTATGATTCAACTGTAAGTTTATTAGGAGTTTATTATCTAAGATTTTGTTTAATAGTGCATAATATTGTTAAAATTGCTACTCATTTAAACAGCTATAAAAATGACAATCTACTAAGAGATTGTGTAGTTCTTATGAAATCTAAATTCTTAAAGTATTGGAAAGAAATTCCTTTGTTGTACGTCTTTGCCTTTATTTTAGATCCTAGAGCTAAAATTGCAGCTTTTTTTAGAGTTTTCTCAATTATAGGTGATGCTCTTGGCCACGATTATTCTAATTACTATACTAATATTTATTCTAAGTTATTCAAAGTTTACAATAAATATGAAACAAAGCATGACAGAGTCTGCCTGCAAAGACCTCCACTAGCATCGACAAGTAAGAAGATGACAACGTGGGGAAAAAATATTTGGTGGAGGTTCTTCATCAAGAAGTTTAGACTCTTCATCATGATCGTCTACGAGCGTCGAAATTCCAACATCCGGAGGGGAGCTAACTACTTTCATCGACAGCGACGTTATCAGCTATGAATAAGAAAACTTCAACATACTGCAATGGTGGTATGAGCATAAGACAAATTATCTAGTGCTTTCACTGTTAGCACGAGATTTGTTAACGGTTCCCGTATCTATAGTTTATTCTAAGACCGCCTTCAATCTTACTAGAAGGATAATCGAAGAGAGAAGAACAAGTCTGTCAAGTGAGATAGTGAAAATGCTCACCATAGTAAAAGACTGGGAATAAGCTGAAACACGAATGTAACACACTGTAGAGAACACTGAGCTTGAAGCTTCATTCGAAAATTTGTATATAGATGTTGATGAGAATGTGTAATTTTTAATTTTCTAAGCTAGGTTGTACTCTTTTTTCTTTTACTAGAAAGGTTTTTAATGATGCAACCTATCAATAAAGCTTATTTTTAGAATTAATTATGTGTCCCTATTATTTTTTATTTCTTTATTTTTTCAAAAGCGACTCACTACCACTCAGTGACCCACTTCTCTCTTGGCCTATATATAGCCAATAGCCACTATCCTAATTCCTAAACATCCACACTGATCCTATCGGCCACCTGCCCATCCATCCATTTTTTATATTTTTTAACCTATCAATAAAACTTATTTTTAGAATTAATTATGTGTCCCTATTATTTTTTATTTCTTTATTTTTTTCGAAAGCGACTCACTACCACGCAGTGACCCACCTCTCTCTTGGCCTATATATAGCCAATAGCCACTATCCTAATTCCTAAACATCCACTGATCCCATCGGCCACCTGCCCATCCATCCATTTTTTATATTTTTTTATCTATTTTCTATATAATTTTTAATTTTGTAGCTTTTTTATTTTATCGGGTCGGCTGTGCCGATGGGCCACCCGTGTGCCGTTGGGTCATCCGTGACACCGTGCTCGCTAGATCAACCATGCCACCAGACCGCAATCGTGTCTAAACCGTTCAGACCGTGTCATAGCCGAACCATGCCGAGCTATGCCTGTGTCGGACCGACGTCAGTTCACTATATCTGGCTCACAAACTTTTTGAAGTCAAAAGGAATTGGATCCATGATGGATGCCAATTGGTACCCTGCCGATTGAGGCTAGGTGAACAGTTTTGTCGTATATCAATGGTGTGTCTTGAGGCAAAAACTAACTATACAATTGTACAAGACACCATGAAATTAGTTCTCAATAAAAAATACCGTTGTGAAACTGTGGTATTTTACGCTTTCATAACCGATACAATGATATGCTAAATTTTATAGGGTGTTCCTCGCAAAAAAAAAAAAAAAAAATCCATACGGTGCCTCGGGGCACCAATCATTCTTAACCGACATTGCGATAAGCTAAATTTCATGTGTGGTTTGCGGTACTATTAAATAAACACCGGAAGTTTTTAATTTTCTAAATCGAACAGACTAAGTTTCATACAATGATTCCTCAATCCACTAGTTAGATAGTGAAAGTTTCGCCTTTTCCTAACCAATATCGTGACCGCTAAATTTTATATAGTTGTTTGCAACACGTTTAACTATAGTATTTTACATTTTCGTAACCGATAGAGAAGACTAAAATACATAAGGTGGTTTGCAACACCAAGAATTAGACACTGAAACTTTTTACATTTTCTTATAATCGGTATAGTGATGGACTATAAGGTTTGTTTGGTAAGACTCTCAAAGTAGCTTCTTGATTAGAATCCAGGGAGCTCTGCTAAATAGTATCTTTCATCTTTTAGTTTATTAAGTAGAATTCGTAGAAATGATTCTTTGAAATGAACTAAACACTAGGGAGCTGAAAAAACTGCTTCCCCTGATTTACTTCCCGTACAGAATCACTTACTCTATATATTTTATTTTAAAGAATCACTTTGAGCTACAGAATCACTCCCCATAGAAAATTTAGATCAGAGAGAGCTCTACCAAACTGACCCTAACAGCAAAGATTTAGGGTTTTTCACCTTTCTTTAATCCATGTAGCAACGGCTTAATTTCATATGGTTGTTCGCAACACCACTAATTGTTGTTTTCTATATTTTCACAACCGATATAGAAACATGCTTAAGTTCATATGGTGGTTTGCGGCACCATTAATTAGGCATCAAAAGTTCTTACATTTTGTTAACTGATTTAGCGACTGACTAGTTCTATACAGTGATTCCTGAAGCAATTAGTTAGACAGCTAAATTTGCTGTTGTTTTTAGCGTTTTATATTTTCATAACCAGTATAAAGACATGCTAAACTTCATATGGTCGTTAACGGTACCATTAATTAGACACCAATTAGATTTTCTTAACCGAAATATTTTTTTTAAGTAGAAGCCAAGGGCTTTATTATTAATTGGACTCGGATTTACAGTCTGTCCGACGGGGAGATATCAGGAAGCGAGGTGTAACATGCCATAAAAGAAAACAAGAAAAATAAAAGGGAAAAAGTATGAAAACGAGGAGAAGAACAGTGGCTTACCTGCCTCGCTGCCAATGAGGTGTCTACCCCATCACGTCGCCAAGCTGTAACACCTACGCCCGTATCATTGCCGCCCATGTCAGCTGTCGCCGCTCCATACGGGAGTGCCTCTAAAAGGGGCTGGAGCCCAAGCTCGCTACCTCCTTCGTCGACCTCCATCGCCACCTCCCTGTCCACCGTGCTAGCATTGTCACCCGGATCCACCACCCCATCGAGCGCTTGAGTCGCCACCGGATCGTTGTGCACCCAAGCTGCACCGCCGCTACGAGGTGAGCCCCAGCTTTTTCTCCTTCCCCTCCGGCTTGCCGCCTCACCATTGCCCCTTTTCCATTTCCCCACCCTAGCTGCCACCTCACCGCCACCACTAAACCCTAGCCGCCGATATCTCCTGTGTGTGAAAGAGATAAAAGTGGGAAAGAGAGTGAGGGGGTCGAGTGAGTGAGAGAGAGATAAGAGGAGGGGGGGGGGGAGATGGACTGGCATGTAGGCAGCCGAACAGAGGGAGACCGAGGGAGTGGGCCAAGGCCCATATAGCTGACCAGCCTGAGTGAAAAAAAGAGAGAGAAAAGAAGGGAAAATTGGCCGGCCGAGAGATGAGAGAATGGGAGCCAGAGAGAGTTGGTTGGGGCAAGCTCAACATTGTTTAAGTCATCCTACTTGCATAGTAACTTTTAATAATTTCAAGTTCCATTTTCATAAATAATTAAATATTAGGATAATCTTTAAGGGTGATTAGTGAGCATTTAACAGTAGCTAATAATTGTTTGATCAAAGGTTTTATCAACAGTATAGTCTTGGCGCTGAAACTTTCATAATTACTTGACCAAGGCTATCCCAGCACCTATGGTTGCACTATGTAAGCTCGTTGGTTCCATCATGGGATTCGGTCCTTATGGTCTATGTATGTATACATATATGTATGAATCTACACACGTATATAGAGCCACATGAGAAAAACAGGAAAACTATTATTCAAAAAGGGGAAAACCAACCAATCGAAAATAACATATTATAAAACAAGAAAGACGACCGTAAAATCCCTAGTACAAAATAGGAAAACACATATTCCGAAACCGAAAACTGATGACCGGAACATTCCTATTTAACACGCTGAGAGTATATATATATTATATATCTATTATGTGCCTAGACTATATTGTAGTTTACTGTTGCACCACCTTGCAGTTACAATAAAAAAATAGTATAGTTGCGACTCACAAGATAGGTTAGTTACTACAAACATATATGGTTATAATTGGGTATCTTATCTAGTCATAATTATGCACCTTTTGTCATGTGATCGCAACTGGGTCATCTCTACGCACACCCCCAGTTACGATCCAAAAAGTAGTATATCTGCTATCGTAACTGATTTTTTTTTTATGTGATTATAACTCAACTATCTGTGCTGTCGTAACTGACTATTTTCTTAGTCGTAACTGTGATCGCAATTGGGTCATCTCTACACACACTCCAGTTATAATTCAAAAAGCAATATAGTTGCTATCGTAACTGACTTTTTTGTCATGTGATCGTAACTCAACTATCCATACCGTCGTAACTGACTATTTTCTTAGTCGTAACTAGGGTGGCACAACAGTAAACTATAATACTTCTCGTAATTATACACTTTTTATCATGTGATCGTAACTCTCCTATATATGCCGTCGTAACTGACTAGTTTCTTACTCGTAACTGGGGTGGTGCGAAGGTAGCTGCAACAACTAAAGGTGGCGCAACGTAGTTCACTTTTGCACCTAGACGCAGAATAGACTCGTCATATATATATATGTGTGTGTGTATATATATATATATATATAATGAAACCAACCAACCGAAAATCACATATTAAAACAAGAAACTGACGACAATAAAATCCCTAGTACAAAATAGGAAAACACTTATTCCGAAACCAAAAACTAACGACCAAAACATTCCTATTTAACATGTTGGGTGTGTGATATATATATGTGTGTATGTGTGTGTGAGAGAGAGAGTGTGTGTATGTACATATGTATATATATATATATATGTATATATATATATATGTATATATATATATATATATGTGTGTTTATGTATATGTGTATATATATATAATCCGGGGATCCCACATGAGCACGAGCCCCCGCCAAACTGACTTATCAAAGTTACAAGCATAAGTGGCAAAAACATATGTCACACCATTAGCTTCTCTCCTTTTGAGCGAAACACAAAATAACATGAAAAACAAAACTTTCACATAGTGATTCCTAAGAGCATCTCCATGAGACTCTCTAAAATCCACTTCCTATATCCTCATATAGGGAGTCATACCTAAAAGATTCTCTCCTTAAATTTTCTTGTTCTCCAACAGTTTTGGACCCTTATACTCTAACAAGCTAACATTTGACTTTGCACCTGGATTACATCTAGCCTAAAACAGCCCATCTATAGGTTGGCCCATGTGCTGCCATTCATCTTCTTCCTCCTCTCCATGTCGTTCCGCTCGTGCCAGCTCGTCGATCATGCTAGACTTGTCCACCTGTAGAGCGTGCCTCTCTAGAAGCATGCCGTCAGTTGGAACAACACCGTCGATCCTCAGTACGACCATGTCTCCCACGACGAGGTCAAATATGGAGACCACCTGTCTCCGAGCACTACGGACGACCAGGAACACTGCCATGAAGTTGACAATGAGTATTGTTCATTCACCCATCCAGATTCAGTTAATAACCCCTGACCATATCATCTGAATTCAAAGCACAGGCACAACCAAGCATATCAAAGAAAAAGAAAGAACAGAGAAGATAATCCAATCTCCCTCAATACAATACACTGAACTGCAACATTGAATCTGAATTATTCTCACCGTAGCAGTAAAATGAACAAGATACACCATCACCACTACTAAGACTAGCAGGAGTAACCAAGCAAGCCTAAGCAGACATCACATATCACATCCAGATTACAGATCACAAAAGAATAGAATAGAAGAGAAGAGAAGAGAAGAGATAAACCGGCTAGGGGACTGAAACTCGAGAGCTAGCAGGTGTGGCAATGCGGGATCGAAGGCTAGGCTAGCCAGCGTAGATGTGATGCCGATGGCAATGAGGAAGATGGTGATGAGCGTGAAGTAGAGGACGGCGTGGACGAGGAGGGGAGCTCGACCCGATGGCCTTCTCTCTCTCTGCCACCTGGAGCTCGATCTGATGGCGGTGTGGAGGAGCACGAGTGGCGGAGGTTTTTCATTTTTGTCAACGATATAGAGACATGCTAAAATTCACAAGATGGTTTGTGGCATATTAATTAGGCAGCGAAAGCTTTTATATTTTCTTAACCGACATAAGATCACTGCCAATGTTGGTTTTTTTACATTAATTGGATGTCTAGTTAGATAAAAAGCTGATGTTACAAGCAATTTAATGAGAAGAGAATAGCTTGTTTTTTTATGAAAAAATAGTTCTTTAAGCCATTTAGACATCTGTGAGACGATTAATTACCTTAGAAAACCTTTAAAAACTAACAACATATATGCATGCATTTTGAAAGTTTGTTTCTTAATAATAATTTCTTACTTGGTCTCTTATGTTAAACATCATCTAAGATATAAGATATTGGAAGGGATATAACAGACCTACTAAGTTTCACACAGTGATTCCTAGAGCCATTAATCAGATAGTGAAAGTTTCCAAGTTAACTGATCTGAGGACAACTAAATTTTGTACGGTTGTCTGCAACACCACTAATTATAATATTTCACAGTACCAGTAATTAGACATCAATAATACGTCACTTATACATGCATATAGCCTAGAAGCCTTTTTCTACTATTTATAGCCTCGAAGCAAAATTTGAAACTTAATACAATTTGGACATACGTATTACACACCGTTGAGACAAGCCAATGTTTCCTTGGTGCCGCCTAGCAGTTTGGCGTCGGAGACGTGGTGAATTTCCCGGTCCTCGAGCCGGGTGAATCGTTGTGCTCGGTTCCTTTCTCGCCTCTGTTTCGAGCCAAATAAAATGCTCAATAAACTGCTCCAATCAGCACGTACTGACATCGAGGGCCCTTTGCCCTCATGAAAGGCTTCCCCTGTTGATTACGCCGATGCCATCATGCTTGCTCGCCTTCTCTTCTCTTTCTTCGTTTTTTTTTTTTTTTTTTTGTGATTGGCATGCATCTCCGTCCTCATAAGCCATAATTCGGTTCCTCCTTTCTGCTCAGCTCCTTTTTCTCGACCAACTGAAT
The DNA here is from genome assembly GCF_958298935.1 of Phragmites australis. Taxonomy (NCBI): domain Eukaryota; kingdom Viridiplantae; phylum Streptophyta; class Magnoliopsida; order Poales; family Poaceae; genus Phragmites; species Phragmites australis. The sequence continues at coordinate 7,836,057 of NC_084934.1, forward strand.
CTAGGTTGTGCTTTGGCGCATGCGGAGGAGTGAGGTAAGGAGCTTATCCATCTCTCTCTTCTCTCTCTCATCTTCCTCTTCATATTCTTATTCCCCTCCCTTATTCATAAAAAAAATGAGATAGAAGCTCCTACTGACTGCAAAGCAGCCCAGCCCACTATTTGGATCCGCTCCGGATCCGGCCCTCCAGCCCACCCCTTTGGATCCGCTCCTAATTTTGTGTTCGAGGAATTAACCTATCTTATGAAATGCCATCCACTGACCATCATTGCTTACAATGTTTTTTTGCCGTGACCATCGGCAGGAAGGTAAACATATGATTGCCGTATGAGCAAAAGGGAAACAATTTTGTGCTTATTTTTTAGAAGAATCTAGGGGGATAGTAAAAAGGGAGAAATCTAGTGTAGTAGGTACGGTCGCGTGCGAGTCTTTCCATTTAACACTAATGGTCTATTTAGTTTCTGTCTAAGTTTCTCAGATCTAAAATTAGCTAAGTGTAGCTTGCTATAGAAAAGTGTAGTTAATAAAATTTTAGTCATAAGTATAACAAAGTTAGTTAAAAAGCTAAATGTATGACATATAGGTTAGGGGCTAACAAAATATGGTTTATCACAGTCGTGGCGGTTAACCAAATAATTACTAAAAATCTATAATTTGACTAACTTTAGATATAGCAAACTTAAACATGAACCCAAACATACCGTAAATCATCATGGAGATTTCGTGAAGAAATTCTACTATCCATCTAAATTAGCACTCTAGTTATGTACAAAATTTCAAGTTTAAATCTATCGATAGTTACTAATGTAGGAAAAAGTTTGATTAGTAAATACACGGTAGAAAAGGACATGCCATTATTCACAGAATATTTATCGTATCTTTTCCCTAACACTGAACTTCGAAGTTCAAGTTTATAACACCACGATAGATTTGGAAGCGTCTTCTAGCGGAACTTCAATTTTGTGGTGTCCCTAAGCAAATACCAACATTTGACAATGCCATGTAGTCAACTCTGCCAAAAAAAAATGTTGATTGCACTTGATTTAGGGTGCGTGTCAGGTGCAAATGTGTTATTAGGTGGTGTGAGTGTGCATGAGGACTCTATTATTCACTATTCAGTCCACATGGCATTTTGTGATACATGGATCAGGAAGTAGCATCCGAAATTTTGTGGAGTACCCATTTGGCGTCTGTATCATATGATTTAACTACAAATTGTCAATATTTTCTTTATGATTCCTGTGAATTCGCATGTTATTTTCTAAGTAAAAAGGTTATAATGTACCATAAAAAATAACAACCTGTATTTTTGTTGATGGCACCACATATATACTCTCCTTTTGTTTTCGTAAAACAGTTTTCTCGCCTTTTCCTTCCTGCCCATTTCTGCGTCTGGAACGTATACCGGGATTCAAAATTCACACGCGCGTATGCAGACAGACAAAATTAACATGTAAAATCAGATAAAAATGAAACCTACTTCTTTCAGCTCACAACTGGCATGAACATAGGATGTTTTCATGACATGAAGCAATATTTGTATACATATGCTTCTGCACGGTACCCCTTTTGTACGTTGTTCAACCTTGGAGACATGATGTTGAGTTGTCATGGTACAAGGAATACTAATGCATTCCTTAACAGCGTCTCTGTGTGCTGGCCCCATTTGAATCTGCATCTCTATGCTAGCTTACGAACTTTTCTGGTCCCTTGAAACTGGGATCTTTGCCCTCTGAAGACCAAAGAATATAAATTAAAACTGAATTCAGAAAATATTATTATGAACTACTGTGTCTTCGTGTGCTGCCACTGAAACATGCACTCAGGTGTTTTTGGCATTTGTCCTGGCTGCTTACTCACCTTAGGTGCTAGCTTCACCTTTTATTGGGACCAACTGATCTTCTGATATGAATTTGATGGGATATATCTCTTCTCTACTATATAAAATACGAGTTGATTCTTAAGTCATCTCTTCTTCTACTCTCCTCTCATCTAATAAAATACATTAAAATTTGAATAATTTATCCACTTTTATCATCCACCAGCCTCTTCACCTGGTTACCAATTACAGATATGAGACTCGTTTGACTAATAAAAATAAATAAAAAAATTGGTAGATAATCTCCTTCTCTATTTTTGGATCATATCTGAAATTAAACTACAACATTACTCCCGATGTATTGGTTCGGCAGATGTAGGGATCAGTGACGTTCTAAAAATAGGGTGAATTAGGAGACTTAAAACTAATCGGCTCCAAAAACTTTATAAGATAAATCTATATCAATTTCTATTTAAATGTGCTCTAAGTTTATCTGGTATATCTATTCTACCGTTAAAAAAAAGATTGCAACCTATCTAGAAAGGTAAATTGCAAGTAAGTAAATACGGAAACGTAAACAAGGTAGAGAGAGCAAACTTAGCATAAGAAATTTTTATCTAGTAGTATCGATGGTATAAACACCACCCATAGTACACGTTAGAGCTCCACAAGGATATGCTCCTAGACGGCACTCGGTCACAACCCATGAGCCACCAAAGTCTCAAGTAGGAAGAGCCACCAAGGCAAGACCTCACCACAAGCCTCTCTTTTGGTTATTTGCCATTGTCTTTACTTCAAAGTTTGAGACACCAAGGCAAGAGTTTTCGTATCCCCGTACAAGAGTCTTGCTACCACTCCATGCTAAGTTGGAGGGTCAACAAGCTTGAGCCACCAAGGACCAAGGTGCCGGCGAGTCACTAAGACTCTAAGGTGCCGACGTACCACTTGGTATAATGTATGATCACTCTTTAATCTACTCTCTAGGTAGCAACACCTAGCAACAATACTCTCTAGGCCTATTAGCACTAATTACTCTCTAATCATATGCTTAATTACCTTTAATGATCACTTTAAGAACTTTGGTGACTTAGATATCTTCTCAATTATATGCGAGCTTCTCTAAATTCCAGCACCTTCGAATGACTGAGTGGAGGCATATTTATAGCCTTAACCCCACGGACTAGTCGTTGCTCCAATGGTTCAACTTTACTGTATACGATAGATGGTCCGGTGTAAACAATATTGTACTCACCAGACCATCCGGTGTGTACATCCATCAAAAACTAGCCGTTAGAACCCTACTCAAACCCTCTGTGAACATCGGATATTCCGGCGTGTTCACCAGCTCCATCGCCAGACCATCCGATATGTACACAGCTTCTACCAACCGAGCCACTTTCTTCTCTGCACAAAATACTCTGGCGTGTATATCATCAATGCGTCAGACGATCCGGCGTGTTGATTTTTACTATTCAACACTTGCAACCTTCTCTGCAAGAAATACTCCGGCGTATTCAACTCTATATCGCTGGACCATCCGATGTGCTTTAGCTTTTCTCCCCATTATCAAAAACACTCCTGCGTGTATTGGCTTCATGCACTAGATTTTCTGGCATGTACAGTTGCCATGAGCTGAAATGCCCGGTGTGTACACTCTCCTCTACGTCGGACCATCCGGTGTGTACACTTTCACTAGAACTTCTCCAATTTAATCAATCTTTGTCCCACCTTCGGTAGCTTCTTCATGTATTGCATCCATGAGATATATTAAAGCATATACTTGACAAACATGTTAGTCTCATTAACTATGTTGTCATTAATCACAAAAATCACATACATGTCCTAAATATTGTAGTTACAATCTCCCTAAGGGTATGTTTGCTATAATCTCCCCCTTTTGGGTGATTGATGACAACACAACTAAAGCAAGCGGCAAATAGATAGTACCAAAAGTAAATGGAACAAATAATGAACAATACCCTATCACTTTGCTTGGATATATGGTAAGAACAACAAATGATATTAATTGTGAGGAAACTAACCTTTGTTCTTACCTTTACATTGTATTCACTTTGTCCCTTTTTTGTTGTGGCTTCTCCTTTCTCCATCACCGCTATCTCCCTTGACCTATGCAAGAGCCTCTCCCTTTTGTCAACCTTGGCATCCTTAGGCATCTTGCTTCCTTAGTTGTTCTCCACTAGGCATGCCATCTTGCACTTGCTTTGGTCATCAAATTCTCCCACTTTGTCAACAATATTTAAAAAAGGCTATAAACACATGTTGAACTCAAGGGAAAAACGTTAGAGTACATGGGAGAGAGCTTCATGAACCATGATCCAACAAAATAATACCAATTGAAGGGGTTTAATTCAAGGATATGGCACCAATTAAAATGATAGCACATGGATCACAATTCATGAAACTCACCTAACATGATATAAGCACCCCATATATGTGTGCATACATATGATAAGATAGAAATATATGCACACTAGACAATTTGTCAAGATAGGAAGCTTAAGCCATATTATGTATGGAGGTAGCTTAACTGAACAAATGAATTGACAATGATATCAATTGATAAATAAGCATTGTATACCTCTGGGACTTGAGGATTACTTCATGAGATTACAAAAAATACATCTTATAATACATGTTAGTCCCAAAATCACAACCATAGAATATACTCCCTCTAAATGCGTGCATACAAGTGTTGAATATTGTGAGAGATATGCACTTGGTATTGATAACGATATGAATTTATCCTATAGATTGGACTAATAACACATAAAGGATACCAATTGTAAAATTATACCATGTAAAGAACCTACAACTAATAAACCATATAGGTTTCCCATGGGTTAGAGAGAAACACAAGCAATTTATCATATGAAAAACCTACACTAAGCATTGCAAGAAAATGAAATATGCATATGCAATCCTAGACAGGGTAAAGGCAATCATTAATTGAAAGGATTTTGCATCTAGTACCATTACCTCTTTTACCTTTGGATGGGAATTTAGGTATATGATGATCATAAACTTCATCAATGCGTCCAATCTTGTATACTTGGCTTCTTTGTGTGAACCTTTACTTTATCTTGTAAGCCAAATCTCCAAATCCCCGAAGGCCTGTGGACTTCAAGTCTTCTTTGGAACCCAAACTGATTGGGGCTCATTTATGTTGGTGATGACTTCCTTGGTACCTAAATGAGTTGGTTCTACCTCTGATCCTTTCTCCCAACCATATGTGCAACCACCTTACCATTGTCCTTTTTCTTTAGCTTGTAGTGGTTGCTCTTGATCTTGATCTTGTAGTTAGGCTTGGTGTAGAGGTTGGATATCTTGTTGAAGAGATTCTTCATCATCTTCTTCTCCTTAGTATCCTTCTTGATTTGCTCGTATTGGAAAGACTTGTGGTCTTCTTGATAGCACTTGAAGTATGTTACGGTGGACCCATCTGCAAGCTTGTTCACCATGTTATCATGATTATCTTGAGGAGGTTGGATATGTCCTTTGCCCGTTAATCTTGCCAAGTATTCCTTGAGCTTCTTCGCTTCTTGATTGAGCTCATTATTCTCTTATGCAATGAGTTAATTAGATGGTTCTACAAAAACACTCTCAATGCATATCTCATTGCAAAGGGGTGAGCTAGATAAATCATTCAAATCATCACAAGAAGTGAAAGTATCTACCTTATGATTAAAATTAAATAGAGAGGTAGATTGATTCAAAGGGACCTTAGGTTGAGATTCAATGTACTCAAATTTTGTCTTAAGCTCTTTATGCTCCTTGTTTAGCAATTTAAATTTGCTTAATAATTGTTTATAATTATACACAAAGGTAGCATGAATATCATTAAGGGCATTGAATTTCTTAAGTTCTTTAGATTTTTTCTTTAAGACTATTTGTTGCTCATTGATCAATTCAAAAAGTTCTTCTTGAGAGGGTGAATCTTCATCGGACTCATCATCACTTACATCGCTTTCTATATCTTTAGTCATAAAGCACTTATATGATGATGACCTTGAGGAAAAACTTCTCTTGAAGGAGTGGATGGTGAAGCTCTCATCACTTGAGCTTGAATCTTCATCTTCACCCATCCATCTTCCTATGCTTGTAAATACTTTGTCTCTTTCCCTTGTCTCCCTCGTGTTCTTGATATTCTTCTCCTTCTTGATATGATCGATTGTGTTAACCAAGTCTTTCATGTAGATTCGATGATCAATCTTGGTATTAATCCTCTTGATGTTCTTCTCCACTTGTGAGATGGGCTTAGCGACATTGGGATCAATCTCTTCATCACTTGAGTTGCTTTGCTCATCTTCTTCATTGCTCCCTTCATCTTCATCACCATTATCTTCGCTTGAGCTGGACTCTTGCTCTTGTCTTCTCATCTTTGCCTTCATGTGTGAGCATGGTGCTTGCTTGCTTATGAGAGCAAGGTTATTGGTATCGGATGAGGAAGAAGCTTTTACCCTCATGTTCATTGTCATCTCATTAGCGGTGATCTTACCGATTACTTAGCTTAGAGTCATTTTCTTGATGTCATTCTTATCGTAGAAGATGGAGACTATCAACTTATACTTTGGAACAAGAGTTTGAAGTATCCTTCTCACCATTTGATCGTCTCTAATTGGTATCAAACCTAGCCTATTTATCTCATTGATAAGAATATTTAAACGTGAGTACATGTCATTAGCACTTTCATGGGCAACTTGTTTTATACTATTGAGCTTAGAGACTAGCGCATGATATTTTTCATTGTGCACATCTTTTATGCTTTCATGTATTTTAATGAGACTAGTCCAAATATCATGTGCATTGGTGAGAGAATAAACACGGTTAGAAGCATCATGGTATACAGATGATAAAAGGATACCCTTCACCATAGCATCGCATTGTTTCTCTTTGTTTGTGAGACGCGGTCTCATACCTTCTTTGGTAACCCTTTAAACATCTAAACATTTGGCTTGAAAATGATAAGTCATTAGAGTTTTTCAACAGGAAAAATTAGTGTCATCGAAAAGTGGAGCCCTACCGATATCCATCCCAACTCTGGATCTCACAACTCTAGGCGGTTAAACCTATCAAGAGCACGAGATTCTGATACCAATTGTTGGGATCGGAAATGTCCTAAGAGGGAGGGGTGAATTAGGACATTTAAAACTAATCGACTCCAAAACTTCACAAGATAAATATATATCAATTTCTATATAAATATGCTCTAGATTTATCTAGTGTGTCTACTCTACCACTCAAAAGAGATTACAACCAATCTAGAAAGGTAAATTGCAAGTGAGTAAACATGAAAACATAAACAAGGTAAAGAGAGCAAACTCAGCATAAGTGATTTTTATCCTATGATATTGATGGCATAAACACCAACCCCAGTTCATGTTGGAGCTTTACTAAGGATATGCTCCTAGGAGGCACCTGGTCACGACCCTTGAGCCACAAATACCTCAAGTGGGTAGAGCCACCAAGGCAATGCTTCACCACAAACATCTCTTCTGGTTACTTGCCATTGTCTTTACTTCAGAGCTTGAGACACCAATGCAAGGATTTCCGTGTCCTCGTACAAGAGTCTTGCCACCGCTCCACACTAAGTCGGAGGGTCAACAAGATTGAGTCACTGAGGCCCAAGGTGCCGACGTACCACTTGGTACAATGTAGGATTACTTCTTGATCCACTCTCTAGGCAGCAACACCTAGCAACAACACTCTAGGCCTATTAGCACTAATCACTCTCTAATCATATACTTAATTATCTTGGATGATCACTTTAAGCACTTTGGTGGCTTGGATGTCTTCTCAAGTGTATGTGAGCTTCTCTGGACTCCAGCACCTTCAAATGACCTAGTGGAGGGGTATTTATGGGCTCAACCCCACGGACCAATCGCTGCCCCAACGGTTCAACTTTACTGTATACGCTGGATGATCCAGTGTAAACAACATTGTACTCACTGAACCATCTGGCGTGTACATCATTCAAAAACTAGCTGTTGGAACTACACTCAAATCCTCTGTAAACACTGGATGTTCTAGCGTGTTCACCAGCTCCATCGCCGAACCATCCAACGTGTACACTTCTTCTACCAATCGAGCCACTTTCTTGTCTGCACAAAATACTCCGGCATGTACACACTGGACCATCCAACGTGTTGATCTTCACAACACTTGCAACCTTCTTTGTAAGAAATACTCTGATGTATTCAACTCTATACTTCTAGACCATCCGATGTGCTTCAGTCTTTCTCCCCATTGTCAAACACACTCGGTCGTGTACTGGCTTCATGCACTGGATCTTCCAGCGTGTAAAGTTGCCATGAGCTAAAATACTCTGGCGTGAACACTCTCCTCTGCACCGAACCTTCCCGCGTGTATATTTTCTCTGTGACTTTCTCCAATTTGATCAATCTTTGTCCTGGCTTTGGTGGCTTCTTCATGTGTTGCATCCATGAGACCTACTAAAGCATATACTTGACAAACATATTAGTCTCATTGACTATATTGTCATTAATCACCAAAATCACATACATGCACTAAATATTGTAGTTACAATCTTCTCAAGGGTATGTTTGCTACAACGGTGCTCCTATGGTGCATCCATATCCCCATACCTTTAGTTTGTACTTGATGTTACCGCGTCCAGTGTTTATGTTTTCGTTGCAACGTATGGACCTTTAGCTATTACTTATCTATGTTTCACTTATAAGCTCATATTATTCTTATTTTTCGCAACGATCCTGACTTTGATTTCACTGATAAAATCATACTTCTTTGAAGAATTGCAGAGAATGAAGCCACTTACAGGAATGATATGACAATTTTATGAAATTCGGCCCAACAAAGAATTAGGGCTAAGTGTAGCCCATACGTGAGGGTGTGGAAGTGTAGGGTCCATCTTGATTGGCTAGCTTGAGATTGATCAACATATAATCCAAGATATTCCATACCACTAGCCTCAGGTTAACCCTTTTACGTGGAACGATGATGAAAATATAACGGATTGGTGGGAGTGTAGGATCCATCTAGAGTGGGAGTGGCCCTAAGCCAATTTGGACCCTAGGGTGTTCAATTTTTGTGTGTGCAGAAAATGGCATCCTAGTTAATTGAACATAACATTCCATTACTTAGCCTGTCAGGTTGCAAAAGCTGGGTTATATGCTTATGTTCTCGCTTGTACCAGCCACATCATTTATTTACTCAGATTTGGATTCCTTTTCTATATCCACTCATGTGGTGTACTTTGCTAGAAATAGCAGTATTATTTTCTCTTTAACCAAACTCATACGGCAAAATCAGTTACCCTACATCAAGGTTTTTAAAATCACATATGTCAAATCGGATCGAAATTTATGCAGTAAGATGGCAAATCGTAGGATCATAACTATCCAAATCGTTAAATGATTCTACGGAGTAGAATCGTAGAATCAGTCTAGTCAATTCGGATAGTAAAAGTCATAGAATCACACAATAGAACTGAGATTCTGACGACAATGCCCTACCTTCTGATTCTCATTTTTTGGAAGAGATGGGATTTCTGATGTTGACCTTGTTTTATAATTTTTATAGACTTGTCGGTGTAGTAGGTAAGGGGTGCTCTATATAGATGGGTCCCCGCACCACCAAGTGTCAGTTGGCAATAGGAGTTTTCAAGACCACGTCCTTATCGCACGACCAGGAAAGGCTCATGCGACTAGCCCCCTCGTCGCAAAATAAAATCCTACGACCAACCCCTGGCACTCACCTAACCAGTCAAGTCTAATTTAATATTATCTACTCGAGTATTTTCCTTTCCTAGATGCTCGCTTTCGGTGAGGCATGGTCGTGGGGCAGCGGGATGTTGCAGTGATCCGTCCCGTAGCATTTAATGCCATCGGATAGCCTGACGGGTGAGCGTGATGGCGTTCGTTGATGGTACAGGACATGCAGGACGACCAGAGCGGAGTGGGCGTGCCTACCCACCATCATGATAAGCTAGGAACAGCTAGGTTTCGTCAGAAGTAGGTCTGTCACCTGTTTTGGCACGACCCGTTTGTATGAATATTTTCTTCCTGGTATCTAAAGGGGTGAAGACCCTGCTTGTAGGAACAAGAAAACATACTTTGTAACAAGTTTACCCAACTCATAAGATAATACACAGAACACAGGGCTATTATCCCATGGGAGACCTGAACCTGGATTCTTGTGTTTTGGGTCTAATTCGATATACATCCAATAGAAACGTAGATCAACACGCCAATTTTTTGGTATACCCCGTATTTATTATCAGGGATCATCCCCCGATAGTTGGTGTGTCCGGTAGCGACATGTTTTCTCGATTCTGCAAGTTTGGAGGCTATGGTTGGGCTACCCACATGCAGATCCGTGACAGCTGGGGAGTCCCTTTCCGAGGACCTTAGCCATTGTGAAGTTTTCATCATAGGATATGACCCAGATAAGCCCGGTGTGCTCCAAGCGTGGGACATCGAGTTAGAGTCCGAAGACTTTGAGACCAAACAAGAAGTTTGCATGGCGACCCATGCAGTAGGGGCAACAGGGATGCTTGTACCATGGGAACTAGAGGTGAGCCTCAGGCTGTAGGCCAAGAGGGAAACCAGTCTAGTGCTAGGCATGGAGATGGTCATATATTTCCCTAGCAATAGCAATGCTACATGGAGGAACGTCCACATGAGGTAGAGACCTTGGTGGCATTGTCTTCAAGTCTGTCGCACAGTACCCAGAATGCGTGCGCCGGGGGCTCCCCCTCACGATGTCTCGCCACTCCGCACAAAACTTGCATACTGCGCGATTACTTCTCAGTCACCCATTGGTGGCAGTACTGAAGGGGTCACTAGTAGCACCATGGCTGCGCGATCTCGCCCTCTTGGTAGAGACCGCCCGGTGCTAGACCATGGTAGCCGTCACCCTGTCCACCATAAGGGACAATCAATATGGTGGCCGGTAGGATTCATAGTGGGCTCTGCGACAGGAGGAACCCCAGGCTCCCTCAGTGGCAGGGAGTATGAGGGGACCCTCGCCGCATCGGAACAGTCCACCTCATGACCTGCGCGACTCACTATGCCACCATGACGTAAGCCGGGGCTGGAGGGCCACTTGGAAAGAGGAGGACCACGCCCGACGAGAGCAAGAAAAGGTCAAGCGGCCCTGTCACTTTCCTTCCCCACAAAGGGAGGTGTCAAACTCCTCCGTCCTTTCACTAGGTCCGCGAGACAATCGACTCTCTCCTTGAGCGTGCGAAGCAGCCCAATGGCAAGCGGCTCCCTGTTACGAGATGGGGTGCAATGATTTCTCTACCCAGCTGTGAGAGGTTTTGCTAGACGGACAAGCTATAGCCGGTCCTAAAAATACGATGGCTCGACCAACCTGGAGGAGTTCTTGCAGATCTACACAACCATGGTGCAAACTACGGGAGGCGACGAGAAGGTCATGGTAAACTATTTCCCGATTGCCCTGGCCAGTTCAGCAAGGTCTTGACTAATGAACCTACCCTGCGGGTTGGTTCGGTCTTGGGAAGACTTGTGCGACCAGTTCATCGCCAACTTTCAGGGGACCTATGTCAGACCAAGGGATGAGGATGACTTGTGTTAGGTCAGGTAGCGGTATGGCGAGCTGCTACAAGACTACATCCGGCGTTTCACCGAATGCCAGAATACCATTCCAAAGATCACGAGTGAGTCCGTGGTCATAGCATTCCGTAGGGGGGGTAGAGACCATAAGATGATCGAAAAGATGGCCATCAAGGAAGTTTGGAGCACCATCGAGCCCTTCAAGTCGTAGAAAAATGCACGTAAACTGCTAAGGCCCAAGAGCGCCAAATCGGCATGAAGCCATAGCCAACCTCTGACCAACCCGCTTCTTCCAAAGGAGTTGGCCGAAAGGAGAAAAAGAAAAACAAGCGTAAGGCTGGATCAGCTAACGTCATGGCTGTTGAGTAAACCAGCCGATCGCGCTAACGCTTTGAGAACAAGGGAGGGAAGAGGGGCAGAGGCTACTGCCCGGTCCATTGTACCGACACCCATGACTTGACCGAATACAAGGTCATGCGAGGCATCATCGACCAGGAGCTTAGGGAGCGCAAGCCCAAGAGCAACGACAATGCTAAGGACGGGGCCAACCTTGACCAGTCGGCTATAGGCTTCCAGTAGGTCGAGCACATGATCCACCATATCTTTGAGGGTGCTACAACGTACTTCTCAAATAGGGAGTACAAGTCGGTGGTCCGCGAAGTATGTGCGACTGTGTCGGGCCAGAGTCCGCGCTTGAAGTAGTCGGAGGTACTCCTCACCTTGAGCCAGACGAACCACCCCGCATACATCAAGCGCCCTAGTCGTTACCCCATTGTGGTCAAGCCCACAGTGCATAATCTCTTAATGAGGCACGTGATGGTCGATGGAGGGAGCTCCATCAACCTCCTCTTCGCCGACACACTTGAAGCCTTGCAGATCCTAAGGAGTGTGTTAAAATTGTTTCCCCCATTCTTCGGAATCACCCCTGACTATTCTGCCAAGTCGTTGGGGCAGATTGAGTTGCCTGTCACATTTGGCTCGCCGAGTAACTTCAAGATCAAGAAGCTCCTATTCAATGTGGCAGACTTCGGGACCACTTACAATGCGATCCTAGGGCCACCAGTGATGGCCTAGTTCATGGATGTTGCCCACTATCCGTACTAGGTGATAAAGATCCCTGGTCCCAAAGGAGCAATCATGATTTTGGGAAATCCAAAGATGGCCATGTAATGTGACAAGAAGAGCTGTGACATGGTCGAGCTAACTCCTGAGTCGCCAATCCCAACGATCGACTAAAGGCAGTTTGCCTAGACGACATTGACCCATCCAGGACGGTCTAGATATGGGCCAATGTGGACCCTAAATAGGAACTCGCGCTCATCACTTCCCTCGGGGCAAATGCGGATGTCTTTTCTTAGAGTCCATCTGATATACCCAGAGTCCCTAGGGACGTGATTGAGCATAAGTTATATGTGTGACCTGACGTGTGACCTGTCAAGCAAAAGACGCGTCGGTTCACACCTGATAGAAAGGAAGCACTTCGCGAGAAGATCGACAAGATCCTAAAAGCAAGCTTCATCCAAGAGGTACAATACCTGGAATGGCTGGCTAACCCTGTCATGGTCCAAAAGCCTAATGGTAAGCTGAGGATGTGCGTTGACTTCACCAACCTCAACAAGGCGTGCTCGAAGGATCTCTTCCCGCTACCTCGGGTAGGCCAGCTTATTGACTCAACTACCGATAGCGATCTACTAAGCATTTTAGATGATTGTGCAGCGTACCATCAGATTGTATGAATAGGGTAGATGAGGAGAAAACTGCTTTTGTAATGCTATTCGGGGTCTTTTGCTATGTAAAAATGCCTTTTAGATTGAAAAGCGCCGGTGCTAGCTACCGGTGATGTATTCATCTCAGCTTTTGACTACAGCTTGGTAGAAATATCGAGGCATATGTTGATGACATGGTCGTAAAGAGCGGGACCAAGGATGACCTGGTCGCAGACCTCCAGGAAACATTCGACAACCTTTGAAAGTATCGCATGAAGCTGAACCTAGAGAAGTGCACATTCAGAGTCCCGTCAGGGAAGTTGCTCGATTTCCTCATGTCAAGTTGGGGAATAGAAGCAAGCCTAGACAGGATCAGAGCCACCGACCAGATAAGATCCCCGACCATGTTAAAAGAGGTCTAGAAACTAACTGGGTGTGTAGCAGCTTGAGCAAGTTCATCTCGAGGATGGGGGAGAAGGGGCTACCGCTTTTCAAGCTCCTGAAGAAAAGCGATCACTTCCGGTAGACGCTTGAGGTGGAGGCGGCCTTCCAAGATCACAAGAGGTAGGTAGCACCCCGACCAGATGAGGACTTATTGCTCCAAGTTGCAGCTACCCCACAGGTCGCGAGCGCGATACTAGTCATCGAGCGTGAAGGTCTTCAGCGACTAGTGTACTTGTAACACCCAGTTTTAAAGGAACAAAACCAGGTACAACCACATGTATGTCAGAATCAAGTTCCATACGTGCGTTACATCATTAGCGTATCATCACAGTGCCATTATTACATTATCATCATAATTTATTACAAAAGGACCCAATGGTCTAGAAGAAAAACATAGTAGAAAGGTAAACTCTAGCACCAGAGGGTTTTCCATCTTCCACATACGTCAACCGAGGGAACACCAGCCTAGAAAAGGAGCTCTAGGTTGAAGTCATCTCCATCATAGAGTGCAGCTTCGTTATTGGCTTCTAAACAACGGTAGAATGCAAGAAAGGAAACAATGGGTGTGAGTACATAATGTACTCCGCAAGTGTAGAAAAGCATGACATGGGGCTTAGGACAAGAAAAGTTAGACACTAGTTTACTTCACTAAGGAACCTTGATCTATAACTCTAACAAAAGGCATCCTATTTACTAAGTGTGAAGACACCACTTAAACAAGAGGAACAACTCATCGGATTCCATCCGACTACCAAGACTCAGCAGGTAATCCCATTACCTGTCTATCCAAACATCCATCCCAGATCCTTGGTCCCAACTAATCAACAAGAAGTTCAAGCCGCTCTTGACCGTGAGCACGACTGATCGATCAGTTTTATACTATGTAGAGTTTTCACAATTTACCCACGAGTCATGATCAACTCTTTTGCCGGTACCCATCGGAAGAGGTGTGAAACAGGAGATCACTACAAGGACTTCATAAACCTTCATAAAGCCAACCATCCTGCTACAATCCCTAACTCCATGTTGCTACAAAAATTACCATTCCCGATTCATATTGCATAGATATTAATCATATTTACTTTGTAACCCAACCAACCATGACAGCGACTAAGCTCAACTACCCTTATCCCAGGGACTATCTATGGCGACAAGGAAAATGATACAAATACTAGTAAACCCTAACAAGGAATTCCAATTTAGACCAAACATGCAAGAAGGATAAAATGCTAACATACAACCCCAAGTTATGTGCAAAATGAGCAAGGACACTTGACTTCAGCAGAGAGTTGCTTAAATTCTTCAAAAGTCTGATCCTGCAGGTTCACAAACTGCTCACCTCTCAAATATTGGTATACTGAAAAAGCACACCAAGGAAAATACAAATAACAATACACCAAACAAAAATAAAATTTGGTAAAACCCCTATAAAAAAGATTCTACATGTCACTACGAGAATTTGAGCGCAATGATCACGTAAAACGGAGCTACGATCAAGAAGTTATGAGGGTTTGAAGTTCTAAGGGCTTTTATACAAAATTATCAAATTTCAGAGAATAAATAGATTTATTTTATACTGAAAAACCTATTTATTGCACATGGTGATGTCATTATTCAAAATTGAAATATTTTTGTTAATAAAAACATGTGAACCGGGTCCATGCAGCTATGAACTGAAGGGAGGGCCTCGGTCCACGGGTCCACCGTGGACCACAGGCACCGGTGGGGGCTTCTGCGGTGGTGGGCAGCTGAAGAGCAGTTGGAAAGGGGCTTCGGTGGCCAGAGTGCTTCGACGAGTGGCAGAAAAGGGAGGGGAGACATTGGCGAGCTCACCCCAAGCAAGAACAAGGCTGGAGCGGAGACGAGGTGGCCGAGCGATGGGAACAACGATGGTGGTGGATAGTGCGGCATCGGGGAAGGTGCTCTGGTGGCCAATTGACGACAAAGACCCTCAGCATCACCTCTGGAGAGACATGTGAAGCCAGAGAGAGGGTTAGCACGTCTGGTGATGGCGTAGAGGCGTAGAATTGCAGTGGCGGTGCTACTCACTGGAGATGAAGAAGGAGAGGGCGGCGACAGCGCTATGAGCCAAGCGGGGAGAAGCAGGGGGAGCCAGCCTGAGGGAGAGAAAGAGAGACAGAGAAAGAGGACTGGGGTGGGCTTTGGGTAGGAAAATAGCCTAAGAGGGTTTAGGAATTTGGAAAAGACTTTTCTTTTTTTACTTTTGAATCATTTTCGCAAAGTGATTTCAACCGAGTGCATACTAGCGAAACTTTATAAATATTTTCCACACATAAACACATATTGCAACTACTACAACATGAATGCATCAAACATAAATATAACCTATGACAAATTAAATTTAGAAATTAATGTTCTTTTAATGAAACAAAATCTACGACACCTATGAAATTCTAGCAAATTTTTAATCTATTGAGAAAATTGGAAAGCTAGGGTGTTACAGTACTACGCCAGTGATGTCCTACACGACGTGAAGGCTCGGTACTCACTGATACATAAGCTGTTGTATGCCATATTGATGGCCTCTCACAAGTTCAGACACTACTTGCAAGCTCACAAAATCAAGATAATCTCCTCGCTCCAAATTAGGGAAATCCTCCATAGTAGGGATGCGGCAGGAAGAATAGCAAAGTGGGCAATAGAGCTCAGGGAGTTCAATATTCTGTTCATCCCCTACATGGTTATCAAGTCCCAAGCGTTGGTCAATTTTGTGATTGAGTGATCATCCTTTGAGTCCGAGCGGGAACATCAACCAGAGGCAAATGAACAGTAGGCCATGAACTTCGATAGGTCATTTATGCTATGGGAGCGGAGGCTGGAATGGTCTTGACCTCACCTACCGACGACACCCTTAGGTATGTAGTTCAATTATATTTTGATGCCACTAATAATGTTGCAGAATATGAAGACCTCTAGTTAGGAATGAGAGCAACCTCTGCATTTGGTATAAAATGTCTACTAGCAAAAGGGAACTTGCTACTGGTCATAAACCAAGTGAAAAAGGAGTTTTAGTGCTCTGACCCGGCAATGATGGCATATCTCGCTAAAGTGAGAAAGCCGGAGTGATGCTTTATCGGTTTCAATGCTAAGCATGTCCTCCATAGGGACAACTTCCTCACCGATGAGCTGTCCAATATAGCTTCTTCTCGTGCATTTGTCCCGATCAGAGTCTTCGAAGAAAGGCTCACATGGTCATCCACTGCGGTCTCGGACCAAGGTGAAGGGAATGCTCTGCTTGGAAATAGAGAACCAAAGGTAATGCCTTTGGAAGCAATGCCCCCTTTGGTGTAGCCCTCAAGCGGGCATTATGTGGTCACCTAGCTTAATTCAGGTACAAACTGAATGGATCAGATCTTGGCATATCTTCAGAATCGAGTGATTCCTGATGATGATGCGTCAGTAGAAAAGGTCATGCGGCAAGCCTGCAAATACTCCCTGATAGAGGGATGATTTTACCGTAGGGAGAGCAACGACCTTTTACTGAAGTTCATCACTTAGAAAGAGGGGAGCGCGTTGCTCTCTGATCCACAAAGGCATATGTGGTAGCCA
Organism: Phragmites australis; assembly: GCF_958298935.1. Taxonomy (NCBI): domain Eukaryota; kingdom Viridiplantae; phylum Streptophyta; class Magnoliopsida; order Poales; family Poaceae; genus Phragmites; species Phragmites australis. The sequence continues at coordinate 7,853,171 of NC_084934.1, forward strand.
CGCTTCGTACCGCACTCTGGTCAAAAAAGTGTTCTAGCAAGGATTCTATTGGTCCATGACCCTTCAGGATGCTTGCGAGCTGGTGAAACGGTGGGAGGTGTGTCAATATCATGGCTGACAGACCAATCTACCAGCCCAAGCATTGTAAACCATACCACTCTCTTAGCCTTTCACTATCTAGGGGCTAGACATTGTAGGACCATTCCCTAAAGCCCCTGGCAGGCTTGAATTCCTGTTCATGACAGTCGATAAATTCACTAAGTGGATTGAAGCCAAGCTAGTTAGGAAGATCACTGCCACGACAGCGATAAAGTTCATATGAGGGCTAGTTGTACGGTCTGGCAATCCAAACCGCATAATTACTGATAACGGGACTCAGTTCATCCGTAGCACTTTTAGAGACTACTGTGATAAGATCGGGACCAAAATATGATACGCGTCGGTGGCACACCCCTAGAGTAGCAGACAGGTCGAAAGGGCATGCGAGATGGTAATGCAAGGGAACAAAACCCGAGTCTTTGATCAGCTTTAGAGCTACTCGAGACGTAAGGTGGATGAACTCCCCCACAATAATCTGGTTGCTACGAACGACCCCCAACAAAGCCATGGCTGAAACTCCATTTTGGTCTTTAGCACTGAAGCAATGCTCCCATCTGAGATCACCCCCAGTCTCCTCATGTAATCGGCTACTCGGATGATGACCAAGTTGCTTGACGAGAAGATGACATAAACCTGATCAAAGAGTTTCACGATCACACTCTAATTCGAGCAACCTGGTACCAACTGAGCCGCAGGCGCTACCATGACTACAAGGTACGGGAGCGGACCCTGGTCGTAGGTGACCTCATCTTAAGAAAAATCCAGAATAAGGCAGGTCGAAATAAGCTATTACGTCATAAAGCTGTAATTATGTAATTAAGCCTAATCATGCATCATAAGCATTAGGTTTAATTTTTAGTAATTTTTTTGGAGCATTAGAGCACTTGGTTTTAAGTCAATTGGATGAGAGAAGGAAATTTGGGAAAGAAAGAAATGAATTCACAATTGAAACGGACTTATTCTCTAATACATGGGCCCACCCGATGGGCCAACCACCCCTCACTCTCCAGGGCAGTAGCCCCCTTGCCCTCTCCCTCTCCCTCACTCCCACCCGAGCTCCCTCTAATCTCCAACCGGCCAAGCCAAAGGAGCCCTTCCCTCTCTCAAGCACTCTCTCCTTCTCCCCAAAATCTCACTTCAAGAGAAGGAATCGAGGTATGCATGCGCTACTAATGTGATCCTTAGCTCCTAAGCCCCTCATCCATCTAATTCATTTTCGTTTTCCCGAAGGATTCGAGCTGGTTTTGATGTCTTTTGGTGTTCTTGGTTGAAGCACGAGGAGTACCGGCGTTCTTCCTCTTCCCAAGCTTTTCCACCTTCCACGGTTCTTGAGCTTTGGAGCAAAAAGAGAGGATTCAAATGAGTTTTGTGCTAGGAATCATGTTGCTAGGTTGGTGAGTGAGTTCTAGACTCCATGAACTATCTCAAACATGTTTCCATTTGGTTTGGAGAGGCTCGCAAATCAAATCGGCCGAGTTTTCCACCTCGAAGCAACCTCTCTGGATAACTCGAATAATCTGAGTAGAACCCGGATAGTCCGGGTAGCCCAGTGAAAACCCTGATGAATTGTGCTAAAAAATAGTTAGGATTTAGGGAGCAAGTTAAGTCTATAACCCTTTGTATAGTGTTTATGTACGATAGATTTAACATGCAAGTTAAATCGGTCGAAAAAACATCGTAAAATATGTATTCTGCAGGAACCCGGAGATTCTGGGTCACAACCTGGAGGTTCTGAGTGACCCTAACCAAAAATAGTAGAGAACCCCCACACGGAGGTTCACTCGGAGACTCTAGAACCCGGAGGGTCCGAGTTCAGCCCGGAGGTTCCAGGTGATCCTAACCAAAAATACCCGAGGTCCCTCACCCGGAGGTTCACCCGAAGATTCTGGAACCCAGAAGGTCTGAGTTCAACCCGGAGGTTCCGGGTGATCCTAACCAAAAATAACCGAGGACCCCCACCTAGAGGTTCACCGGGAGACTCCAGAACCTGGAGGTCCAGAGTTCAACCCGGAGTCTCTGGCCTCCTGTTAACTTTCCGAAGTCGTTTAGATCGCAAAGTTTGGTATTATTTTCGCATGTCTTGCACTGTTAGCTTGTTGTTATGCATATAATAGTATACATTGTTGCACTTCATTCATACTCATTATTGCACGTGTTCTTCTTTAGTGAACGAGGATTCGGAGCGTGACGTGGGTGTGGTTGAAGGTGACAACGAGCCACATAGGTTTTGTGAATTCTGTGTGGGTAGCATCAGATAGCCGCCTGAGCAGCAAGGCAAGTATCTAAGTATATTTCTCCCATTAATTTAGATCACATGTGTCTAATATGATAACATATGCTTTATGCACGTTATGCATGTTGTTGAGTTGATGTCGGGTCTTGTATGGGTAAAACCTATGTTGCTGCATTACACCCCATCTTGAGTCATTGGTGATCCATCTCCTTGTAACCGGGGTTTAACTTGATGATGGTCTAGTTTAAAAGTTAACCAAAATTCTTAGCCATGCATAGATTCTTCGGTAGAAGCCGAGTGGTGGTTCAACCCTGTTCGCGAGCTATATGCTTTAATTACTGTCACATTGATAACAATGTTGTGTTGATGGTGTTGTTTGGTTGAGTAGTGAGGATGAGGCGAGATGTGAGCGGTGTTAGGGGTGTTTCTCCTACCCCGATATGGAGTTCCCTGTGGTAGGTCGAGAGAGGAACCCGAACACCGTAGACCGCTTGCATCGCTTAAGCACTGATTGTTGTTGCAGTTGGCTCTAGCACTTACCGTACTTACCACATGTCGATCTAATGGTAAGATAAAATGAATATCTCCGTAGATGTAATCATTTGAGCTTGCACATCGATGGTATGAGCGGGCGGGATTGTAAGAGACACTTGAGATTGCTCCGGGAGTTGACCTAAGTGGGCTCCGCACTGAGCGATGCCTAATTCAAATGGTTGGGGCTTATTGAGAAAGGTAGACACGAGTACCTCCTTGGGTGGACCTATGTGGTCACTCAAGCCATATGCTCCTCAACTCTTGTGGTTAAAGATGTACCCCCTGTAGGGTGTAAAAATATTTTGAAATGTTGCGCTCTTGGTCATGAGCATGCTTTTGTCCATTTGCAACAGTCGTAGAGTTACGAGTTTGGTTTGAGGTGGTTGTTGGGCTGAGATGGTTCTTTACATATGTTCTTGCTATGATTCCTTTTATATATATGTTCAGTTGATGGTTATGGTTTAGATATCTGTGTTGGTTAAGTCTAGATGCTCACACATGTTTTTGTCAAATTTTGCTTTCACATATAAATTTACTTAGCCATGTGGCCGTATTCTTGTTAACATCCTAGTTCATAATCCTTGGAGTCGGATTATCTATAAGTATCCAATATGGATTAAGTCTTGCGAGTACCTTCATACTCACACTGCTCTTTCAGGTGCTACCGACTAGGAAGAGCTGGTCTTTGGCTACTTCACGCCGACTGAGGGTGGTGGAGGGCATGAGTAGGCAACTACTCGGAGGTCGTACTTTTGTGGTGGGGCCTAAGGACATATGGCTCCATCATCCTTTTGTTGTCCTTTTTTTAGCTTCCGCTGCATAATTCTATTTGGTCTAGGAGTTGCTTAGTTTTAGTCTCCTTCTAGCTCTCTTTTGCTGTAAATTGTAAGAAATTATGGATGCTTAAGAACTTATAATATAATTTAATTACTAACTCTTTGTTAAGCTTTGTTGTGATGTGATATGTTGGAAATGCATATGTTCTGATCTTGGGCACAAAACACGTGTCGGGATTACCGGAGCGATATTCTGATTAATCATTGAAGTCACGATTAAGTAAATGATCGATTTAATGATTAATTAGAATATTGTTTGGATGGTTACTTACACAAACTCTCCCCCAAGTGGGAAGGACCTTACACAGTGGTCGAGGTTACCCAACCTGATGCAGTCAAACTAGCCATGGAGAATGGTCGTGAACTGCACAATTCATGGAACATAAAACTACTTGTGCAAGTTCTATGTATAAGGTTGCTTGAGTATGAGCATGTTTATTTATTTTGCATGATCTCCTGAACAAGACCGAATTGCCCTCGGCTTGTAAGTTTTTTCGATTCAAATACCAAAAGATCTGTTTTGCAGGATCTCCCAGACAAGAAAGGTCACCCGTTGGCTTGTAAGTTTTCCAATTCGGAAGTTAGACCATCTAGTCAGTAGCTTTGTTGATGACTAGACGGTCAGGGGCTAGAACAGTCTAGGATTGCTTTTCTTGCTGCTATTTTTTTTTTGCATGGTCGCTTATGTGGTGAGTACCAAATCGAGGGAATGAATGAAAATAACCGCTCATGCATAATCAGGAATATGAGTTGCTGAGGGATAATGACCACGAGGCCACAAGTCATAACTCAGGTCGAGCGCTGGTCCCCACTGAAGGGCTTGTCATGCTAAGGGTTATCTTGGCACCACAAACCTAGCTAGCGAGCGATACAAAAAGCCTTGATCCCCTCTAAGAAATAACAAGCCTACTCACCACATAAACAAAGGGAAAGGTTATATAAAAGTAGGTCCTTATGTTACAAGGTGACTGCTTGGGTAAAGCCTGGAGGCTAGTTCTGACAATTTTATTCAGTATCCCCAGGATCCAAAGATGCCTCTTAGCAGGTCGAACCAGACGGGCCAAAGGAGAGAGCGAGCTGCATACAGAAATGAGTCCGCATGGTCGCCGAGCTCTATCGTGGTCCGCTGAACAGCGCCAAAGCATGCAGAGACCACTGGAGCAAGGTCAAGGTTAGGGAAGTGATCGCTAACGCAAGTAAGGGCAAGGCAGGCACCAGAGACTCTGACCTCAAAAAGGTGGTCGCCGATGGTCTCGTAAAGCCTATGCTTGAGGTCACATGCCTCCTCTAAGGCCACCAAAAACCAGTTAATATGTTCCGTCACAGTATCCCAAGGGGTTGGGTGGACATGAACGCCGGTTGCTCGGAGCAGCGAGTTGAAGAGGGTGAACGCCCGACTAAGTCCCTTTGCACCGAGCAGTTCCTTCTAACAAACTGGTCAAAAACAGGTCACAGAGCACGCATGAGTCAGCTGGTCGGGTATTACTCGGCTAGCCTAAGACTACACGTGGCTTAGTATGTGGCAAGATGGGAGCACCTCGAAGATCACTCTGCAAGTTCTCTTGCACGGCCACCGCTTCCTGACTGTGCTAGTCTTTGGTGTTCATGATGGCCGTGGTCATGGGCTCGGAGCGAGCAAGAGGTTCGGTCAAGCTAGTGACTCTATGACCAGAACAACGACACAAGCCCATCAAGGAAACAAAAATACTTCATTCAAGGTATGATACAAGCCTAAGTTACAACCTGATAATTACTCTTCGATGGTCTTCACCAGGAAGAGAGACCCTATGAACTCCACTACCTCTAGCACTCCCTGCAGCTTCGCCTCGGCTTCGGGAGTAGCGACCGCGACCCCTCCTGGATTACCTTGAGGTTGAAGTTGGGGTCATGGCTACAATAGCATTGGAGCACATACCCCGCTGCATCTTTTGCAGCCTTCGCCACATCCACCACTACTCGTGCCACCAGGATGCCTCGGAGCTGGGTTATCTTCTCTGCTAGGACATGGATGGCGTAGGCCCAGCCCTGCGTGGCTTCACCTTTGACTCATTGGCTCCCAGCCCAACGCTCCTTAGAGGCCTCCACATTGCCATGAAGGCATCCCATAGAAAGCCACACATCTCCTCTTTTTCTTCAGCCACCAGCCTCTCCAGATCGGCACATCTGTGGCCCGCCGCCTCCTTCTCAGCGATCAACTTGTTGATAGAAGCGGGGAGGCTGGTGACCAAGGAAAGCAGATTGGAGGCGGGAATGGGCCCTACAAAAGGCTCTGCAGATGCGGGGGTCATGGCCCGTACTTTCAACGTTGGGGCCACTGTGAGCTCGAGGGCTGGAATATCCTGTTGAGGCGCCAGGGGAGGGGTCACGTCCAGGGTAGAAGACCTACAACAGCGGAGTCAAGAAAGGACTTGAAGTACCTACACCTAGCAGGAAGGCTTACCGGATGGTCGGGGGGGGGGGGGGAGGGTAAGCACGACTCTCGACCTTGCAAAGCCACTAAGTTGACTGAGCGAGGAGGAGGACATGTCTGCTATCGAGCTGGGAGTGGTCGGTGTCCCACGAGCACGCTTCGGCGCCTTTGCAGAAGCCAAATCCTCTACTAGTCTCTTCTTCCCCTTGTGCTGAGGCTTGGCGTGCAGTCTAGTCACCTCCGACTAGCTCCAGATGAGACTAGTTGCTCCTCTACGGGCCAGCGCCACTCGCAAGACCTCAGCCTAGGGTCGACAATGGACCACAAGCAGGCTGGTCGCCCCCAGCTGACTTACGGTGAGGCTTGTCGCTTCTCTGCTAACCGATAATGCTCGTAGAACCTCCGCACGTGGTTAGCGTTCGACCCAGAGTAGGCTGGCTATCACAGTGACAAGATGGCTCGAAGGCACGACTAGATGGATTAGGAGGAGGAAGGGTCATGCTTTGCTAGGTGCTAGGATGGAGGACGTGGTGAATTCCCCTCCCTGAGGCGGCTAGATCGGAGGCCTCTAGAACCTCATCAATGATTGGGTGCAGAACGTCGACTTCAAGGAGGCCCTACAATGGTGCCAATCGTGGAAATCTAACTCCTAAAAAGGCTCAAGGGAGGGAATTTATGAAATACCAAACTTACCCACCTGTGTTGTGGTCTCTCCGACGAGGTGAGATCACATAGTGGGAGTGCGCTAGCTGAGGGACTATCATTCCTCGGGGAGGCTGACATTAGGATCTGAATCCGTGAGTCGACGACATCGTCAATGAGATCTGAATAACAAAAGAGATGTGAGAGATCACACACTCGTACAAAAATGTGACACCAAAGAAACGGTGGAGGGATTACCTATGTTGCTCTCCCGGGTGGCGTCACTCAGACCAGAGTACAGAAACATCGGATGTGCTCGCCTTTGGAGGGGGCACAACCAACGCTTAATGAAGTTGCGAATGATGTTTGACCCAGTCAGCACGACTTCTCAAAGATGGCCAGCCTGCTAGGCCAGGGTCAGTAGCTACAGGGTAGTCACGGGCGAATTCCCCCAGTTGTCTATAACCTGCATCGGCGCGCTCGGCACGCGGAGGTTGTCCAAAAAATTATTGGCTGCGAGGTAGAACTAATTCTCCCTCCAGCTCGACCGCGATGAATTAAGGCACACCTAGATGTAGGAGGTTTGTCGTGTCACCGATCGACAAGTGTAAAAGAACCGAAAGAGGTCGAGGTACGGCTCGACCCCGACAAAGTTCTCACATAGGTGAGCAGAGATGCTCAGCATGAGAATGAAGTTGTGGTTGAGATGGAGGTTGTAGATATCATAGAAGGAGATAATGGTGGTGAAGAACTCGGAGAAGGGTGGCACGAGGCCTGCCAAGTAGAATGAGACGAACAACACGATCTCTCCATAGCAAGGAGTGGGCGCACTATCCCTGACGTGGTACCTGAGGAAAGGTCGTGGGTGAGCAGACTAACGTCGTACATCATCTTTAGTCTCGCCTTGTTGCACTTGGATTGGGGGAAGGCAGGCTCGCTGCTGGTGCATGCCATCAGACAAATTGGAAGATGCGACGAAGGCAAGAACGGAGCGGAGACGAAGGGCTCTAAGTGCGAAGGCATGGAGGCTAAGCGAGATGACAAAAGGATTCGTGGGGAACTATGGGTACTCCAATTTAAAAGGCCGCCATGGTATCTCAACCGTCGTGGAGTCTGATCCGCACAAAATTCAAAAGGTTGCGCATGGGAAACTGAAATTCTCTTGAGCCTGGCGGCAATTAATGTTTCTCTTTATCACTTTTTCCTTTCTCTCTCCGGATGTTTAACCTCCCCTCGGGATACAGTTTCTTGAGTCGACCACTAATGTGGCTGCATCGATGATCACTCCCTTGGCAAACCTATGATCACCGAGGACCTAAATTGTGCTACTAGATCGACCACGACCACGTGACATGCAAGGACCACTCCCTGGGCAAGCCTATGATCACCGGGGGGCCAAGTGGTGCGATAAGACCTAACCACGACCACGTGACATGCAGTGATCGCGGACCCCTACGGCAAACCACTTAGTCTATCATATCCATGAGGGATCTTAGGGGCTACTGTCGATGTAATAGGTAAGGGGGTGCCCCACGTGGGTCCCCGCACTGCCAAGTGTCAATCGATAGTGAGAATTGTCAAGACCATGGCCTCATCGCGCGACGATGGGAGGCTCGTGCGACCAACCCCCTAGTCGCGAAATAAAATCTTATGACCAGCGCTTACTGGTCGCAGAGCAGATACTCACCTAACCAGTCAAGTCTCATTTAATGCTAACAACTCGAGTATTTTCCTTCCCTAAGTTTGATGTTACAGTGACTCATTTTATAGCATTTAATGCCGTGGGATGGTCTAATGAATGAGCGTGACAGTGTTCGGTGATGGTACAGGATGTGCATGACGACCAAAGGGGGTGAGCATGTGTACCCACCATCATGATAAGTTAGGAACAACTATGCTTCGTTAAGTGTAGGTCTGTCACCTATTTTGGCATAATCTGTTTATATAAACATCTTTTCTTCTGATATATAAATGGGTCAATATCTTCTTTGTAGGGACAAGAAACATATTTTGTAATAAGTTCATCTAACTCATAAGATAATAAATAAGATGTAGAACTATTATCCTATTGGAGGATTGAATTTGAATAAATCCTTATGTTCTTGATTCCAATTCAATATATATTTAATAAAAACGTAGAACAATACATCTATCATCCGATACAGGGGCGGATCCAATGCCCGTGCTGGAGGGCTGCAGCACAGGTCCAGCCTAGGAAACCCAGAGGAAGATAGAGGAAAATTCAGAAAAAAATGCATCATTTTAGCTTAGGAGAAAGAAAGAGAAAATTTAGAAAAAATACATCATTTTAGCCCATAAACCATGAATTTAGTCTAATAACAAAAGACCCAACACCTCTTTAGCATTAAACTGGATCCGCCCCTGATCCGATATACCTGAAATTCAATATCAGTGATCATCCCAACAAGACCGATTGCTTTCCAAATGTTTGGTTAAACAATTGAAGACCCACACCGGAGTCAATAGCGACCCGCTTAACTACGCTCCTCACCTCAGGCGGACAGCCTGCGTCACCTGAGGCTGCAGCACATCCACATGCGGGCCCGTTAACTCCAACGGCCAACGGTCCAGCCCAGCCCAATTCGTCCACGGCCAACGGCCCAGCACATCCGCATGCGAAAACCCTAATCCCATCGTCTCCACGACCTCGCTATATATAAAACCGCCGCCATCCTCCTCCCCTCCGCCCTACCAATCCCTTGCGCCGCCGCCGCTCCCTAGCACACAGCTCCGAGTGCGCCACCCCCGGCGAGAGCCCAACCCACCCAACCATGGCGGACCGCGGAGGCGAGCGCGGCGGGTTCGGCCGTGGCGGCGAGCGTGGCGGGTTCGGCCGTGGCTTCGGTCGTGGCGGGCGCGGCGACCGCGGCGGGCGCCGTGGCGGCCGGCGCGGCGGCCGCCAGCAGGAGGAGGAGAAGTGGGTTCCCGTCACCAAGCTCGGGCGCCTCGTGAAGGAGGGCAAGTTCCAGAAGATGGAGGAGATCTACCTCCACTCGCTCCCCGTCAAGGAGCACCAGATCGTGGAGACCCTCCTGCCGGGGCTCAAGGACGAGGTGATGAAGATCACCCCCGTCCAGAAGCAGACCCGTGCTGGGCAGCGCACGCGGTTCAAGGCCTTCGTCGTCGTCGGCGACAACAACGGCCACGTGGGGCTCGGGGTCAAGTGCGCCAAGGAGGTGGCTACGGCCATCCGCGGCGCCATCATCCTCGCCAAGCTTTCGGTTGTGCCTGTCAGGAGGGGTTACTGGGGGAACAAGATCGGGCAGCCGCACACTGTGCCCTGCAAGGTCACCGGCAAGTGCGGGTCCGTCACCGTGCGCATGGTGCCGGCGCCCAGGGGGTCCGGGATCGTCGCCGCGCGCGTGCCTAAGAAGGTGCTCCAGTTCGCCGGCATCGAGGACGTGTTCACCTCCTCCCGCGGCTCCACCAAGACGCTCGGCAACTTTGTCAAGGTATGGCAAATCTCTCTCTGCTACTACTTAAGATTGTACGCAGGTAGCTGACATCCATGAAATGCTGGTAGATATTGTGTGCTTATGACGGTTATATTTGTTCACAATCACAATTCGCGTGCATCACTTACTCTGTGCATATAGTCTCGTAATTCCACATGGCTTTAGTGTAGGCTTTTGACTGATTGTTAGTTCTCAGTTCTAAGTGTAAAATGTAAACTGTTGTATGTGATTGACGCCATTTCTATAGTCGGTGAGTCACTGAAATTCTTCCCGTTTTGGAGATTGTGTGTTCCTTCTAGGTATTGCCGTATTGGCAATTCGGACATGTTTGTGTCTGGTGTTGATGTACACAGTTGTATGAATTGAGAAGGCTGTACATATTGCACTTTTGCTCACTGATTTATATGATAAGAAATCCCATCTTAGTTTTTGATTCTGTTGAGTGAAGTTGTTACCATATTTGTTTTCTTGTACGGCCTGCAATCGCTGTTCAATGTTTGACAATCTGTGTAATTATTTAGTGTTGGGGTGCCATGTTGCCTTTCTGTGTGTAGAAAGCTGATTATTGCTTAGCAGATTTAGAGCCACCTAATTGTTGGAATAAGCCAATGAACGTTCAAGGTTCAATTGTTTTTTGTTTACTTGTATTTGTTTTACATAGTCCATGGTTCCTAGATTCTTTGTATGAGATGGAATAGCTGATAACATGAACCCTAATTCAGTATAACATTTGTAGTTCTACCTGTGCAGACCTATGCAGCACCGATATGGTATCGTTATTGGGCCGATACGGATACAGGGATATGACATTTTTCCAGAAAACCCAATACATGGATACATTTTAATTTTTTTAGTAAAAAACAGTAATAAGTTACAACCTACCTACTAAGTGCAGTAAATGATATAATTCAGATGCAGTAAGGTGATTAAGATAACAGAAAATAGTTATGTTCTGTCATACTTTTCCATAGAGGAATGAAGCTTTTTGGGTCCAGCTACAATCCAATTTTCCAGCATTACTCATCAGCATATAAGAGATTATATCATTTCATGCAGCACATATGCACAATTGCAGCTACCACCACCAGTTTACTACACAATTTAGACTAGTAGTATCCCAGTCAAGTTTATGTAACACAAGCATGCACGCATGTTAACATACAAACACTTTGATTACTACAATCATGTACTAGACCTACTAACATGGCAAGCCTATAGTCAATAGGTCACCTCAGTATGCACTCCACATGTAGGTAAAAGCTCACTATTCTGCTGGGGCTCTGACTCTATGAGCTCTCACCTCTCAAGTCTCAAGTGTACAAAAGCTTAAGCCTTAGGCTATTAATGGTGAAAAGAAGGAAGAAAAGGGGCCTCTTGCCAAATCAGGGAAGGGATAGGGGAAAAAGAAGGAAGAAAAGAGACTACTTACTAGATCCAGGTGGAGGGCGTTGTCGGGCGCCAGCTTGCCGCCGGCAAGATAGCAGGTGCTGGAGGCCCATGCGTGAGGGTAGCTAGGTGTCCTGGTCTCTTGAAGGCGCATGTGCAGGCGGCCGAGCGTCGTTGTCTCCTGGAGTTGCATGGGGGCGGGTGGTTGGGCGTCCTAGTCTCTTGGAGGTGCAGCCGTGACTGAGGGCATCGGTGTCATGCTCGCACAGCACGGCTGCGGTGGCTTGCATGGCTTGCACAACGTCGCCAGTGTGGTGGCGACCGTCGAGAGGGAAAAGTGCCAGGCGTGAGCCAGCTGGGGAGATGAGAGGGAGGCGGTGTGGTGACTGGGCGAGACGAGATGTGTTTAGGGTAGCAAACGGGCCGGATCCACACTATTGGGCCATCCTGTATCCAAGAAGTATCCCCAGAGTATCCTTGCCGCATCTGTGTTTTAGACGAGAGGGAGGTGGTGTGGCGACTGGGCGAGACGAGATGTGTTTAGGGTAGCTAACGGGCCGGATCCACACTATTGGGCCGTCCTGTATCCAAGAAGTATCCCGAGAGTATCCGTGCTGTATCTGTGTTTTACTGATTTATTTTTTTTAATACTCGGCAGATATGTATCCACGCTGTATCCATATCGGATGCCATATCCGATACGAATACAACACCCGATTGGAGTATCGGTGTTTCATAGGTGCAGACTGACTATTCATCATGAAGATACCATGATACGATCTCCATACTATGGAAAAACATGATATAAATTAGAATTGTGTAATTAATAATGTTATATTATTGAATAATTTTGCGACCAGTTATTTCATGCCAAGAATATTAGATCAACATGTATATGAACATGAGTTTTATCTGTTTTGTACTTCGCAGGCAACCTTTGATTGCCTAATGAAGACGTATGGCTTCCTCACGCCTGAGTTCTGGACTGAGACGAGGTTTGTCAAGACCCCGTTCCAGGAGTACACAGACCTGTTGGCCAAGCCTACGAAGGGGCTTATGATCGAGGCAACTACTGAGACTGTAGAAGCTTAGACTTGCTGTGGTTAAGTATTCATAACGAAGTTTGCCTTTGGGAGGAAATACTTTTTATCTACTTTTGTGCGATCTATTTCGTAATGTGTTGCACGTCTAAATTTTGAATTATGGAACCTGAAGGTATGCATGCACTTTGAAGGATATTTAGCTGTTCTGTTATCATGTTCTTGCCATTTGAACGGGTACAGTGTTTGAGCTCTCTTGCCTGCTTTTGCATGTGCTGAAATCTGCTGTGTTGTTATGATGGCAATTTTGTTAGACGCCCTGTATGGAATCGTAGGAAGCTCTTTTCTGGTAGTAATGATATGTATCTGGAATTTATGTGCCCTATGTATGGCCAACGGGAATTGAAATACGGCACATGAGAACGCTCATACATTGCCTAGCCGTGCAAATACATCACTGTGGTATGTTGTGTAGTAGTATGGAATGCCAACAGTCACATTACAATGCTTCCTCGTACTATCTAAATTTTCTTTCTGTTTTAATTCATCATTTTGGCCACGGATTTTGTTATGAAAACATAAGGCCAGTAACTGAATGGATTTTTATCTTGTATATCCATTGAATGCAATGTCAAGTTCAAAATGGTGATCGCTTTTAGCTTGCTCGATGTGATCATTAAGCGATGGTTACAAATGATGCATCGACTAGACTAGTTTTCAGATTCTAAAGATTGCAGCATCTGGTGCAGACCCACCTAGTAAAATGTTGAGATCGAAACCAGAGGCCATCATTACATTACGTGGATACGCAAACGATTTCTTTCTTTCATGGTAGCACGTCTTGTAGTAGCAGGTGTGCTGATTAAGAGTTTTCACACCATTTATCAACATTTTTACATGTAAACTTAGTGGAAAGATCCCGAGCTTGGTTGAAACACTTTGCTCGACCTTGAATATGTAAAATTATCACTATTTTTCTTTGTGGGTGACCTCCGTTTGACAAACGGAATACATCTGTTACGCAAAGAATTGTACCAAGCAATCAATTTCTAGGGGGCCAAAGAACAAAGAAAATTCAAAAGCATTTAAGTGATAAACCATAATACTAACAAATGGTATAACCTATAACATCAAAGAGCAGTGCATTGATATTTCTCATACTTAGGTTCAAAATACATAGTTAAATTAGATTAATACATCATAATGTAATATAAATAACTCTAAAATGCAGTATTGTGTATACCAGCATGGCTGCATACCTAGTGCTAATTTGTTTTAAGCCAAAATACTGAGGGGGCTGGCCATCGTCATCCTATTGCTAACTCTAACTCTAACTCTAAAATGGCTGCATACCTAGTGCTAACTCTAAAATGCAGTATTGCACTGTCGTTCTTTCGGTTCTCGTTGGCAACAAGAGCACATCCTCTAGTCCACTGCCATCGTCATCCTATTCTCACTCCCCAAGAGCTAATCCAACGAGGTCTAGGAGCGAACACAAGGGTACCTTTCGTACTTTGCTCCAGTGGTCTCGAGTCAGCCATGATGACTCCGTGCCCTCCCCTCCCTCCCCACTCTTTCTGATATGCTCATGGTGAGGAGGCTGCCCACCGTTTCTCAAAGCTCGTAGGAGTTCTCATGTCCTTTGGGCAGTCAGAGACTGTAAAATCCGTTGTTGTGGTTGGGTTTTACTAGATTTGAAGCGGAAGGAGGTTGAGGAGTCTCGCATCAGTGTGTAGCAACCATTGTTCTTTTTTTTTGGTTGCCATAGGCTTTATTGCATTAGATTTTACTTTGTTGTTTTGGCGGGAGAACGCCATTGTCATTTATGTTATAACAATTGGTTTTCCTTGTTGCAACACGATTTCTCTAAATACTATCACAATCAGTAAGTTGTAATTGTATGTTTAGTTTGTTGCGCTTGCGCAAGAGTGGTTTTCTTGTGGTAACGCTGGTTCTCAAATGTTTTCACGCTCAGTATCGTTACATATTACATAAAGATATATTTTTTTGGTTGTTGCAATAAGCACTTTCATTTGTTGCATATGGATGATTTATTACTATGAATTTGTTTTATAGGATATGCGACATTTTGCTATGATATCTATGATCAGGATGCCCTAGGGGCTTCACCTTGTCGTTGATAGCTTATGTCTTGCAAAAGTTTGTGATCACATATTGGTTTAGAAAGCTTTCAATCTTTCGATTGTACTGAAAATTGAAAATACCGGTGACCAAATACAAATAGGTAACCAATTTGTAGATTGTGGAATAGATTAAAATCATGGTTATAAGAATAAGAATTTTGCGGGTCCTTTCCGCGTTAATCAGATTGGGGGGGGGGGGGGGAGGGGGTAAGGACCCACTAAACTACTACTTTTTCATGTTTACCATCTGACTCCTCCGATTACTATAGAGATGAACCCAATCTAGAAAACAAACTGTAGCTATTAAACCATATGAATACTAGTTACATTAGCTATCAGCCAAAGAGAAATTAATCCAGTAGTATTGGCTATTTTCCCTACTTTCCTCCACATTTTCTCAACTAGTGATGCTAGAGACAAAAACAGTCATATTTTCTCAAGTGGTGATGCTAGAGACAAAAACAGTCATGGATAGTTATGAGGATGGTATCTATCGTAACTATAGAGTATGTATGTACAAGGAGTGTATCATACACGGACGGGTGCATTGTGTGCATACTTAACAACTCTGGATATTACAGAATCAAATCTGTGGTACCTGATACTCCTGGAATCTAGAAGATGTATACTAGGAAGGCCTCGATTGCTTACCCAACTCGAGATGATTAGTATCC
The DNA here is from genome assembly GCF_958298935.1 of Phragmites australis. Lineage (NCBI taxonomy): Eukaryota > Viridiplantae > Streptophyta > Magnoliopsida > Poales > Poaceae > Phragmites > Phragmites australis. The sequence goes on from NC_084934.1 coordinate 7,868,645, forward strand.
ATAATAGATTTATCTACTTAGATGACAAGAAGGGCTCTCTATTGATTACGTATAAATAGTAGGCAGTGCATCACCCCTATATAAGGTGGGGATCCAGATCCCTGGGGGGGGGGGTTCTTTTTTTCAGGCTACTTGAGGTAAGCATCGGGACCTTGACATAGAAGAATTTTAGTTATTTTAGCCCAAGGTTAGATTAGATCTGATCTACTTATTGTAATAGGTTAGCCACATTTCTAGTACTCAAGTGAATACATGTACATAATCATCCACACATGATGTATGGTATTACTCTAACCGGAGGCACGAACCTGATTCATGTGTGCCTCGCTTCGTGTTCGATCTCTGATTCACGAAGGTAACCCTGTTATTTTCCAAACATATTGTTAGGAACAAATCCTCGACAGTTGGCACACTAGGTAGAGGTCTTCTACTTTTCAGGATCAACTATGTCTTGAGTACACATCGGCAGTGGATTCTCTGATGATGGCTTCTACGACCACTTCGGGTCAACAATGATCACCCTCGAATCACCCTTAGCCGGATTGAAGATCACCTTCAAAACTATGATTTTCCACTAGGATCATCAAGATGAACTGATCTGCATCGGTATTATCGAGTCCAGACAATTGGACGCATACCGCAAGGTGGGACATCTTGAGTGGGATCCTAAGGAGCCCAATGTTCTCCAGTGCATGGACACTGATAGCGACGAGGGTGGTGACAATGACTCTATCGCTATCCAGAGCAGCCGAACAGATCGATTCGTGTTCATAGCCATGTGAGCTGATATCCCACCTGCTAACCCAATGACGGTAGATCTAAACGCTATAGTAAATAATTGAATGAAAATTCCTGAGGATCCAACAGCGGTAGCTGCCTCTCATGGTACCAGCGTTGCTGGTGATATGCTACTAGAGACATTTGTAGCTTGAGCCTTACATTTCCTTGACACAACTCTCCATCGATGGACCGCATGAGGTTATGTACCTCCTGGTCTTCAACGACGACTTCTGGTGGACACACCTTCACCGCTAGTGGCTCAAACATCGAGGGACGAGCTCCCTCAGAATAGCAATCGCAAAGCAGCATCGTCTCGACCACAACCAAGTTTGGGCAGCGATATTTTCAGCACTCCAGATGCTAATGTCTAGGGAGCCTATCTAATTCTAAGATCTCTTCTAGAGTTGGATCCAGCGAATCCTTTAACCCCTACAGTTAACCAGGTCGGGACCCTACTCGATGCGACTCAAATCCAAGCTGCTCGAGCGAACAATCCTAGCAACTCTAAGCGCCCAAGCCAGTAAGGCACCGGATCGAGGAGCCATATACGTGAGTATCCCCAAGTCGAGGGATCCCAGGCAGGAAGCTCAGGTGATCGAGCCCGAACATCACTTTGCGGGCCAAACTATAACTACCATATTCATAGGTGCAGGAACCAGGGAGACATAAGGAATCCTATTCCCCATAATCGGCATGATCTATGTATAGTGAAAGACAACTGCCATGAGGAATGCCACGAGGACGACCGCCGTCATTACGATCACAGGTCTCTAGGATGAGATGGTCGACGTGACTCCCCTGCTCGAAGGAACAAGCGTAATAGTCCTCCCCCACCTCCTCCTGAAGAATTCTATGGAGGCCATGAAGCTTTCGTACATGAGCTTAGGTCGATACGGTGGACCAAGAAGTTCAAGGCGGACCCAATCCATAAGTATGATGGGAAGATCAACCCCAACGAGTGGTTACAGATCTATACCACGATTATTCGAGCAATGGGCGACGACAACAAGGTAATGGCCAATTATCTACTAACTGCGCTCCATGGACCTACCAGGTCCTAGTTGTTGAACCTGCCTCCTAACTCAATCCGATTGTGGTCCGTGTTGAAGGCTTAATTAAGATGGCTACTCAGAAGATTCACACTTTCAAAGAGCTCTTTCAGTTGGCCGATAAGTGTGCAAAGCGAGCAGAAGCTCAGATACGCACTAAAAATCCTGAATCTGGTAAGGACATGTCCTAGTCGTCGAAGAACACGGGGGGAGAAGAACAAACTCGGCGACAAGCATAGGGGTCTAGATACAACCATAGCTACGATCGACAAGTGCAAGTCGCGTAACATTAGGGACAACAAAGGTTTGAGTCGAGGTGGTGGTAAGTGGTGTCCCGTCCATCGGACCAGTCAACACGACTTCAACGGATGTATCATCACAAAGAAGGTCAATGAAAATCTCAAGCTGCTATTACTGAGCATAAAAGCAAACAAGCCAAGATGAATGTTAACGGTGATGAGCCCAAATTCCACGAGGTTGACTAAAGTCTAGCACACATCTTCAGAGGATCTGCTGAATCTAAAAGGCAATACAAGGCGGTCAAACAATAGGTAAATTTGGCTCTGACTGGGTCTACTCGATACCTCAAGTGGTCAGAGGTTCCAATCACCTTCAATCAAGTTGATCATCCAGCTGCAGTTCCACACCCTGGTCGATATCCGGTTGTGGTCCAACTGACTATCCTCAACATCAAAGTCTCCTGAACTTTGGTCGACAGGGGTAATTCGCTTAACCTCATCTTCGCCAAGACCCTAGACAAGATGGGAGTTCAAAGGTCAGAGCTTAAGGCGGGAGTTGAACCTTTCCATGGCATAACCCCGAACTCATCAACCATGCCCCTGGGAAAGATCGAGTTGTTAGTCACGTTTGGCAAGCCCGACAACTTCCGTGCACAGAAGCTTACCTTTGATGTTGCGGACTTCAAGATGGTGTACAACATGACCCTGGGCCACCTGATGCTCGGCAAATTTATGGCAGTAGTGCACTATGTATATCAAACGCTTAAGATCCTGAGTCCCAAAGGGGTCATAACTGTCAGGGGAGATCAACGTGCGACGGTCAAATGTGACAAGCAGAGCCTGGACATGGTCGAACACCTCAGTCGAGCGGCAACCACTTCTAAAGGCACGGATTCCAAGCGTCAGAAGCATCAAGCCACCGTTGAGATGAATGACTCTAAGCTTGTAAGTCTCGTTGACACCTCCAAGTCTAACGATGCCGCCAAGGGTGAGACCAACGATGGCACTAGCGACAAAAAGATTGATGGTGGCATCAAGGCGATTGCCCTCGACCTGTCTAAACCAGCCAAGATGGTTAAGGTTGGGGCTAACCTCAACCCCAAATAGGAATTAGAGCTCATCACTTTCCTCCGGGCAAACCAAGACTTGCCTGTGTGGCAACCATCCGATATGCCTAGAGTCCCTAAGGAGGTGATCAAGCATCGACTAGCTGTTAAGCTGGACTCCAAACTCATGGTGCAGAAGCAACAAAGATTTGTGGAGGATAGGAAGCAAGCTATTCAGGAGGAGGTCGACAAACTCCTTAAGGCGAGCTTTATTCGAGAAGTTTGTCACCCTACATGGCTCGCAAATCCCGTCCTCAGCAAAAGAGCTAATGGTAGATGGAGAATGTGCGTCGAATTCACTGACCTCAACAAAGTCTGTCCAAAAGATCATTTTCCTATTCCAAGCATCAGCCAAATTGTCGACTCTATAGCGGGTTGTACATTGCTGTGTTTTCTAGATGTCAGTTCCGGGTATCAAAAAATTAGCATGAGAATAGAGGACAGGGAGAAAACTGCTTTTACTACTCCTTTTGATGTATTTTGCTATGTAAAGATGCCCTTCGATTTAAAGAATGATGGTGCTACTTATAAACGTTGTATTCAAAACTGTCTACAACCCCAAATTAGGTGTAAAGTGGAAGCTTATGTTGATGATATTGTAGTCAAGTCGAGAATCGGGGATGCTTTGATTGACGATCTCAAGGAGACGTATGATGCTCAATCCAGAGAAGTGCACGTTTGGCGTTCCATCCAATATGCTTCTCGGCCTCCTGGTGTCGAGTCAAGGCATTGAGGCCAATCCATGCAAAATGGAGGCTCTTGACTAGATGCGGTCACCTCGAACACTTAAGGAGGTTCAAAAATTAACATGATGTATTGCAGCTATTAGTCGATTTATTTCCAAGATGGGCGAGCGAGGGATGCCTTTCTTCAAGTTGGTGAAGAAGCATGACTGGTTCAAGTGGACGGAAGAAGTGGAGCGCACCTTCTAGGACTTAAAGAGGTATTTATCGTCTCCGTTAATTCTTACACCACCTAATGAAAAAGAGGAGCTCTTTTTGTATATTGTAGCTACCCCACAAGTTGTAAGCATTGTCCTGGTAGTCAAACGAGAATGCCCTAAGAAAAAGGTCACGGTCAAGAAACCTGTTTACTACATGAGTGAAGTCCTACATGATGCTAAGCTATGATACCCGCAAGTGTAGAAGTTGCTATAAGCAGTCTTGATGTCTTCCCAGAAGCCGTGACACTATTTCCAAGTGCACAGGATCACCATCGTGATGACATACCCGCTTTAGGATGTCGTACGCAATAGGGAGGCCACTGGATGAATCACACAATGGGTAGTCGAGCTCATTGAATTTGACGTCGAATATATACCACGCATAAGTGTGAAGTCGAGACTACTAGCGGAATTCATCGCCGAATGGACAAGTGTTGAAGAAACAAGGCCAAGTGTGGTCGAGGACCACTGGACGCTTTTCTTCGATGTATTGCTCACACTTCAGGGCTCAGGGGCTAGCATTGTGCTCAAATCTCCAACGGGAGATGAACTCAGGTACATTGTTCAATTAGATTTTATAGCTTCCAACAATGTTGCAAAATACGAAGGACTGGTAAACAGGCTCCGCATAGCTGCATCACTTGGAGTCATGTGACTTCTCGGGAAAGGGGACTCACAACTAGTCATAAACCAAGTTCAAAAGGAGTACAAATGCTCAGACAACAACATAGCGGCTTACTTCAACGAGGTGCGAAAGCTCGAGGAAAAGTTTGAAGGGCTAGAAGTAACGCACATTAGGAGGAGTGACAACTCTGGTGCGGATGAACTTGCTAGAATCGCTTCTTCCCGAGCTCTGGTACCTGTAGGAGTCTTCATTGAGAAACTCCTCAAACCATCTGTCCCGACAGTTCAGCAAATGGATGCTGCCCAACTCGACCAGTAGTCTGGTCCAGTCAACAAGGTAGAAGACGCATACATGGATTTGCCTTGAAGACCTATGAGAAGCATCAGGGCTTGGATGATGTGTTCGTCAAGTCTAACAGGATTTCTCAAGGCAAAGGTATAACTAGAATAGGTTTTCTAGTTTTGCCGATTTCAAGGAGTTTGGTGGGAGACCGGGTTATAGGATCGATAGTCGTACTATCAAGATGGGTTATCGAAAGCGTTGCTCGATTGTTGTGTCGAGTGCTCAAACCATGTGCTTAGTGCAGGATGGGTTTATGTTGAGAGTTTGCTTTAGGAGTCCAGGGTATCTAAAAGGTGTTTTAGATCTAATCCTTTGTGTTGTTGGCCTTAGTTGTGAAAAGTGGTTGTAGCTAAGCCTTAGTAGTGTTTAGCATGTTCCATGTGGTTCCTAGTTTAATCTTGGGGGATTAAGATTTAGAAAATTGGAGGAAGTGTCTGAATCGGTCTTTAGAGTGTTCCTAGCTTTGATCCAATGTGTTTGAGATCATGAATTCAGTAAGGATGTGTAGACCTCTGATAAGCTTTCCATAGAGTCAAAAATCGTCAAAATCGGACTTCGAGATCAAAAGTTATCGCTATTTTCATAGTGTCAGCTGTGCTGATATCGGAAGTTCCGATTCCCAAAATCAGAAGTTCCGATGTTAATCTGAAATTCTAATGTTTTAGAAATCTAGTGCTTCGGGTTTGGAGTTAGCTTTTAATCGGAAGTTCCGATCTAGGGATTGGAAGTTTTGATGTGTGATGTTTACCAGGACCGGGAGTGAGTTTTGGTCGAATTTGATCATTGGGATTCATGGGATCGGAAGCCCCGATCGGGGGATCAGAAGTTCTGATATGTTCAGTTTGAGTCTAATGGCTAGTTTTTCAGAGTGGGGTATTTATACCCCTTGGCCTCCTTGAGTGAGGTTGGTTGCTTGGCTAGCTTGTGCTGCTTGTGTGAGGTGTTTGAACTTAGTGTTCTACCTTTGAGTGCTCCCTTCCCTCTCTATCAAGATTTGGTGACAATCAAACCTATGTCACTTAATGAATAGAGGGAGAGAGGTGTGAAGGGTGTGGTGCTTTGGTAGCCCACGGTTGTCGCATTAGTTGCGTGTGTTGAGCACTCGGTGTTGATCGGGCACAAGATCGGGAGTTTGTTACTCTTGGAGACCACCGTCTCCTAGACGGCTCGGTGGTGAATTGCCAGTGATCTCCTGAAGTGAAGATTGTGAAGAGGCCCAAAAGTGGTTGCGGAACTCACCATCTCCAAAATGGAGGAAGAGTTAGCCATAATGGAGGCGAGGAGTGCATGTGTGTAACCTCGTGAGGAAAATGGTTGAAAGAGACCTGGCTCAAGTATGACCGAGCTTCCTCAATGGAGACGTAGGATATCGGTGGATATCCGAACTTCGGTAACAAATCATTTGTCTCCATATTTCCTTACTCTTGTGCATTATTTTGATATCCATAATTGTATGCTTATTTGTCTCTGCATTGAGTTAATTTTGTGATTCTGAAATCTGTCATTTTGAACTGATCGGAACTTCCAATTTGGGAAATCGGAACATCAGATGAACAGTAAAATTGGAACTTCCGATAAGTAGCACCGGAGGTTCCAATGAACAGTAATTTTAGACTTTCAAATTAGAGTTTTCTTTCATATATTGCTAGATTTGAATAATCTTTGTCACACTCTAGGATTGTAAGCTTCACACTTATTTAGGGTGATTTTGCACTAGTTGAGCCTAGCATATTTAGGTTTTTCACTTGTGAAAAATCTGTTAGTTTATTTCCGCTGTAAGTTTAGGCCAAACAATAAAAGGAGCAAAGTTTTGTTAAGACCCCTATTCACCCCCATCTATGCGACATCATTGTCCTTTGAAATTATCAGAGCCAAGTCCCTCTTTTAGGGCTTTACTGCCTAGAGAGTAAAGATATCGACTAATGGATTAGTGAATATAGATCCACTCCTATTAGATAGTTCTAATTATTTTAAGTGGAGTACTAGCATGCTACTATTTTTAGGACTTTGGGTATTCAAATAGCGCGAGTTGTAGATATGAGCATTTCTCCTCCTAATGATAAATTCATATCATTCGATGAGGAAGATAAATGCATACATCTCAATGCTCAAGCTACTAATGCTTTATTCAATGCTTTAAACGAAGATGTATTTGAAACGATCATGCTGCTTAAAGATGCTTATCTCATTTGGACAACAATTAAAGAAAGATACAGCAAGTCCAAATGGGATGAAGAAGGTCTTCTTCCGGAGATGTCATTTGGAAAGTGCTCTATTTCATCATCATGTCATCAAGAGCACCAAATGGCTCTCTCTTTTGTCCAAGAGGATGTCACTTTGTCATCCACCTCGTCAATTGACAAATCCGAGCAAGGTAATAAAATGGTGAGTGGGATTACTAAGTGTCCAATCATTCCTTTGGACTTTAGTAGCACTAGAAATGAAATTTTCATATCTACTAGTTTTATTTACCCTTGCATATCATCTTGTATTAAAATGCCTATTTATCATGATGATATGATTCTTTGTCCTTATAATGATACATCCATTTCCACTTGTATTTGTGAGACTAACATTTTAAAGGAAATAGAAGATTATGAGAGACAAAGCTTAGGTGGAGAGGCCACAAAAAAAAAAAATTAAGAAGAAGGCTCCACCTAGGAGAAGATCAAGGACAAACAAGATGTGCTATACATGTCATCAATATGGACATTATAGCATCGATTGTCTTCAACTTAGAAGTGAAGTATCTACTTCCTCAAGATGCTTATCTCCTCACTCTGATGCAGAAATATGTCTTATGGCAAAAGATAAAAACAAAGCGGTAAGTGAGGTTGATCTTGATAATGCTAGTAGTGATACTAGTAATAGTGATGAGCTTGAGGTTGATCTTTTGAGCAAAAATGGTATGTCTAAAATGATCAAACTAATAAGCATAGTAAATGGTCAAGAGGAAAATCTCGAGAGGCAAGAGGAATACCTCATAGAGAAAATTAAAGAGCTTAAGACCTTAAATAGGAAGTATGAAAAGCTTATAGAGTCTCATAGTTCTTTATCCGATCTTTATGAGAATCTTAAAATTAAACATGTTTTTGTAATTGATAAATTAGATGCTATGCCTCTAGTGTATTTAGAAATACCATGTCCTAATTGCAAACTTTATCTAAGGATAAATCCACTATTTCTCCTATTAATGATGCTTGTGCTTCTAACTCTATTTCTCATATATCATCTATGGAGAAAGAAAATATTGAGCTAAAGGCTTAACTTGAAAAGCTTACTAGCAAGTATGTGGAACTATAAGAAGATTATGAAGAGCTTTCGTGCACTCATGAAAATCTTGTAGCTTCTCATACCAAGCTAGAGATAGCTCACGAGGAAATTCTCACAAAGGTAAAATCATATGAACCTCATTTGGATATTAGCACATTTTCTTTGAGTAATGTAGATTTGACATATGATAGTCCTAGAAATGCATCTAATGAAAATTCTATATCCAAAGATGAATTATCTATTCCTTGTTGCTCTAACAAAATTATCTTCTCTAGTTCTATTTCTGAAACTAACTTGTAGAGAAAATTAAGGAGCTCAAGGATCAAGTCAATTCTTTGAAGAAAGATTTGACTTGGTGCTTCAAAGGGAAGACTACTCTTGATGATATGCTAGTTGACCAAAGGCATCCAAAGAATAAAAGTGGACTTGGATTCAATTCCAACAAGAAGAAAAAGTCTAATAATACCAAAAAGAAGGGCCAAGGTCAAAGGAAAATCACCACACTAATCACTTTCTTCAAGTGTAAAAAAGAGGATCATCATGTTCGGGATTGCCCTTTGAAGAAGAAGAAGAGATCATTGATCAAAGAACAACAAGACAAAAGGTATATGAAGGAAGAAGCTCCTTCATCATCAAGAGATCAAGGAAGTTCTTATCAAGATGAAAAACTACAAAAGAAGAGGTCTTGAGCTATTTAAAGATCACATAAGCAAATGGGTCAAACAAATGATCATCAAGGTGAGAAACCTCAAGTGAAGAGGCTAGGCGGCAAAATATGCTACAAATGCCATAAGAAGGGACATATATCTTCATCATATCTCCAAGGTACTCATTCTAAGCCTTCCGTTATCACTAAAAATTATTCGCTTACAAATGATAAAATTGGCAATGCGTTTGCCAAATTAATTGGTACTCAATGTGGCTTGAAGAATAAAAAGGTTACTTGGGTTACCAAGCCTATTGTGACTAATGTCTTAGGACCCAACAATGTTGGGGACCAAAAATCTAAAAAATGATCAATAGGTGAAATGGATGACATTGGAGATTTGGCAAATTGGTTGAATATTTATCTAATTGATTAAAGAGCCAAGTTATATGAAATTATATTTATTATCTATCCAATGTCACTCTATGAAGGAAGCAATCTATCACAATATCTTAAATTCAAATTCTTCATCATTGTGTTAGATTCATTGTTCTACACAATTTCTGGAATTTTCCATATATCGAAATATCTGATCCTCGTATCAGAACATCCGATAAATATCGGAATATTCGATCCTTGTATCGGAACATCCGATAAATATCGAAATATCCGATCCTTGTATCGGAACATATGATTTGTTTTGGGTTGTAGAATACCTAGTAATTTACATAGATCGGAACATCCGATTGAAACATCAGAACATCTGATTTGCTCAGAAATATTAAAGGTTGCTAGCTCTTTGCATGTGTAGGTTTTTTATCTATGCTTGTTTTAGAGTTTATGCTTATCTTAGCATGTGTAGAACCTATTGCATTCTTGACATGATCTTATTTCAAATTTCAAACATGTCTCAATTGCTTGCTAGTGTGCGATAATTTGTTTCTAGCATGCCTAGCTTTTCTTGTCAACTAGTATGTGTAGGTCATATAACTAGTATGGGTAGGATGCATTGTACATTCATGTGTTGAGTGTGGTTTTAGAGCCTTATTCAATTTTACTCGTCTTTATTGAAATCAATTTAGCTCTTTGGAGAAAATAATGGATTATAACATAATGGGGGAGTATTATGCTTTGTGTATCTCAAATACCCATAAGATGTGAATATTTGAGCAATACCATTTAGAATTGATATAATTATTTATCTAGCATCTATGTGTATGCCAAGCTCATATAACGCTCAATATCGCAAAATATCCATTAATTGATCCTCATTTGATTTTAAATTGAAACTTGAGATCCTTTGTACTTATTTAGTGATCTATTTGATCTCAAGATGTTATTTGAATCACTTTCTCATTCGGATCAAATCAACTATGATTTTATATGTTTACTTGTGATAGTTCATTTTTTGAAGAATGCTTTTGAAGTCTGGTGCTTAATTTCTAAACATTCTTCACATGCTTCTTTGAAAGAAAATTGATCTATGCCATTTTGCAAATAGCACCTTGTGATATTCATATATACCATTGTGCTCTTACAATTGGTAGTGATGTAAGTGATAGAATTTGTTGATCCTCTTCCTTTCAATTTTTTGCTTCTAGTGATTTCTTTTTTTGTGAAAGATTTGTTTTAACTCCTATGTTAGAAAAATTAGTTTCTTCAAGGAAACTTGCCTTTTTGGAGTTCATAGAATTTTGATGTCTCAATGCTTGAATCATTATTTATATACTTGCTTGAGATAAGTTTCTTGAGAAAATATGCAATTTGTTTGCTATATGCTCATTATCTTTGCTTAGTTCATTTGTTGAACTTTGTGAAGTAATCATTTGTTGATCTTTTATCTTAGATTGAATTTGGACACCATTTATGATATTTACCTTTCAAGTGGTATCTTCTTCATGTCTTATATGCTATTTTATCCAAATTATATCTTTATTGGATATTGAAAGTGATGAACACGCTTGTTTTAATTTAATTGTTAATATCTATAGCATGTTTGCTATCTTTAATCCAACATGCTAAAAGTTGCATAGAGTTTTCATTTGAATTCAATTGATATATGCTTTCGATGTTTTCAATCTATCAATTGGTACAAATTTCAATTGATATCAATTCCATATCAAATCAATATGCACCATTTATGGGAAGAGTTTACTCTATGTGTTGAGGTTCTTGCTAACCTCTTCGGACCGAGTTTGGAGACCAAATTGTACTTGAATGAGTTTTAGGTACAATGGAGATGCATTGGATTCTTGGGTTAATCAAAATGAAGATCCTTCCAATAAGAAGATCATTTCAATTGGAATTCATGAAGAACGTCTTCATCCTTCAATTGGTATTTATAAAGAAGAACCACTCCTTCAATTTCAATTGGAATCATAAAGACGGATCATATCAAATTGAAGCCAAGCAAGAATGAACAATGATCTACTACATCAATCCAATGTCTTCTCGGTAACTTATTCTTAATTCATGCATTAAATATCATAGATTCAACCTTGTGTAGGTTGCATCATAGCATAAAAATAACTTGCAAAAATTTATTTATTTTTGCAAGTGCGTAAAAACCTCTTTATTGCAAATATGAGCAATTTGAAGTAGCATATCCTTGTGGGAACTCTATAATCATGTTTATGATTCATCCAATCCTAAATATGTAAAATAATTGATATCAAATGCTTAAGTTGCTTGTATATGAGATATTGATGAAAATTGCAAAATCTATCTTTTGCTTCAGGTTTATAGTCCATTTTGAACGGTCTTATTGAACATGTAAGCTTATAAGATGTTGACTCCTTGTGATAAACAACAATTCGTTATAATGTCAACAATTATGCTATATTTAACTTTGAGCCTAATCCATTACACTTGTGTTTTGAATATTGATTTTGGACACATGCTTGACTTGCCTTCAATTGAATTTGTTTCAATTGGAATCTCTTTCAATTGGTTTGCCTTGGATTTTCAATTGGTATCTCCTGTAGGTATTCAATTGATATATTTTGGAATTTTAATTGGTATATTTTGCAATTTCATTTGATATTTTTTTAAATTGGTATCTCTTTAAAATCTCATTTGACATATCTTTACACCCCTTTGATCCATTGTATACCATGGTCTCCCTAATTTTTTCATAAGTGTCTTTTCCAAGTAAAAACCCCTAGTATATGAAAGAATGAAAAGGTGATGTTGCTCGTGAGCCGCCAAGTACCAGTCTCGCAACAGTACTGGCGTTAAAGGATCGGTCCTTCACTTGCGGATCGTTCGCGAGTCAAACTTTTTCTTCTTTTTTGCATTTCTTATTAATTTTGTATTCCGCTATTCCAAATAATTTTTTTTATTCTTGCTTATCTTACTTTCCTAGTTGTTCTAAGTAATGGTAATGCGCGTGGTACAAAGTTCGTGGTAGGAACTTATTTGAGTGTCTAAATAATTAAGGGGTACTAGTGACCCTCTCCTACCTTTTTATTCATTTAGTTCTTCAGTTAACTCAAAGTTCTTTCTTTATCTTTAAAGAATTCTGCCTTCCTTAAAATATCATAAACGTCTATTTTACTTTGAGGCGAATTCCTAATTGTTTGAATTGTGTAATCTCCCATTATGAAGATTGGTAACCGGGCTTTTCTATGTGTTATGCCCTACATTATATTCACCCTATTTATCTTCATTCTCTTCCGCACCGAGCTAGTATGCCAATTTGGGAGCAGCTTTGTGATAATGGAACCATCCAGCAAAAAGCATTGGATATGTGCATTTGGTTTCACTCAATTTATTTGAAATATACAAATTGTTAAGAGAGCTCATTGTATACATGGTTGTGCAGTAACTTTCAATGATTCCTTTTGTGGGATAGAGCTAATGTGTTTTGGAGGAAAATTTCTCTTTCTTAGCAAGTCCTCCAAAACTTCTTGCCGAATTGACGTCAATTGGGTGAGAATTCGTTTCGATGATTCCATTTTGGCATTAATATCAATTGGGGGAGAATTGAGACTATATGTTATATTTTGTAAGAAGGCTTTACTTATGGGGGGGAATTTGATTATGGGGGAGTTTTAAAGGCTATACCTTTGATAAATGAGGTGAAGATTTTTGCATGCATAAGTTGCATGGTTTGCTTTGCATTGCATATTCACTTTTGATACATTGTCATGCTTGCTTCATATGTATAAAGGAAACTCTATCCAAAATTTGAGATAGACAATATATGCAATGATATTCAAGATTCATTCACATATGCATAGATTGTGGAGGAGTTTACTATATACATATGTTGTTTTTTTTATGAACATCAAAACCTTTGTGGTGTTTGATGCTAGTAAAGCTAGTTTTGATAACCTCAATTATCTTTGTGATGATTGATGTTTACAAACATCTTCTTTGTATACATTTTATTTTCGGATTAGATGTATAGTAAGAACTTTTAAATTTTAAAATATAACCATATAGTGAGATTGTCTTGAATTACCAAAATGGAGGAGATTGAAAGTGTATATAGCCCTTAAGTGTGGTTTTGATAATTAATGACAATACCTATGGACTAACAATGTTATTGAGAATTGTTGGTAGGTTGTTCCATAGGTGATGCATGGAAGATTGAGCATGTATTCATTGAGGAATGCCATGTGACCAAGATAAATGCATCAAGATGAATGAGCACTAAGTGATGCTCATGAGATTAAGAAGAAGAAGAAGCTCAAGAAGATTGGTGATAAGTGTGAAGGCTAAGTCACTTATGGAGATTAAGTGACTTAAGGTATAAAGTTGTCACTTGAGATTTATAGACTAACACATGTGCTTTGGGCTTGAGACTGAGTTGGGGTTAGGTACCATAAGAAGGCATGAGTTGAATTGAGATATTCAATATGTCAAGTTGGAACAGCAAGATCAAGACAAGCTTAGTTGACAACTTGTGTGCTTGATGCTTATGGTTCATGCCTAAGTGGTGAACCGGATGAAGATGATGAAAAGAAAGAAGTCTTCCATGCTTGGTGCATGGGAAGCAATCAAGTGGACTTCATCAAGCTTCTAGAAGGTCAAGAGAAGATCAAGATGGAAGCGAGGATGATCGTCATCATCAAGAGAAGAGGAGTTGATGATGTGCCTTGAAGAGCTATGAGAAGCATCAGGGCTTGGATGATGTATTCGCCAACTCTGATGGGATTGCTCAAGGCAAAGGTATAACTAGAATAGATTTTTTAGTTTTGCCGGTCTAAGGAATTTGGTGGGAGACCAGGTTATAGGATTGATAGCCGTACTATCAAGATGGGTTTTCGAAAGCGTTGCTCGATTCTTGTGTTGAGTGCTCAAACCATGTGCTTAGTGCAGGATGGGTTTATGTTGAGAGTTCGCTTTAGGAGGCCAGGGTATCTAAAAGGTGTTTTAGATCTAACCCTTTGTGTTGTTGGCCTTAGTGGAGAAAAGTGGTTGTACCCAAGCCTTAGTGGTGTTTAGCATGTTCTATGTGGTTCCTAGTTTAATCTTGGGGGATTAAGCTTTGAAAAATTGAAGGAAGTGTATGAATTGGTCTTCAGAGTGTTTCTAGCTTTGATCCAATGTGTTTGAGATCATGAATTCAATAAGGATGTGTAGACCTCTGATAATCTTTCCATGGAATCAAAAATCACCAAAACCAGACTTCGAGATCAAAAGTTATCGTTGTTTTTAGAGTGTCAGCTGTGCTAATATCAGAAGTTTCGATTCCAAAAGTCGAAAGTTCTAAAGTCAATCGGAAATTCTAATGTTTTAGAAATCTGGTGCTCTCGGGTTTTGAGTTAGCTTTTAATCGGAAGTTCCGATCTAGGGATCGGAAGTTTCGATGTGTGGTTTTTACCAGGTCCGGGAGTGAGTTTCGCCAGGATTTGACCGTTGGGATTCATGGGATCAGAAGTTTTGATCGGGGGATCGGAAGTTCTGATATGCTTAGTTTGAGTCCAATGGCTAGTTTTTCAGAGTGAGGTATTTATACCCCTTGGCCTCCTTGAGTGAGGCTGGTTGCTTGGCTAGCTTTGTGCTACTTGTGTGAGGTGTTTGAACTTGGTGTTCCACCTTTGAGTGCTCACTTTCCTCTCTATCAAGATTTGGTGAGAATAAAACCTTTGTGACTTAGTGAATAGAGGGAGCGAGGTGTGAAGGGTATGGTGCTTTGGTAGCCCATGGTTGTCGCATTAGTTGTGTGTGTTTAGCACTCGGTGTTGATCGGGCACGAGATCGGGAGTTTGTTGCTTTTGGAAACCACCGTCTCCTAGACAGCTCGGTGGTGAATTGCCGGTAATCTCAAGCGAAGATTATGAGGAGGCCCGAAAGTGGTTGCGGAACTCACCATCTCCGGAGTGGAGGGAGATTTGGGCATAGTGGAGGCGAGGAGTGCATGTGTGCAACCTCGTGAGAAAAAGGGTTAAAAGAGACTCGATTGAGGTATGACCGAGCTTCCTCAATGGAGACGTAGGATATTGGTGGATATCTAAAGTTTAATAACAAATCATTTGTCTCTATATTTCCTTACTCTTGTGCATTACTTTGATATCCATAATTGTATGCTTATTTTCGTGATTCTGAAATCTATCATTTTGAACTGATCGAAACTTCTAATTTGGGAAATCGGCACATCTGATGAATAGTAAACTCAGAACTTCCAATGAACAACACCAAAGTTTTTGATGAACGGTAATTTCATATTAGAGTTTTCTTGCATATATTGCTAGATTTGAATAATCTTCATCACACCCTAGGATTGTAAGCTTCACACTTATTCAGAGTGATTGTGCGGTAATTGAGCCCAGTATATTTAGGTTTTTCACTTGTGAAAAATCATTTAGTTTATTTGCCTCTAGTTTAGGCCAAATAGTAAAAGGGGAAAAGTTTTGTTAAAACGTCTATTCACCCCCCTCTAGGCGACATCATTGTCCTTTCACCGCTGCCTCAACTGTTTTTCCTAGAAGCATTGTCATGTCGACTGTCACCTTTCGCCAAGATGCTTCTGTTGTAGGGGTTCCAACACCATGCCAAAGACTACAAGTGTCCACAGGGCTCCTCTTCTGGCTCTGAAGGAAACTGCCATCAACATCAAATCCGTCGCCTCTCCTCCGCTCGCTCCACTCCGATGGGTTTGGCGACCGGTAGTGCTACCCCGCCTCTCTCCACTGAAGCCGAACAAAAGATTTCTTGTGTTGGTTCCACCCCCTCAGGCTTTGTGGAGCTCGATCCTACGCCTCCAGGCTCTCCACCGATGTCGGTGGTTCTTGCCTCTCCGCAAACCTCTGTCCAAGAGGTTGCTATTCTTTGCCCTACTCTGTTGGTTGCTAGATGCATAGTGCCCGTCTGACTCCTTCTCGGTGGAGGAATGTCACCTTTGTTGGGTGCTTATTGCTTATGCGGATCATGGCCATTCGGGTTTCCAGGCCCCAAAGTTGTCAAACATCATCTCCGGTGTCCTTGGAATCCTGGTCGAGGAATTCACCGTTAAGGGCTTGTTCCCTAGAAGCTTCTTGATCGTCTGTCAGTCGCAAGTAGTGTGCGACACCATCCTTGCCTCCAGCGGTAGGCCCCTGCGACCGACGTCCTTTGGTTCTATCGACCTTGGACGAGGCTGGTTTATGTGGCTAGCGGCGCTTTGGCCTACCATGTCATCATCTCCCTACGCGGCATTCCACCTCACACCTGATTCGTCTCTTAGACTCAGCATCTTATTGGTTCTCACTGCTGGGTTGAGAGGCTCGAGGGCAAGTCCGTTTCGGCGGACTGGCCTGACCTTGTAAACCTCCACATTGTTGCTTGGTGCGATTGTCTGGAGAACATCCCCGACAAGATGGTCATGGAGGTCACGGAGCCTGCCCGCGCCATCCGCTATGAAGACCCCGTCATGCAGCAATTCCTTGGCAGCATTCCACCATACATCATGGAGGCACAGACCTTGAGATACAATGTCTTTATCCAGCTTACCTCCCCGGCGGAATTTCGCATTCCTTCTTCCTCCAGCAGCGACGGTGCTACTTCTTCCGACAATGGGGCCGGCAAGTTTGACAGTATCCAGGGCAGTGGCATGGGCCACTTAGGCCTCCCTCTAGGGAGGTGGTTGTCTTTCTTGCTATTGCCGAACACGACGGCTAGAACTGCTCCACCGCCTAAGGCCTCCCCCCCACGGTAGTCAGAACTGCTTCATGGTGGCCCGGACTACTCCACTGTCGGACCTCGGCTATGCTCATGGTGTTCATTGGGCGGATGGGGTTCTTTCCACATCCTCGGCATCCATGCGCATCCAGTTTGGATCTTTCCATGTCACGCCACCCGAGGCTACACCCATCCACATGTCTCTGTAGGTGGGCTCTGGCAAGACTCTGTCGACTTTCGACACACCTTGGATAGGGACGCACAACCCTATCTCTATCTCCATCGCCACCCGTTATGACGTCCACCAGAGAATCTTCAAACCCATGATGGTGGAGCTCAGTGCTTGTGATTTCACTGTCAACCGAGCCCATGCTTTGCCTGCGGTGTCACGACACATCACTCTCGTATATTCTCGGTGTCGTGCCAAAGCCACCGAATGCCCCATGGGTCATATGGCCTCCGCTTTCTCTCCCAGCGACTTGTTTTTGGAGCATGCTTCGCATGTCGCCATGGGCCCCCATGCTACCTTGACTTCCATGGGCCGTGGAGGGCGATCTTCTGCGCGCCACGCTCACCGTTCTTCAGCTATGCGGCTGGGCCACCGGCTTCGCCATCAGGCTATTGTCGGATGAAACACATTACCATCGTGTTGTACCTGATATGCTGATACTAACGTGCATGATAAGGGTGCTACGGTCAGCTAGGTTGCCTCGACGGGCTGCTCAGATGGTTCGACGGCGGCTTCCTCGCCATTCTCTAGTAACCCAGCTCAACAAAATGATTGCCAAACAGCCACAGACATTGCATCCCAGCAAGCAATCCTTAACATCACGAAGGACGATCTAAGGGTCTTTACTAATTGCGTCCAGAGGAAGGATTAGACACTGTAACACCCAAAATTTCAATTTTTGCAATAGTTTAAAATTTTGCTAGAATTTTAAATAGAAGTTGCAATTTTATTCAATAAATAAATTAATTTCTAAATTTAATTTTGCCATAGGTCATATATACGTTTGATGCATTCATTTTGTCGTAGTTGCAATAGGTTTTTATGCATGAAAAAAGTTTGCAAAAGTTCGCTAGAAGTCGCTTGTTTAAAACCTCTTTTGAAAATTAGCTCAAATTCATAAAAGAAAAAGGATTTCAAAATGGATAAATCCTCTCGATCCCAATCCTCCTTCCCCGGCCCATTTCCTCCTCCATCCCCCTCTCTCCTTTCCCGCGTGGGCTGCCCCCTTTCCCCACACTGGGCTGCGCCCGAGCCGACTTGAGCAGAAAATCTCAGGTCAATGTTATAACTCTTCAAGAGATAAGTCCTAAGCTATGCAAGGAGTTCGAGAAGTTGAATCTGGGAATGGTGTGTAACACCGAGATAGTTGCAATGGAAATAGACTCAATGCTTGAACAAGATATAAGGAATGGTCAGCTTGAGGATGAAAAGATTTTGGAAATCAAGCGGCTGATCAAAGTTGGCAAAGCCCCATATTTAACTGAAGATGAGCAAGGTACAAGCACAGGATATGTTTTTCGGACATAAAGGCTATTCGGGATACAATTTTGAAAGAAGCTCATGATTCAGCATATTCCATTCACCTAGGGAGTACCAAGATGTACCAGGATTTTAAAGATCAGTATTGGTGGTACGGAATGAAACATGCAGTAGCAGAATACGTGGCTTTGCGTGATATCTGTCAGCGAATCAAAGCTGAGCATCAGAGATCAGCAGGACTGCTATAGCCATTGAAAGTTCCTGAATGAAAGTGGGAAGAAATCAGCATGAACTTCATAGTGGGTCTACCTCGAACTCAGTCAGGATATGATTCCATATGGGTTGTAATTGATCGGTTGACAAAAGTAGCTCACTTCATTCCAATCAAAGAATCCTATCGAGGTCTGAAACTAGCTGAGTTATATATGTTTAGGATTGTGTGTCAGCATGGAGTACCCAAGATAATTGTTTCTGATCGAGGTAGTCAATTTACCTCACGGTTCTGGCAACGTCTACATGAATCTATGGATACAAGGTTGAATTTCAGCTCAACATATCACCCGCAAACTGATGGGCAGACAGAAAGAGTGAATCAAATCCTTGAAGACATGTTGAGAGCGTGTTCACTAAAGAACGGTAACAGTTGGGACAAGAGCTTGCCGTATGCGGAGTTCTCGTACAATAATGGTTATCAAGCTAGCCTCAAGATGTCTCCTTTTGAAGCCCTATATGGAAGGAAGTGTAGAACCCCATTGTTCTAGAACCAGACCGGGGAAAGCAAAGTTTTTGTCCCGAAGTTCTGAGAGAAGCAGAAAGACAAGTGCAAGAAATTAGAGATAATCTGAAGACTGCTCAATCAAGACAAAAGAGCTATACAAATAATCGACGCCGAGAACTGACTTTCGAAGTAGGAGACTTCGTGTATCTCAAAGTATCACCGATGAGAGGTCTACGCAGATTCAAGGTCAAAGGCAAGCTTTCACCTCGGTTTATTGGTCCATACAAGATATTGAGAAGACGAGGAGAAGTAGCTTACCAACTTGAGTTACCACCTCAACTCTCAAGAGTACACGATATTTTTCATGTGTCACAGTTGAAAAGGTGTTTGAGAGTTCCCGAAGAGGAACTACAAGTAGAAGAACTAGATGTGCGAGAAGATCTCTCCTACTCAGAATATCCAGTCAAGATTCTTGACATGTCAAAACGGGTTACTAGAAACAGGTGAGTCCGTATGTGCAAGGTGAAGTGGAAGCATCACTCAGAAGAGGAAGCAACTTGGGAAAGAGAAGATGATCTGAAGGCCGTGTTTCCTCATCTCTTCTCTGATCTTTCCGAATCTCGAGGGCGAGATTCAACCTAAGGGGGGTAGGTTTGTAATACCCTAAATTTCAATTTTTGCAATAGTTTAAAATTTTGCTAGAATTTTAATGGGAGTTGCAATTTTTTTCAATAGAAGAAATTAATTTCTAAATTTAATTTTGCCATAAGTTATATATATGTTTGATGCATTCATGTTGTCGTAGTTGCAATAGGTTTTTATGTGTGGAAAAAGTTTGCAAAAGTTTGCTAAAAGTCGCTCGTTTAAAATCTCTTTTGAAAATTAGCTCAAATTCATAAAAGAAAAAGGATTTCAAAATGGATAAATCCTCTCGGGCCCAATCCTCCTTCCCCAGCCCATTTCCTCCTCCCTCCCCTCTCTCCTTTCCCGCGTGGGCCGCCCCCTTTTCCTGCGCTGGGCCACGCCTGAGCCGGCCTGCCCCGCCCCAAGCCATCCCCTTTCCCACCCTCTCTCGCTGCTAGGTGGGCCTGGCTAGAGCTGAGCCGAGCCGCCGCCCACCCGAGTGGGCTTCCCTTCTCCTTCCTCCCGCCCGGGGATGCCTCCCTCAATTTCCACCGTGTCCTTTCAAATTCGAGCTGCCCCAATCCATTTCTCGCCAATTAATCTTCACTCTTGCGATCCCCACCCCGCAATCAAGCATCCCCGACCGTTTCCCCATCCATATTACCTCTCTAATGAGGAAAACCGACGCATTTATCTCCATTAGGCCGCCATCCATTTCTCTTCAAATCTGGACGATCGTTGCCTCTCTCGAGTATTTAAGTCACCCATCGACTTCCTTGCAACATTCCGCACGCATTCCACCCATTTCCCCCTTTTTCCAACTCGGTTTTGTCCTCGGCGCCGGCTTCTTCTTCATCGCTAGTGAGAGCTCCGCCGCCGCCACATTTGTTCATGGACGAGCCTCTCTAACTCCTTTTCTCCCCTCCTCAACATCGCAGGGTCTTCGGTGAAGCTTCCAGCCTCTTCCCGGCTACTTCTCGATGTCGTCCGACCACCCCTCACCATCGTCGGCTGCCCTCAACTCCTCTCCATCGCGAAGAGGCCCAGGGTGAGCTTCCCCATGTCACCCTCTCTCCTTTGGGCCGCTTACCATCGTGATCCGTGACCGTTTGAACCACTCCGGCGAGGTTCCGGTCACCTCGCTGCCGTTGGCTGGCCACCTGGCCAAACTCCTTTGATCCCCGGCTGCCCGATAAAGATCCGATGGCCACCATCGCATACCCCTTCGTTTATGATTACGGTCCACCGTGGACCAGTGGACTGGCCCAACAGTCGTGGTCCACGGGTCCATGGGCATTTTCCATGCGCTTTTCCAATAGAAAAAAATATATAAATTGGTTTTGTTTTATGACATCATAAATAGAATTTTCAGCATAAAATCAATTCAATTTATTCTCGGAAATCAAGTAAAATTTATAGATTAGCCCCTGAATCTTCAAAAGCTTATAACTTTTTTGCTCGTAGCTCCGATTTGGGCAATTTTCTCACTCAAATGTTTGTAGCGACGTGTAGAATCTTTTTATAGGTTTTTTTACCTAGTTTTAGTACTGTGTAGTGTACTGTTCTTAGTAGTTTCCTTTGTGTACTTTTTTTGGTGTGCCGATTAGGAGGTGAGCAGTTCGAGAATCTTTAAGATCAAACTTTCGAGGATTTTGAGCAACCCTCCACTGAAGGCAAGTGTCCTTGAACACTTTGCCCTTGTTTTAGGATTCATGTGTAGCTATTTTATTCCTTCTATGCATGCTTGTCTAAATTGGAATCCTACATTAGGTTTACTAGCTTTGGTTGATTATTCCTTGTCGTCGTTGTTTAACCATGTAAGATGGCTAGTATATGCTAGTGCAGTCATAGTTGGGGAAAATGTTACTCTTTAGTAATGCCTATGCAACATAAATCGGGAGTGGTAATCTTTTATAGTAATATGGTATAGGGATCCTAACATTATGGTTGGTTTGAGGTGATGCCTTACAATAGGCTTGTGTTTGCTCTTGTGTGGGGTCCTAAGGATCGATTGTTGAACATGTAACCAAGTGAATTCGCACAACTACGAGGCTTATACGGGTATGGCCTAGCCAACTAATTAGCCACCCCTCTAACTCTGTGGGCACCGTTGGACGGTTGAGTGGCACAAGAGGGGGCTTCTGCAGCGATGTAATCGTCTATTAGCGGTTAAACCTCAGTGGGTGCCTGCAAGTTGGCAGGAGCTTTGTAAAGGCCTTGTAGTGAGACCCCGACTCCACAACCCGGAAGTGTGAAGCAATACGGGAATCATGACTCGTGGGAAAAGTTATGCAAACTCTGCAGAGTACCAATCTGGTCGATCGGTCGTGCTCACGGACAAGAGCATACTTGGACTTCTTTAGGATTAGATGGGATCAGGGTTTGGTATGATTGGTTGGGTAGCCGGGTAATGGAATTTCCTGGTGAGTCTTGGTAGTCGGATGGAATCCGATGAGTCAATCCTTTTGTTATAGTGGTGTCTTCACACTTAGTAAATAGGATTAAAGTTTACTTAGTGCAGTTAACCGTGTCTAACCTTTCCTTGACTTAAGCCCCATAGCATGTTCTTCCCTTCACTTGCGGAGTACATTTTTGTACTCACACTCGTTGTCCCTTCTCTTGCATTCTACCGCTGGTCAGAAGCGTCAATGAAGCTGCAACCTTTTGTGAAAACGACTTTGACCCGGAGTTGCTGTTCGAGGTTGGAGTGCCCCCGATTGACGCCTGTGGAAGATGGAAGCCCCGCTGGCATTGAGGATGTTTAGTTCCGCTGTGTTTTCTTTTAGACCCTCGGGTCATTTTTTGTATTAAGATAAATGCGTTATTGTAATAATGACACTATGATGATACACTGATGATGTAAACGCATGTATAAAACCTGATCCTATCATACATGTGTTGTGCCCGGTTTTGTTCCATTAAAACTGGGTGTTACAGACGCCGCTTGCCCCAATACCGGCTCCTGGTGCACATGATGCTGTTGTGCTACCTGCACCACTGCCTAAGCAAAGCTAGTAGACTGCAAACTAGACGTTGTCGCAGGTCAAGCCGTGAGAAACCAAGTTGAAATGTGTCTTGGTTTGCATGTGATGAGTCATTAACAATGTTAGATTTGAAATGATTTTGGTTGGCATGAGCTTGTTTGTGTGTCATCTTGTTTATGGATAACTAAAGTTTGAATTGGAGCAGACTGTTTCAGAGTCTAGGAAATTATGCCTCACCGGAACATCCGGTGTGTGGATTTTTTATCACACCGAATAGTCTGGGGTTACGGTGAAGTGAGGACCAGATCATTTTTAGTTCTAAAGCATAAATGGAAGCAAACACTAGATATCCGGCGATGGACTTAGAGAGCGCCAGAGTATTTTCTGCAGAGAGGAGATTTTTGGTGCTAAGTTTGAATATGTACGCCGGATGGTCCGGTGCTGAGTTTGTGAATACCGGAGAATGCGCCGGGCCTTTTGTTACAGAGAGGTTGCAGAAGGGTGGTTCGGTGGATTGGCACATGCCAGATTATCCGGTGATGGACATGAAATCACTAGAAGCTTCCACCAGACCTTTTCTTGCAGAGTGCAAATTTTTCCTAGAACAGATAGTGCTACACTCACTAGATGGTCCGGTGTTAGAGAGCAACGCACACTGGAACATCTGGTGTTCACATTTTCTGCAGGGTGTGCTCTGAATTGAATTTTTTGATTTGGTGCTAACCTAGAGATGTTTTGGAGTGTGGAAAAATGTGTTTGCTTGTTTCATGGTGTGCAGGTGACATATGCAACTTGGCGGTCAATGGTGGATGATTGGGGCTAAGCGGGTGCTTGGTGCCAAATGATCAAGGAGGGCCGAATAGAGTCAAGAGTGATTCTAGCTGTACACATGGAGGTCAAGCAAAGCATGAAACGGAGGATGAAGATGGTGTGTTGACAAAGTCAAGCGAAGGGGATGCCAGTGCAAGTGATAAGGCGGACCAAGGGATCAGAAGCGGGAGAGACTTACTGGCGGTCAATATTGCAAGACGAAAGACATGTGTCATCATCAGAGCGCTTGCCTTAGGAGGAAGGAAGTAGCGGCTAGTCATGCTTTGAGAAGCGTGCTAGGGTTTCGCGGTTTGACCTCAAAACTATGGAAGGATTGGAGGAATACGTGGCACCATCGTAAAGCTTGCATCAAGGTGAAGCTAAGTCGTAAAGGTGCAGAGGCCATCCGATGAATAGAGAACAAAATGGACCAAAATACCCTCGATTGTAGATAGGAGTGTACTACAAGATAGGGGTATTTTCGAAAAAAGCTAAGAAACTTAGGGGTTAGGTTTCTTAGGCCTATAAATAGAGGGGTAGGGCTATAAGAGATGGTGAACCAACCACTTGAGCCTATTGTGCCACTCATTTGAGGGCCTAGTGTTAGGGTTTTAGAGGAGAGAAAGGATGTGTGTTTAGCCTATGTATTAGATAAGAGTTTTTGAGTGAAAAATTATTGTAATCCGCTAAAATAGGACTGACCTCTTTGAGGGTAATGAAGTTTATGTTTTGTATATGCTTGAATTCCCCTCCTTCTAGTTTTCCTCTATTGGTTCCATTGCAAGTTTGCAGTGTTTCGTTGTGATTTTCGTTTTAGTATTTGGGCTGAATTTTCAGCATCTTGTGAAGTCAGTCTTCTTGTTGTTAGAGGTATAAAAATCACATACAAGTGTATACTTATGGGTCTTAAACTCCCTTTCCTCTAGATTATCAACTTGGAGAATTTTTCAACCGGTGACCTTATCTTTGATTTTTGAATCTTTCTTCTCAAGTTCCAAACTTTGTGTGGGGATGAATTATGGATTGGTTTGCTGTGGACACTAGTATTAAATTCCAACCATGAGACCCACCTTTGATTGGAGCTTCAATTTGGGTTTTTGAATTCTTTTAGTTTCTATTCTGTTCTAGCCAGATCTTCCAGGTTGAGCTTTATGTTTCTGTTGTGTTTCTGTGTTTTGTATTGCGCTTTGTTCTGAGGTGTGTTGGGTGACAAAATAGGAGAAGGCTATCTATGTCGAAAGAAATTTGTTGAGGCGCCTATTCACCTCCCCTCTAATTGCCATTCTCGATCCTACCATTGTTATCAGAGCCGGTTTAATCACTTGTTGACCTTAACTGGATTTGTGATTCGTAGGTGACATAGGGAAGATTCCGATGTTTGATGGCCGTGATTTTTTGTACTGGATGCACATGGAGGCTTATCTTCTAAGCTAAGGAAGTGCAATATGGGAAGTAGTTAATTCCAACTATGAGATCCTTGCTGCTCGCACGACTCAGGTTCAAATCGAACAGTATGAGGCCAACAACAAGGCCAGAAATATTTTGTTCACTAGCCTGAGTTGGAATGTGTTTGACAGGGTCCAGCACCTCCGTACTACCTAGGAGATCTGGAATACTCTAAGTATCTTTCATGAAGGCACTGATCAGATTAAGACCATATGCCAAAGCACATATAACCAAGAATACCAAATGTTTGTGAAAGGCCCCGGAAAGTCTTTGGATGCGATGTTTGCTCGCTTTGTTGGGATTGTTAGCAATCTTCGATCAAGTGGTATTTTGCCCTATTCTGACCATGGGAGAGCAATTAAGCTTCTCTGTGCTCTTGACCGTAGCATATGGGAAGTGAAGATCTCGAGCATTGAAGAGTCTCCAAGTTACCACACGTTAACTTGTGATGAGCTCTTCAGCAAGCTCAAGTCCACCGAGATAGCCAAAGTGGCTTGGATCGGTCTCGGAAATCCCATGTCTCATAACATGGCATTGCCTTTTGGACCTAGTGGTGGCAATCAGTCTGCAACTGGCTTTTCTTGTGCTAACACTTCATCAATTAGATTTGCTTTGTCTTCCTTGGTTTCTATCATAGAGTAGCAGGTGGATGTGTTGGATGATGAGGACCTTGCACTGATTGTGAAAAAGTTCACCCGCTTCTGCAACAATCGCCGAGATCGGAGGAGGGGTGGTTCTCGTGCCTTCTTTGAGTGTGGTGACACTATCCACTTCAAGGTGGACTACCCCAAGCTCAAGAAGAGGGAGGACGGCGACCATGACTACAACAAGCATAAGAAGAAGAACAAGAAGCCATTCTTCAAAAAGAACTACGACAATATGGTCAAGAAGGTGGCCAAAACGGCTTCTAGAGCATTCATGGTGGCTCTTAGTGACATTGACACCTCTTCTAGCGAGGAGGAGAGCTCGGAGGAGGATGAACCACAAGCAAAGAACAAGAAGAAGGCCAAGGATTTCATCGGCCTCTACTTCATGGCGGACGACAACAACGACGATAGCGACCCCGAGCTGGATCCTTCCAAGGTATTGCCTTCCTACGACCAGCTTTCCATCCAAGTCAATACATTGTATGATGCTCTCGTTAGCCAAGATAGGTGACTTAAGAAAGTTGTGCGTGAGTTGAAGGATCTTAGGTCTAAGTATGGGTCTCTCTCTACTGAACTTGCATTGCTTAGTTCTAGGCCTGATGTTGAGGAGTGTGGGAGTTGTCTGATTGTCATGGCTGAACTTGCCGAGCTTCATAATGTGCATGCTCAAGTCACCAACCAGCTTGAGAGTGCCGAGAAGAAGCTCCTTGAGGAAGAGTCTAGGTCTACTCTCTTATGTGCTTGTAAGAATTATCCTTTGCTTGCAAACAATGTTGAACCGAAAGACAAGCACCTGAAGGAGATAGAGTCTAGATTGGAGAGTGCTAGGAGTTCTAAGGAAGTGTAGCCAAATTGTTCCACATGCACCATCTTTTAGGACAAACTCAGCTAGGTTAGAGGGAAAGTTCAAAAGCTTTTGACTGAGAATGAGTACCTCCTTTCTCCGATGGAGAAGTTCTCACGGGACAAAGGGAAAATAAATTTTATCTTGGCCAAGACTAAGATGTGTATTGACAAGGCAGGTTTAGCTCTTGGGTTGGGTTTTGAGAGGGTGGCTTACAGTGAGGAGAGTAAGACTGTGTTCACCACACCTACTACCCTAGAACCTGAAAAGTCTAAAATCAAGACCACACCACAACCCATCAAGAAACACATTCCTCAACCCACAAAGCAAAAACTTGCCCCAAAACCCAATAGAGCTCCACAACCTAAGATGAGAGAGCCCCGAGTGACCGGTAGATGAGTTCCCAAGAGATGCTACCATTGCACCTACTGCCAGAGAGAGTGGGAGTGAAGTACCCGGGACATGTACCGCCCCTCTGTTAGTGTACATAAGCCTTTTCCTCACTTTCACACATGAGTCCCTAGCGCTTTTCAATCTCTTCCTAGAGCTGTTGCTCGGTGTGGATTTTGCCTTGACTCATATAGTTTTTGTCCATGTGTAAGAGGCTTTGAGTCCTAGCGCTTTGGTGGATCACGTTTTCCTCATCGTGGTACTCACCCTCAACGTACTAGACATGTTTTATCTACACCTGCTTTTACCACTTGAGGGCGGATGACCCGGTACTGAATTCCCAAGAGGTTTTTGTATAACCCCAGTACTAAGACATCCACCTATTATTCTTCTCATATGTAGATGGCAGGCGAAGGCCTGGAGAATAAGTGCCTCATTGACTCCTGTTGTTTGCGCCACATGATCGGAGATCCATCATGGTCCTCCAGCCTCATCCCCGAGAAGCGACACAAGTACATCACTTCGGGGATGATCGGAAATGAAGGGTGAAAAATAAAAGTATGGTAAGGGTGAATGAGAGTTTCACTCTCAAAGATGTAGCTTTGGTGGAGCATCTGGGATACAAACTTCTCTCTGTATCTCAGTTGTTGGATGAGGACTTGGAAGTGCATTTCAAATGAAATACTTCTCGAGTTCTTGATTCTTCTTGTGCTTTGACTTGCAAGATTTCTTGAGTTGGGAGAGTTTTTGGAGCTGATTTTTCTAAGTCTCTTGGTTTTCCTCAGTGTTTGATTGCTCAACCCTCTCTAAGCTTTGGATGCGGTATAAGAGACTATGGCATATGAGCTTTGATTTGATTACACATTTGAGTGCCCTAGGCTTTATCCGAGGATTGCCCAAGCTCAAGTCTAAGAAGAATCCTTGTTTGTGCTCCTTGTCAGCATGGCAAGATGGTTGCTGCCTCTCACCCACCAGTCAATCTAGTGATGACTGAATGACCGGCAGAACTTCTCCAATATGGATACTGTTGGTCCTTCTCGGGTTCGTTCGGCGGGTGGGAAGTGGTATGTTCTTTTAATTGTTGATGACTTCTCTCGTTACTCTTGGGTCTTCTTTCTTGTGAGAAAGGATGAAGTGTTTTCAAACTTTCGGAGCTTGACTTTGAGATTGTTCAAAGAACTCCCTGGTGCATTGAAAGCAATTTGTAGTGATAGTGGCACCGAGTTTAAGAACTATCTCTTTGATACTTTCTATCTTGAGTATGGCATTGAGCATCAATTTTCTACCCCATGCATTCCTCACCAGAATGGTGTAGTTGAGAGGAAAATTCACACTTTGGTGGAGGTGGCTAGGATGATGCTCGATGAGCATAGGACTCCTAGAAGTTTTGGGCTGAGGCCATTAGCACGGCGTGCTACATCTCTAATCGAATTTTCTTGCGCTTGATCTTGAATTTAACTTCTTATGAGTTGCATTTTGGGAGGAAGCCGAAGGTTTCGCATTTGAGAGTTTTTGGGTGTCGGTGCTTTATCCTAAAGCGTGGCAATCTTGATAATTTTGAGTCGTGTTCTTCCGATGTCTTTTTCTTAGGGTATTCTCTTCATAGCCATGCTTACAAGGTTTACAATCTTGATGCTAATACAATCATGGAATCATGTGATGTGACTTTTGATGAGTTAACCCCCTTGTGCTAGTTCTATCTTTAAGTGTGCAGGTGATCAGGAGATGAGCGAAAACATCTTTGTAGATGGCGACCGTCCAACTCTTGGTGATGACGAGGATGATCCACTACTTCCCTCGACTACACTTGCTCCAGAGCTGACTCATGCTTCTTCTACTCCAGCAGAGGGTCCTGCAGCCTTTACTTCCACTTTAACTGCTTTCTAGCCTCTATATGCTATAAGATTTGCCTCTTTGAGAGGAGAGCTTGGTGTGTGCCATCCCTATGGCAATATGTGAGGGGGAGTTGTCCTTTGTACATACTTCATCTTACTTTTGCTACATTTGCATTACATTTTATTATGTAAGATAATCATAATAGTTGAGCTTTAACTTGTATGTCTTTAGCATTTTTGATTGCTAGACTTGAATTTGGACTAAGTTTGAGTAGTTCTGTGGAGCCATCTTTTAATCTTAGGCTCTTCTTGATACTTTGGCATGATACATTTCAAGCAAGTTTGGTTTCCTTAAGATGAAATTTGACAATTTTATGAATCATGTATGCTATGAAATACTACATTTTTGATCACCATGTTCGTAATTGCTTAGGTTTAGTCAATGCTTGTGTTAAGGCTAGTTTGATGAATATCTTGCTTTAGATCTTCTTGGTTCAAGACAGTGGATTGAGGAACATTACACTATATTTTTTGTCTTTGTTAAATGTTTAACTCGTGATAGAACCTTGGGGAACATGTGTTCCTTGTATTGCAAAGGAACTACTTAACTTGATCTTATGACCATCTTGATAACTTGTGCGAATTGAATAATCATGAAAAATCAAGTCTCTTGTGCTAAATGTTATCCAATATGATTGTCTTAAAGCCTCAAGGTGTTTGTCGTACCCAGTCATGCGAGACTTTGCTTGGATAAGACGCAACTTGAGGATAAAATAAAATTCAAATAAATGTGCATAACTGTTTAATTCTTTTTAATCACTTGATCAATCTAAGTTTTGATTTCATATGTGAGCGTTTGCAAAGCCTATTGTCATGAACACTTGTTTGCCTAGTTTGAGGTTGAAATTGGCTAGTTCTTAATGCTTGTATTGCCTCGGCATGAGTGGATGCTTATGTGGTGGTCACTTTGAAAATGATTCGGCTATGTGAAATTAAATACGCCAACCAATTCTTCGGGTTTAGCTTATGTAGCTTTATGTTCTTGTGACACTGTATCTTTTTGAGCCTTTGTGCAATTGTGAGCTCCACTTTCAACTCTCCATAGCCCTTTGATGTCTCTAGCTCTTGCAAATGTTTTGTGGTATACTTGTAAAATCTCATTTAGGATTACATGTTCATAATGTTTTATCATTGATGTTTGCATTGCCAAAGGGGGAGATCATATGCACAAAGATTAGAATATGCATAAATATGCTTCAACCGAAGAGAAATGAGAATGTTTGCAACAAACCTCAAAGAAAAATAAAAAAATGTGCATTCATCGAGGGGAGCATTTATTTTTGAGTTTTTGAGTTTTTCTTGCTCTTTTGAGGTTTTGACTTGTCTTTGCCTCTTTTCGGCCTTTTGCAATCCTTCTTATGCCAAGTGACATGTTTTTGCTCTTTTTTGAGTTTTGGTCACTTTGATGTACTTCAATTCTTCAAACCCAAATCTTTGTGTTTTGAGGGTTGTCAACGCACACATCAAGGAGGAGATTAAGAAACCAAGTTAAAATGTGTCATGGTTTGCATGTGATGAGTCATTAACAATGTTAGATTTGAAATGATTTTGGTTGGCATGAGCTTGTTTGTGTGTGATCTTGTTTATGGATAACTAAATTTTGAATTGGAGCAGACTATTTCAGAGTCTAGTTAATTATGCCTCACCGGAACATCATGTGTGTGGGTTTTTTACCACACCGGATAGTTCGGTGTTATGGTGAAGTGAGGACCGTAGCATTTTCAGTGCTGAAGCAAAAATGGAAGCAAACATCGGATTGTCCGTGATGGACTTAGAGAGCGCCGGAGTATTTTCTGCAACGAGGAGATTTTTGGCGCCAAGTTTGAATATGTGTGCAAGATGATCCGGTGCTAAGTTTGTGAACACCAGAGAATGCACTAGACCTTCTGTTGCAGAGAGGTTGCAGAAGAGTGGTTTGGTGGATTGACACAAGCCGGATTATCCGTTGATGGACATGAGATCACCGGAAGCTTTCACTAGACCTTTTCTTGTAGAGAGCAAAATTTTACTGGAACATATAGTGATACACTCACCGGATGGTCCAGTGTTCAAGAGCAAAGCACACTGGAACATCTGGTGTTCACGTTTTCTGCAGGATGTGCTCTGAGTTGAAGTTTTTAGTTTTGTGTTAACCTAGAGATGTTTTGGAGTGTGGAGAAATATGTTTGCTTGTTAATGGTGTGCAGGTGATAGATGCAACTTGGCGATCGACAGCGGGTGATCGGGGCTAAGCAGGTGCTTGGTGCCAGACGATCAAGGAGGACCGGGTGGAGTCAACGGTGATCCTAATTGTACACATGGAGGTCAAGCACAGCATGAAACGGAGGATAAAGACGACGTGTTGACAAAGTCAAGCAAAGGGGGTGTTGGTGCAAGTGATAAGGCGGCCCAAGGGATCAGGAGCGAGAGAAACTTGCCAATGATCAACATCGCAAGATGGAGGACATACGTCATCATCAGAGTGCTTGTTTCAGGAGGAAGCAAGTGGCGGCTAGTCACTCTTTGAGAAGCGTGTTTGGGTTTCGCGGTTTGGCCTCAAAACCGTAGGAGGACTGGAGGAGTACGTGACACCATCGTAAAGCTTACGTCAAGGCAAAGCTAAGTTGTGAAGGCGTCAAGGCCGTCTGATGAATGTAGAAAAAATAGACCAAAATACCCTTGGTGGTGGGTAGAAATGTACTACAAGAGAGAGGTATTTTGGGAAAAAGCTAGAAAACTTAGGGGTCAAGTTTTCTAAACCTATAAATGAGGGGTAGCGCTATGGGAGATGGTGAACTAGCCATTTGAGCCTATTGTACCACTCATTTGAGAGTCTAGTCCTAGGATTTTAGAGGAGAGGAAGTATGAGTGTTTAGCCTATATATTAGATGAGAGTTTTTGAGTGAAAAATCTTTGTAATATACCTAAAATAGGACTGATCTCTTTGAATAATGAAGTTTATGTTTTTGCATATGGTTAAATTCCCCCCTTCTAGTTTTCCTCTATTGGTTCCCTTTCAAGTTTGCAAGTTTTTAGTGTTTCGTTGTGATTTTTGTTTTGGTATTTGGCCTGAATTTTCAGCACCTTGTGAAGTCATTCTTTTTGTTACTGGAGGCATAAAAATCACATACGAGTGTATACTCATGGGTCTTGAACTCTCTTGCCCCCTAGATCATAACCTTGGAGAATTTCCTCAACCGGTGACCTTATCTTTGATTTTTGAATCTTTCTTCTCAAGTTCCAAACTTTATGTGAGTATGAGTTATGGATTGGTTTGCTGTGGAATCTAGTGTTCGATTCCAACTATGAGACCCACCTTTGATTGGATCTTCAAGTTTGATTTTTGAATTCTTTGAGTTTATGTTCTGTTCTAGCTGGATCTTCCGGGTTGAGCTCTGTGTTTCCACTGTGTTTTTATGTTTTATGTTGCGCTTTGTTCTGAGGTGCATTGGGTGACAAAATAGGAGAAGACCATCTATTTTGAAAGAAATTTGTTGAGGTACCTATTCACCCCCTTCTAGTCGCCATTCTCGGTCCTGCAAGCGGGCAAGCTAAGGTCGTGCTTATGCGTCGCCTCGGCATCCTCTCCGAGACTGCACCAGTTACTAAGGTGGCGAGGAAGGCCTATGAGGAATTCTTCAACATGGAACTGAGTGACAAGCATCTGGTGGCAGTCAAAGAGCTCTTCCCTTCCCTCGGCAAGACCTCTTTCATTGTTGGATCACCGGCTCTCTGACTGCCACAGTTGTTGTGCATGGCTGCAAACCGCGGTTGTTGTTCTTGCTTGGATGAATCAAACTGCTATCTTTTCATGGAACGTTTGGGGTCTTAACTTTGCGACCCATCGTGGCGTTGTTTGTCTCCTCGTCGAGGACACCGGGGCACCAATTCTATGTTTTTAGGAGACTAAGCTTGATGTGATAACATCTGGCGTTGTACTCTTGATGCTTGGGTCCAATTTTAAAGATTTTGTGTATTTTCTGGCCTGCCACACTCGGGGTGGTGTGTTGATTGCCTGTCGTTCGGACGTCACAACCATGTCCGCCGTGCAGATTGGCTATTTCTCTATCACGGCCAAGACTTCCCTCCCCACCGGAGAACACGCTTGGTGTCTGACTTCAGTATATGGTCTTTAGGATGATAGTGATAAGAATCTTTCCTTGGAGGAGTTGCCGGCTACTCGGGGCGCTTGCCCTAGACCTTGGTTCATTGTTGGCGACTTCAACTTGATCTTGGACATGACGGACAAGAACAACGCGTGCATCAATCAGCACAACATGATGCGTTTGCACCAAGTTGTCGATGAACTTGAATTACATGACATGCACCTGCACGTCCATACCTATACTTCGAGTAACGAGCGTGTCAATCTGACACTCATCAAGCTTGATTGTGTGCTGGCCACATTAGACTGGGTGGAGCTCTTTCCCTTCTGCTTCCTTCAAGGGTTATCGACGGACATCTCTGATCACTGCCCCCCTTCTACTCTAATGTAATGTGCCCATTATAACCAAGCCAAGATTTCACTTTGAAATCTTTTGGCCAAAATTTAATGACTTTCTCGATGCCATTGCACGGGGCTGGCACTGCCCGGAGACTATTTGTGACCCTTTCTAGCGTCTCGACTATCTCCTCCATAACACAGCGAGAGAGCTTTAGAGTTGGGCAGCTTAGAAAATTGGAAATGTCAAGATGCAGCTATTTCTGGCCAAGGAGGTGATTATGAGGCTTGATCGCACGCAAGACAGTAGGAAGCTCTCTAATGACTAGTTCGAGCTCCGCAAGCAACTGAAGTGTCTTTATCTCGGACTGTCTTCCCTGGAGCGTACCATCACCCAACAAAGATCAAGGATCAAGAAACTGAGGGAGGGCGATGCTAATACCCATTTCTTACACTTGCACGCTTGTTACCAGCGGCGAAAGAACCATATCGCCAACCTACGGGCTGGAGACCACACGGTCTACAGTCATGTGGAGAAAGCGCATGTTCTCTAGTGCTACTTTGATCAGCTATTGGGTGTGGAGGTGGACAAAACATCTACGATTAACTTGGACACGCTGGGGATCTCACCGTGTGACCTTTCCTGCCTCGAGGCACCATTTACCAAGGACGAGGTGTGGAGTGTGATCCATGATTTGCCACCGGACAAGGTACCTAGGCCTGACAGTTTCATCGGCACGTTTTACCAATCTGCTTGGCCGGTGATCAAGGGTGATGTGGTCAGGGCTATTGGTGCTTTCTTCGCACAAGATGGGTGGCATTTGCACTGCTTGAATGGTGCTCTGCTATCCCTACTACCCAAAAGGACAGACACCGCAACCCTAAAGGACTATCGACCGATTAGTTTGATACACAGCTTCCCTAAGTTGGTCTCGAAGATGCTGGCAAACCGCCTCGCGTTGTGCCTTGGCAAGCTCATCCACTTCAATCAAAACACATTTATTAAGGGTTGATCGATTCAAGACAACTTCAAGTTGGTACAATGATCTGCGAAGCTACTCATGAAACGAAAAATACCCAAGTTGCAGCTCAAGCTGGACATTTCCAAGGCTTTTGACACGGTTGCATGGCCGTTTGTGCTGGAGGTTCTGCAAGCTTGGGGTTTCGAGTAGCGTTGGAGGAACTGGATCGCGATTCTACTTTCAATGGTCAGCTAGGTCTGCTCATCTGTCACAGACGCGGTTTGCGGCGGGGCGACCCGTTGTCTCCCATGCTTATCATCTTGGCGATGGATGTCCTTAACCGGATCTTTGCCAAGGTGAGCGCTGATGCCTCCTCCAACCTATTGGTCATCTGGTGATCAGGCACCAATGTAGCATGTACACTGATGATGTGATCCTTTTCGCCTAGCCGACGCTCCAAGAAGCCCGAGTGATCACGAGCATTCTGGACATCTTTGGGCCGCCTCAGGCCTAATGACAAATCTGGACAATTGTTCCATCACTCCAATCTTTGGCTGTGAAGAGGCACTGTAAGGAATTCAAGTCAACTTTTAGTGTCAGATCACGCAATTCCCGATCAAGTATCTAGGACTCCCGTTGTCCACCAGGAAACTTTCAAAAGCTCAACTTTCCCCGCTCGTGGAGAACTTCGCCGCCAAGTTACCGTCATGGAAGGGGCCTCTGTTGCAGAAGACTGGGCGTCTAATCCTTGTGAAATCTGTCTTTTCATCCATGCTAATCTACACCCTCATGGTGGAGAAACTGCCCACTTGGGTAATTGAAGAAATTGATGCAATTCGTCGTAAATTTCTTTGGACGGGGACCAATGCGTCGGTGCAGGGAAAGTGTGCGGTCGCATGGGGCATGGTCTGCAGGCCAATGAAGCTTGGCGGCATCAGCGTTCCCAATCTCAGGCTTGCCAGCGTGTATGCCTCCGCTGGCTTTGGCTACAAAAAACTGATCGGATGGGGCTTGGTCGACACTGCAACTACAGGTTGAGCCTGAGGTTCAAGCACTGTTTGATGCCTCCATCTTTGTGCTACTTAGCAATGGCGAGCATGCTCTCTTCTGGTTGGATGCTTGGCTCGGCGGGCACTTGATCAAGTCTATGGCGCCTGCACTCTGGGCGATGATCATCCGTCATGCTATTCTCACTCAGATGGTAGCACAAGAACTACATGGCCAGCAGTGGATACATGACATAAATGGGGCACTAACCGTGCAAGCTCTCATGGAGTACATCATGCTCTGGACTCGGCTCTCGAAGATCCAGTTGGAGGAGCAAAGTGATGATGTCTATGTCTGGCGTTGGACCACGGATGGGATATACACTGCACAATCGGCTTACGACATGCTTCCCCATGGTGGCGTTCGCTACCAAGGAGCCGACCAGATTTGGAAGACATGGGCGCCGCTGAAAGTAAAGTTCTTCATCTGGCTTGCGTCACGACAACATATTTGGACGGCGAACAGGTGCCCGAAGCATGGGTTGGAAGCTCACTCCACTTGTTGGCTATGCGATCAGGAGCTTGAGACATCGGACCATCTCTTTGTCGAGTGCTCCTACTCTAAGTCGATCTGGTGGGAGTCTCTTTCGTGGGCGCATCGTGCTTGCGCTTTCCTCTCAGAAGCCTCCCTGCAAGACTGGTGGACACACATCGTCTCCCTGCAGCCGGCGGCTATGCGGAAAGGTACCAACATGCTCTTCATGCTTGTAGCTTGGCATCTATGGAAGCAATGCAACGCCAGGCTTTTCGATCATCACTCCTCAATGGTGCCGCAGCTCCTCGAGTGGATCAAGATGGAGGCGGATCTATGGTTCACGACGGGTGCACATCACTTAGGTCATTTTATCTAGGAGTAGTTTGTTAATCTTCGCAGCACTTTGATGCCGCTTAGTGGGGGTGTCCGACACCGCATGTTGCGTCTGTACTCAAACTTTCTGTTTTTTTCTCCTACTTAATACAATGATGTGTAGTCCTCT
This sequence comes from Phragmites australis, assembly GCF_958298935.1. NCBI lineage: Eukaryota > Viridiplantae > Streptophyta > Magnoliopsida > Poales > Poaceae > Phragmites > Phragmites australis. The sequence continues at coordinate 7,905,006 of NC_084934.1, forward strand.
TACGTATTTGAGAAAAAAATACAGTCATCTTGTATTTTCAAACATAAACATATGTATCATAATATCTAGACACCGGATTGTGCAGGTCATTCAATTGGTTGTGGAAAATAGGAAATGGTAAGGAATCTGAGTTCATTGCCGATGATATACTTCTTTCTCAACCCACACTACACTGGGAGTTCTGCATGTTCATAGAGAGAAAAAAGAATTAGGAGGGTTGGTGAGATTATATGTTCTTCGAAAGCAGCAGAATGTTAAGTTTTTCATGTACTTTTGGAACCTTTGTAAGAAATTACATAAGGCAGCTAAAGTATCTCAAGCAAAGATTTCACATAATTGTAGGGCACAAATAGCACCCTAGTTGCCCTAAAAGTGCAGTGGAAACCAAAAACAGAATTTCTGATTTCTCAGCAAGAACAAACCCGTACAAGAGCAGCATATAGGTAAGCTGCCATGTTGATGTGACGTGGACAAATAAAGTTTGTGAGGGGTACAGCATAGCAAAAGCTTACCAAATTAGGGGTGATCGCAGAATGCACGCCAATCATTATTCATAAATCATACTACAGACAGTTAACAATAATAGTCAAAACAACTCAAATAGAAGAAAAGGAGAAAGTGGTACATATCTCGCTAGCGTTAGGTGCACTGCAACGCAATCAGAACAAGAACAATCGCTGCAACCGATATCGACGAAGCTGCAACATTTCCGATTGTCGGTTTGAAGCAGAGCTAGATATGCAGTCAGTGCCTACTTTTGGGGCACACAAACGGGGCCCTACCTGCTAAGGTTGGCAAAAACAGCAAGCTACAACATGTCTACAACACAAAACGCAGTGCAATGGGCGGTTCTCCTGGAAGTACTAAGTGGTAGTTAAGGTCGTCGCAACTTAACATTCAAGGGTATCTCCTTGTAAGAGACGACTTTTTCAGCAGCCTGCCTCAGTGACCTCCTCCCTGCCACCGGACCTTTGGTAGATTTCATTGAGGAGCAACCATCAGCCTGCTTCTGATTTGTCCTATGCTCCATCGAGGCATTTGAACTGGAAGAGGCCAGAGGAGCAATAATATCTTCGTGCAGAGTCTTAAAAGTGCTGCTCTCCACGTCCTTAGAGGATACTGAATTCAATCTTGCAGATTTTCTACTTTGAGAGTTTCTGAAAAATTTAGGCCAACCATGGTTGTTATGTTCCAATTGGAGACAATTGCATTGGTGGAAGGCAGGAAGTAGTAAGCAGGCAAGACTAACCTCTTCTCTTCACGACGCAATGGCTCACTAGTACTTGAGTCACATTTGGCATTTATATCGTCTATGGCTGAATCTTCTCCACTCTCACATAATTTCAAATTATGTGTATCTGCACCCCTGCACACAAACTTTATGATTCAACAGCATATTGCTTGAGTTGATTGTGTGAAGTACTACTGAGATACAATCAGAGTTCTGCAAGTCTTCTAGGTCTCATTTGAATGGGCCGAAATCAATCCCGCCATATCCCAGCCCACCCAAAAGGGCCTTTAGGTGGTGAAAACTGGCAAAAGCCAGTTACAGCCCAGTAATCGCCATTTTTCCCAACCCTGGCTGCACTTGCATCTTAAACAACAATAAAAAGGCTGAACCTTACCTCTTGTTACCTGTGTCTTCTGGTGGATTGGGGGCCTCAACTATATTAAATGACAGAGAGGCTGCAAAAGGACATAACATTGAAAGAAGATACATTTTCTTCAAAAATCACATTCAGAGAAAGATGCAGCAATTAACATGCAGTTTGGACACTATCCTTGGAGATTAAGATTAAATACCATGCATACAATTCGTACTAATGAGCATTAATAGACAATAATGTGTGTTTATTCAAACTTTCTTGCATATTGGAATTGTTTCATCTGAAACTAACTGGAAAATTCTGAATAAGTGGTATATAAGAAATATTAGGAAAATGGAGAAAGATGAAGGCTTTACATTGAGTTTCTGCCAAATGGTCCCGTTTGGTGTTGTTGGCTTTATCACCAACTTGATGAGCCTCAACTCCAGGAACCCTGGAACATGCTTCTTGTATCTCCTGAATAACATTGTAGGAAACAAGGAGCCTCATAATATTTATTAAGATTCCTCATGGGCAAATGGATAAATCTGTACAGCCTACCTTCAAATTTGTTTCCTTTTGTGGTAGCTCATTTATCTCCATTTTCTGATACAATCAGATGCCAGAGGTCAAAAGATAACATATTAACATCAATAAATAGAAGCTGAATCAAACTGCAACATTACTATACCTTGAATTTTGAAACCATTACTTCATGCACTATTGCACTGCACTCATTTTGCAGTGACTTCCCCTGCACAATATATCCGCAAATATTGCACCAGATCAGAACCACATTGTAATTCACTTGCTTTTTTGGAACAGGAAAAATATATGAAATGGTATCTTACTGTGTCTTTTCCAGTGCTTGGTCCATGGTGTTTTTGAACACTTAAACTGGAAGGAGCTGAAGGGAATACAGATTCCTCATGCAACATCTTGCGAGCTTCTGTGACTTCACAAGATCCTGGGTTCAGTCTAGAAGACCTTCTCCGCAGAGGCTTTCTGGTCATATAATTAGCCAACAGTTGTAACAAGTTTCTATCAGATAAAGTTGCAGTGAAGGACACATTCCATAAGCAAGAAATACCTCGGATCTTCATGACCCAACGATATAATAGGTTCCAAATGAGGTCTGTAGTGTTCCTGCATGATGTTAGTGTCCTTTGTACATTCACTTGATTCTGACTTCCGTTTATTTCTGCCCCTATTCACAGAAATTCTGAATCAGTAGATATCCGCTTGGGTGAATCATGCTACCTAGAATTTGGTTGCAGTTGCATCCTGAACCTTAGTAACTAGATGGAGCATACCAGCTCTTCTTTGTTGTATCTTGTGGTGCCTCTTGGCAAACAGTATTTGATGACACAGCAGCTGAGAAGAAATTGACATCAAGAAAAGATTAGAAACCTAACTAGTGGCTCACTCAAGGAAAAATAAAAGATGTGGAAAACAATGCTTTGTGTTGAATAAGGCAGTTTGGAACCTTAAAGTGCAATAGTTGAAATGATTGCTGAGTACAGAAAAAAAATCCACAAAAAAAAAAGAGAAAGAAGAGTAAGCTTTACATTGAGATTCAACCAAATTGTGTTCAACAGCACTGGTGACCGAACCATCAATTTGATGAGCCTCAACAGCTGCAACCTTGGAAGGTACGGCTTTCATGGCCTCCTAATTTCATTATAGATCTCAAACAATCTCAGAATTAAAATAGTTGTAGATTAATATGGTGGAATCATATTACTTATGAATTTGGTACCCACCTGTGAATTCACTTCCTGCTGTCGTTGATTAGCAGTCTTATTCTTTCTCTGCAAACAGTACATGGGTAAAAAAATCATGGCATCTATTATAAAAAAAAAAAAAGCAGAGTTCAGCCATGCTCTTGCTTACCTCAAGTTTCGAATCCTTCACTTTAAGCAGTGCTGTTGTACATGAAAGCTCATGTTGCAATGCCTTGAGCTACACATCATATCCGCAAATAATTCCCAAATCAACAATCCCCATACTGAGTACTGATAATCGAAGAAACTCAAACACAAAAGAAACTGGACAGCTTACTCTATCTTTCCCCATATTTAGTTCCTGCAATGAAACGCAAAACAGAAAGATTAGACAGCGCTCTATGCTGCACCATAAAATAAATCGACTTTTCTTGACGCTTTCATTTATTTCCTAAGTATAAAATAAAGAAAGATGTACAGAATTTACCAATTTTTTACATCCAACTTAATTGAGTTAATTCAATACATAGTTTGGGAAAACTGAATCTGAACCCCTCAAAAAAGTACCACTTTGTTTTTTTAATTAGTATTATTGTGGTGCACAGGTATAACTCGCAAAATAAGCATGCCATCGAACTGGATCATCAACCAAGGAGCAGCATCACAAGAGCAAAAGATCAAAATTAGTCAGCTATGGTGAGACAGGGAGTGGATTGAGACGTAGACGAACCGCAAGCATCCGAGAATTGGTCTGCGCGAGCTGCAGGTTCTGCTGGCACGATGCTTGCAGCGCAAGTCGGAGCTTGTGCATCTCAACTCTGCAGACCTCGATGATATTTCTGCAAAGAAGAAGCCAAGCAAAATAACACTTGATAAAGAAACAGCAGTCTCGCCCTCCCCTTTTCAAAGGAACAAGGTGGGGATGCAGAGGCAGGCGACATACATCTTCTCGTTGAGCTGATGAAGCAACTTGGCGTTCTCCTGCGACCAAGCGAGCAACTATTGAGCCCCGAGAAGAGCTTTTCAAAGAGAAAATGTAACCGCACTGAAATGGCATGATTAACCTAGATAGGGCTGCTGGCTTGTTCGAGCTAAAGCGATGAAATTCACCTTGACGACGTCCGCGACGCTGATGGATCTGGTGGGTTTGGGCCTCCCGGTGTTGGTGATGTCAGCGAGAGCGACGGGGTTCCCTTTCCCCGGCGGCGACCGGAGCCTGGGGCCATCGCCGTTAGGGTTCGGGTGCGGGCCACCGAGCGCCGCTCCTCCTGGTTAATGTGGGAACGCTCAAATCTGAGATAGCGCGACGTGTATAGGGGCAAAATCTGAAATGGAGCGGGATCGAAGCGGGGGAAGAGGACTTACCGGAGGCGGCAGCCATGGAGGGCAGCGGGAGCGGAGATTGTGCGCACCCACGGGGGCGAATGGGATAGGTGTGCGCGCCCCGATGGCGAGGGGCTCAGGTAGCGGCCGAGCGAGGAGGGAGACAGCGTTCCGGCGGGGGTAGGATCCGACGGCGGCGATGGCGACGGCGTCGCGGTGCGGGGGAGGGGAGGGGACGGGAATGGATTCGATTTCAGCGCGCTGCGCGCGGCGGGACGAATTTTGGAGGGGGGGGGGGGGGGCGCTGATTGGGCTGGGGAGGAGTGGGGCCAGGCTGTCAGGCCGTGCGGTGGCCCAATAGAATTCATAGAATTCAAAAACCAAAACGAGTAGAAATCGATTCCTCTCTCAAAAAAAAACCAAATTTATTCCTTTGCATGTGACTGTAGAAAACACCATGCCATCCGGGTACTAGAAATAATATTAGTAAGATCATCTCTAACAGTTTTCTTTTGTGAGTCACGTTTCCTTTACGAAGAAATCTCGTTATATTTAACGTTTAAATGGTTTTCTTTCACGTTTCACTTCACTTTAAGATTATCTCTCATTTTTCTTTACGAATCTCTTTCAAGTTAAGTTATTCGATATAAGAAAAAATAAAGAAAATGAAAACAAATAAGAGAATTAGAAAGGGAATGAAATGAAGGAAAAATAGTTATAGATGGCCTAATATTGCCTATGCATTTTGCCTTTTTTTTTGGTAATTTCAAATAATTCCTTGAATCTTTTTGAACCTCCAGCGCACTAAAGTAAATTCGAAAGAAAAAATAAGAACATCAATTTTTAAAATACTTATTTAGACTCAGAATTATCAAAATGATTTTTAAAGAGTTTTACATAATTTTCACATTTGAATCCTTTTGACACGTCAATTGATCCGCTACGGCAATCATGGTGTTCCATCGTCTACTCCGCTTGGCCGGTATGCAAAAGTCATGTGCCATGTCTACTGATGCCGCTTTGTTGGCATCCATGTGCACTCAGGCTTTGCTCTCTGTCATGCCTCCATCTTCCGCTCCACTCGCTCTTTGCTCTTCATCATGCCTCCCTCTTTCGCTCCACTCGCTTATAGTTAGAGATGTAAGTAGCTACCTTATAGGTAGTTCTAGGTCACTGTTTAGTTTTTTTTTAACTTAGGTAGGTCAGAGTGAGTATTTAGTTAATTTTTTAGTATTTGGTTGATCTAATGCCAAAAAATACAAAACTTACCTCCCTACTTATTTTGCAACTTTTTTGCATGATTTTGTGGCAACACGAGCTTTGTTCTTAGCACTGACGGCATCCGTCACCTCCCTACTGCTGCAACAATGAGTCTCACACTTCTCTACCCGTGTTGTTCTCCTCATGCCAAAGATGAGAGGGTCACAGGGAATGGGAACTCTCTCTTGTTTCCCTTGGGCTTTTCTAGGAGGGATTTTGCACCTCTTGGCTCCTTCGTGCAATAAACCAAACAACCCAAAGTCAGGGTTTTTTTTCTAGATGGGATCTTGCACCGCTCATCTTGAAATCAAATCTTCGTGCAAATAATCAAACATCTCAAAGTCACATGAACAGATGTGTGCCAAATGCCGGTGTAGACAACTAATCGTGCCCTAGCGACGTTTTTCGAAAAAAAAAAACTAGGTAGAAGAATGGGAATCTGAAGTGTATTTTCGATGAATTTTGATGACAGAGTCTAGAGAAACGCGATTTGGCTCAACTTTGTTGCAATACACTCGATAAATTGACTCATCAACTTGTGGGATTAGCCTAGGGATTTTTTTTTTTTTTTTGAGATCGTGATTAGCCTTGTAAGGAATTGATATATAACTCACAATATAAGGATAAGTTTCAGTCCAAAAACCTTATTTGAACAAAGAGATAGGTTATTATAAAGGAATTGATATATAACTCACAATATTTTTAATGCAATTTATGATCAAGTGCTGAGATGTGTTCATTCTTTTTCCGACCGGGATGAGTTCATCCTTCATGATTCCTGCATTTAAAATAATGTATTGACCCCATCCCACCTAAACGCACAAAGTTTGCTGGCTGATAATGTTACTCTTGCCACGATTTGGGACCAATGTGATGTGCAAGATTGAAATCTTCCGTGAAAATAGCTGCTGGCCCCTTTGTTCACGGGCAAATGCTTGATCCATGTAGCCTGTCAAAAGTACAGTGTGCATGCAGTAGATGTAGCCTTGCTAGATAAGGGCAACTCCAACAGGTGCCCAATAACGTTCCCAATAGCTATATTTTAGGAACATGGTTGAAAAAACACCTCCAACAGAAGCCCAACAGCGTTCCCAAAAAGTAGCTACGTCCAAAAAACACCGGCTGGCTCGCATGTTCTAGCAATCCCCAAACCAGCTCCCAATCGGCGAAATCAGCACATCCCGCGCTCGGCACGCGCTGCGCGCGCCTCCTTTGCACGCTCGCCGGAGGGGGCAGCAGCTTCGCGCACCCCCCGCAGGTCGGCTAGCGCCGGTGCAAGGGCGAGGGCAGCGGCCAGCTGGTCCGAGGAGGGCGGCAGACGGGTGGTCGGCGGAGGGCGGCAAATCCGGCAGTTGGTGGCGGCTCTGTGGAGGCTGGCGTGCGCCGGTGTGGCAAGTGGTGGAAGCTAGAAGCTGGGAGATCTGTGGAGGAAGAAGGCTACGACGACATCGACCATCGCAGCAATCTTAGAATCGAGTCAATCGACCGACGAGACGAAGACCCCGTCCGGCATCTGCTGTCCTGGCCGACGCCCGGCTGCCCATGAGTCGGTGAGCACTGACACGCCATGACCAACCACCAGCGCCCAGCCTCAGATGAGCCGACTTTGAAGTTGAAGCAGTCCTAGTTTGATTTTGAAGCTATGTAAACATAGGATTTGTAATGCGTGTTTAGCCAATTAGAATGATGCAATGTGTGTTTAGCCTGAATCAGTCATGGCCTGAATGTTGTATTGGGTTCTTGTTACACTGCAATGACTGAATGTGTGCAGGGAATGTGTGTTTAACCTGCTGCAATTTAGGCTTTAAGACATGTGTTTAGCCTCATGCAATTGAATGACCGAATCATTGTGTGCACTGCTATGACTGAATGTAGGTTTTAAGGGAATGTGTATTTAGATTGAATGCAGGTTTTAAGCTAGTGAATGACTGAATGTTGTGAATAAGATAACTTGTGAGTAATCTAGTGAATGACTAAATGTCTGATTTTACACAGCTTGTGAATTACTGAATGTTGTGAATAAGCTAAGCTAGCTCAGTAGGTCTTGTGAATGACTGAATGTTACTATGTTTACATGAAAAGCTGTTGTTGTTGAACTGGGGAAATATTTATACTCCTGTTCCCGTGGTTTGTTTGACCACCCACCTATTGGCTCATGTAGTGGATTGCCTATTGTTACATCAGAGCGATCAGTGAAGGCATCGGTTGCTATAGATGTGCTAATCATCATCTTATTGCATTTGATAGGAACAATGGGCGGGTTCTATGTTAATTTGTTGTCTAGTGACAACCATTCACTAGATTAGGATGAAGACAATGAATTGGTTAGCCCCTCTGAGGAGCAGCTACCAGCAGTTGAAGAATTGACTCCCACTGTGAGACCAAACCAGAAAAGGTTGAAGAATTTTAGCGAAAAGGAAGATGAATTATTAGTGTCGGCATGGCTGAATATTAGTATGGATGCTGGTCAAGGCAATGACCAATCACGGTCTATATATTGGAAGCGAATTCATGACTACTTCCACTCCAACAAAGACTTCAATTTGGATCGCACTTAAAGTTCCCTGATGCATCGTTGGTCTTATATTCAAGAAAATGTAAACAAGTTTGCTGGCTGTCTTTCCCGGATTGAGGGGCGAAGGCAAAGCGGAGTTACAATTGAAGATAAGGTTTGAATATATTTCCTTAATTTTATTTATGACTCAATTACTTTATGTCAGTTTAATGTGACATGTTTCCTTGACAGATTTTGCAGGCATGTACTCTCTTCAAGTCCGAAGATAAGAACAATAAGTCATTTCAGTACATGCATTGTTGGAATCTCCTAAGAACACAACCAAAGTGGGTTGCTAGGTCGGCTCAAGTCTCATCTCAGAAATCTTCTCAAAAGAAACAAAAGACCACCATCAATTCAAGTCCAGGTACATCTACTCCAAGTACACTAGATGATAGTGGAGCAGCAACTCCAGAATATGAGATGTCAAGATGACCATTGGGGAGGAAAAAAGAGAAAGAAAAATTATGCCGGTGTGGAGATGATGTATTCATAGATGCAATGGATAATCTGTGGGCAAAGAAGAAAGAGATGGATGCGGAGAAAGAACTCAAGAAAGAGGAGAGATACAAACAAGCATTTGCACTTGAACAAGAGAGATACAAATAATCAGTTGCAATAGAACAAGAGAGATTAGCACTAGAGCAAGTGAGAGTTGCAACCGAGAAAGAACAACTCGAGGTAAAGAAGCAAGAGGTAGAATTGAAGAGGATGGTAGAAGAAGAGAGAATTATGGCTATTGACATTACTGGTATGTCCGAGACACAACAACGGTACGACATGAGTTTACAGAATGAGATCATGACTCGCCGATGTAGTGGCTCACGTTGATCTTGTATGGAGCCCTATGTTGTATTTTATGTTCATGTTGGTTGTGTGTAATATTTGGGATGTTTGAACTATTATGTTGTGTGTGAATTTATGTTAGGAACTTTGAACCATTGGGAAGTTAGAACCATTGGAATGTTTGAACTCAAAGTTGCACACCGAATACAAGAGTACATGCATACATAACCAAGACTAGGACTCAAACATTATTAATACTGATCTCCATGACGTTGCCAAAGGTGCTCGATTAGATCTTCTTGAAGCTGAGAGTGAGTTTCCTTGTCTGTGATGTCATGATAAGTTTGAATGAACTCACGTAGTTTTGATGTGGGTTTATGGGATGGTGTCACAGTTTCTCCTAGGCCATCAAATTGTAAGTCTTGCGCTTCACCTCGCTCATCTTCAATGATCATGTTGTGCATGATGACACAAGCAGTCATTATTTGGCCAAGTATATCCTGGTCCCAAAAATGAGCAGGACCACGTACAATGGCAAAACGAGATTGCAGAACTCCAAAAGCTCTTTCCACATCCTTCCTAACTGCTTCTTGTGCTTTGGCAAAATATTTTCTCTTATTGCCTTGTGGCTTCTGAATGGTCTTCACAAAGGTGGCCCATGAAGGATAGATACCGTCAGCAAGATAATATCCCATTGTATAAGTATGACCATTAATGGTGTAGTTCACCTTTGGAGCTTGCCCTTCTGCTAACTTCGCAAAGAGTGGGGAATGTTGAAGCACATTGATATCATTATGAGATCCAGGTAAACCAAAAAAAGCATGCCAAATCCATAGATCTTTTGAAACAACGACTTCTAGAATGATTGTGGGCTCACGCATATGGCCATTATACATGCCTTGCCATGATGTGGGGCAATTCTTCCACTTCTAATGCATGCAATCTATGCACCCCAACATACCCGGAAAACCTCTTTCCTCCCCTATTGCAAGTAGTCTAACAATATCATTCTCATTTGGTGCTCTCAAATACTCATCCCCAAATACATCAATAACAGCTTCGACAAACCTTCTCAGACTCTCTATAATGGTACTTCCTGCAATACGAACCTGGGCATCAATAACATCTGCCGGAACTCCATAAGATAGCATTATGAATGCTGCAGTAATCTTCTATAAAGCACTTAACCCAAGTTATCTAGCTGCATTTCTCCTTTGGACAAATTAGTCATCATGATGCTCCACAGCATGCATTATGCGCAAAAAGAGAGAGCGCCTCATTCTAAACCTGTTTGGAGATGAAGAATAAGCCGTAGGTACGACGATCAATATTAACAGAAAACTCTAAAGATGTGGCTTCATTTACAAACCTACGCCTAAAGAACGTCGAGCCGTAGGTAGAATCTTACGAGAAATAGTCTCGGAAAAGCCTCCAATGCTCTTCTAGTCTATCGCGATTGATGATTTGATGACCAGGGACCGAACCACCAGGCCGTGGCGCATTGACAACTTGATATTGCTTGCATGCTAGGTCGGCTGCAGCAACAATGAATTCATCATCGTTGTCGGACGACGACGAATCCTTGACCTGTTTCATGAGAAGGCTATGACGGCTCATTGTGATGTGGGAGGCTGAAGGAGGCAGTGGTGTGCAAGAGAAGAACCACTAGGGAGGGTAGATATATAGGCTCAGAGAAATATAGCTATTGGATAGATGTGGGAGCCTGAAAGGGGCAGTGGTGTGCAAGAGAAGAACCACTAGTGAGAGTAGATATATAGGCTCAGAGAAATATAGCCGTTGGATAGATGACGGTTGGAAACATAGCCGTTGGAACATGACCGTTCTAAATATAACCGTTGGGAATAGTCATTCAAAAATTTTCTATTTAAAAATAACTGTTGATAATTTATATGTTTAAAAATATTTGTTGAAAATATCGCGGTTTGAATTGTAGCCGTTTAAAAAGATAGCCGTTGAGATATAAAGAGTTAGATATTGGGAGTCTGTTGGAGAGTGTAGCGATATTGTGAAGGAATCTTATTGGGAAGACTTCCTGTATAGGATTTTTGGGAGTGACTTTTTGGGAGTCTGTTGGAGTTGCCCTAACATTTCGTGGAATGTGGTTCAAATGCTCTTTGGAGATTTTTTTTAGTTTTAACCTATGTTAATCTAATATTTTAATAATAACTCCTCCCCAACTATATTTCAAAAATCTAGCCTCATGTTATCATGACATGGGATTGATGTCAGTGGCAGATGTAATATTTTAACAATGAGCTTACATAGCTAAAAAAAATTAATATCATACTCGCGCCGTCATGGCAGCGCTCTGCCACATTGGCACATCCCCTCCCTATTGTGCTCATGCTTGCACCGCCACTGTAGTGCCCTGCCATGCTCACACCATCCCTCCCGCTGTGCTCGCATCACCACCAGGCTCAATGCCATCCCTCCATCTCGTGCGTGCGTTTGGGCATTGTGCCAATAGGATGTTGATTGGGTGTTGGCCATCCACTATTGGGTGTTGATGACTTGCCGTGTTGGGCTTGAGCCGTTGCGTGTTGCCGCGTTGGGCTTTGCCGCTTGGACTTTCAGGAGCTACCCCTGTTGTATTGAGAAAAAGGTAAAGACCCTAGAGACTAACGAAAATATGGTTTGCACAACTGACTCTGTACCAATTGGTGCTACCCAAGTCCTTTGGAACGTCCTTGATCACCGAGTCATCCAACACGTACTCAACTACTGCATGTTCTTCACCAACTCATTATACATGACATCAACCGATTACGTGGTCACGTTCACCACTTCACTAAGTCTCTAAGCATTCACTTCTACCACAAGCCGTATCACTGCCGCCATATACGATGGATCACTAACCAATTGTGTATGTCGTTATGTTTCATTGTAACATATAAATACATATATATATACTGCTCTCATTAATAATTAATACATTCAATGACTATTCTTCAAACAAATATACTATATATTTTATTTTTTTTAAAAAAAAGGTGTACATGGGTACACTCATTCCTCATTTGGGCCCGCCCTGCTTGATGTGGCTAAATGAGCTGTCACGCCATAGCCCATAGTGTGGCTAAATGAGCTGTCATTTCACGGTCCATGGCGTGGCAAATTCATGGTCTTTGCTGTCCTCATCGATAGAAGCCGGGTGCCCTACGGTAATCACCACTATTAAATTTACAACTTGGTATGCAGCTGGATGAATCTAATCATCCATGATACATCTACTAGCTGTAATGATCTAGCCTAGGGACAAGAGTAACGGATAAGAAATTTGCAATATTGAGAGAGTAAGGTAGAAAAATAGATACTAAAAGCATAAATCAATCTTCATTAGGTACATGATACAATACCATCAACTACATCGTACCTGATTACGAACTGAGGTAATGCTCCAGAACTCTACACAATTGCACCTTAGTCAATTAGAGCATCCTCTAACTAGAGGGCACTAATTAGATTGCTAATTGGTGAGGCTAATTATCTTTGTAGACTAGACTAAACTAATCTAGATAAGTAGATTATATAACTCTAGTTGGGAGCGAGATTTCACTAAATTTAGCTCTCAACGCGAGGATTCTATGCATCTGCGCCACAAACAAGAGGCCTTAGAGGCAACCTAGCACCAGTGCTAGGGAAGGAATCACTCGTAGAACGGATTAGGTCATCTCCAGCAGCTATCCTAAATTTTCATCATCTAAAATACTATTACAGCATCCCCTATCACTATTACAGACTCCCTCATTCCAGCCATCTCCAGCAGTTACTCTATATCTCATCCACTATCTTCTCTCCCCTATATTAAATTGATTTTTTCCCAACCGCCATAACCGTCACCGTAGCAATTTTATTTTGACATGTTGCATGGTACAAATTAGTGTCACAGAAATGAGTTATCATGAATTAAATTATTTTGTGCGCAATATATTTAGCAGTAGATAGATGAGCGTGTAGACAATGTGTGTGTCGGCCCCTGCTGTGATAGGAGATAGAAATGAATGTTTGCAACGATAGTACGCCCTGGCTTCTACTTCAGTCTAGCTTGGACAATAAGAAGGCCACCAATCTTGCTGCGGAAGACGGATGAGTAGTGGCTTGCAGTGGAAGGAATTGATGTGCCATGGAAGGATAGGAAGGAGGCCTCCAGTCTTGCTGGGGAAGGCTCGCGTGCGGTGGCTTATAGGGGAAGGAATAACCGTGGCCTATATATATGGTGATGAGGTAGTGAGACCTTGCAAGATAGCGAAAAATGGATCGTCGCGAAGCATGGATGGACACCGTGAGAGAGTTGTGTTTCGGCAATGACTCTTTCGATGAGGAAGATAATTTGTTCCTTGCGACTGTGACCGCGGTCCATGAGTCGTCGGCAACACAGCGCGGAGCTTGGGACGGTTCAGTGCCCGGACGTCGCCGTATCCAGCGGAATCGCCTAGAGGGGCACCAAAGGTTGTTCAATGACTACTTCGCCGATCCCTCTAGGTACCCCGATTACATATTCCGGCGCAGGTAAAAGTGTGAATAGAAAGTCTCTTCGCGTAGTATTATGAACACCTTCTTCAAAGCGGAAGCCGCCTCCTCCACATGGTCCTGCATCTTCGACACAAGGGCGACAAGCGCTGCGCGGTCCATCTACAACCACGGGTTCAGGATGACTAAAGGAACAAACCATTTGACACAGTACCAGGATCTCAAATCATTGAACATGTGCTTCATTGTGCCCTTTGCAGGAACTCAAACAATGCAGGTGTCTTCTACAGTTTCTACATGGTACCTCATGGAACATACATACACAATATATATCATTACTGCACATACATACAATACACAATATATATCATTACTGCACTAGCTACCAAGATATTTTGGACACAGTTCATATCCTACTCCATTGCACCAGAAAGCAGTAATTCTTGCAATACAAAAAACCTTATTCCCATACCACTAGCAGTAATGTTCACCTCCTACTCCTACCCAGATTGCCTTGGATCTACCAATTCCAGTCCAAATTACCATTCCCATTATCCCCTGCACTTCCTACTCATCCCTGCCCTACACCAATTAAAGGTTGCCAAGCCTCACTGCATATTATTATACATCATGTTAACTCCAGGTTATTGTGCTAGACATATCCTACTACAACCTATGCAGTAAGGTTCAAATTTGCTAAACACTTCCTACTGTTGCTACCTTTCCCAATTAAACAACGTTGTTCTAGGGCACAAAAACACATTCCCAAGTTAACATATTCAATAATTCATGACTTTCCCAAGTTATTGTAACCGAATTTCCTTCCACCAAAACACATACCAATCATTCAGACTAGCATCAGCTCCAGGAACAAAGAGGGGTGTCCAAAGTTCATCAATTTTTACCTATTTCCCACAGCATTCGAAACAGAAATGTACAGTCTGAACATCTTTCAGGAACAAGCACACTACATTCACCAAGAACTGATTTGTCACCAAAAAAATGGACCAAGAACAGGTTCTTTTGCGAACTGCATCTACTCAGATCCTACATGCCCACACAGAAATGGGATTTCCTCAACAATTCGTTCAGTGCGGGCCACAATTTGACGCGATTATAGGTTCGTATCAAAGGGGATCGGGTGCCAAAGCCTTTCTGCACATGGCGATCCCCTGCGAATGTGGATCTGTAGCAAGCCATAGAAACCCTAGCAACCTAACCATCGTGCCCTACCCCCGCCGGAGAACCCTACCTCCGGCCGCTCGCCGCGTAACCCTAAGATGTGGATCTGGGAGCCGAGGACATACCGGAGCCTTCGGGATGACCACGGGCCACCAACTGCCGCCGAGCACACCGAAGGTGGCGAACCTTGCACCTTGCCGGCCGGATCTGCGTCCGCCCACTCGTCGCCCAACGGGGACGACACGTCGTCTTCTCAGTCTCCGGAACCTCTTCGTTTCCGCCGGCCTCCAACGCCTCCCGCCTCGCCTCCGCACCCGCTCGCCAGTTCCTCTTCCGCCGCTCCGCGGGACCAACGACCTCCTCGCCACTCGCGCCTCCCACAGTGAAGCGGACGCCGCATTCTCCCCGCAAGTTTGCCGCCCCCGAACGCTAGCCGCATCGCTGTTCACCTCGATACTGACTCTGCTGGACCGCGTTTGCGGGCGCGCGACGACCCGTATCCGACGTGGATACAGACCGCGGGGGGGATGCCGACTCCGCTGGAGAAGGCCTTATTACAGATGGATTTTAAACTTTATCATAGATGCTTATGAGTTCCATCTCTATAAAGGTATTTATGATATCGAACTTGTTACAGACTGTTACAACTTTATCTGTAACTGAGCTACACACAAATGAGTTTAAATAAGATCCGCGTCTGTAATATAACTACACACAGACATATTTTTTTTAAAAAAAAACTGTTTGTACGTATTAATGGTCACAAACGGTTTTTTTGAAATCCGTCTGTATAAAGTGTCACAGATGGATTTTTTTGAAAAATTGTTTGTGTGACCCTTTCCCCCATGAGAAACCATATATTTTGCTTCGTGGCTACCCTTGATATGGCATACATCACATTTCATGATATATATAAGAACATCACAGATATTTACATATCACAAATAAGAACATCATAGACATATACATAAGAACATCATATAGATATATATATAACACATAAGAACACATTGTTCTATATACACCAGCTGCACACATTGTTCATAACATAAACCTAGCTAATAGCTATAAACAATCCCTACTTGTATCTCGTGTGGTCTTTCAGAAGGATGAGATGATTAACGACGCTGTCTTTCAGAAGCATGAGATGAGTTGACATTGTTGACGATGCCATAATCTAGAAGGATGAGATGATTGACATCATCTTAGCCACCTACGTTTCACCACAATGTCAACCCAAGTATCATCTTCAATCATCATCTCGCTATCATTCGGATTAGGCTCCATCATGACTAACTCTGTCATGTGCTTGAACTAAACTACATTGCTGCCAAATCACCAACCCTTGTTAAGTAAGACATGACAATTCAAACCAGTCTTGCAGTTGACGAAAATATCTCAATTGTGATGAACATCAATAGAGAATTTTCATCTAGAATAACAGACAATAGAACACAATTCACAGCAAATCTGGATACACGTTGGTGCCCTTCACAACAGTGAAGAACACATATTCTACACAACCAAAATCAGCGCCAAGAATCTGGATTGTGGAAGCAGCCATAGGAACAATCCCATCCTCTCAGCGCTTAATAGTAGTGAATAAAGACATTGCAGATCTGGGATACGCAAGCACCATATTACCCTCAGTATACCAGACCGAAGCAAACCCTAATAAAACCATGATGCAAACCCTACTCACCTCAGTGCAGGGAAGAGGATTCAATGCCCAAATCTTGCTCCTCCATCGCGAAAACAAACCCTAGCTAACCTTTGCAGAAGGGGCTCAAATGACAACGAGGAGAGTGAGGGAGATGAACTTCTCGTCACTTTAGATTCAGTGGGTGAGAGGAGACGAGCGGTTTTTGTTTATTAGAGGGTAGTGGGAAGCCGAAGAGCGAGGAGTCAAGTTTAAAACAATACCCATATCTTTAACTATAGACTGTTTTTCAGACAAAGATAAATCTTACAAAAAAACATTTGTGATACTTATAAACGTCGTCTGTGTCTATATGATAGAAACATATGGATTTGTAAAAACTATCTATGAGTTTTGGCACACCCAGACGGTGGTAATGTTATAGACACGTCTATCTTAACAATCGTCTATAAGTATTCTGTCAATGACGGGTTCTAAAAAACTATCTGTGATATTCTGTCTGCTTTCACTGATTCTATGATAGTGAATGAAGGGGTCCTATGAATTGGAGTCTATAGCGTTGATAACTCTCCATCTTCTAGAATATTCTAGGTGACTTCCATGTGGGCTCAAATGCGATTTTATTTCTAATTTTACCTCCCGGAAAAGTGTCCTATCCTCCAGGGATTTGTCTTTCCAAATTTGAATCTTGATCAGTTTCACACGTAGAAAAATTGTGCAATACATATATGTTGAATGTCAAGAAAGGTTCCCAAGTTGAAGCAGGTTGATTTGGGCCAATCGAGATTGGAAGCCAATTGGCACCAGGGGCGCCAGCTTGTGTTAGGGGTGCTTCCTCATGTGCCAGGCAGGCTCCAGCTAAACTCCATAGAAGTGGAAATATTAACATCTCACATTCAATGGAAAATCTTCACAGATGCGTTTCAAATATATTAACATGGTATCTAGTGAAAACTCACCAATACAAGGTTGTGTGCGCATTCACATCTATACAAACCCATGTTTCCTAGTTTATCTCCGTATGCGTGCTATATAATTGCTTGTATTATTCCATCACAAGATTGTATCTCCATCTACGTATTACTTTAAGTCTTTACACTAAATCAAACTAGGGGATGGTGAAGGATAAGCCATCCATGGGTAGGAAAAAGATCGAGATCAAGCGTATCGAGCGTAAGGAAGCACGTCTGGTATGCTTCTCCAAGCGCCGCCAAGGTATGTTCAAGAAGGCTAGCGAGCTCTCCATTCTATGTGGTGCAACGGTTGGCGTTGTTGTCTTCTCCCCTTCTGGTAGGCCCTTCTCCTTTGGTTCTCCCTCTATTGAGGCCGTGTTCGATCGCTTCCACACCTTGGGCGTCGGCTCTACTACATCAGGTGGTGGAAGCTACGATAGAAGTAGGGTGGAAAACACCATGCAAAGGATGAATTTACAGTACGCAGAGTTGGAACAGCTGATTGAGGCTGAGAAGATAAGAAAGGAGAGGGTGAAGGAGGAAATTGAGCAGGACTGTGGACGCCTGATGCATTTGTTGACTGCTGATGTCTCTGCATTAGGGCTTGATGAGCTGCAAGAGTTCCACAAGGAGCTTGCAGCAACACAAGGTGTTCTCAAGGGAAAGATCAATCAGGAGCTTCAAGAGAGACAACTACTGCCTGTAGTTGCTCCAATTTCCGGCCATGTACTTGGTGATAGGCTTGATGTCAATGGTTCCTTGGTTAGTGGTGTCCAAGGGGTTGGTGGCTCAGTTGATGGCCCAACAAGCCATTTGGTGGGTGATGGAAACAAGTAGAATATGTCATAAGAATAATAATGGTCATATGTGTATGCATGGATTATTTTGGATGTATGTCACCAAGATATATCTATGACATGTTGTCGAGATACATCTAAGAGATTCTACAATTGGATCTTACTCTATGATGATTTATTTTATGTTTGATTCGCATATATCAATACTATTGTAGTGCTGGTTTGATATAATGCATGAGTCCTGGGATATAATATTGCATCTTTTCTAAAATGAGATAGAAAATGTTCATGGATCTTACATTGGTTTGAATGGATCTAGACACCAAGGTTATTTAAGGTGTTTCCTAAGCAACAAGGCACAACTCAGTCGCCACAGGGGCAAGGCGCTGCCTCGTCGTCTTACATGTATTCCTTCTCCTTATTCCTTATCTCACTTGATTATGCCATCTCCCGCACTTCTCCATCTCGATTCAGTGATCTGCCACTGCTGCCTGCCCTCCCGTGGCTTTATTTCGCCATCACCTACCCATCTCCGACTGATTCCACTATCTCCCACCTTCTCTAACCACACCACCCTTGCCGATCTTGTTGGTTTTGATCATGAAAGAGGCTGCAGGGGCGTGGAGGAGCGGAGTAGGCTGAAGGGAGCGGAGGAGTTGAAGAAACACTGCTCAATGTGGAAGAGAGCTTTAGGGGTGATAGGAAGAAGAAAAGAGGCAGCGACAAAAGAAAACCCTACAATGATTGGTGGCTCATGGAGCTGGAGGGGTGGGTTAAAATGGTTGCTGACCTTAGGTGGGTTATGATGGGCTAGCTTAGGTTGAGTAAGCTTGCTAGGTTGAATGGGCTTACTCTAAATTGGCCAATCTCTCCTATTTTTCTTTTTTTTTTCTCTCATATGTTCCCTCTCCAGTCTAGATATTATCTATGTATGTATGACATCGTCTAGACATCCACCACAAATGCCTAGGTGGTAAGTAGGGATGAAAACGGAAACGATATATATCGGTTTTCCAGGGCTCGTTTTCGAAGAGTTCCGACCGTAGCAGCCGGAAATGATATCCCGAAGAAATGGAAATGAAAATGGTATTACGTCCTGAAAATGGAAGTGGAAATGATTTTGGGCTCTTCCCATTGTTTCCGGATTTTTCCGTATTTGGCCGATAGTTATCGTATTTTAGGCCCGGTAATTATCGTTTTCCACCCCCATATCTGAAGATCCACATCCACAAACAATCCAACCCATACAAATCTATGTAAAGTTTGAACTATTATGTGTCTATGTTAAATCTCTAAACTAAAAACTATATGAAATATATCTTTCTCGTTGGATATTAGCATGTTAGCATATTCTGATGACTGGTTGTGTACCTCAGAACTTGTGTACTTGTTTGATCTGTGATAAGTCGAACATGTATGGTATTATTACTTAAGTTGAATATTTGATATTATTCTCATATTGTGTTTATGTGTAATCGTCGATCAATTGACTTGATCCTATACATGTTGCATGGATGTAGTTGCGACTAGCGCTACGTCGGTGTTTATCGTTCTATAATTTTGATTCCCAATCGATACCGGCTTGTTTCCGTTCCGATAATATTGTTATCGATGTTCCCGTAATATCGATGCTATATTTGTTTCCGACACTATCGTTTTCGATTTCGCTTCCGAGAAAAAAATATGAATGTAGAAATGGTGGAGGCTTCTTCCGATCATTTCCGACCGTTTTCATCCCTAGCGGTCAGAAGAGGGTGAGTCACCACACCTCGCCTTACCACCTTTAAGAACCCTGCTAAACACCATGTATGACAATTTTATGCCTTATATGTGTCATGCTACAGTTAATATAACAAAAAAAAACATTTGAAGTATATATTAGAAATATGGCATGCCAATTGGCGCGCTATATAACCTGCGTTGACTATTTGCTGCTGCTAACCAAAACGATGATTGTACCATGTCTAAGAAACTGTCTATATTAAAAAAACAATATATTTTGCTCTAAATACCAGAGCTTTTGACCGTAACCAGTTTTTATTAGCATACCGAAATGCCAAAACCAAACTTACTGGCTGAAAGTTCAAAGACCATCAGTATGCTAGGTGAATAACTACATTAACCTGCACTAACCAATGTTATTTATTCAGGTTCGTTCTCGCAAAAAACACAGAGACCTCCCTGTTTTGAAATGGTGCTGCTGTTTGAAAGCATATATAATGAAAATGAATAAATAGTAGTAGGACAACCATGCAAGACCACTTGTAAAAGAGACGATTCCACCAGTACACATAAGTGGAAATGCTAAAGCCCCTTGAGGCATCAAACTTTTCGATCCTATGGAGTAGCCCTATCAGATCACCCTGCAAAATTAACGGAGGTTACAAGACATGTTATGTTAAAATATTTATTTTGAGTACACTAACTGGCCTAGTGCAAGAAATAAACAATTGAAATAAGCATGAACAACTTAGATGATCAAATCAACATATCTTATGTCAATAGCTGAATAAGGTCTGCCAACTTGACACCGAGTTGTCATACTTCTGGGCAATAGATATGACCAAACGGATGTTGCTCATTCTTAGCATTTCCCTCGCGAGAAATGACTCGCGCATCCTTACGTGCAGCTCGGGAGCTGAAATCTGTAGCGATTGTGCCAGCTGCTTGTATGACGGCTCATTCCCCAATTTCTCCTTCAGCCAGTATTCAGAATTGAGGCAGAGATCAACCAAAGAGGGAACTGAAATTCCTCAACAAACTACAATAGCACATTCCAGCATAGCTATCTAGATTTAGACAAAACCGGTAAAATATCGTTAGCTAAAATGCAGAATGGCAAGTAGTTTCACTGATTTTTTATGGTAAGCATACGCACATTCCAATTTCCTGGCTCATTGCATTTTTACCATGTTGATAATATATGCAGATACTTGGTTTTGAATATACCAAGTCAATTTTCAAGTGTTGATATGGCGTTGCAAGTAACGAATAGTTTTTTGAATTACTTTGATGTTTGGTGCTGGAGCCAGATGCCGTCCTTGATCTTTGGAGAGTTGGACGATCTGTCTGTGCGTGAGGAGCTCTTGCTGACGGTGCCCGGAGGTAGATCCGTTTCCGGTTATGCGCTCTCGCTCTTCCGCCCAGCTCCTTGCCGCCTCCCGCTCATCCGCCTGTTCCGAGCCACCACCGCCGTGGCCTTGCTAAGGCTCTTCTCATTGGCGTCCTCTTCCTCCTCGGCGGAGCAGATGTCGTTCTCGAATGGGAGTTCCCACTGCTTCTCGAGCATCGACCGCTGCAGCAGTACGATGGCCTCCAGGGATGACTCGAATTCGTACTCCGACTCCGGGGTCGGCTCCGAGGAAGGAGGAGGCAGTGCGAGTGCAGAGTGGTTCTTAAGCGCGCGGATGGCGTGCGCGCGACATTCCTCTCTGGCGCGGCCAAGAATGAGGCCCCGCAGGCCACTGAGGACGCGCCGCCGCTGCCGTAGCCGGGGTGGAATGTGTTGGAGAGCTTCCGCGAGGAGTTTGAGATCGGGGGCTGCACCATCGCCTTCAAAACCAGCAAGGTGGCGCGCTTCGCGAACGGCTCCAAGGTGATCTCCATGGACGACACCCACATCCTCGCCACCGTCGCTGCTGCCAAGTCCTCCGAGCCCATCCAGGATTTCCTCCCATTAACTGTACGGATCGCATCAGAGCTGGCTACGCATCACCGGATTCTATTCAGGTAGGGGATGCGGCGGCGGAGGGCGAGCTCCCGGCTGCCGCGTCGAACGCTGCCACGTAGCTCCCTCGTCCTCGCCGGTGGAGGCAGAGCTGAGCCACGGGGTGGCAAGGTCCGGGTCCGCCTGGTGGTGGAGCGGGGACCCGGGCGGTGGTGGCGGCTGCTACTCCTGCTGTTGGCCAGTGGCGACGATGACAGACAGTGAGCGGAGGTGGTGCACGGGCGGAGGCGGGGATGGATTTTGCTAAACCGTTGGAATGGGAGGTCAGCCCGGAGAGGATGGTCGCGTGCGGAGATGACCGGAGTAGGAGCGGCGTGGGCTTGGGTTTGCAGGAAGGACGATCGGGAGGAGACAGGGGCTAGGGATTGGAAACGGAAGGAGACGAGTCTAGACGAAGCTCGATTTCGTCGGGAGGAGAAGAATTTCGAAGCTCCATCTCGGGAGAATCCGGTCGAATCGGACGCTGTACATTTTCTCATCTTCGATCCGACGGCTGACGACGGTGGAGCTGACGTGGCTCAACCACGGATGGAGAAACCGAGGTGTTATATATATATAATATTATATATATATATATACACTTAGGCGGATGTCGTGCCTATTTTTTTTCACAGACCATGAAAAAAAAAATTGAATTTACTATTTTTGATATCTCAATATTTATTTATGAATTATCAATATTTAATGTATTTATTTAATTATAAGTAAAACAGTGGTACTTTCATGCATGCATATAATTTTAACATATAAACGACAGTAATACGAACTAACTAAATTTTTTTCATATTTTTTGAGTGTTAGATATTTTCTTATGCATTTTAGATTATTTCAACTGATTTATCAATATAACTATTATTTCTTTTCACTATTTTTTTGGAATTAAAAAAATTATGTGTATGTATATCTGAACACATGTACATATGCGTACATGTACGTACCCATATGTACACATATACGCATATATAGATACATATACATATCTATATACATGTACACGTATGGGGGACACATATGGACAATAGCTACAGTAACTTGAACCCTGAAATTGCTCTACTTCTTATCCATTTAATATATGTAATAAACTAGGACGACACGCACTACGCCACACCCGTCGAGTTTGGCATTACTTTTTTTTATAAAGTGTCTGTATTTTTTATGGACATGGCTAAATTCCGGCGTGCATGCTATAGTTGTTTAGCATGCACGCCTGTATTTAGCAAAAATTAATCTGAACACATATATCTATTTTTTAATAATTAACATCTAGTGTTTAGAGATTAATTTTTTTTTATCTCACGATCATTGTGTGACAAAAAATCAAGTACAATCTTTATAAAAATTCATCTATTATTCCTTTTACACCCCTACTATATAAGCAAATTTATCAAAATATATAAGCAAAATCACATGATCCAAAAAGCAAAAATAGAACCGTGTGAAGTTAAATCATACCCATGTATTCCATATAAAGAAGAGGATAAGTGTAAACACACGAAAAGCAGAATTTTATCAAATACAAATGCTTATATTTTCTAAACCGTGTATCTAATCTCTGATCCGTTTGCATGGTTATAGTCCTTATATTTTTATCAACAAAATGAGATCCATTTTGATTATATTTTGGTGTAAATTTTTGAACAAACAAAATTGAAAAACTGCTAGACTAATCCAATTAAAATACTTAAGTGGTTTCCTAAAATTATATATATTAGAACATTAAAAAACAATCACTTATGCAACTCAGTTAGTTACCCCATTTCAATGCATGTTCATTCATACTCTTTCACAACACCCACATTAGTACTTCACTTCATCAACCATCAGTCGGATAAGCAAGTTCTTATAAAGTAATGGGCAACTTTTTGAAAAATCGTAAGTAAATTATAATGCACTCAGAAGCACTTTTTATATGAAGTTGATGTTGGAAAAAAATCACTTTATCAATCATCAATCACATAAGTAAGTTTTTGAAAATTGTAAGCAAATTATAATGCACTCAGAAGCACTTTTTTTATATGAAGTTGATGTTGGAAAAAAAATGTCATCGAAATATACTCAATTAGGGTCTAGTTTTGAAGCTTTTATCACACGAAACACAATGGGGCAATCGGATTTTAATTTAGATGCTCGATTTGGAAAATATGGTTTTTTAAAGTTTTGAAATGGAGTTGCATGTGAATGACGTCACCAATTTTGTCATCTTTCTCTTCTCCATACATGCAACAGCACACGAGCCAATAACATCTGGTGCTCAATGAACGGCTGATGCGAATGTGCATGCCGCACGATAAGAGTATGCACGCTCGGGATTTAGTCTTTAGGATTTTTTATAGGTACAATGAGAACACAAACAATTCATACACACCACACTTATGCTATGCACACGTGTATTAATAAAGTATCTATATTAATATGTAAGAAGACGTACATAGATATAGATACGAAGAAATACAGATTCAGTACTCAAAAGATAAAGAGAAGACAACGCTCCACCAAACTTGCACAAAGGGCCTTAACAAAAATACAAATTATAACCAGATCCATGAGGACCTTAGTGCAAGAAAAAAACGACAGACAGCAACCCAAGATCAGGAGAAGCACAATCACACTAAGGTTTTTAAGTGAGCTGTAATAGTATCCCGCCGTAGACGATGAGAACTAAGAGCGTGTGGATGTCTATCGGTCGGGGACGCACCCCATGCAGACCTCCGCCATAGACCTGATACCGCCATCGGAAGACGGTGAAAAAGAAGATCAAATCCACTCGCCATGCCACCACAAATCCCAGTCATCCGTTCTCCTTGCATAGGCAAGGTCGTTGCCACCCTTTAGAAAACTAAAGCTCCGAACAACCAGAGACTCCTGTACAACTCCTCCACACAACCACACACCCAGAAACCCGGATCCAGAGAAAGTCACCCTCACACGCCCCGCATCAGCGCGAGAGCCAACGCTGCCGCAAGATAGACAATGCTGAAGAGACTTATTTCACTGCACCGGTTCCTCCACCGCCTGGGCACTGATGCTTAGAAACAAAAACCTATGAACCTAGGACCTAACTCCATGGCAAAGCACAGATCCACCGTCTCCCTAGCCTCTAGACGCCGAAAATGACCATCGGAGGTGAGGGAGACCGGCAAATCTGGCCAGCCGGAGACCCTGCCCGAGAGCCGCTCGAAGTCGCCCTTTTTCAGTGTAGAGAGGAAAAGTTGGAAACGAAAGAAGTTAGACATTACTTGGCTGCGTGCGTTGCGTCAAGAACGATGTCATGTCATGGATGTTGTAAGAGATGGATGGCTCTCCATGTTGTGATGTTGTCTGAGTTATTCGATATTTTAGTGTGTAGCCTAAGTAAGGTCTCCTCTATAAAATTTGGATAACCTCTAAAGGAGAACATAAAAAAAATTGGAATACCATTTAAATGGGTTATGGGCATGTATAGTGACTGACTTCATAAAACACATAGTCTTCACTGCAAAAAAAGAAAAGAATCCTAACTATAGCAAACTACGTTGAACATGGTTCCACTTGCAAGCTGCAATATAAACTAATGAAATAAAAATAGAAAAAGAATACTGAATAATATACATCATACAGACTGGCAGGAGCTAGAAAAGATTTGTTAGAATATAACAAACTGGAATAGACCGTGCATAAAAATCAGAACATGGTAAGCAATAAATTAATAAACATTTAAACACTCTACGGAAAGAGAACAACAAATCACTCTAAAGACTTTAAAAGCTACACTGAGTAGGATTTAAAAACAAAGAGGCTAAAAGTTCATATCAAAATAGAAGAAAATAAAGATGGACCATATAGCAATGACTATAATCCCTCAAGAACCACCATGAAACTTAGAAACCACAATCATGTATCTGAAAACTGAAGATGCACAAGCGCAATAATTCCCCAAGCAGTACCATGGCAATATTAACCAACAATAAGAAAACTAAGGGCATATGAGACGAGAGCACATAGCAAAATTATAATGTGTGTGAGATCATAGATTATGTGTAAGATCAGGTTCGAAGCAAAATAATTTAACATAAAACTGTTTGCCTCATTGGCTTGTGATGTTCTCATATTCAATTTGTGCAGAGAAGGTGAATGGAGCAAAATTATCATATCATATCTTCACAAAGAAAGTTTTCATGTAACTGCAGTTTGATATGATACCTTGATGTTCTATTTACAATCATTTGGATTAACTTGAGTGCAAAAATATGGACTTAAATTAGATCTAAAAGATGCATCAACTAACAGCCTCCCTCTGTGGATGGACAAAACTAAACTTCAGTTCAAAAAAGCCATGCAACAAAGACTTCATTTAAATTTACAAACCACTGGCGAAGGCAACAAATCAACATGTATAAGACGGCTTGTGAACTGTACTGAAAATTTTGTAAGATGGATCCTTGAAACGGGAGTAATGTTCTTGCAGTTTCTGCAACGCAACGATGCAACGTTGCGTAGGAAATTATGGACTATCACACTACCGAAAAAAATAGATAAAAGATATAAAATTAATAACAGGTCGTAATATGATCAGTTACTTATAATAACAGTGATATGTCATAGTTATGATTTATCATTTATTACCAGTTATAAGTGATAGGTCATCCTAAACCATTCATAAGTGATGAGTCATTTTTGGCCCGATGACGGGTCATTCTTGGCCAGTTATAAGTGATGGGTCAAGTTACGACCTGTTACTAATGACTAACTCAACAGTGACGGGATATCCTAGGGAGTCATTAGTGACGGATCAAGTTGTGACCCGTCACTAATGACCAGTTTGATGAAATAAAGCAAGTGAAGACATTTTAATTAATCAATCATTAGATATATTAGCCAATCAATTTCCTATCCTAACTTACTTAATTTTTTTTCTTATATAGTAAATATGCACATAACATGATGCTATATTTTTTATTTTTCTCTTATTTTTTATCACCTCGGTAGCACTAGAATAGGAACTCTTACTTAATGTAAGAGGTGACGGCTATGAAAACAAATATGGGTTCTAAAAATGGTGCAGAAACTTCAGGAGGCGAGAACTCAATTTTTCAGGCTGTTTTGGTTTAATTTTTTTTGCCAAACCCAAAAAAGTAGGGGGGGGGGGGGATAGATGCAACGTTTTCTGTAGATATCCGTAGAGTCAAAAACGTCAAAATCAAAGTTCGTATGTAAAAATTATGCCTATTTTACTGAAGATCACTTCGAGACACTTATAAAATTACAATTCGGCAAAAAAACAGTTGTAAGTGATGGGTCATAACCATAACCCGTCACTTATGATAGTTCATAAGTGATAGGTCACGGATATAACTCATTACTTATGACCTTCGACAAAACATGTTAAAAGGATAAAATAAGTGATGGGTCATAACTGTGACCCATCACATATGATATTAATAAGTGACAGGTCACGGTTATAACTCGTCACTTATGGCATTCGGCAAAACATGTTAAAAGGATAAAATATCTGTCTTCCTTCAGAACGCACGCGAGGGTGAGGTGGTAAGATGCAACACACTCGAGTGGAGGTTGCGAGGTCGATTCTTACGAAACGCGGAGTATAAAAATAGTGTGAAAAAACATGTGATACGTGACGAGTGGTGATGGCCCCTGCGGTAGGATGACTCAGGTGAAAATATTTTTTTTTGACTTTTTTATGTCCAAAAAACACAAAGTTTTTTCATCAATCATAAGTGATAGGTCATAATTTTTTACTTTTTTTTTGTCAAAAAACACGAAAAACGTTGAGCAATCATAAATGACAATTATAACATCATTAGTGACGGATCAAATTGTGACTCATCACCAATGACTTCATTAGTGATGAGTCTTTACTTATCACTTATGATTAATTATCAGTGACACGTTTGATGTGACATAAAACTAATACTACAAATAAGCGAGTGAAAGGGTACATAATTTACCTTCAGAAGATCTTAGTGTGTGGGAGGACCTTCCAGATCCAACAATATATCACCCATGCCGAACATAAAAACAGATGCAAACCTTAGAAATGAGATTTCTTACAGGAGTTCTACGATCCATTAAGTGGTAGTTGCTAATATGAAGCTAGATAGATCTTCGTTCCAATAGCTAATCTCCAGAATCTTGAGTATACTTAAAACACTACACAATGACATGAGAGCAAGGCATGTGTTATTTTTCATTTTGGACTGGCAAATAGCAGTGGTGATAGGCATTAGCAAATAAAAACAGTTATACAGATACCCGAGACACATAACTGGATGCCACTAAAATAGACACATCAACTATTTCGAAGCAACAGTGTGGCAGCACATGTAAAAGAGAGATAAATGAAGCTACGTTTCGCAATCCCCGGAGGAACGGAAAAGGCACGGTTAGTGTTGCAGTATGTGAACTTAATTATTATATCTGTCTGCAAAACACCCACATAAGGATAGAGTAAGGATGAGCTAAACAATCCTCAGAACCTACACCCCAAAAAACATCCCAAGAAATATTGTGAACTTAATTATCATAGAAAGGCGTCAGGTCCAAATCATGTAGCACACATGACTCTTCTTTGGTCTGATGGGAAGGATACAATTTGGAGCGGATCAAAGAAACAAAGAAGAAAACATGGACCTCATCTATACTCATCCTTTGCAAGGAAATGGTCTCTCTGGTCATCTTGGTAGCAGCTAGCATAGATCCTGCTTCATTCCTCTGACTCTCTAACAAGGGCCTTCGGAGATAATACCTGCATCTGGCAACATAAATGATGAGTTGTCTGATGGTCTAATGCAGTTAGCATATGACTATAGAGTACAACTGCATATAACTTTGATAAGCGTTTTGCAGCAATGTAGATCAGGAAAACACGTACACATAAAGATGGCAGCGGGAACTTGATGTCTCTGCTCAGTCCCCATATAAGCCTCCGGTACGCCATAGATGTGCTTGTCATTTGTCAAAAAATAAAATCCTATCTAGATGGAATATATGAGAAGCTACAATCTGAATGACCACCCTGAGTAAACACCATGGTGGTTCAACATATTGGAAGATGACACTGAAATTGGTGGTAACTTGCTTCAATCTGACATTATCTTCTACCACTGAAATAAGTTCAGAAAATGGAAAAAAGGTAAGAATATCAAGAGCGTATTGATTCTCTGCTCTGCATCATAACGTAATAAAAACATTCAGATCAAGAATTAATCCCTTTCTCTAACAAAAATCAATGCTGAGATGGAAAATCCTTCGAAGGGAATTTAATCTGATGATTTGCAGATATCTTTAATGTCATGGGTCATAGCCCAATCCATGGGCCATTAGGACCGGCCACCCAAAAGCCCGCTCGTGGGTACTATTTGATGAAATATTAAGCAATTTCTAAATTAAACTAATCCAGAAAAACATTAGATACAACATAAATATTTTTCTAGCAAGTTTGATCAAACAGATATTCTTATAAAGACTAGACAAGCTAGTATATTTAAATATTAGAATATCTCTAAACAAACTGTGAATTGTCAACAAAATATCCTCCAACAGTCTAGACGTGCTAGTTTCCAAGACAAAGTCAAAACAAAGCACGAATAGAAGGATTCCCAAGACATACGTGATGTTTGCAGGAAAGGTCGCAATGGTACTGTTGTTGACTTCAGCCATGACGTAGTTGTTCACTTGATGTAGAAGATGTAGACGTACATTGCGTGGTCGGTGTAGACGAAGTAGACGTACAAAGTCGTGCATGAACAAGCGGAGATGAACGTGAGCAGTCGCGCAAAGAAGAGCTCCCCAAAAACCTTATTCGCCTTCTCCCGGTGCAGGAACTCAAAGGCCGGGTTCCGGAGGCTTGCTCTCCCTAACTCCGGAGCACGCTGAAGCAGGGATGAGGCAGCGTGTGTAGCAGCAGCAAAACAGTGGGATGAGAAAGAGGATGGAGGCTATATTTTCTACTGTGCACAACTCCTGTCTTTATATAGCCAGTGGGAGCTAATCCAACTCTTCGTAACAGAGGTTCAAATGCATGGCGTTTCTCCTTCAATTGCATGCAGAGGCAATTGCATGATATTTCTCCTTCAATTGCATGCAGAAGCAATTGCATGGAGTTTCTCCTTCAATTGCATGCAGAAGCAATTGCATGGCGTTTCTCCTTCAATTGCATGCAGAAGCAATTGCATGGCATTTCCAACGGCATTTGTGCATGCAGAGGTTTCATTTCAAAAAATCAATTGCATGCAGAGGTAATTGCATGACGTTGGAAACTCCCTCCAGCCAATTCATTTGCATGGCATTGGAAACTCCCTTCATTTGCAATTGCATGTGCGTTGGGATTTTCCATGGATTAATTGGCCCAGCCAATTAATTCCAACACTGTTCACGGGTGTTCACAGGTGTGAACAGTACCATACTTACTATAGTGGCAACGTCGTTTCTTGGCCATTAAGTAGATTAGGGTTTTCTTTACTTTTTAAATTATAATAAGTTACTTAGGTGCTAAGTTAGCCTCTCTATATAAAGAGAGGCAAACTGTAAATAAAGAGATAATAAAATTAGAAGGGAAACCCTTCTTTTTGCTATCAACCCTCACCTTTTCTCTCTCACGCTTCCACCTCCTTGTGCTCAAATAGTAGTCGTCTCCCGCCATAGCCACCGGTGACCTCCATGGTCACCATCCCCCTCCTCTCCTCCCTCTAATAAATAACCACCATTACATATGGTATCAGAGACCACTTTGACATCATGGATTTCATTGGAGGGATCGGTCTTACAATCAACTCAAGATCTACATGTGTAGATATGATCGCGAAGGACTGCATCGACATCGACAACAACAACCATAGGACTGTTGCTTACGTAAACAATATAGATGAATAGTACCTATGACACTATTCTATCCATGAATAGTACTCATGCCGATCCGATTTCCTCTAATCTTCACGCTCCACTCGTCTCCGATCCTGCGCCATCATGGGTTGATCTTTGTTGGCAACTTGAGGAATACCGCCAAGAATGTCGACAATGGTTTACTGATTTATTCATCGTCCTCAACAGGTCTCGAGATCCAAAGGAGGCGCCTAAGCTTTCTTCCCCTTTATTGAGCTGGCCGCTAGCCTCATTTGCCTGTACCAAAAAGGATGATCTGCATCATGGTAACTGTGCTGCATCGATGGATGCTTTCTTCATCTCGTCGCCTGCCACCGCACTGTCGATCATCGATGCATCTTCAGCTGCTTCACCGCCGACAACCGTCATCTTGGCATATTCCATCGTCCCGTCATCAGCAGCTTCATTTGAGGTCATGACCAATGCTTCTCGATGACCATCGGTAGATGAACACTCCTGCAACATCGCCTACACATCAAACATCGGCGTTCTCTCTACGTTGGTCTTCCACCCTATCTCAACGCCAGGCAGTGCTGCCCATGTCTCCCTAGGTGTGTCCTCCTCCTCCTCCTCCTCCTCCTCTGGTATCAACGCTGTCCTCCATGACTTTGCCAGGCCTGCCACCATGTTGCCTTTACGACCGACCTGGAGTTCACGCTCAATGCAGGAGGCCCCAGGGATGATGCCACCAAACCACGTCGATCTGCAAGTCCTTTTGGTGGGAAACCTTCGAGCTCGGTACCAAATTACCCTACAACAACGCTGATCTGATGACGGCTTCCGTACCTAGTACCGTGGACCTACCGCATGATCCGACCTCCTCCACCCCAAGTGTCCTGGTCAATTCTTGGGCCACCCCTACATCTCTTCGACAGCGACCACTTGCCTCCGCTCGTTCACCATCTCCTTCAATGATGAATCCTCTACGCCCTCAGGTTCGCCATCCTGTACGTCATCGTTTTCATCCTTCTACAATGGCTAAATGTGGTACAACTCCACGACACTGCCGCTTCTACTTCAACAATGGCAGAGCGACCACGAACCACACACCATCACCGGATGTCCCCCAGGCGTGCTTTTTCGATGGCCTGGACACCACATGTCCTTCGTATTGGGTTGATCAACTGTCCTCTTCTGCTACAATCAACTAAGATCAATGACCACACCCATCCTGTTGTCAACAACTTCATCTTCAGGCATTCTACACTGACAATGGTTGCTCGACCTCCATTGCATCCAACAACCATCAGCGTTCATGAGGAACGTACGTCCCCCCTTCCTGTTCACATCGTTTCCAACAAGGCTGTCCATATTGTCACAAAATAGGCTTTGGAGACTATTGTTCCACCAGTGGCCTTGGCTACATCCATCGTGTCACCAACTACCGAAGTCTAAATTGCTACCACCACACCATCCTTTCTCTTCAGGACCTTTACCACTCTTGGGATGGTCCTCATCGCCTACCTACTTTCCTTGTTCCTATGGGAACTAGGAGGATCGTATGTTGCGTGCATGATCTTCAATTCCCCTACCTAGCATGTGACAGACTACTAGCGCATGACAAATATCAATATCCAGAAGGAACATATTAGCTTTGTCTTGTAGAAATCTTCTAATGGGCATGACAAGGATGCACGTGCATACAAGGGAGTAATACACTGCAATCAACTTCAAGGGATTCTACGACATCTCCAAGGACATCATCACCATAATCCATATCTTCATCATGCTCATCGCCGAGTCTACCTCCTTCACCTACATCAATGGCGATGCAATCATCTCTGTGTTCCTTCAACTCAAGGCCACCGACATCAACATCAAAGCAAGGCGAATGGAGTTTATCAATGACCTTTTTTGAAATAATATTATTTTATTGAAAAATTGCAAAAATAATAGTTAAAATCACAAAATTGCAAGAATAGGTACCTGTCGGCACACGGAATGCCGATTAGGGATGTGTCGGCACTCCACGTGCCGACATCCTACGTGGAAGTGGGCCCAGGGGCATGTCGGCACTTTGCGTGCTGACAGGTCTGTGTCCCCCATATGATATTCAAAGAAAAATACCGACATCCTACATGGCAATAGGCCTAGGGGCATGTCCGCACTCTGCGTGCTGACATGTCCTATGATCCGCAGATGATATTCAAAGAAAAAATTCATAACTTTTTTATATGATCTTGTATGGAGAAGATCTTTATAGGAAAATTGTGCCCCTCGATGACATCTATAACTTTTTAGTTGAACATTTTATCATTAAAATCCGTTTCGGTGCCCAAAAGGTGGCGATAAGATCCAGATCTAGTTTTTTAGAGATGAAATTTATAACAACCTTTTGGGCATCTAAACGGACCCAAATGTGTTCAACTAAAAAGTTATAGATCTTATCGAGGGGTACAATTTTCATATAAAGATCTTCTCCATCTAAGATCATATAAAAAAGTTATAATTTTTTTTATATCATCTGCGGGACATAGGATATGTCGGCATACGGAGTGCCAATAAGCCCCTGGACCCACTGCCATATATGATGTCGGCATGTGGAGTGCTGATAGGTACATATTCTTGCAATTTTATGATTTTAGCTATTATTTTTACAATTTTCTAATAAAATAATATTATTAAAAAATTCATTCATCAACCATCTCCGGCACTATCTCGTCATGCTAGAAAGCCGCATGGGAGCAGAACTCGTTCTTCAACATGAGGCTTCCTCAAACTTCAACCATGACCCCCGCCTTGTAGCATGCAAAGCTCTCCCCAATTAGCAGCTCGAGGACGAGCTGCAAATGAAAGAGGGAGAGATATCATGGGTCATAGCCCAATCCATAGCCCATTAGGATCGGCTAGCCCAAAAGCCCGCTCACGGGTACTGTTGCCATGAACAGTACCACATGTATTGTAGCGGCGCTCGGCCCATACTGTTTCTTGGTCATTAAGTAGATAAAGGTTTTCCTTTACTTTTCAAATTGTAATAGGTTACTTAGGGGCTAAGTTAGCCTCTCTCTGTATAAAGAGAGACAAACCGTCAATAAAGAGATAAGTAAGAATTAGAAGGAAAACTCTTCTTTTCTGCTGTCCAAGCATCAGGCATCTGGCCGATCCTCGTCTTCTCTCTCACGCCACCACCTCATTGCGCCCAAACCCTAGCTGTCACTCACCATAACTGCCGGCGACCTCCATGGTCGCCATCTCCTTCTCTCCTCATTCCAATAAACAATCACCATTACATTCAAATGATTCATGGTCATCAAAAGGATTCTCTATGCAGATAACTTCAAAGTTCCTACAAATGCAAACAACCATCTCCTGATGATATAACTCGAAATAGCTTAGTTACAGACAGATTTATTATTAGTTACCTAAAGGAGAAATGTGAACTGATAACTGTAAACTCCATTTACAGTGTGTGATTTGTATTGTCTAAAAAATGTATATGGAAAAGAGAGTTTTGATCAGAATTGCAAACAAATAAAACCAACAGTATTTTTAACCAACATCGAAAGGATAAAATTTAAACGGTGCCATATTTTCAGCATGTATATACTCTAACATGCGAAAAATGTATACTCTAACATGCGAAAAATAGAACTCCCTCCAAGCGTGAACCTAACCAGTCAGGCTAACAACATAGCATGTCTAAAATGCATCTAAATGCGCACATACCAAAAGCAAGGTTATGCATTCTTATCTTGCAATAGAAACTCTAGAAGTTCCTGCATAGAGAAAAGGAAACAGTCAAATTGGCCAGACAATAAAGTTCATATACAAATGTTGGGGAATGGTCTCACATGCCCCTTCGGATGGTGAGGCGAAGTGCACTGGTGGCCGTACATTGACGAATAATGCAGTTGTGTTTCAGGAAGCGCAGGCGAAGCCTCTAGCGGGCCCTCGAACGAAGACCGAAGGTCGACCCGCGACGCCGAGTAATAGCATAGCCGAAGTCCCTGGCGGGCATTTGGATGGAGACCGAAAGGTGACTCGGGATGCAGCGTCAAGGCTGTTCGAAGGTGCCCTGAAGGCCCATTTGCGACTGGCCTTATGGGGGTTCGGCCGAAGGCGCGCGTCCGTGGAAGCCCATATAGCGGTCTAGGGTACAATTGTAAATATGCAAATGTACTTAACAATACCAAAATACTCCCGAATATGCCGAGAATGTGGCAGTTAGGAGGGTATTGCTGTAAATTATGGCGTGGAGTGGTTGAGTACGGGCTATAAATAGGCCGGCACTGTAACTGATGAGACAGATGAATGAGACTATACATTTCCCCATAAACACGTGTTGCATCTCGCCGCCTTTGGCTCTTTCTCTCTCTCTTGGCCGAAGACTTCCCCTGGTTTGGTGACTTAGCTACCAACAGTTGACGCCGTCCATGGGGATCGAACAATCTGAAGCCATGCCACCTAAAAAGAAGACAAAGCCACTCGGTACATCGGCAGCATTGCCAGAGCAGCTGATTCCAGAAGGGGCTTCGGCCAAAACACTCCCTTCGGTGGTGTCGTAGCCGGTCAACACTTCGACCGGTGGAGCTGACGGCAGCCAGCAAGGAAACGATGATGTGAATGTGGTGCCCCCCGAGGACAGAGATCATCATGAAGCAGCTCTCCGAGAAGATGCAGCAGCAGCAGTGTGAAGGGCAGAAGCTAACCTTCGTGCCTGCTTCTAGGCTTCGGTAGGAGAAAGGGGAAAGGCACATGTTGCCGAAGAGTTGGACGACCTTGGTAACTTTGAAGAATATGAAGACGAAGATGAGACAAGAGGAAATAGCAGCTAGGCTATAAGCCGAAGAATTGGAGAAGCAGATTGCGCAAAAAAAGCGCATGTTGGATAGCTTGTCATCGAGTTGAAAGGCCGCAGAGTATCGCCGGTGAGCTGACGAGGCCAGAAGAACACTAGATAAAATGCAAGAAGAGATTGACATGTTGCAGCACGCAGATGAACCGACTCGCCACATGTCTCCTCCATCAGCAGTTGCAGCATGATCGGTGCAGGAATTCGGCATAGGTCATGCACGGGTGATCCAGAATCACCACTCTCCGTTGGCTTGCAAAACCGACCATGGCCTTCAGGCTTCAAGATGCCTATGGTGGTAATGTTTGACGGAGAGTCAGATCCGAAGTAGTTCGTTATGAGTTTCGAGGCGGCAGTTGAATTCGCTGGAGGAGACGACACAACACTGCTGAAGGCCTTTGTGTTAGCGGTCAAGGGGATAGCGAGGTCGTGGTACTCCCCATTGCTTCCAGGATCCATTTACTCACGGGAGCAATTGCGCAATGCCCTATATAGTAATTTCCAAGGAAATCGAGCAGAGAAGGTTACCACCAGCGACCTCTTCACACTCAAACAATAGCCAACAGAGACACTGTAGAGCTATATGCGTCGCTTCGTACATGTTCGCTGCCAGGCGAAGGGCTTGAGCGAAGACACCATCATCGATGCCGTTATCCAGGGCATTAGAGGAGAGCTTTTGGCGAGAAAGCTTACATGCAAGAGGCCGAAGAGTGTGTAGGAGCTCTTCAATATGGAAGAGTACGTAATGTCTGAGTTGGACCACCTACAGAGGAAGAGTGAGATGGTAGAGGCCATGGAGGCCGAGGGGGTCGAGGAGGACGGGCTTCGCGAGACCTAGCCACATTGTACTGTGAGTTGCATGGTGAAGGTGCTGGTCATAGGACTAAGCAGTGTCCATAGGTCATGGCCATGAATGAAAGCTTAGCGATACAACCCTTTAATCCTGCAAGAATTGTGCATCATGCCACACATTCCAAACAGGGCGAAGCGTGGGAATCCAATCAGACCTGCGGCCCAAACACATGTTCGCTAACCAGTGGTAACCAATGGCTACGCTGACATAGCAATATATTCCTGTGCCTTTGGCTCCGCCGGACCAGACCTTTGGTCAACTGATGACTTTCCAAGGAGAACTCCCACCACCTCCGTCTAGACCAGCAACCAAAGCACCTTCAGAAACCAGCAGATCGATGGGCATAATAAATCGTGCATATAATATTGTGTTGGCAATCACTGAAGGATCTAATCAGGAAACTAAATTGAAGAGGCAATGAAAAGAATATGCGCGAAGGGCTAACCATGTTGGTGTAAGGCCTACTTATGACCAATCGAAATGGTCCCATGTGCCCATTACCTTCTCACAGGAAGACATGAGGGTTCTAGATTACCCGCATATGGACGCCTTCGTCATTACTGCAAATATTTCAGGAAATGAAGTGCATAGAATCCTCATAGATGGCGGAAGCTTGGCAGATATCATCTTCGCCGATGCTTTAGACATGATGGGCTTGCAACAAAGTAACCTTCAGCAGGCTAGGTCCCCGCTACTAGGCTTCGGGGGAAAAGCAATCAATGCTTTGGGAAAGATAGCAATCCCAGTGTCATTTGGCGAAGGGTCAAATTTTCGAACGAAGGACATCACCTTCGATGCGGTTGATATCAACTATCCCTATAATGCAATTTTCGGACGGGGAGTCCTAAATACATTTGGAGCAATACCGCACCATGCATATTTGTTCATGAAGATGCCTGGTCCCAGAGGTGTCATAACGGTGCTTGGAGAATTGAAGTGGGAAATACTCCGAGCCAGCGAAATGTCCATGTAGTGGTTGGACCTTTAGTGAATCCTGAAGAACGTGAAGAGCAACTGGAAGTACAGACGATGGTGAAGGCTAGACCACAAGGCCAGACTAAGAAAGTGCTGCTGTGTCAAGACAGGCCAGACAAAAAAGTTGTCATTGGAGCAGAAATCACAGAAGAAGCTGAGCAAAGGTTGATATTGTTCCTTCACAACAACGAAGATATCTTTGCCTGGTCTCTGATGGATTTGCATGGAGTCAGTAGAGAAATCATTGAACATACTCTAAATGTAGACCCGAATGCGAAGCCTAAGAAGCAAAAGCTTCAGAAGGCTTCAAAAGAGAGGGAAGAGGCAGCGAAGGCTGAGGTGCAAAAGTTGCTTGGAGGGGCACCGCCGAAGTGGTGCACAAAGTATTGCATTCTGAGTGATTGGTCAACCCGGTACTAGTTAAGAAAAGTAATGGCAAGTGGAGGATGTGTGTGGATTTCACAGACCTAAACAGAGCTTGTCCGAAGGATGACTTTCCACTGTCACGAATTGATCAGCTGGTGGACTTCGCTGCTGGCTGTGAGATATTGAGTTTTCTAGATGCATATTCTGGGTACCACTAGGTTTGGACGGCCAAGGAGGATGAGGAGAAAACAAGTTTTAGAACCTCCTTCGGTATATATTGTTTCGTAAGGATGGCCTTCGACCTTCAGAATGCTGGTGCCACCTTCGCTAGGTTGGTATAGACAATGCTGAAGTCACAGCTGGGGTGAAATATCTCGACATACGTCAACGAAATAGTGGTCAAAAGCATCATAGAGGACAAACACCTCGATGACCTTCGAGAAACTTACGAAAACCTATGAAGTGCAGGTTTAAAGCTAAACCCAGAAAAATGTGCATTTGGTGTGCGATCTGGAAGGTTACTGGGCTTCTTGGTCTTGAGAAGGGGCATCGAGGTAGATCCTCAAAAAATTCAAGCAATAATTGACATGAGACCTCCCCAGAGCAGGAAACAAGCACAGCGCCTGGCAGGGAGATTGGTAGCTCTGAACCGGTTCATCGCAAAATCAGCCGAGCGAAGCCTACCTTTCTTCAAAATGCTAAAAGTATCCGACCCATTCAAATGGGGCGCGGAGCAACAGGAAGCCTTCGACGAGTTAAAGAAATATCTGACGAAGCTCATGGCCTTGTCCAGCCCCGATTCCAAGGCTGAGTTGTTGCTGCGCATAGCAGCATCCCCTTCGGCAGTAAGTTCCGTACTTGTGCAAGTAAGGCAAGAAAATGACAAATTACAACAATTTTCGGTATACTATGTATCGAAGGCTTTGGCAGGGCCAAAGAGGTTCTACTCTAAAATGGAGAAGATGGCCTACACGCTAGTAATGGCATCGTGAAAGCTTCACCATTATTTTACAGCTCACAAGATAACAGTGCCCACCTCCTTACCCCTTCGCGACATGTTTGGAAATCGCGAAGCTATAGGGAGGATTGCAAAATGGGCTACAGAGATTGCACCATTCATGTTAGCTTCTGTCGTAAGAACAGCAATAAAGTCTTAGGCATTAGCGGAGTTCATGGCGAACTAGACGCTGTAGGACGAAGCTCCAGAAGAAGTACCATTAGACCCAGTTTGGATCATGTATTGTGACGGAGCCCGAGGGGCTTCGGGTGCTGGTGCGGCGGTAGTAGTATCTCTACCTTCGGGAGTGAAGTTGTGATACACTGCCAGGCTTGAGTTTCAATCGACAAACAATGTTGCAGAGTACGATGTAGTTCTCCTTGACCTTCGTAAGGCACGGGCGTTGGGCGCCTGAAGGGTCATAGTCAAGACAGACTCCAAGGTGGTCGCAAGCCAAATTGAAAAGAGATTCCAGGCGAAGGAGCTAGAACTTGTCAAGTATATGGCAGTGGTGCAAAGCATGGAAAAACATTTCCTGGGGTTTACAGTCAAGAGCATATCAAGGAATGACAACTTCGAGTTTGGAATACTATAGAAAGGGTCACCTCTGCCCTCTTTCACTGCTGGTTCCGTAATAACCGATAGTGATAAGGTATCACTACCAGTTCATGAGCTGAACCGGTAAATCTAACATTGAGTAGTTATGAACTAGCAGTTATAGTCACTATCACTATCGATTCTAGCTACGAACTGGCAGTGATACTTCACTATCGGTTTGGAATACGAAACGACAATGATAAGGATTACTACAGATCAATAATTGAGTTGTTATGAACCGTCAGTGATACCGTCAGGATCACTATCATTCCGTATTCCAAACTGGCAGTAAAGTTACTTATCACTACCGGTATGGAATACGAATTGGCATGATAATGCTTCTATAAATATAGAACCCCTCCCTCACTCCACTCCCCATCTCACTTTGCTCCCCATCTCACTTCACTCTCCAGAAAAAATCGATCCCAATGGGTAGTAGGGTCAAAGTGGTGTGATGGTCACCGTTGCCACTTCAACCATCACTACCCTTCGGGCCCATCTTCCCTGTCACCCCATCTCCCCATCTCCTAAGTCATTGCCGACCTCACGAATGCACCGACTATGGCCACGCCGCTCCGTCTCTCCATCACCCTGTCTCCCCATCTACCGAACCATCACCAACCATGGTCGCACCGACCTGTCTCCCCGTCACCCTGTCTCCCCATCTCCCGAGTTGTTGCCCCGTCTCCCCATCTCACAAGCCATCACCGACCTATCTCCCTGTCTCTATTTCCCCATTTAAACGAGTGGCAATAAGTTGAGTGTTCAAACTTGTGACAATAAAATGATCTAAATGAGTGGCAAAAAACACATTCGCTTCAATATCATTGCGTTTTCGCCATTCGTTTAGATTTACTATTGTTACTACGGTTTCAAGATGATTGTGTTTTTAAATTAGGATCAAACTTGAGCATGAGGATCAGTGTGCCTTATGCTAGCTCCGAGTAGTTTTGCACCATAGAGCACATTGATCCTAATGCTGAAGAGTTTCTACCATGAATTTAGATTTAACGTATTCTACTGGGAACATTTCGCCATTCATTTAGATTTAAAATACTCTACCATGAATATTTCGGCATTTCTCAAGTTTAAGATCAAACTTGAGATAGATCTCCATGCTGAAGAGTTTTTGATAGAGTATTTTTGCATATGTTAATAGATTATCACTGACAGTTCAAGATATGAACCAGTAGTGATAATCCATGATTATCACTGTCACTAATTCACTGTCGATCCCAAAACTGGTAGTGATGCCAGTTTGGAACCGGTAGTGATAGCCTGTTCTGTAGTGGTGCAATACTTTTTGCATGAGCTCAACTTAGTTGCTAGATGTACTTACCAATACTTGTCGCATGATATCGAGAATGCAGCTACCTTGGAAAAGTTTTTGTCACACTACATTTGTGAATCTAGTTTAGAAACTGACTTGAAATTAAAAAAAATCTGCATGCCATGCATCATGAGCTACCGCGACACGTGTATATATATGAAGTTCCTTCTGGTGTGGAAAAACAAAAAATGCTTTCTCAATGTATGTATAATATATGTTAGGGATATTATTCGGTATGCAGATGGAGAGTAATAGTTTAACCATGAGACTTTGGAGGAAACCAATTATGTTCGTTGTTGTAAATAGCAGTAAGTCTTCTTGGGTGTGTCCATTTCCTCTTTGGATGATGGAAGTCTGGAAAACTTTCTGAAGAAATTGTAAAATCCCATACCAATATACATTTCATTGTATCGAACATTGTAACCATATGATGTTGTGCACGCTCGATCAGCAAAAACACAAGAATAATGTTGCATCAAATGCATGGTTTTGTGGGTAAGATACCTGCACAGATGTCTTTTTGTTCCGAATGCCATCGCTGCGCACATCTTCTGAGGAAAGCCAAAACAAATGCGCTATTTTTGCTATACAAAAATGTTGGAATATGTGCCAAATATGTGTACATGTTAGGTTACAAATGGACTTGAGTTGTAATTAGGTGGGACTAGAATTAGAGTTGTAGTCGAACTCCTAATTCCGAGCCTTTAAATAGAAGGCACCACCGTTGTAACCAAAGTGGCAAGATTGAAACAGTTGGGGAGGAGCGCCCGTAGTCATGCCCCGAGGATATAGGCAACTTGGCCGAACCTCGTTAAAAACATCGTGTCTTATGTGTTGATCTTGTGCTTGACTTGATGATCCTGGTAATGCTTCCACTAAAATCCTAACAAGTGGTACCAGAGACATGTTGAATGATCAAGGGAAGACACGAGGATATGTTCCACACCACGCAAGGCTTGCACTGGTCCGAGCAAGAACGATGCAAGGTGGAGCATAGTGGCGATCGACAACTCGATCGGTGGATTCGGAAACTTCGAGCGTGGTGGTTCGAACCGTCCGATGGGCTGCATCAACAGGGATCTGTCCAGACATGAAGATCTGGTTGATGGGGGTTGGTGGCTGTTGTTCGATAGGGGTCGATCAGACGTGATGGCCAGGTTCGACGGTGCGGCTAGAAGACGTCATGGACAAGGCGACGGCTTCCACTCATGGTCTGAT
The DNA here is from genome assembly GCF_958298935.1 of Phragmites australis. Classification (NCBI taxonomy): domain Eukaryota; kingdom Viridiplantae; phylum Streptophyta; class Magnoliopsida; order Poales; family Poaceae; genus Phragmites; species Phragmites australis. The sequence continues at coordinate 7,947,054 of NC_084934.1, forward strand.
TGACGGGCGGTCAATCCAGATCGGAGTGGCTATTGTTTGCTCAAGGTGGAGCAACGACGGCGATGGCAAAAGCCATGGTGGACTTGGAGGTTGATGGAGCTGTTCTGCACGGAGCTAGAGTTGTTGTGCGTGCCCTGCGTTACGATGGAACGGCAGCAGTTGGAGAGTCTCAGTCTGAAATCGGCGTGAGAGCTGTGGTTGGACTAGAAGCAAAAAGAAGAGACAAGCCTGGATGGTCTTGCCAACTTCGAGAGACTGGTCACAGGACGTGTCCTGGTAGGACATGGTAGTAGGACATTGGCTCATGAGGTAGGCTAGCACGTGGGCAGCTGGAGTCGGTCCTCCCTATGTTGCAGGTGGAGCACACGTGCGGGCAGTTGGCTCGATCCTGTGTCCATCTTGGACATCACACGCGAGGTGCGTGTGGCCTGGCACTCTAGTGGTCATGCCGAATTTGTATGTTGCATGTGAGAGGGTCTCACGGGAGGTCAGGTGTGTGGGCCCCACGTGGACATGCATGCATGCAGATGGATTTGCATGTGAGAGGGTCTCATGGGAGGTCAAGTGTGTGGGCCCCAGGTGGACATGCATGCATGCAGATGTATTTGCATGTGAGAGGGTCTCACACGAGAGTGTGTGGACCCCAGGTGGACATGCATGCATGCAGATGGATTTGCATGTGAGAGGATCACATGGATGCACGTGCGGCTATCCATTTTTGTGTCTATCAAGGCATGGGCTCGGTGGTGCATGGCTGGTGTTATCTGGTTCGGTTACGTGCTGTTTGGTCTTGTGGGCATGTGGAGTCGTGGAGGTCCATTGCATGAAGATGGGTTGGTGCGCAGGCTGCTAGGGGCAGTCAATGACGATAGATGGGCGTCGGTTGGCTCATGGACATGGCCGATCTGGAGATCGAGTCTGGGTTGGATTTGACTATCGTGCACATACGACGTATTGAAACCGAGTCGGTCTTCTGTACCAATGTGGTTGGGTAAATAAATAGCAGAGGTGCGCAGGAACAAAAGGCGTAGCAATAGAACGCAAAGAGGCAACAGAAGAGAAGTTCATGGAGGGATTGCGGAAAATTAAAATCAGGTTGTTCGTGGACCATTGCTTATGGCGGTTGACGGCAAACATAGGGCGGTGATCGAGCGGGTTGGCTTCGTCATGTGCAAGTGATGTGGCAGTCGATGGGGCTTGAGAGCGGTGGATCATGCACGGGCAGTGTACAAGGCGGCATACGCGCGGTTTGGCGTGTGCGTGGTGGTGCGTCCAAGTGGCGCACAGGGACGAGCGTACAGAGGCGCGTTCAGCACACGTGAGTTACGCGTGAGTGGGATTCGGCGGTCTGCAACAACAGGTAGATGGCGTTGATGGGTCCAAATTCGAGGTCACGAGATTTGACAGGACTGGCAACTACGGGCTTTGACAGAGAAGAGTCAAGGACTTGCTAGCGCAGCAGGGGATCCTGAAAGCTCTTAGTGACAAGAAGCTTGCTAAGGTAGATGATGACAAGTGGGAGGAGATGCAAGCACAAGCGGTGACGACAATAAGGTTGTGTCTCTCCGATCAGATCATGTACCATGTCATGGATGAAACATCACCTAAGAAGATTTGGGATAAATTGGATGATCAATTCATGTCCAAGACATTGACTCAGAAGCTGTATCTGAAGCAGAAACAGTACAGGCTGAAGATGCAGGAGGGATCGGATCTTGCTGAGCACGTAAACGTCTTTAATCAAGTTGTCGCTGATCTTGTGAAGGTGGAGGTGTCAATTGATAATGAAGACAAGGCGATTATTCTTCTATGTTCCTTGCCAAGGTCTTACGAGCACTTGGTCACAACACTGGCGTATGGTAAAGAGGCAGTCAAAGTGGATGATATTCTTGCGGCATTGTTTTCTCATGAACAAAGGAGGAAGAACAATGCTGGTGAGAGTTCATCTGGAGATGCTTTTTTCATCAAAGGTGATCAAGGCAGGGAGACTGGCAAGAAAAAGAAGAAGAAGGGCCCACCGTGCTATAAATGCAAGGATTGGGGACATGTAAGGAAAGATTGTCCAGAACTGAAGAAGGGCATGGCAAATATTGTGGTTTCCAAGAAAGATAACTCGGATAGCAATGATGATCTTCTCATGCTATCAAGTGAAAAGTCTTATGGTGAAGCATAGTTGTTAGATTCGGCAAGTTCATATCATGCAACATCAAACAAGGAGTGGTTCTGTTCATACTCTGAAGGTGATTTTGGTCTTGCTCGCTTGGGAGATGACATGGGTTACCGTGTTATGGGAGTCGGCAATATCAAACTGAAGATGTATGATGGACAAGAAGTGCTACTTGAGGGTGTGCGGCATGTGCCGGGACTTAGGAAGAATCTAATATCGCTTGGATTTTTGCATGGAGAATGTTGGTTGTATCATGTGATGTTAGATAAGAAGACCTTGAAAGTGATGCAGGATGGCAAGACCGTGATGATAGGTGAGAAGACGAGAGGTCATCAGTACAAGTTGAAAGGTGAAGTCATGGAGGTGGGAGCTACAAATTTTGCAGAATACGTTCCTGGCGGCGAGGCATCCTCGTCGGGCTATTCAGGATGAGCAACGGAGATAGACGGCTCAAGTCTAGGTACACGAAGGTTCACACATGACAGACTCAAGTTGGCGGGCATATTCGTCAAGGTGGAGTTTGTTGGAATATGTGCCGAATATGTGTACATGGTAGGTTACAGGTAGACTTGAGTTGTAATTGGGTGGGACTAGGATTAGAGTTGTAGTCGAACTCCTAATTCCGGACCTTTAAATAGAAGGCACCACCATTGTAACCAAAGTGGGAAGACTGAAACAGTTGGGGAGGAGCGCCCGTAGTCATGCCCCGAGGATGTAGGCAACTTGGTTGAACCTTGTTAAAAAATATTGTGTCTTGTGTGTTAATCTTATGCTTGGCTTGATGATCTTGGTGATGCTTCCACTAAAATCTAAAAAAAAACAAGATTTGTGTACAGTCCCAAAGATGTTTGCTTCCACAATATTTTTTGGATGTTTCAGAGAACCGTTTTGGCATCCACTACCACACAGACAAGAAATCACACATCAACTGTGTGATGCCTCAAAAAGAAGAATTTTGAAACTGTGTTATGCAATAGCATTAGATAGCATCTAAAATTTGTGACCAATAATCTCAGGGCAGATGATACATGCCCATATGTACGCCACTCTGGGAACTCTTCACTTTTTTCATGAGTAACTATATATAGTTACCAATACTTGTTGCATAAGATCGACAAGAAATGCAGAGACCCTAGAAAAGTTTTTCTCACAATGTGAATATTGTTCATAAACTGACTTCACAAAGAAACACTACTGCAGAATAACTCATCAGTGTCAGTTCAAAATCGATATCAGTGGCGGGTTTTGAACCGACAGTGATTACTCGGCACTAATAGTCAGTAGTTATCAGTGCCGGGTATGGAACCGGCACTGAAAATCACTATCAGTGTTGGTTTCATCCACAAACCGACACTGATACTGATTATCAATTCATAGGTATTCGGCAGCCAAAAAAAATTGCACAATCCAAAATGCATCACATGCACATGCATCCATTCTTCTAATGTTTAAGTCACGATAAACACTTAATATATTAATTTAAAATACAGGCATTTCTAAAATTACATCAAATACCATTACATGCATAGTTGATATCTAAAATTCCAACTCCAAATATTACATCAAAATGATTCAGTGCATAAATGAGCACACTAGCTGTTGCTTCAAATGGAAGTTCCATTGAACTTCTGTAAATAACAAACTGTTACTATCACACTGAAACTTAAGGTTTGACTGATACTTTCCTTCCCGAACCTTTCTTCATTGAGCACCAAGTAATGTGTACCCCCACTGTTGGGCAAGAAGACGTAAGAATTAAGTCAAGCTACGATCCATCCACATCCGAGTGTTCCAGCAAAAATCCTACAGGCAAAGAGCAACAATATAGAGAATTTTTTTAATATTATTAAAATAATCCTAGCTACAAACTACAGGTTCATGTCACCAACTGTTTCAGCTGCATGTAACCGCAAGAACCTAGGAGTCATTACAAGCATATACTCATTTTGTTCAAGCGCTTTCAATTTGAAATAGCTGTAGTCCGAAAATATGTATCCGAGTTGTAGGTTAACCGATTGTAGAAGCGCATGGACAGCAGATCTTTCAGCCATAAGTCTTTGGTATGTTTCAGACCTTGAGCTGTTAAAGTGATATATCCTTCTATAGGAAAAGCAATGCTAAAAGAGATAGTGATCTTTATTTTATTTTTATCAGCCAATGTGGTTGTCACCACGGGTGGTGTGCCACCAAGGTCCGCAATAATGTCATGTAGCCATTGTAGATGAGGAAGCATTTATATCAATCAACATTTTAGTTTCTGAATTTGTTAACTATAAACTGCAATATTAATTGGCCTCTTATAATTTATAGCAAAGAGATTTTCATCTCTAAGCATGCAGATGTACCTAGGACAAGTCATAGGTACGTCTACGTGCCTAGAGAAAAAAACATCAATACCATATCAATCGACACATGTGGATAATCTCGCAATTATGTCAAGTTATCAATTGCAGAACAAAGAAGTACCAAACTAGTTACTCAATAGGAAGTGATGGTAACATCTAAACACCGATATAGCAATACACATCTAATATCATGACATACATATATAATAATAAGAAAACATATTTTGAACTAAAATAAATATCTAATTTCAAGACCTAAATTGGCTAACTAAAATTACTAACTACAATTTGCTAACTTGAATTTGAGAACTAACCCAAGTGTTTCGTGACCCTTCCGGATAAGAAGGGGACACGCCGTTGAGGATCTGGAGGCCGGGAGTACGAGTGTGGTCACCCGGACCCGGGCAGCCGGATAGGATGGAGCGGGCACCTCCACGCTCCCTAGATCTACGCTCTTCACCTCCACTGCCATTGCTGCTCACCATGGGGACGTCGAGGAGGTGACGAGGAGGCAGGGGTGGGCCAGGGCATGATGAGGATGAGGAGGCAACGGCGGGCCGACGCACAACGAGATTGAGGAGGTGGTGGTCGGCATGCAACGAGGAGGAAGAGGAGGTTGGTCGATGCACGATGAGGACGAGGGCAAGGAGGCGATGAGCCGACACGTGATGAGGAGGCTGCGGATGATGAGGAGGCGGCAGTCGGGGAGGAGGAGCGGCGTCAGGCTGAATGGAGAAGACAAGGAGAGCGGCTAAGTGCTGGAGATACATATAACACAGGCATCAGTGTGGGTTTTAGTTCCAACCGGTACTGATAGTGACTATCAGTGTCGGTTCTTAAACTCCCTTGTGTGAGCAATAATTGAGGCGCCAAGAACCAGCACTGACACTATCAGTGCCGGTTCCTGGCGTCTCAATCATGGTTCGCACACGGGAGTTTAAGAACCGGCACTGATACGTCAACAATACCGATTACGCTCGAACCGACACTGATTAGACGCTACTTATAACCTATTCTATAGTAATGAAAACTGCATCCCATATACCATGTGCCATCTCAATGTATGAATATAATATATATAGTTCTTTCTGGTATGGAAAAATAAGAAGTGCCTTGTTTGGTGTTGGAGAGAGATTATTCAGTATTCAAATAGCGAGTGACGAGTGGCAATGAGACTTTGGAGGAAACCAATTATGTTCCTTATTGTAAATATCAAGAATATATACTTTTACGGAGTATACATTTTCTTTTTCGTTGACAAAGATCAAGAATAAGCAATTGGGAGATGGAAATATTGCACCTTGTAGTCAGGGGCAGAGCTATAGGGTGTTCTTGGTGGTCCAAGGACCACCCTAAATTTTGGCCCAACATAGCAACTCTGCAACTGCACAACAAGAAAAGCCCACGGGGGTCAGGGCCACGATGTTCTAGTCTTCTAGTCGTCATCCCAAGCCCCGACAGTCCCATAGGGCCATTCGGCCATTCCCTTCATCTCTCATCCATCATCCTCACCAGGCCACCAGCTCGGCAGCTCCCAACGGTGGTAGGTGGGTGCGTGGCACATGGCAGGCGGGGCCGCAAAAGAGCAGTATGCGACAGCCAGTGGCGGTAGCATGCCGCAGGCAGGAGCGGTGCCAAGAGAGAGCGAGCACAGGTGGATTTGGTTAGTGACTATTCCTTCACTCATACACACTTCTTCCGAATCAAGAGGTCAAATGGGTCATCCTATCTAGTCTAGTCTGTAATTGGTGAGAAAATGATGCAGTAGCATTGTAGCAATTGTGATATTGGGAATGATTATGTTAACAATTTATTCGCTAGCTTAATCCTGTGATGGATAAGTTTGGCTGTCTGAGAGATGGAGGGAAATGATCAAACAAAGCTGGGAGTCTGGGATCTTGGTTGTGGTCGGTTTTGTCTTTTACTAGGAGAATACGTAAACACTAAACAGGGAAAAGGCAAACTTGTTATGTTATGAATTTCACTTTTGTTATCAATGCACAAATAAAACCTTGTCTATTTTGGTTGGATGAAGGCTATATGTAAGCTTCAAGGGAATGTTAAAAGACATGTGTAAGCTGCAAGGGAATGTTGAAGCTTTGTTACTTGTGATTGAGCAGGTTGTGTCGATTATTTTATGGAAAAACATATTTGCCGAAGGCTTCTCAGTCTATGAAAGTACTCAAATTCTTTGCTCAGATCTTTGCTTCTTGTTTTTTAGAATGAATTAAGCTTTGCTGCTTGCGGCAAAATTATTTGCTGTTATTAACCAAAAGCAGTGGTGCCACAACAACATGGGCATGTCTGCATATGTGTGAAGTTTCTATCTTATCTTATGTTCAGATGATTACACTTCTTGCCGGCTGATGAAATTGCGAATTGTTAATTGACTTAATATAACTCGTGAATTGTGAAGGTAGAATTGTTAAGACATGAAGAGGAATGGAGGCATTGCTGGACTTTTTCGTAAACATGAAGCAAAAGAAAAGAAGATGTTCCAGTGGTGGCTAAAGGGCAAACAGAAGAACAAGAACCACCTCCAGTTCCAGATGTGATTGAAGTGCAAACTGAAGAACAAGAACCACCTCCGGTTCCGGTTGTGGTTGAAGTGCAACCTGAAGAACATGAACCACCTCCAATTTATGATGTTAATCATCTCGAACATGATCCAGGCTTAAGAGTGGCTATTGCAAGCTATGATGTCAATAATCAAGATGTTGTTCGAAGAGGATATATTCTGAAAGGTCTGTGCCAACCTTATGCTCATGATTATAAAATTAGGGACATGTATGGTAAGGATCGCCACTTCAGTATTGTTTGGTTCCATAAACACCCTTGGCTTGAATATAGTGTTGAGAAGGATGCAACATTTTGCATGGTTTGTTATTTGTTTGGCAATGAAAGTGGTAAATTTGTTAAGAGTGGTTGAAGAAATTAGAATAAAAGTGACGCACTTGTCAAACATGTGGGGGGTACAAAAAGTGCTCACAAGAAAGCTCAAGAGAAATACAGTTTATTTGTGCAAGGTAAATGAATTGATAAGGTTTTTATGAAGGTGTCAAAGGAGGATCTATGTCTTTATAAGGTTAGGTTGATTTATTCACTTAGATGTTTGAGGTTTCTTTTGCATCAAGGATCGCCATGCCGTGGACATGATGAAAGTGAGGAATCTAGCAATAAAGGCAACTTTCTTGAACTCTTGAAATGGCTTGCACAAAACAATGAAGAAGTTAATAAGTCGGTTTTAAAAAATGCTCCAAGAAATTGCATCTTGACTTCCCCTCCCATACAGAAGCAAATTATTCAATATTGTGCCGAGAAAACTACTAGACATATAATTGAAGAACTTGGTGATGATCACTATGCAATTTTGGCTGACGAGTCTAGTGATATATCACATAAAGAACAACTAGCTCTTTGCTTGTGTTATGTTGATAAACTTGGAAGGGTATGTGAGAGGTTCCTCAGAATAGTTCATGTAGCTGGTACCACTTTTTTATCACTTAAGACAACAATTCAATCTTTACTTATTGGTCATCATTTGATTCTTACTCAAATCCGTGGGCAAGGATATGAAGGGGCTAGTAACATGAAAGGAGAGATTAATGGGCTGAAAACATTGATTATGAAAGAGTCTCCTTCTGCTTATTACATCCATTATTTTGCACATGAACTCCAATTGGTTCTTGTTGCTGTTGTTAAGGGAAATGTTGGTTGTGACTGGTTTTTTAGTCAAGTTTCTCGCTTGCTGAATATTATTGGGTCTTCTTGTAAGCGTCATGACATGCTTCGAGATGTTAGAGCTCAAAAACTAAAGGCAGCACTTAAATTGGGGGAAATAAAAAGTGAAAGTGGATTAAATCAAGAGATGGGGTTAGCTAGGCCCGGTGACACTCGGTGGGGTTCTCACTATAAGACTGTTTTGCACATTATTGATATGTATTCCACAATCCGAGAAGTACTCATAATTCTTGGAAAAGATCCCACACAAAGGGGTGATTGGCCAAACATACATGCCATGGTTGATGTTTTTGAGTCATTTGAGTTTGTTTTCAATGCACACTTGATGCTTGTTATTTTTGGATACACTAATGAGTTGTCTCAGTATTTGCAAAGAGAGACCAAGATATTGTTAATGCAATGTCACTTGTGAGTGTGGCGAAGGAAAGAATGCAACAAATGAGGTCTCATGGGTGAGATGAATTCTTTCAAGGAAAGGTTACATTATTTTGCATTAAACATGACATCGATGTTCCTGCATTGGATGGCAGATATGTGCCTTATGGAAGATCCCCACAGTTTTATCCGGAACAAACAATTGATGATCATTATAGAAGAGAGGTATACATTGGCGTCATTGATAAAATTTGGCAAGAGCTTGACAATCGGTTTGATAAGGTAAATATGGAGTTGCTTCTTTGCATGTCCGCCTTGAATCCCATCAACTCATTTGCTTCTTATGATGCACACAAATTCCTTAAACTTACCAAGTTTTATCCAAAAGACTTTTCAAGCATGAAATTGATAAGACTTGAATTTCAACTTGATAACTTTATTTGTGATATGAGATTGGATGATAACTTCAAAGGTCTAAATAGTCTTGTGGAGCTTTCTATTAGGCTTGCTGAAACAAAAAAAAAAACATGTTATTTATGATTTGGTGTACTTGCTTCTTAAGTTAGTTTTTATCCTATCGGTAGCAACAAGAAGTATTGAAAGGGTTTTCTCAGCGATGAGTCTAGTGAAGAATAAGTTGAGAAATAGTATGAGTGATAAGTTATTGAATGACTGTTTAGTTATATTTATTGAGCGTGATGTTTTCTCCAAGATGAGTGAGGCCATGAGAAAACGGAGAGTACAAAGTAACACTACGTGAAAAATAGATAAGGGTGATGGGTCATAACCATCACAGGTGACAGGTCCCGCACCCATCACCCCGAACGCGTTACTGATGACATGTAATAAGTGACAAGTAAGGACCCGTCACTAATAAGGTCATTGATGACAGGTTAAGGTCATTGGTGCCGTCACTTATGACTTGTTTGTGACCTTCACTTATGACTAATATATGGTTTTCACGCTTTTTGGATGCGAAAAAAAGTCAAAAAAAATATTTTTCACCCAAGCAAATCCAACTTAGGACTATCACCACTCGTCACGTATCTCTACCTATTTTTCAGGCTGTTTTTAGAATGTGCGTTCCGTGGGAATCGACCTCAACCTCGCATGCATCTTGAAGGGACTCAGATAAAAGATCATTTTAACTATTTTGCCCAGGGTCATAAGTGACGGGTAACAACTGTGACGCGTCACTTATTACAATTCATAAGTGACCGGTCACAGTTATGACCTATCACCAATGTTAATTTTACAATAGACATAAAAACCACTTGACTCGGAGTGCCTTCAGTTAAATGGCCATAACTTTTGCATACGGATTCCGATTTTGACATATTTTTAACTATACGGACATCTACAGAAAAAGTTACATCCGTTTCTCCCCAACTGTCGGATTTGGCGAATATTTCGAGGCCTAAAACGGTTTGGAAGTTTGAGTTCTCGCCTTCGGAAGTTTCTGCACCATTTTCGGAACGAGCATTTATGTCCATAGCCATTACCCCTTATATCAAACTTGAGTAGAAATATACAATGGTTCATATTCTAGTGTTTCTGAAGTGAGAAAAAATAAGAGACAAATAAAATAAAAATAATTTTTTTTGCAATGTTTGGATTTTTTTTGAATAACCTCGTTAGTGATGGATTTTAACTTGACTCGTCACTTATGATAGGCCTATGAGACCCGTCACCGATGAGTTAGTCATTGGTGACCGGTCAAAAACTTGACCCGTCACCAATGACTGACCTACGATGCCATGTGAGTGATGAGTCGTCATTGTTAACAGGTCAAGTTTTCACCCATCACTAATGACTGACATTAGTGACAGGTCACAACTATAACCCGTCACTTTTATCATAAATGACAGGTCATATTACGACCCATCACTTATGTAGTATCTTCTTTGTCTGTTTTTCATGTAGTGTAAAGATCAAGACTAGTATTGTAATCTTCTATTTATGCAAGACTTTGTTTCCTATTTGGACTATTTATATTGTAATATTTATGATGTTGTGATTTTTTAAATATATTTATATTGTACTTTTAGTAAATTTTATACTTATATATTGGATTCACGGTGTTACAAAATTTTATACTTGTACATTATTGGATGGGCACACCCAGTGGTAAAATCCTAGCTCCGCCACTCCTTGTAGTTAGAGAATAGTAGTAAGGCTTTGCAGGAACACTCCTGGTCTTCCAGAGGAGCAAAAGTCCACCAAAAGTGGCACTCTTATATATCCAATTCAGGATAGTAAGCTTGCCAGTGTTATGTTGACTGAAATTGCAAAAAGATAGCTACAGAGTTCCTCATTGATGTCCCTTTCTGCGCCACTCAGGTACAAAGTAGGCATATGAACCTTTCCCCAGTTAATCAATTCAAGCCAATATCCTGTGCGGTACTTACTATGGTTTTCTCTGCATGATATCAACTTGGTTAATATTCACCAACACCTTTTCTTCCAACCCTATGAAAGCCATTTAGATTTTTACTTGAGGAAAGCAAAACTGTGTGCCACATATTTTGTAACATGGCCTCTCATAGTACAGCTCCTTCTCCAATGATAATGGCGAGCACATAGCAGCTGATGATAGGAAAACAAGAATATTTCTGATGCTAAGAAAGATAGATTCATTATTGTTGGGGGATTGGTACTAGGCTGGTTCCGTTCGACTTCGGCCAACCAAATCTCAGATAAGAATTGTCGGTGATAACACAATAACAAAGTGGTTTTAGAAGTTATCTTGCAGAGATGGGGTTGAAGGGAAGACCAACACCAAGTACGGGCACCAAAGATCTCGAAGGGCACACCGAAGGTTCTGGGGATTCGTTGAAGTCAACAAGTGGCCTGAAGAGCTACTTGGTGAGGAATGAAGACCCGAAGGCCAGAGCATCTCTGTTGAAGATATGAATGAGAAGTGAAAGGCCACTTGAGGCGGAGCGAATGACCTGAATGGAACCAAACCGAAGGGAAGCCTGAAGGTGGCTGACCATTGACGAAGGGCAGGTCAGTACTTGTACCTATAGACACGTGTCATATTGTGGAACAATGTGATGTTATAATAGTATAATGGCTATAATACCCTTAGAATATTCTAAGAACATTCCAAGGAACAAGGAGACTAATATAATTATAAGTGGAGTGGTTGAGGTATGACTATAAATACCCCCACTCACTTGATATGATGGAATGAATTGTCAATATACCACAAAATACCATTTCATCACGGTAGTTACCCACTTTGTTAGCACTGTTCACTGTGTTGCGATCGAGATCCCAACAATTATGCAGATGGAGAGTTAAGTGACAGTGAGACTTCAGATGCAACCAAATACATGCATCATTGTTGATTTTTGGAGTGAATTATACTCTCCTTGCTCATGCTAGTAAAGAAGGAATGGCATAACGATGTTCCAGAAGGTGTTGATTGCAGTTCACTGATCACCTTGATCTGCCACCCTGCTTCTCTCCGAGCAGAAGAGCTACTCTTTCAACATATTACTTTGTAGGGACAAAGTCACATTAGAGGTAGAGGGTCCATATGTGACTCCACCAAATTGCCCATACTAAAGCGAGCACAGCATGGCTCATTGTGTCAGGTTCAGCAAGTTTAGTAATAGATTTGATTCTATAACTCAAGCAGATAAGCATCTTCCATGCACCAAAGGCTCCAAGATTGGGCAAGTACTTGATCAGAGAAGTGATCGTACCAACATAGAAATATGGACAACCAATCGATCGGAAAAAGACAGAAAACTTATGTCGAATGCTTTGTCTTGTGGGTAGGAAACCTGCATCCCTTTCTGTTCTGACTGCCAGCGTTGGGCACAACTTCACATGTAATGCCAAAACAAAATGCCAGTAAAAATAAAGACTTGCGTGCACTCCCAAAGCTGTTTGTTTGCACATATTCCTTTTGTTCAGATAAATAAACATACACATTGACTAGAAAAGTTGCATACATGCTTTAGTCGTTTGAGAGGAGGTGATACTGCGCTTCCGTAACCACACATGAAGTCATCGTATGAACATTGTTATGCTTCGAAAAGTATATTGTTCACATGCTCACTCATCAGTCATCACCTGAAATTTGTGAGCAACCACATCCCGTGAACTCTTCACTACTACTCTCCAAACACTTTTTTGCGTGAGTACTTACCAGTACTTGTTGCATGATACAAAGAACTGCTGCTACTTCTGAAACGTTCCTTTTTTTTTTTTTTTGCTCACAGAGCATTGTGGAACACGTTTAAAAACTGACTTGAATAAACACAAACTGCATGCCAGACCTTAACAAACAGTACATGCATGCCACAGATTGTGTGCCATCTCAACATCTGTACAATATATATAGTTCTTCCCGGTGAAGACAAACATATAACAGCTGGGTTGGAAATAGAAGTGATGGCTTGCTTGGTGTTATAGAGACTATACGATATGCAGATAGCGAATGACAGAGTGGAAGTGAGAATTTGGAGGAAACCAATCATCTTTATTATCATCAATTGTTGGACTCCACTACTGTTTCCTAATTCAGCTCACCACCTAGGCCATTTTTTTGTGAACTCATTCCTAAAAAAAACACTATATCATTCTCAACAATTTAGCCTTTTCTCTAGGTAAAGTGTACCAAATTTTCCATGTACACTTGCTGATGATTTATGATGCGCAGTGTAAAATTGCAAAGCAACTAGTAGACCTTGTGCAATGACTGAAAAAAATTGCAGCAACTTCAGAACTTATGTGGCCTGTGTCATCCATTTGGTAGGAGCAGATAAAACAGTTTCAAGACAATCTGCTAATCCTGTCCTCAATGGACAGGAAATAGTGTCAGATAACCATTTAGAAAGAAGGCTAGTGTCAGATAACCATTGAAGGTGCGAAAAACTGTTGACAAAGGCACAAGCCTAGATACACCACACAGATGAAAGTTGCAACTAGTTCTTCCTCGTTTAATGTACATGATTTTTGAAGGTAGTTCGGCATTTTGATTTCCCGGACCAGCAATGTTTCCTTTGTACGTACGTTCCAAAAGTTCAGTCACTTTGGCGTTGGTTGTCATGACACACAAGGCTATTACCTGAGGGGAAAAAAATATGAATCTGCTTCTTCCAGTTAGTGTTAAGTTATAAGATGTGCCCTTTGAATCATTTCAGCAGCTCGTTATTATTTACAGCAACATTTTTCACTCAAGTCAATTAGACCATGCTTCTGCATGAATCAATCAGGGGCGAATCTTGAGCACCAGATTATGTAAATAAAAAATAATCAATATAAAATTATCAAACATACATACTGCCAAGACACGAGAAAACTTGATGAAATTTGAAAGAATGCAACCTAACTTATCAACAAAGTAGTATAACTTATCAACAAAAGAATGCATATCAACACAAGTAACTTTCTGATAAACAATATCCCCTGGTCTGTACGTAGCTATAAATAAAGCCACCCTCATAACTTAACAGTTGGTGGCAGTGGCATTTTTGTATTCTCAAAAACAGAATTCTAGGTATCTTTCTGTTTCTACAATCTTCTGCTTTCCTAGCAGTTGATGCCACACGTTTGGGTATCTGGGCCAGTGACCCGGGTGGTGAATGGGTCAATGCGAACCCACAGCAAGGAGAAGATCGAAGCCAGGAGGATTGCCCAGACGACGACAATGGTCGGGGTGCGGTTTTGCCGACCCATGAGACCCTTGAGGAATGGGTACAAGTGAACAATCACCCAGAAGGCAAAGAAGAGTTTGCCAAAGAGTGGCCCCCATGATTGGTAACCACTGTTGATCGCATAGGAGATACCAGCAACGACACCGACCAGGTTAATGATCAAAATGGTCGTCGGAGGTATGAGAAGCGTCGTCCACTTGAACATGTAGAGCTCCGCAAAGTCACCGTCTTCATCAGAGGCCTTTGAGGTGACAGTGAAGTTGGTGTCGATACCGGCAAGCACCTTGAGAAGGCCCTGGAAGACGGCGAAAAGATGGGCAGAGATACCTCCAATAACCCAGAATTGTTCATTCCTCCACCACTCGTCAATGCCAACACCACTCCACCTCATCTCAAGGATACCAGTGGCGAAAATTGAAATAAAGAGAGAGATGAACCAAATACTAACAAAGTTGCTAATCTGCATTCCAAAGTACATTCAGTCAGTATTGTTGTTTCATGATCTTTGTAATGAAACCATTTTTATGTAACCCGTGCTTACCTCTGGGATGATGAACTTCCCAGTGAGCAGACAGATGGCAGGCAAAACACAATATATGAGAAGTGGGATCGAAGTGAGCGGGTAAATGGTGGTGTTGATGTAAGCGAATCTCTCCAAAAACTTAAGGCGTCCTCCATAGCCATACCATAAGGGGCAATGCCGGCTGAAAAGAATTTCCACAGAACCAAGAGCCCACCGGAGCACTTGGTTAAGACGATCTGAAAGATTGATGGGAGCAGATCCCTTGAAAGCTGGCCGCTTAGGCATGCAGTAAATTGATCGCCAGCCTCGTGCATGCATTTTGAATCCAGTAAGAATATCTTCTGTCACAGAACCGTAGATCCACCCAATCTGCAATTTGGATCAAACTCGTTACAGTGAACCAAGAACTGGCCTTACTCATGCCATCTTTAATATATGGTTTTAAAGTACCCTATTGTTTACATTGAAAAAATGCAAATGCTGTTGATGTGAGGATAGCTAAGTTACCTCAGATCCCCATTCGGTCTTGTCCTCGTAGCCACAACTTATGACATGGATAGCTTCCTTCAGAAGAGATTCTGGAGTTGCAGACTGAGGAACACCACCATATTCCATCAGAGTGGAGGCAACGAAAGCTGCGGATTGGCCAAATCTCTTCTCTAAGCTCATTTGAGACATAAGAAGTGTTTTCTCATCATCAAATCCAGCACCTGCCATACAAATAAGTGTCAGCATGCATACATCTTTCACAGCCCCAAAAATATACAATAAAAAATTCATACGACAAAAGTACCTTCAACTCCCTCCTCTATATCTTCGAGATTAAATACTGGCACAGAACTGTCCACATTCTTCTGTGACTTTTTCTTGTCTGAACTCTTTTTCTTTGATTTGCTTGTCTTCTTCCTGCCGCCACATAGTGATGACAAGAAACTGGCCTTCTTCTTCTGCTTAATTGGGGGCTCATAACCATATAGAGCTGTTCTGTTAAAAACACAACCAGTTCCCACATAAACTGGTCCTTGAATGCCATCGAGGCCCCTCAAGTTAATCTGCAGTGAACAGTAATACCCAACAATTGAGTTAGGAAATTTAAAAGTAGTGGACCAAATATTCTTAATATTGCTTGTTAAGCTACAATTGCTCCAGTAAGTTCAGAAAATGGATAGTATTAAAATTGGATTGAGGCTTACATCGAAGAAGACTGTGTTCCTGTTAGCATATCGATCATTCCTATCAATACCATCAAACCTTTGTGGAAACTGAACATAGCAGACACTCCTTCCTAGGTTAGGATCCATAAGGAAGCACATAGCTTCCCTGAGAGCCTTGCTGTTGTTGATGTAGTGATCACAATCAAGATTCAACATGTATTGTCCATTAGTAAGCACAGCTGAGACACGAACCTGTGGAAAACAGAAAACTGCCATCAGAACCAACATATGGAAGTGAACTTGATAATTTTGACTCTGGTTGTTTAACTACTTACAAGAGAATTCATGGCACCAGCTTTCTTGTGATGCTGGAATCCAGGACGCTTCTCACGAGAAACATAGACCAAACGGGGGAGCTCATTGCCCTCGGTATCAAGGCCACCACTGTGACCAAGGAAAACCTGAGCGTGATTAGAAAGAGGAGTTAGCAAAGAAATGTCCTTTCAAGAACAAAAAGAACAAATAGGTACCAGCAGGCATGTTAGCAGTCAACTGAGTGATAGTAGTTTCATTCTGTTTTGGAAATATACTAACCTGAATCATTCCAGGATGGTCCCTGGTATTGTTTCCTGGCCATGGTGTGCCATCTTGCATGATCCATCCTTCCTCAGGAACTTTCTGTGCCTTAGCAACAAGGCCATTTACCCTAATTTTAAATTCTTCATATTCTCTCTGCAACGGATTTCATTAAGACATGTTAGCATTGGATCACAAGGTAACAAAATCAATATCTACATGTTTACAAAGCAGACAAACCTTCATGGCCCGGCGGTCTTTAACAAATGAAGGTTGGACTTTATCTTTCAAGTAATCAATTTTCTGGGAGAAGTACCATTCAGGAGCTCTAGGTTCAATGTTATACTTCTTGACAAATGGTACCCATTTTCTAGCAAACTCTGAAGTCTCAGCTAGTGCATCAAAAGTCAGCATTGCTGCTCCATCATCAGATACATAGCATGAAACCTTATCCACAGGGTAATCCACAGCCAGAATTGATAGAACGGTATTTGCAGTGACAAGAGGAGGCTCCTTCAATGGGTCAACTGTACTGACGAAAATGTCAACAGCAGCCAACTGAGACGGTTCACCTTCCCGGTCATACCTGATAGTGGAAATGGAACCATAATAACATCATTAATATGAATAAATTTAGATTGTGCTTGAACAAAAGTACTACAGAACTGGAAAAGAGATTACCTTAAAGCCAGTCTATCAAGGTAAGTCTCACGGTTGATTGGAAACCACTTTGGGAATTGATCCAATATCCAGGAAAGAGCAAACCAAATCTCACATATAACGGATAGAAGCCATAATGGGTATGCATTGCGCACAGGATTTGTGACACGGTAGTGCAGGAAAATGCCTAGAACAAACAATCGCAGAATAATGACCATCCTGTAGGGATTTATCCTCGAGGAAGGTAGTGGAACTTTCCTAGATAGAGGCTGGCGAGTTTCATCATTCCTGAGATTCAGATGACACAAAATTAATGTTGAATATATGTCGAAAACAGGTAACTAATTATGCGATATAAAGGCAACACTCCAAACTCTTAAATTCATCTACATAGTCCAAGTAACTCAAAGTAATTTTGTGATTGTAACTCAAACTAATTATGAAACACCATTTAGTAACAAACAGCATATGATCCCTATAAATGATGAGTTTGCTGAAGGAAGATGTTGGAACTCACAGTAAAGAATCTTCCATGTTGTAATCAGTAGATGCATCAATGTCACCAACTCCCCGACCTTCAGAGGGAGCAATGCTTGTGCCATTAGTCATGGGAATTGCTCCCTTATCCTGCTTCATTTTCCAGCCATCAACTCTCTCTTTCCAGGCAACATTCCCAATACTACCAGAGAACTCCCTTGATGGATTTGCTGGCATGGAGCAAGAAATAATCATTAGATCTTCACATCAAACATGTGCTACAAACTGAAGCATGAGAGGTCATGGCGACAAATAAACATACATGAATGATTCACATAGGGAAATGAAGCCCGCTTGCCGATGTTCCCAGTAGGGGACATCATATGATGGTCAGGGGAAGCTCCAGGAATTTCTCCAGAGATCTGCAAAATCCAACTCAAGAAAGTAAGCATTATAGCATATCCAAAGGATTTTTTGTACGATGTATTATAACTCATGGCACCAACCTGGCTATTGGTGACCGACGGGATGTATCCCCGAGGGATCTCACCACTGTCATACTTGGTGAGCCCGATCTCGCCACTGTCATACTTGGGGCGGCCAACATCCCCACTGCCCCCTGCGTTCATGCGCCAGCTGCGCATCCTATCAGCAATCTTCTGCTTCTGGTCCTCATTGCCAGATGCAGGGTAGTTGAAATCACTGGCATCATCGGCATCAGTATCATCACCTTCCTCCCCACGGATCAGCGGGCTCCCTGAAGAATTTACAGATTTACACAGAGTTCAGAAAAGGCTTAACAAAACCTATCAATCATCTTTGCTATTCTTGGCTAGAGGTCCAGAATGTGACATCATATACCAACTCCAGTTACTAGTTTTTCTCCACTAGCAATCATGCATGTGCAACATGCACATGTCAGATATTCTATTCACAATGCAAGACTAGAAGGAATGTACCTGATTTAATTGAATTACTATCTTAGATATAGATTGATTCTAGTTATTAGGTATAGATGGAAGCAAATAATGGTGTATTAATACGTTTTGATGCTGATAGTGATAGTGCATATTAATTACAGGTTCCCAAATTGAGAGTGAAGAAGACGGAAGACCAACTTTGATTATAGACCGTTTGATCGTGCAAGATGTACGATGGAGATTGTTTGAATCTACCAAAACTCATCCATTTTATAAGAGTATAGATAATAACAATTCAACAGAATTCACACAAAGATTTAACCCTACGCGAGTTAAAAAGATACAATGATAGCAACAGAGCCAATATGTCATTCCTGACAAAAGTGCTATGAGATCCACAAGAAATAGAAAGAATTCCTATTTTGGCTGTTCTTGATCAATGATCCAAACTTTCCGAGTTGCTCCGGAATTGGGATGAGAGGCGGCTAGATCAAGTAAATGAGAATGGAGAAGATGCTGCAATTACCCTTGTGGCGCTTGTACTTGGTCTTGCACTGCGGGCACGCCTGGGTGCCGTCCTTGCGCTCGTACTCGTAGCAGGGTCGGCACACCGGGAACCCGCAGACGTCGCAGGCAGCGAAGACGTCCCCCTCCGCCGTGGTGCCCACGCCGTCGCCGCAGATCTGGCACACCTGCCCGCCCCCGCGCCTCCCCGACTTCTGCAGACACACAGCACATCACATCAAAACTCGATCTTTTCCTCCCAAGATCCACAGCCCTGCAAACCAAGAAATGCAGCTGAGATCCCGCCACTCACCACGGCCTCCGCGTCGCCCTCCATGGTTCGCCAAGAACCAGGCGAACTGGGCAGCAGCCGGCACTACTCCCAAGATCCGAGCAGGGCACGGATCAGCACCACATCCGGCGCTGCAAGAGTGCTGCTGCTACTACTAGTAGTAGTGGCGGGGGTCAGTGCTTAACTAATCTTGGGAGTGCAAGGGGGAAGAAAAGGACACGGCACCGCACCGATGGAGAGGAGGCCGCGGCAACGTGAGTTGGTTCCGCTGTCGCCTTCGAAGCAAGGGATTAAGAATAGGCAAAATATTATCATAGCGGCGAATCGGTTTTTATTTGAGTTAATTGCATGCGTTTGGTGCGCTGGGTTCGGGTTTGCTTGATGCCGAGTTGGGGGTGGGGGAGACTGTGCCAGTGGGGCTGGAGGTAGAAGAAGGGTGAGCTGGCCCGCGTGGCAGTGAGAGCTCGCTGTCGGTCCGGGGCACCGACGGATAATATGACCGCGGTAGGAAGTGAAGTGTAGCGCTGGCGTTGGACATGTGTGCGCCAATAAAATAAGCCCAAAAGAATTAATTATCGTGAAAGTAATGGTAAATTTGAAACTATTTGTTTATAATTTTGTATGTCTTGCGATTAACCAAGCTCAAACATTAATATGTTGTCAATTTTCTGTGTGTGGCATGACTTCTTTGATTTATGCTACTCGTAATACTTATGTATTGGTATGTGAAAAAAATCACTCGAAATGCTTTTTCTTTTGTTACTCATGGAGACTCTAAATTCTAAACAATTTATATTAAGATTATATGGGATGGTAACCGATATTGTATACTATAATAGCATAGTTAACTTCTGTTTATAATAGCGGAGGTAGACTCAACCAACTAAAGTAATATGATATGATATGATAAATTAATGGATTTATATGGTAGTTGCTATTGCAAGATATTTTATGGAAGATATAATCATACAGTTAGTTACCACTAGTTCAACAACTCTATAATTAATATGTGACTCATAAGATAAATGCTACATTCTATTATATTCGTGCATTGCCTATTTTATGGGATACATAAATGTGTTTGTTGCCTATTTTAAGGATACATAAATGTTAAATAGTACAGTGACGAATGGAACCTTACAGTGAAAACATGGTGATTCGTACGCTACTCTATTCATTTGCTTTAAAAAACTATGCGAACTTATCTATTCTAAAATAATTTAGTATTGATAAAAACTATCATCATGTAAAGGTTTTATAGGAGATTTTTTCAATCCACCTACAATAGATATTTTTTTAAAATAAATCTACAATATATGCTGCACAACCAAACTAGAAATTACATGATTCTTTTGTCAGCCAATGCAATTGCTGCTCTCAAACCCAAGCTCGGTAACCAACAGCCGGCAGGTGGTTTTCTCCTACACGCTCCTGTGACCCTAGCGAAAGTGCACGACCGACACGAAAAGGACACCGGCCCCACATGGCAGAGAGGCGCCTCCATTTCTTTTGGTGTGTTTGCATGTTAGGTTGATGCCGTGGTCGTGTGGATATCGTTTTCCAGCTGCCGTGCCGGGAGACTCCACCGACACTCGGCTGTTGGTGTTGGCCCTCCCCAGGGACATTCTCGTCATGAACTACTTTTATACTAAGTGCCTGGAATCCTTAAATTCCTAGGCACATGCTACTGTGGCTACTGTGGCAGTAGGTCATGTGTATATACATGTGTATATACATATACCTGTATATATACTGTATACTATACATGTATATATACTGTATACTATACATGTAATATTCTTTTTCGCGAAATTCTAGAAAAATGTCGAAATGAATATTAGTTACATTAATAAATCGGCTGAAAAAAAATCTAAAATGCAAAGAAAAATATCTAAAACTAAAAAAAATATGAAACAAATTTTTTAGGATGGAATCTATTTACCAGGAAAAAGTAGCGCTGAGAGTTCGGTGAAAGGGGAAACCATTCCCCCGGATCACTATGACCGACTTTCGTTTCTGTTCGAGCTCCCTAATAGAATGTTTAATCGATCCATTCCGGATCGAGGTAGCAGATAAGAGGGAACGGAGCCCTCGTCCCGGAGGGGCTTTCTTTGACCAACACTCTACTTTTTGCTCTTAGTATTACATCCATCTACATGTTAAAACTATATGTATGCATAAAAGTATTATTGTTTTCTCTATAATTAATTGAATGCATTTAACATTAATAATTTTATAAATAAATATTGAAATGTATAAAATTTGTGAACCTAATTTTTTAAGTCTTCTTTTGTCGTGTTCTACACAGCAAAATAAAAACAGGTGCGATATAGGCGCGCCAATCAGACTAGTTACCTCTAAAGCTTCTGGAGCCTGCACTGCAGCAGGCACACCGGGAAAGAAGGTGACATGGGGCTGTTTGATTTTCGTATTTGGGAAATTAAGTTAAAATTTGGTTATGGAGAAGGTAAGCTAAAATTTGATTCTAGTAAAATTAGAGTGATGTTAAAATTTGATCATGCTAAGTTATATTTGGTTTAAGACTAAGCTAAAATTTGATCATGCTAAGTTATATTTGGCTATAAAAAAAATTTGGCAGACCAAAATTTTTGAGGCGTGACCAAATTTTGATCTTAAAGTAAATAGAAGCCAAATTTTCAAGACATAACTAAATTTTAGCTTGGCTTCTTGAGGCAAGAGCCAAACAGCCCTATAAACACACTCCCAAAATAGACTAGCTTAGAGCATGTTTGGATGTTGTTCACAACTTGCCACACCGCATTCGGCTAATGTTTGTTCCGTGCCAAACGTTAGGCGTGCCAAAGAAAGTTTGGCAACTGCCATACACTTCGCCAAAGATTTTTGCCCCAAGTAGCAGCGAATAAGGGTTCGTTTAGTTCAGGACTAATTTTGTCATATATCACTGCCTAAGATTAGTCTTGTTACACTTTTATGCTAAGATAATTGACTAACTAGCTTTAGATAAATTTTGGCAAAATATTGTATATATGACAAGTGGGCTAGGAGGCTAAAAAGTTAAACAAACTAAAATAGTGACAGCAATCAAATACTGTATAACAAAACTAAGACTACGTAAGCTTAAACGCGACAGATATAATTACAATCCAAGCAGACTCTAAATTGTCCACCGAACTTTTGGCGAGATGCCGGACGTGTGGGGAAGCACGATGCTACTATCACCGCTTGGGTGGTAAGCTCACCGGTTGATGGATTATAGTTATTATATCCGAGTTTGGCTGCAAATAAAATGGTTGCCATATATTTTTGGCAAGTCTCATGGTGGCAATCTAAACAGTTGCCTTACTTGATTTGCAATAATTTAGCTTAGTTATGGTAATCAATCAAATGATTCTATTTTACCATTAAGTTAGGTACACCATAACTTCGACACATATCTAACCTTAGTTGTAGCAATCTGCTATATCCAACTAAACAGTCTTTACTCTAAAATACACTCCTATGTTGTGAGCTAAAACGAAATAATTTTTTCAGAACGCGGTTGTAAGGAACGGTGACGTCCTAAGAGGGAGTGAATTAGGACACTTAGAAACTTAAACTAAATTGGCTCCAAAAACTTCACAAGATAAATCTTTCTAAATTTCTATCTAAATATACTCTAGATTTATTTAGTGTGTCTACTCTACCGCTTAAGAGGATTACAACATACTTTAGCAAGGTAAATGGCAAGTATATAATTGCGAAAACGTAAATAAGGAGAGAGACAAACTCGGCATAAAAGATTTTTATCCTGTGGTATCGATGGTATGAATGCCACCCCTAATCTGCATTAGAGCACCACAAAGGATATGCTCCCGGTCACCAAGTCTCTTTCGATCACGGCTCTTGAGCTACTAAGTCACCAAGATAAGATCTTAAGCACGATGAGCCACCAAACCACCAAGAAAAGGTCTCACAACTAACCTCTCTACCGGTCACTTACCGCCGTAATCACTTTGAAGCTTGAGCCACCAAGGCAATAGTCTCAACGTCCCTGTACACGTGTCTTACAACCGCTCCACACCAAGTCGAAGGGTCAACAAGATCGAGCCACCAAGGCCTAAGATGCTGGTGAGTCACCAAAACTTAAAGGTGTCTGTGTATCTCTCGGTACACGCTAAGATCACTCTTTGATCCCTTCTTCAAGCTGCAGCATCTAACTACAACTCATTCTAGGCCTATACGTACCAAACACTCTCTAATCTTGTGCTTTATTGCCTTGGAAAATCACTTTAAACACTTTGTTGACTTATGTCTTCTCAAGTGTGTATGAGCTTTCTCTAGAGTCCAGCAACATGCCACATCTTCAAACGACCGAGTGGAGGGGTATTTATAGCCTCTAACCCGCCAACTAGCCATTTTCCTAATGGCTCAGAAAAGGTATTAACACTGGAGATCCGATGAAAACAGTAGTACTAACACCGGATCATCCGGTGAGTACAAACTCAGAAACTAGCCATTGAAACTCCACTCACTGCCTCTGTGAACACCAGATACTCCGGTGTGTCTTCAAATCCATCACCGGACCTTCCGGTGAGTTATCTTCTATCATCCAAGCCTTTGCAATCTCTCTGTGTAAAATGCTCTGGTGTATTCATCAGGTGTTCATTCCGTTAACACCGGACCATCCGATGAATTAAACATTCTCTTCTATTCCCTGGAAATGCTCCAGTGCAATTATCTCTGTAATCACCGGACTATTCGGTGAGTTGATCTTCATTCTTCAGCACTTGCAGTGCCATACTCTGGTGTGCACAAACCAAGCATTGGACCTTCCGTTGGGTTGATCTTCAGTCTTATGTGCTTGCATTATTCTCTACAAGAAATGCTCTGGTGTTACTTTATGCAGATCACCGGACTATCCGATGAGGTTCTCAGCCTTCTCCCCCTTTGTCAGAAATACTCCGGTGAGTTCAACACACAGAGTATCGGACTATCCAGTGAGGCTATCAGCCTCTGTGCATAATGCTCTAGTGAGTGAAACACATAGGCATCGGACTATCTGGTGATGCTATCAGCCTCTATGCACAATGCTCTAGTGAGTGCAAACTCCTCTACATCGTACCTTCTGGTGAGATCAATTCTCTTGGGACTTCTTCAATTCAACCAAACTTTATCCCAACTGCGGTGGCTTCTTGATGTATTACATCCATGAGACTTACTAACATATATTTTTGACAAACATATTAGTCTCAATGACTACAAACATATTAATCTCAATGACTACGTTATCATTAATCACCAAAACCACAATCATAGCCTAAAATGGCCATTTTTGCTACAATCTCCCTCTTTTTGATGATTGATGACAACACAACCAAAGAGAGTGGCAAATAATAAATGATACTAATCGTAAAGAGCACAAAACCTTACCCTATTGCTTGGATGCATGTTCTTACCATTTAATCCCCTTTGTTGTGGCTCCCCCTTTCTCCATTACCACTATCTCCCTTGATTGACCCATGCAAAGCTTCTCCTCTTTATCAACCTAGGTGCCTCATGTTGTTTTTTGTATCTTCTTCTTCTTCTCCCACTTTGTCAATTTTGACATTCCTAGACATCTTATATCTTGCTTCTTGCTTTGGTCATCAAATTTCTCCCCCTTTATCAACAATCTCAAAAAGGGCTACAAACATATGTTGAACTCGAGGAAGAGCGTTAGAGCAAATGGAAAAGAGCTTCATAAATCATGATCCATATGAAATGATACCAATTGAAAAGATATATCAATTGTAAGTATATGAGGCATTGATATTAATTGAAAGAGACAAACAAGGACCATAATTCATGAAACTCACATGATATAACCTAAAGTCCCCCTTTGCAAGTATGTAAATAAGGTAGAAAGACAAACTCTCCATAAGGGATCCCGTGGTATCGATGACATTAATGTCACCCCTAATCCAAGTTGGAGCTCTACAAAGGATATGCTCCTGGTCACAAAGTCTGTTCCAATCACAGCTCTTAAGCTACCAAGTCACTCAGACAAGGTCTCAAGCACGATGAGCCACCAAGATAAGGTCTCATCACTAGCCTCTTTTCAATCACTTGCTGCCATGATCACTTCAGAGCTTGAGCCACCAAGGCAAGGGTCTTCGTGTCCTCGTACATGTGTCTCGCAGCCGCTTCACACCAAGTCGGAGGGTCAACAAGCTTGAGTCACCAAAGCCCAAGATGTCGACGAGTCACCAAGACTCCAAGGTGCTGCCGTACCTCTCGGCACATGTTAGGATCATTCGTTGATCCCCTCTTCAAGCTGCAGCAACTAGCTACAGCTCACTCTTGGCCTATAAGTATTAAACACTCTCTAATCTTGTGTTTAATCGCTTTGGATAATTACTTTAAGAACTTTGGTGGCTTAGATGTCTTCTCAAGTGTGTATGAACTTCCTCTAGACTTCAGCAGCATACCACACTTTCAAATGACTAAATGGAGGGGTATTTATAGCCTCTAACCTGCCAACAAGCTGTTTTCCCAATGGCTCAGAAAAGCTGTTAACACCGGATGATCCGGTGAAAATAGTAGTATTAACACTGGATCATCCAGTGAGTACAAACTCAGACACTAGCCGTTGGAACTCCACTCACTGCCTCTGTGAACCCGAATACTTTGGTGTGACTTCAAATCCATCACTGGACCTTCCGGTGAGTTATCTTGAGCCATCCAAGCTTTTATAGTCTCTCTATGTAAAATACTCCAGTGCATTCATCCGGTGTTCATTCCATTCACACCGGACCATACTGTGAGTTAAACCTTCCCTTCTTTCCCTGAAAATGCTCCGGTGCAACTATTTCTGTGATTACCGGACTATCCGGTGAGTTGATCTCTATTCTTTAGCACTTGCAGTCACCTCTGTAAGAAATGCTCTAGTGCCATACTCCGGTGTGCACAAACCAAGCACCGGATCTTCTGGTGGGTTGATCTTCAGTCTTCTACACTTGTATTCTTCTCTACAAGAAATACTCCAGTGTTACCCTGTGCAAATCACCAAACTATCCGGTGAGGTCCTCAACCTTCTCTCCCTTTGTTAAAAATACTCTGGTGAGTTTAACACACAGAGCACTGGAATATCTGGTGATACTATTAGCATTTGTGTACAATGCTCTAATGAGTGCAACACACAGAGCACCGGACTATCCGGTGAGGCTATCAGCCTCTATGCACAATGCTCCGGTGAGGGCAAACTCTTCTGCACCAGACCTTCTGGTGAGGTCAATTCTCCTAGGGCTTCTCTAATTCAATCAAACTTTGTCCCGGCTGCGGTGGGTTCTCTATGATTGCATCTATGAGACCTACTAACATATATTCTTGACAAACATGTTAGTCTCAATGACTATGTTGTCATTAATCACAAAAATCGTAATCATAGACTAAATGGGCCATTTTTGCTACAACAGTCTTTGTGCATCTAGCAGCGGATTGTCAAGAATTAATCCCTGATAATACTTTCAGGGTATACTAGATGATGGGTGTGTGAGCGATGTGTTCGGTGTGTGTATGAACTCAAGAACATCAGAGTTATTCAGGTCCAGTCCTCCCATGGGATAACAATTTTACGTCCTGTGTATTTTTTTATGGATAGTATCATCTACCATCTGAGTTATCAATTTTTTATGTTACTTTAATTATTAAGCTACATTAAAACATTCAACATAACTATTTAACATTATAAAAACATTATTAAACATTACTAAAACTATTTCAAATTTATTCTAGTTATGATATAATTTTATTCTAGAAAACATTATTTAAACTATAGAAAGTAACATTAAACCAAATTAATACACATTTATTTGAATTATAAAACATGTAACATTACGAAACACTATGAACATCATAAAAACTATTTTACAAAAGGTTATCCTAATTTTAGAATTATTTTTACACTGAAAAAACTATTTATTGCGCAAAATATATGAATTGTGACATCATCACAACGACTAAAAAGAAAAACAACGTTGGCTGGGCATTCTTGCTGAGGTGGCATGACATATCAGCGAATTTGTTGATGTGGTAGGGTGAGGGGGCATGATGAGGTGGCTAAATTGCTGACTGGGTTAAGTTGTACACATGGCAATCTCTTATTGGTAGATAAAAGGGTATGATGGGTTTTAATCTAGGCCATCGGCTACAGATCAGATGGATGGGGAAGCTTCAGTGGCTGGCGGGGTCCTACCCAGGGCAGAGCTAGGGTGGTGGCAGTGGCGGACTCGCAGGAGCTCGATGAACACCTCATCATCTGCGTTGGTTCTCATCGACAAGCAGCGGATTAGCAACAAGAGTCGATGGGGATCTCAGCTCGGGCAACTCTGGGGTTGGAAAGGTGGTGAGGCGGCCTGGTGATGGCGTACAACAGCGACGACCTTCGGGTCTTGTTGGTGACGGCGCTCTAGTGACCAAGAGGATAACGCGAGGGTGGAGGAAGCTTCCTGGGGTCTTGGCGGTGCTCTAGGTTGCTTCGGCGATGGCAATGCGTCACAGGACGGAGGGTCGGCAAGCTTGGCCAAGGAGTAATGGCGGCTTGGCATCGGCTAGGGTGCTACAGAGTCGCCCTCACGTCAGCGAGTTGGGAAAGGGTTTGTGGTGTTCTGGGGAGCGCCTAGGGCTACCTATTTATACCCGGGACGCGATGGAGTCCATGGTCGACAAGGCTACGGTTTCAAGGTAGTGGAGGCTAAATCCTGAGCTCCAACTCCACGTTTAAACTCAGAATGGATAGAGATAGGGTCAGAAAAGGTTCGTGAGCTCATAGGAATTAGATTCGGATAGCTTCTAGAAGGCCTCTCATTTGGGTTAGGCGCAACCGGCTTGTTCTCGTGAAGTAGGCGGTCTTTGGCTCAAGGTAGGAGATGACCAGTGGGTCTCGCACGTCAGCGGTTCATGGAAATCGGAAAGGCGGAAGGCACATTCAGCTGGAGGAAGCGGCAACAGCTGGCTGAGGCATGAGCACGGTCCAGGAGAAAGCAGGCACAATGGGCTGGCTCCGGCTGGCCCATACAGGGAAGAAGAGGGCTGGCTTGGGTTTGGCTGGATCAGTTGGGTCGAACGGTGGGCAGAGCAAAGGAGAGGGAAAAACAGATGGCTTTGGTCCGCTTCAATTTAAAAGCTTTTCCTTTCGTAGTCTATACCTCTTGAATATACACATGCATGTATATATGCTTATACAGCGTATATACTTATATTAGCTCACATAATCAATCCATCAACAATCACCAATCAAACAAATATAATCACACATATATAACTATAAGTTTTCTTTTTATAGGAAAAATAGCCCTGAATGTACAGATGTATTTATACACATAACACACATATTCTTATATATGTGTATATGCATAAAGGTACACATACACACTTAGGAGATTTTATTTAGTTTTTTCTTTGCAAAATCTTTTATTTTCTTTGAGAGAGTTTTAAATTTTCCTGGTTTTAAGAATTTGGGCTGCTACAGTATCAACCGCGGGCAATGGTTTTGGTAGCAGCACCGGTCAGCAGAGGGTCAATCAGCATTGCCCCGACTAGCCCAGCTCCGACCAGCCTCGACTCGACCAGACTAGGGACGATCGGGCTGCTAGTGGCCAAGTGTCCGTACATGGGGGGAAGAGACTAGCGGAAGACTCAGGTTCTGTGGGAACATCTAAATGCGTCCGTGGGACACCGATCCCTAGCAGCTCGTCGGCGGCATTGGCTTCCCCGCCCAGCGGCTTTACAAGGACGAGACTTGTGCTCACTCCTTCGCCGACGCGATAAGTTCTTTGGTTAGGAATGGATCCTTCGAGCTCTTCCTTAACTTTGTGACCCATGGTCGCAGTAGGTCCTTAACCCCACCTCTGGGCCTAGTCGTGCCTAATCCACTGGTGCCTCAGCAAGTCGTTCCCGGCCCCTAGCCAGGTGCAGTTCCAACACTGGGAGCATTGGTTGTGACTTCCGGGCACGCAAAGCTGGTCACAGAGCCCGTCCCGACCTCCGACCTACTCTCCCTGGTCGGCCGCTTCACTACCTCCATTAGCAAGCTAATTGCTGAGAAGGAGGTAGTAGACGACTGGTGCACCGAGCTGGAGAAGCAGGTGGTCGAGGAGAAGAAAGCGCAACTCCTGCTCTAATAGGGAAACACCAAGCTCCAACAGGAAAAAGATGTGCTCACTGCTAAACATGCGAAGCTTAATGAGACGGAATGAAGGACCCGTAGTATTCTTGAGGATACCTTTAAGGATGTTCGGAGGCCCTTGAGGAGCATTGGGCTGGACACTCCCGACCCAAAGGAAGAAAGGACAGCTGAGGGTTGGGCCTTCGCTATCCGCGTCCTGATGGAGAGGTTTGCCCAACTCCTGAGCATTATGGCAGAGAGGACATCAGAGGACGTGGCGAATGAGGTGATGGCCGCAGCGGAGTATGTCCTCAAGTGCTACCGCAGTTGCGACTCCAACTTCAAGCTCAAGACCGTTCGGGAGGGGATCGCGACAGCAGGTTCCATGGGAGTGGAGAGGCTAGAAGAGAAGTGCGAAGGGCCGATGGATTACGTGAAGTCTATCTTTTGGGTTAAGACCATCGAGGAAGCTGATGAAGAGGAGTAAACCTCGAATTGTAATTTGGGCATGTATCTTGTATGAATGAGGCTTTCAACTTCTCTGATGAGGCTATGTCGTTGTTGTGGTTGTAAGGTCCCTGAATTGACTGAACCACCTGCCCGCTCTGAGCCCCTAACCACGCCTGTAGATAGAGTGTAGTCAGAGATGTCTGGGCAACCTACTCGCTCCAAGTCCTTGGCCACATTTACTCACCACTTCGTTCACCAGCGTAGTCAGGAAGCGGTGGCTGAGTGCGAGCTTGGGTTCACGGTTGAGCAAGACATCCTGCAGAGTGACCTCCGTGGTGCGTCGGTCTTACCACCACTCAGTCATATGTAGTCATAGGCCAGCCAAGCGAGGCTCGACCAGCCCACCCTTATGAGATTCGTGACTTGTTTTCTTGGTCAACTTGTCGGGAGGAGCTACTCGCGGCACGAAGAGACCTGGAGCAGATGACCAGAGAGAGCGACCAGTGACAAGAATACTTCTATGACCGCATCAGTGGGGCTTTTATACCCTTTGACTCGTTGCTGCTGTTTATTGACATTTAGGTTCGCGCAACTCCTGAAGACACTGTGATGGGTCACGTTGACTAGTTTTTAATAGCCTCCGAGGAGGCCAACGATCTTGAGCAGAGGCTTCGTCAAACTGTCAGCGACCACCTTTTTGAGGTTAGAGTCACCGGCGCCTGTCTTTCCCTTGTCTGTGTCCATTACCGTATCCCCGACCTGGACCTTGCTTTGGTAGTTGCTACCAACTTTGGCAGGATTCAGAGGACCATGGAGGAGCTCAGTGCTCTCGCAGACTCATTTCTATACACAGCTCTTTCCCTTCTTTGGACTATCCGGTTTGACTTGCTGAGGGGCATCTTCAGATCCTAGGGATACTGAATGAAAATGTTAGAAACTATTGGGGAACAGGTAGGTTACACTAGCCTAAAAAAAGAATTTTCTACCCCAATCACCTAGGAAACCATACTAGTAGGAGATCATAGATTGTTACCACTCAACATGCAGTGCAGCGGAAGAAGAGTTGGAGTAGGTCGATCCAACATCGTGCGCATCAAACTCCTTGAATAGCTTCTCAATCAGATCCGCGACTAGCCCTGCACAGGTGGTCACGCTCGACCAACTTTGAGCAGGTGGTCGTGCTCATCGACCAGTTCCTCAACCGGCTCCCAATCAGGTCTATTGCGGCCTCGACCAGTTTTGAGTGGTCGTGTCGTGCTGTCCGACCAGATACGAGTGGTCGCGTTGTGCTCCGCAATCAGACAAGCAGGTACGTCGACCAGTTCATCATAGCCGGCGACCAGTCCCGAACACATCGCGATCAACTCACTAAGAAGATCAACGCCGCAATAGCAGCAGTACCTCTATGGTATCCACACGTACTGGGCAGAAACGCCGAGTGCCGATGTGCTAGAACCTCGCTCGCGGCTAGGGTTTTGGGAGATTGTGTGGAAGGCTGCAGCTAGGGTTTCAGAGTGGCTCAACCTTAGCACACCCAACCCACGCCTCTCCTTATATAGAGCTCGCTAATGGGCTCCTACATTGGAAGCCTTTTAGGACTCTAACTTCCCATGGATCACAATTCAATCAAAACCCATATACGAATCCAATTCGCATGTTTTGTTCCAACCCATTAAGTGTGTGACCCGTTCGGTTCATGTACAAATGGCTATGACTCGGAAACCCTTTCCAAACCAAAATCAATAACGATCCCTAGTAGGACATGTTAACTCCCGAGTATACACAAAAGATCATATCAGCTGAACCTTGATATACACATGCACCGATCCCTTCGCCTCATGATACCAGTCAAGCTCAAGGCGAGATACGTGCCACCCTTGTGATAGCTCGACCATTCACTCGATCAAGTAGTGGATTCATCATGACTAACTCTTTAATAATATTGGCATGGCCATGCACTTTCTTGATCCAACTATTCTCGAGGGGCCTAGAGATATCTCTTCCGTTATCAAGGAGGGGCAAATTCCATCTTGATCACTCACATCCCATGACATGTTTCATGACAAGCCCAAAAACTACCTTTATGACTACCCAGTTACGAATACCATTTGGCAGCCCAAAAGTATGCCACTACACATTTCTGGAAATCAATGACGATCTCAGGTTTAAGGATCTTGTAGGTACACCATTTGAGATAACAACTGATGATACCTCATAATAACAATCTGAATAGTATCTCAAGGTGGGTCTATCCAACATTATGTTCTCCAACATAAATATCCATATTATTGATCTGATATCTCTATACCTATGATCCATGAAACATGATTATCAATCAATACATGTGTTGATCTTATGTATCATCACAATGATATGCGACCAGGGATCGACTATGAATAATATCATGATATAAACAAAGAGTTTCATGAACAAGTCACATACTTGCCAATCAAAGTAAACAATAGTCATTCTTGGAATAACACATTATTCAGAAGTACATGAACATAGACGTGCGATACAATCATTTCTATGATTGCCTCTAGGGCCTATCACCTTCAGAAACAGCCCCCGGGCAATACCCGAGTGGTTATTTTGTAATGGAAGGACTTTCTTTTATGTAAACTTTCCATGTGTTCAAGTGGCAAGTAGCTTCTGAGTGCTTGTTACAATTAGGGGGGGACCAAGGCTTTCGTACTGCTCGCTAGTTAGGTTCGTGGCGCCTAGGACAACCCTTGGCACAACAAACCCTTCTGTGGCGACCAACGCTCGACCCGAGTTTGAACTTGTGACTTCAAGGTCGTTACACCCGGACGCCCATATCCTTGAAACTGCACGAGTGGCAACTTGAATCCCCTCTCAATGATTTGGTACTCACCATAAAAATGAATAGGCAGAGTAACTAGCAATACGAGAAAGCAGGGAAAAAGGACTATATCTAAATCGCTCTAGCCCCCGATCGTGTGGTTGACGGGAAAGCTATCGATCAGGTGGTCAAGGTCTTGAATTGAAAACACTCACAATCTGTCAGGAGACCGCTCTCATTCAGAAAATCCTGCAAAACAAAGAGACTAATTATTGAATTGGAAAAACTTACAAGCCCTTATTCCACGCTCGTCTTGGAAGATCCTGCAAAATAAAAAACATGTACTCATGCTTGAGCACTCTTATACATAGAACTTGTGCAACTGGTCGATGTTCCAAGAATTGTGATTTCACGGCCGTCCTCCATTACTAGCTTAACTGCACCAAGTAGAGTAACCTTGACCACTATGTAGGGCCCCTCCCATTTGGGGGAGAGATTATTTTGACCCTCCTTATTTTGAACTTTTCTTGAGATTAGGTCGCCTACGACCACGGTCCACTCCTGCACCCGACGGTCGTGGTAGCACCTTAGGCTCTGTTGGTATTGGGCTACTTGAATTAGAATACGATCATGGATCTCTTCGATTAGGTTTTTGTCATCCTCCCGTCGAGCCACCTGGTCGCCATTAAAGTGGTTGGCCACTCAAGGAGACTAGAAAGAGATCTCGGAGGGGAGCATTACTTCAGCGCCATAGACTACAAAGATCGGAGTCTCGGCAGTGGCTCTGTTAGGGTTGTTCCTAGCAACCAGAGTATCGTGGGGAGTTCGTCCACCCAACATCTTGAGTAGCTCTGAAGCTGATAAAAGACTCGAGTTTTGACCCCTTGCAGTATCATCCTATTTGTCCTTTCGACCTGTCCATTGCTCTGGGGGTGTGCCACCCATATGAAGCATACTTTCATCCTGATATCTTTGTAGTAGTCTCAAAAAACGCTACTAGCTGAGTCTCATTGTCCGTAACTATGCGGTTTGGACTTCTGAACTGCACTACCAACCCACATATGAACTTGATCGCTGCTACGACAATGATATTTCTGACAGGCTCAGCTTCGATCCACTTAGTGAATTTATTGACTGCCATGAACAAGTATTCAAAACAGTTAGGGCTTTAGGGAATGGTCCCCATGATATCGAGTCCCCAGATAGCGAAAGGCCAAGAGTTGTATGGTTTGCAGTGCTTAGGCCAGTAGGTTGGTATGTCGGCTATGGTACTAACATGACTCGCACCGTTACACCAACTCGAAAACATCCTAGAGGACTGTGGGCCAATAAAATCCTTACCGGAATGCTTTTCCGACCAGAGTGTGGTATGAAGCATGGCTACCAGATATGCCTCCGTGGATATCAGAGAGCATTGTGCTCTCCTCTTCCTGAGTGATGCATTTCAGTAAAAGGCCATTGATCCTTCTACGATAAAGGTGTCCCTCTATCAGGGAGTATCTGCGGGCTCACCGCTTGACCTTTTCTACTGATGCATCATCATCAAGGACTGCTCAATTTTGAAGGTAGTCCAATATTTGATCCATCCAGGTCATACCCAAATCAAGCAGGGTGACCACATGATGGCCACCCGAGATCGACGGCACCAAACGAGACATTGCGAGATCGTGGTGGATGGTCGTGTGAGTTTTTCTTCAAAGACTCCGATCAGGATAGTTTCGTGAGAAGAAGCTAAACAGACCAGCTCATCAGTTAGGAAGTTGTCCTTGCGAGGGACATGTCTGATCTCAAAGTCGATAAAGCGTCTCTCTAGCTTTCTCACTTCGGAAAGGTATGCCGTTATTGTTGGATCAGAGCACTGAAATTCCTTTTGCACTTGGTTCACGACCAGTAGCGAGTCCCTTATAGCTAACATGCATTTTATCCCAAGCGCGGAAGCAGCTCGCATTCCAGACAAGAGGCCCTCGTATTCCAGAATATTGTTAGTGGCTGGAAAACATAATTAAACTACATACCTAAGGATGTCGCTGGTCGGTGAGGTCAGGACCATTCCAGCCCCCGCTCCCTTCAGCATAAACGACCCATCAAAGTGCATGGTCCACTGCTCATCTACCTCTAGTCGTTGTTCCCGCTCGAGCACAAAGGATGACCACTTAGCCACAAAATCGACCAATGCTTAGGACTTGATAGCCATTTGAGGGATGAACTGAATATCGAACTCCCCGAGCTCTATTGCCTACTTTGCTGTTCTTCCTGCTGCATCCCTATTGTGGAGAATTTTTCTAATCGAAAGCGAGGAGATTACCTTGATTTTGTGGGCCTGAAAGTAGTGTCTGAGCTTACAAGAGGCTATCAGCACAGCGTATAGTAGCTTCTGAGCTTGTGGATATTGAGCCTTTGTGTCGTGTAGGACCTCAATGATGAAGTACACTAGTTGTTGAAGACCTTCTCGTTCGATGACCAGGGCTGCGCTCGTGACCTATGGGGTAACTGTAGCATAGAGCAAGAGCTCATCGTCTGGTCGAGTTGAAGTTAGTATAGGAGAGGATGAGAGGTACCTTTTGAGAACCTGGAAGGCCGTTTCTACTTCTGGCGTTCACAAGAAGTGGCCACTTTTCTTCAGGAGCTTGAAGAGTGGCATCCCCTTCTCCCCTAGCATCGAGATGAACCTCCTCAAAGCCACCATACACCCTATTATTTTTTGGATTTCCTTTAACCTGGTCGAGGATCTCATCTGGTCAATGGCTCTAATCTTGTCGGGGTTTGCCTCTATTCCTCGACTAGATACGAGGAACTCGAAAAATTTTCCTAATGGGACTCCAAACATGCACTTCTCCGGGTTTAGATTCATGTGGTACTTCTGAAGGTTTCAAACATTTCTTAGAGGTCTATGACTAGGTCGTCCTTGGTCCTACGCTTGACGACCACTTCACCAACATATGCCTCGATAAAAAATGAGTTGAATACAATGTTTGTAAGTGGCACTGGCGCTTTTTAAACAAAAAAGGTATTTTTACATAGCAAAAGCCTCGAAGGGTGTTACAAAAGCAGTCCTCTCCTATCTTCTCTATACATGCTAATCTGGTAGTACCCCGAATGGGCATCTAAGAAGCTTAGAAGATTGTTGTCAGCGGTTGAGTCAACAAGTTGGTCGATTCGAGGTAGAGGGAAGAGATCCTTCGGGCACACCTTGTTGAGGTTGGTGAAGTCGACGCACAACCTCCACTTACCGTTGTGTTTCTGGACCATGACTGAGTTAGCCGGCCACTCTGGGTACTGCACCTCTTGGATGAAGCCTACTTCCAGGAGCTTGTCGATCTCCTCATGAAGTGCTTCTTTTCAGTTGGGCGCAAACCAACAAGCCTTTTGTTTTACTTATGTACGTCAGGTCGTACCAACAACTTGTGCTCAATCACATACCTAGGGACTCTGGGCATATCGGATAGATACCACAAAAAGACATCCATGTTTGCCAAGAGGAAAGTGATGAACACAAATTCCTATTTGAGGTCCAGGCCGACCCCAATTTGGACCGTCTTGGATGGGTCCCATTTGTCGAGGCAAATGGCCTTGAGCCGATTGTCTGGATTGACAACGATATGGACCTTCACCAGGCGACCACTGGGCCCAACATTCTTGGGCTGTGACCCGGGAGTCAGCTCGACCATGCTGAGACTCCTCTTATCGCAGTGCAGGGCTGTCTTTACATTGCCAATGACAGTGATGGCTCCCATCGGACTAGGAATCTTGATGACCTGGTAAGCGTAATGGGCGACAGCCATGAACTGGGCCATCGCTGGTTGCCCCAGGATTGCATTGTAAGCGGTCTCGAAGTCTGCCACATCGAATAGGACCATTTCAGTCCTAAAGTTACTCAGCAAGCTGAAGGTGACTGGCAGCACAATTTGCCACAATGGTTTTGTTGAGGAGCCGAGGGTGATTCCGGAGAAGGGTGGAGAGGATTTTTACGTGCTCCTTGGAATCTACAGGGCATCCAACGTGTCAGTGAAGAGGAGGTTGATGGAGTTCCCTCCATCGACCAGTACATGACCTAGATGGATGTTTTGCACTATCGGTTCGACCACGATGGGGAAGCGACCAGGACGTTTGACCCACGCAGGGTGGTCAACCTGGCTGAAAGTGAGGGGTACCTTCAACCACTTTAGGCACGGGCTTGAGCCTGGAGTGGCCACCCACACCTCACGGACCACCGACTTGTAGTCCATGTTCGAGAAATATGTTGCGATACCCCTGAAGATATGTTGGACCAAGTGATCATCCTGCTGGAAACCCAGCGCTAACTAGTCGGGGCTGGCCCCGTCCTCACTATCATCGCTGTGCCTGGGCCTGCACTCCCCAAGCTCCTTATCGATGATGCCCCGCATGACCTTGCATTCGATCAGGTCATGGGCATCGATACAGTGTATCGGGTAGTAACCTCAACCCTTCCTTCTATTCTTTTTCTCGATGTGCCAGTGCGATTGGCCGGTCAACTCGACCGCCATGACGTCGGGCGGTCCTGCCTTGCGTTTGTTCTTCTTTTTCCCTTTTTGGCTGACCCCCTTGGAAGAGGCAGGCTAGTTGGATGGCAGTCGTGGCTTTGCGTCGATCTGATGCTCTCATGCCTCGGTGGTCTGCGCGCACTTGTCAGCGAGCTTGAAGAGCTTGGTAGTGCTTCAGACTTCCTTGGTGGCCAGCTTCCCCACCATCTTCTAGTCTCTAACCCCCCTTCGGAAGGTTATGACCATGGACTCACCTATGATCATTGGACTGATATTCCGACATTTGGTGAAATGCTGGATGAAGTCTCGCAGTGACTCGCCCTGTCGCTACCTGACCTGATACTGTTCATCCTCAACACCTGGCCGGGTGTAGGTCCCCTGAAAGTTGGTGACAAACTATTCGCACAAGTCCTCCTAGGAGTGAACCAACCCGCGGGGGAGGTTCATAAGCCAAGACCGGGTTGAGTTGGTCAGGGCGGTCGGGAAATAGTTGTTCATGACTTTCCTGTGGTCTCCCGCAGCCTGCACATGGTGGTATAGATCTGCAGGAACTCATCGGGATTATTGGTCGAGCTATCATATTTTTTGGCTAGAACCGGTCGGAACTTGTTCGGCTAGGGCACCTCTCGGAGCCAAGAGGATAGGGCGTTGCACCATATTTCGTAATGGTGGGTCACTCGCTGATGGGCAGCGGCACGTGCTTGGGGAGAGAGATAGCGGTCTCACGGCTCGGGCGATGGGTTGGAGGAATTTGACACCTCCTTGCGAGGGAAAGGTGAGTGGTAGGGCTGCTTGCCCTTTTCCAGCTCACGTCGAGCGCGATCTCCTTGCTCTCGGTCAGCCCTCTAACCCTGGATCATGATGCAGAGGCCGCATTAGCGAAGAGAATCACACAGGTCGGTGGGTTGGCTATCCCAATGTGATGGGGGTCTCCGAGCATTTCCTACTGTGGAGGGAGCATGAGATCTTTCCTGTTGGGGGCCTACTGCGAGTCTTGGTGATCACGACCTTCACCATCCCTTACGACGGACGTGGAGTTTGCTGCCGTTGTTTGGCGTCGGGTGGTCTCAACCATGAGGGAGAGGTCGCGTAGCTAGGGGCTACTGGCGAACCCTCTGGTATTGCTACCGGTGGGTGGCTAAGAAGTATTCGCACGGTCTGCGGATTTTATGCGGGTGTCATGGCCACGTAGTCAAGTTGCCGAGCGTGGAGCGGTGACATATAGCGAGGAGGGGAGCCCCCAATGTCCACATGGTGTGACATCCTAGGTGATGACGATGCCACACGGGAGTTCCTTTGGATGGTGCTGTAGTTGCTGGGGATGTATCGGAGCGCCTCCCAGTTTGGTACCGGGTTGGTTTCCCTCTAGGCGTAAGGCCTGGGGCTCATTGATAATACCCGAAGCACGAGGGCTTCCACTAACCCCTGCTACATGAATATCCATGCAAACTTCGCGTTGAGTCTCAGAGCATTCGGACTACGATTCGGTGTCCCATGCTTGGAGCACACCAGGCTCATCTGGGTCGTACCCCATGACAAACACCTCGCGGCGACCAGAGTCCTCAGAGTGGGACTCAGCGGTTGCCGTGGATCCGGCCATGGATAGCACAATCAAGTTATCAACAGTTACTGAAATGCAAAAATGCGTCCCCTATCTGGTGCGTCAACTGTCGAGAGTTAATCCCTAATAATACTTCCGGGGTATAACAGACGATGGGTGCGTGATCGACGTGTTCGGTGTGTGTGTATAAACTCAAGAACACCAGGGTTATCCAGGTTTAGGCCTCCCATGAGATAACAGACCTACGTCATATGCATTCTTTTATGGATAGTATGAAACTGTTTACAGATGTGTTCCTCTCCTCTTAGAAGTCTGGTCCTCCCCTATTTATATAGCATGAGTGGTGTACATACAAACCGACTGTGCCAACAATGTGGCCGATCTAACCCTGATGAAACCAACTATCCCTAGCTAGGATAGGTATGCGGACCCTACACTGGTCGATCGAACTGCATTGTCCTATCTCCTCATGCCACGTGCCCACCTGCGACGCTGTCCTATCTGTCGTGCAGCGCCACACATGTCTATAACGCTATCCCGTAGCTTTTAATGCTATGAGACGGGACACTACCAATCTGCGTCGACCAAAACTTCATTCGCTGGAGAGGGTGTCTAGGAAAGAAAAACACTTGAGAAGATAGTATTTAATGCGATTTGATAGGTTAAGATGAAATATCTACCTTGCGACTAGTAAGGCTGGTCGCAGGGTTTATCTCTGCGACCAGGGAGTTGGTCGTAAGATCCTTGCCTGGTCGCACGATAAGATCACGGTCTTTAAAGAAAAGAAGAGGATGATAAAGAAGAGAGAGCCTCTTATTTGGTAGCTCTAGATCCTACATCATTTTTCATACGACAGCTCCAAATTCATACGGAGAAGTTTTAGATCAAGCCTAGGACTAATTTGGATTTGTGACTCTAAGAGACTAATTCATCGTCACTGAAATTTCAGTAAATACATTTTACGGAAGAGCAATTTGTTGGTCAATGTTGTAAACAAGTAAATCGGGCTGAAGGATAAGCACTTGGCATTGTACATTATGCTCCCTACTAGCAAGTGCAATTTAAGTGGTCAAAAATGTGCGACAATTTCAGTACATGATTATTGTTACCGAATGAATCAGCAGTTTCCTCAGCTTTACCGTTCATGGCCCAGCCTGCAATAATAAATCATGATTGTTTTCAAGAGCAATGGGACAGCTCAGAGGCAGCACCTGACTCATGATTGACTTGCCTGTTTGTTTTCCTGTCAAATACTGAAGAAATAGTCTAACCACCCCAAGCGTGTGCATGGAAATAGCATATTCCATTTGTTCTGTACTGCAGACCTGGCAGCGTCAAAAGCTAGTGAAGAAACCAGAACACAATAAATCAACAACCAGATCTCGTAAATTTCAATCGCTTGAAAACAAGCTCGAGCAGCTCGATGTCTCATATGAAGAAGAATGGCGACCGTCGACGGGGGTTAGAAGAGGAAGGGTTTCTTCGTCGTCAGGCTTAGAAGAATTTTTGGGGAGGAAGGCTGACTCGGCTAAGGAGGCGGGCACGAGGATGGAGCGTTGAGGCAGTAGGGGCACTACCAGCTACAGGCGGCGGAGGACTATTGGATGGGCCGGTGCCAAGGCAGGAGAGCTTGATGGAATATAAGACATTTTTATGTTTAATTTAATCCATAAATAATTCATAAGTTGAAACTGATAAACTGATATGATCATATCATCATAGTATAATCTAGACATGTGTACGAAATCACTACATATGACTAGATCTACTATACTTAAAATTATGAACAAGGGGAAATAAAGTACGAGAAACATGATTTTTACGTACTGGTCCTGCGTGGTGAAGTTTGCTGAAGATGCTGGTTGCACCGTATTGATGGCACGATCGATCTTGCTGACGACGCGCCGAAATTGTTGACAATGACAGCAGGCAGCGCCTAAGCGACCAGGAAGACAAGCCATGGTGAAGAACTTGAGCAGTCACGCGGAGCGCTTTCCAAAAACCTTATTCGCCCTCTACCGGTGCAAGATCTTAAGAGTGAGGGTTTCGGAGGCATGCTCTCCTGGTTGCTAGTACACGCCGATACCGGGATGGAGTAGACTACAACGGCAACACAATAGAAAGAGAAAGAGGTAAAATCCTAACTCTTATATAGACTCACTAAATGAGAGCATTTTCAATTTTAAGGCTACTCTTAATTAGCAGTCTATGGTGTACGTGTTCCCAAAGAGGTAGGGGTCCTTGTATATATATATAGGGGAACTCCCCCCCCCCACCTCCACCTCCATTAGCAATAGAGTACTAATAAAGGGTGAGCCTCAATATGAGTTATCTCTCTACAATATGGGCCTTTGAGATTTATTATGAATTATTACGTGGGTCGGCTCCAATAATTCTAACAATCCCCCACCAGATCTCAAAGTCCCATAGAGAATTATCAGTTTCCCACTATTGTTTGATATACCAGTGTTTTAGTGGAGACTGTTAAGTTGAACATCCACCTAGAACATCAAGCTACACTCATTCACAACTTGAACAATAGACTATACCTTGAATTGCAAGTTTTGTGCAAACAAGTTTCATTTAAAGTCATAACTGATACTTGGCTGCCAGTAGATTACCCCGCGGGTGGAGCATATAGGTCCTACTCCATAGTCTCTTCACGAGTTTACTACAGATCACTCAAATCTCATAGACTACGACCAACAGTCAGACTCATATAGGTGTGTTCTTTCAAGAATACCATGTAGGTTAGCATCTTTGCTACTTAAAGCCAACAGAACACATTAAGGCATTAACCAACCTGCCTTACAGATATCTAAGAGTATTGCATCTTCACTCGAGTGGGTCAAACAACAAAAGTACTCTCCTCTAGTTAGACCAATAGCTTGTTCTTCCCAGGTCGTAATTCACGGGATCTCAGATCACATAGGTTGGGTTATCACTATGTTATAACTCACATGAGTCTCATACCCATCTCCTTCGATGCATTATCTATCACACTCCGTGATAGCCCCTTTGTAAGGGATCTGCCAGGTTCTTAGCCGTTTGGATATAATCCAAGGTTATTACTTCGGAGTTTCTCAATTTCCTGACAGACTTCAATCGTCTCATTACGTACCTTGATGACTTGTTATTATCCTTAGAACTGTTTACTTTGATAATAACCGTCTGATTATCACAGTTCATAAGGATAGCCGGTACCGGTTTCTCAACCACAGGTAAGTCTATCAACAACTCACGTAGCCATTCTGCCTCAACAGTGGCTGTGTCTAATGCAGTGAGTTCTGCTTCCATAGTTGACCTCATCAAGATGGTCTTTTTGCAAGACCTCCATGACACAGCAGCACCACCTAGAGTAAATACATATCCACTTGTGGCGTAAATCTCATCAGCATCAGATATCCAGTTTGAATCACTATAACCCTCTAGTATCGATGGGTACTCGGGATAGTGAAGACCATAACTCATAGTACCAAGCAAATAGCGCATGACTCGTTCAAGCACACACCAATGTTCATCACCCGGGTTAGAAGTAAAGCGACTCAATTTGCTCACAGCAAATGAGATGTCAGGCCTTTTAGCACCAGCTAGGTACATGAGTGATCCAATAATCTGAGAGTATCATAGTCGGTCCCTGC
Organism: Phragmites australis; assembly: GCF_958298935.1. Taxonomy (NCBI): domain Eukaryota; kingdom Viridiplantae; phylum Streptophyta; class Magnoliopsida; order Poales; family Poaceae; genus Phragmites; species Phragmites australis. The sequence continues at coordinate 7,989,522 of NC_084934.1, forward strand.
CACTTTTCTTATTCTTTCAAAGTATAACACTAGGATCATAAGGTGTTGGAGAAGGCTTGCTGTCCTGGTAGCCAAAATGGCTCAAGACATTCTCAACATAATGAGATTGTGTAAGAGTAATCCCATTCTCTTATTTGATTAACTTAATGTTTAAGATTACATCAGCCTCACCCAGATCTTTCATGTCAAAGCTTTGAGATAAGAAATACTTGACCTTATTAACCACATCAAGGTTAGTCCCAAATATCAGTATGTCATCAACATATAAGCACAATAAAACTCCCTCACCCCCACCATGGTGATAGTACACACATTTATCTGCCTCATTGACCGAAAAGCCTGCAGATGTTAAAGTTCTGTTGAACTTCTCATGCCATTGTTTAGGAGCTTGTTTAAGGTCATACAAGGACTTCAACAACTTACACATCATACCTTCTCGACCTTTTACTACAAACCCATCAGATTGTTCCATATAAATTTCCTCGTCCAACTCTTCAATAAGGAAAGCTGTCTTAATGTCCATCTGATGAACGATGAGAGCATGTGAGACAGCCAAAGAAAGTAGCACTCGGATAGTAGTCAATCTCACAACAGGTGAATAAGTGTCAAAGAAGTCTTCACCTTCCTTTTGGGTATACATAACCCTTGGCCACAAGCCGAGCCTTGTACTATTCAATAGTACTATTGGGCCTAAGCTTCTTCTTAAACACCCACTTGCAACCCACAGGTTTGCATCCATAGGGTCGTTCTATGACCTCCCAAGTTTTGTTTGTGAGGATGGAATCCATTTCGCTCCGTACAGCCTCCTTCCAGTAGTCTGCATCTAGAGATGCAAACGCTTCTGAAATAGACTTGGGAGTGTCATCCACAAGGTACACAGTGAAATTATCACCAAAAGACTTTGCAATCCTTTGTCTCTTACTCCTCCTAGGAGCTTCAGTGTCATCCTCCTCAGGATTTTGCTCATGTACTTGTTTAATAATCTTAAGAGATGGAGTAGATTCAGATATTATCTCAGAAGATAGTCTAGACATGCTATGTAAATTTTTCATAGGAAATATGAGCTCAAAAAAAGTTGCATCATGAGACTCCATCATTGTATCAACATGCACGTCAGGTACCTCAGATTTAACCACTAAAAACCTATAAGCAATGCTCCGATGAGCATATCTCAGAAAGACACAATCCACTGTTTTAGGTCCGAGCTTCCGGTTTTTAGTTATTGGTACATTGACTTTCGCCAAGCATCCCCAAGTGCACAAATAAAAAGTGATGACTTTCTCCCTTCCCATTCTTGATATGAGGTTTTCTCCTTATCCTTGAGAGGAACTCTATTCAGGACATGACATGAAGTCAACAGGGCTTCCCCCACCATTCCTTAGATAATCCCGCAGTGTCTAACATGGTATTAACCAAGTTAGTCAATGTGCGGTTCTTCCTTTCGGCAACCCCATTTGATTGGGGTGAATAGGGAGGCGTCCTCTCATGAATAATCCTATATTTCTCACAAAATAAATTGAAATCACTAGAGAAATACTCTACACCATGATCCGTCCTAATTCTTTTGATCTTTCTCTCTAGTTGATTCTCAACTTCTGCCTTATAGATTTTAAAGTGATCTAGAGCCTCATCTTTCATTTTCAACAAATAAACATAGCAATATCTAGTCGCATCATCAATCAAAGTCATGAAATATCTTTTTTCACCCTTCATTAACACACCATTCATTTCACACAGATCTGAATGTATGAGTTCTAGAGGTGCCAAATTTCTCTCCTTGACTGCTTTGTGGGGCTTATGAGGTTGTTTTGATTGCACACAACTATTAGCACTTAGAACCTTTGACCATGAAAAAATTTGGAATTAAACTCATGCTGGAAAGATGAGTCATAGAACCAAAATTCAAATGACATAACCACGAATGCCAAACACTAGCATCATCATTAGCATTGACACAAATATGGTTCACATACTTATTGCTGAAATCAGAAAGGGAAAAACGGAATAGGCCTCCGCACTCATAGCCTTTACCAATAAATTATCCATGCTTTGACACTACTACTTTATTGGACTCTAACACCACCTTAAACCCGTCTCTACAAAGAAGGGAGCCACTAACTAGATTCTTGTTCATTGTAGGACATGCTGCACGTTCCTCAGCTGCACGATCTTTCCTGAAGTAAACTTTAGATCTAACGTGCCAACACCACGAACAGAAGCATGTGACCCATTCCCCATTAGGATGAAAAAATCAAAGACGACCTGATAAAAAGAGAACATTGAGATGTCATCACACACATAAATATTGGCCCCTGTATCAATCCACCAATTAGTAGACTAAAATATTGAAAACACTGAAGGTAATTTTTCATACCCTGCAGCTCCGTGTCCAGCTTTGCCAATGGTCACAACATTAGCAATCTTTGAGTTCTGCTTTTGTGGAGCTTTTCTTCCCTTGCGATCTGGATAATCCTTGGCAAAATATCCAATCTCACTGCACACAAAGCAAGACAATTTTGCTGTGTTCATCTTCTTCTTCTTGAAGGTGGTAGTTTTGTTTGGCTTATTATCTTTCCCTTTGTTCTTGTTGTGGAAGGGCTTTTGCACCATATTAGCGCTAGTCTGTCCCTCGCTCCTTTTAGACTCACTTCCTTAGCCCGAGCTTTCTCCTCAACATCAAGATATGCGATCAAACTCTCAATAGTAATCTCTTATCTCTTGTGCTTTAGAACAGTGACAAAGTTTCTCCACGAAGGAGGTAACTTGGCAACGATGCCTCCAGCCACAAACTTGTCGAGTACATTGATCTTGAGGAGTCGAGTTCCTTCATGATGCACTAAACCTCATGAGCCTGCTCGACTACAGAGTGATTTTTAACCATCTTGTAGTCATAATACTACTCCATAATATATAGTTCACTTCCTACATCTGATGCACCGAATTTAGCATTCAGTGTATCCCACAGCTCATTCGCACTTTATATGTGCATATACACATCACAAATATGGTTACCAAGAATGCTAAGAATGCATCCTACAAAGAGTATATTGGCATCCGTGAACGTCTTTTCCTGCTCAGTAGTAAGGGTTCCTTCCGGTTTGCCATTAGCCACCCAGTAGACTTTCATAGCTGTCAGCCACAGAGTGACCTTGACTTGCCGTCTCTTAAAGTGCACCCCAGAAAACTTGTCTAGCCTCAATGCATCGACAAAACCAGCCATTGATAAACCTAAGTGCCTACAATAAGGTTTTTGGATTGATGGAATATAAGGCACTTTTAGGTTTAATTTAATCCATAAATAATTCATAAGTTGAAACTGATAAACTGATATGATCATATCATCAGAGCATAATCTAGACATGTGTACGAAATCACTACATATGACTAGATCTACTATACTTAAAATTAGAAACTGCAGGAAATATAGTATGAGAAACATTATTTTACGTACTGGTCCTGCATGGTGAAGGTTGCTGAAGATGCTGGTTGCAATGTGTTGATGGCACGATTGATCCTACTGACGACGCGCCGAAATTGTTGACGATGATAGCGAGCAGCGCCCAAACGACCAGGAAGATGAATGAAGAACTTGAGCAGTCGCGCGGAGCGCTTCCCAAAAACCTTATTCGTCCTCTCCCGGTGCAAGATCTCAAGAGTGAGGGTTTCGGAGACCTGCTCTCCTGGTTGCCGGTGCACGTCGACGCCGGGATGGAGTAGACTACAGTGGCAACACAATAGAAAGAGAAAGAGGCAAAACTCTAACTCCTATATAGACTCACTAAATGAGAGTGTTCTCAATTTTAAGACTACTCTCAATTAGCAGTCTATGTTGTACGTGTTCCCAAAGAGGTAGAGGTCCTTGCATATTTATAGGGGAAAACCTCCACCTTCACCTCCATTAGCAATATGGTACTAAAAAAGGGTAGGTTTCAACATGGGCCACCTCTCCACAATAAAAGCATTTGAGATTTATTAGGAATTATTACATAGGTCGGCTCCAATAATTCTAACAGAGCTCCAAAATAGAGAGGTTAGCATGGCAGGGTGGTGGATGCGGATCCGGTGATAGAGATCCCACCAAAGACAACCATATGCAGGGGAGTGAGGATTCGATAGAGGTTGAAGAAGACTCATGGCATGTTAGATGGAGATCCAATGGTTCTGCGTGTTGCCTGAAATGAATGCTATTTTCAAGCAATCACCCATTAACAAACACATGGGCACTTAGCTCCTGTTACTTGCAATTCCATTGTGCGTTAGAGCCTAAAAGTATCAATAATTCACCATCCTCGCAGGGGAATTCAGTTTTGTTCTTTCATTTTTAGCATTATTCTTTCGAGCTGATATTTGTTTCTGCAAAGCAAAAGAAAGTAACACAAAGACCTGACACTGAATTAGAAAGCTGAAGGACTTCACCAAATCAGAAACATCGTAAATTCAGTTAAATCTTCTACATTATATTTATCTACATTATAAAGACAGCAATAATTATTATTTTTAGTTTAAGCGTGCAATTGTGCGGTCAATTCGGCTAGTTTATCTTTTTTCCGAATGGAAGGTACTAGTGATGCCGATATTATTATAGAAGAAAAAGTTAGCTCCGTTTATAAGAAAAATTAGATCCAAAAATCTTAATAACTGGCCGGATAATTCAGGACCAACTGGCAAAAAAACCCGATGACATGAGTGCCCTGATAAACAAAAGGCAAACAGCAACACCTCAGAAACAACACACACGGAATTCGCTAATGGATCATCATTGCCAAGCTCGACTCATGCTATGAAGAAGCAGCTCCGAGTTTCCGAAACAGACCTTATCCTCTGTCTAGATGTCCTCGCGTCCCCATCCATGATCACCATGTGTCATCGTTGCCAAGCTCGTAAGACACCCTGACGCAACAGCTCCGACTCCACCATAGCCCACCCCATGGACAAAACGGAGCAGCACCAAAAGAGCAGAGGCGCCACTGACAACTTGCCCCTTACAAGGTCCGGAGTTCACAACCGATGCCGAAGAAAGACCCATCGCGACCACAAAATCGGCCACCAGAGAACGGCCTGGGATCCTCCAAAGGAATTCCTCTAGGGAGGAAACGACACCCCAAGCGCCACCGTCGCCCGTCCAAGCACGAACATGGATTTCACCCAAAAGATCTAACAGCAAGGAAGGCGGAGCACCTTCGACAAACATCTCCAAGGAGGAAGCAGCGCCCGAGAGCATCGCCATTGTCAGCCCAGCCCAAACGCCAGGCAAGGCTTTCGTCCAGGGCACCCAACCCCCACCCAACACCACAGCTAGTACAAGCACGCATCACCCCAAAGATGCCCCACGCCACGACGCTCCCCACAAGCCGGATCAGAGAGAATGAAGCCAAATTCGACAAGGGGAGGAGCTAACATGGCACAAGGGGACTGAGGGCAACCACACCGCACCTGTTGCACTGTGTGTCTCAATGCATCAACATTTTCGCACAAGCATCACACAGTCTCCAAGGCAACTATGACGGCCAGCATAGGCGGAAGGAAGGTAGCACTCCAACACCGGCAGTGAGGCGAGCTGCCGCACCACCGTGTAACCGAGCATCCAAGTGCCGCCGTACCGCACCACACCGCGCCACACACCTCACCCCATCGCGGCCACACCGCGCCGTGCCATCGTAGAAAATTCCCACCATCACAGGGAGATGGAGCGCAACACCACGTGCAACACCAGCCACAATCCAAAAATAGCAGGAGGCAACTAAGGTCACATGGCAGCACCACCAACCGCAAGACGGAGGCATGGCGTAGTACCACTAGCTACTCGCAGCAATAAGGCCAGCAACAGCAAAGCAGAGGCGATGACCTTGTGGGTTTGTGCAGTGGAAAGAACAGACCAAGCTAAGGAACAAGACTGTGCCGTCACTATTGGCGGCGCAGGGTGATGGTGGCCAGCAACATTGGGCAGCGGTCTAGGGTGGGCACAACAGGGGTGCTGGCTTGGTCTAACACTGGATAAGGATGGCCAGCTTCACGCCGCACCACCATGTGCACCACGCCATGCCGCACCTCACCGCACACCGTGGCCGGGCTACAGTGGCACTAGACCTCCACGCCGCACCATCGCCCGACGCCGCACCGCTGTGCCACACCACACTGCATCACACCTCGCCTCACTGTGCCGCCACACGCGCAACACCGAGGTGCGAGGAGAGGCGGAGTGCAGCAATTGGCGTGACGGTGATAACCCCGACGCACCACAACACGCTCGACCAAAGACCTCCACGCGTGGATCCAGACCGGATCTCGGCCACCATCGGCCGAATCAACAGCCGTCGTGTTGAAAAAAGAAAGGGAGGGATGGGGTAGGGGATAAGGGGAGGGGAGGAGGGAGGAGGAGGAAGGAAAGGGAGGGAAGGGAGGCCGCCGCTACTGCTGGTCGATGAGTGGTTGGGTGGCGGGGTGGTTCGCCCCTCGCGCTGCCCTGCAAGGAGGCGCCGAGGGGGTTCAAATTTCCTTCCCCGAGCTAGTTTATCTTAAGGCGAGGGTTTTCTACCCTTGCTTGACCAAAGCTTTGTATCCGAGCCAAAAGTTTCAAACCCCCAAATATCTCTGGCTTCGGTAGTTTGTAAGTAATGTTTTGTGCTGTTTGCTTTCATATAGAAAAGATGCACGCGTCTGTGTTTGTTTTCGTTTCCTTTATTTTCCAAATCAACATTATAAAGTGTAACAGACCTGATCAGTTGCTACTCCTAATCGATGGCAAAACAAATCACAAACGAAGAACACACGAGGAAAGGATGGGTAATCAAGAGCCCTAAATGGTAAGGACACTCTCGCCCTGAGTTCAAGTCTGTTCATCCATGGTTTGTACAAATTGCAATAGCTGGCTTATAACCATGCCAAGCTGTGCATGCCAACTCCCTCAACTCACTGACAACTGGGCCCTCTCCGCATCACACTTACACCTAGGGCCGGTCATTCCCTGTGCCATTCACGCCAAGACGCCCTATGCTCTCCACCAATATCATGACATAAAGTAAGAAATGAAGAAGGGGAAAACATGAAGAATCACAGCATCACAACATGTCAAATAACATTTTCATTAAGTCAGATATATAGGGAGCTCGCCGATAATGTGCAAGTCATGATCGACGGATTTTTGGTGGTCTTTGGAGCCAATTTATATCGTATGATACCAAAACTTAGATGATTAGTTGGGGTGATTGTATCTCCTACCCATCAGAGATCAAATTGCATGTTTGTTCTTTATGTGTCAGATCAAGGTGAAATTTTCTTTCAATGGTAGCCAACGTGGCAGCTAACAAAGAGATGTCTATGGTGATTTCGTTGATCTTTAAGCTATGCGTTTCCGATCTTTAGTAAGCTTTGTGTGTGTACATACATGTGATGGTTTGAGTGTGTGTACATCTATCATCCTAAGCAATATGTTGGCCCACTTTGCTATCTTGCCCCAATCCAAAATGGATTTTGTTTGGCTAGGCCGGACACAAGCCGACTCAAAGGTGTTCATGGCGCTGGGCCTAACTTTCATTCTTTCTTCGTCTTTTGTTTGAACCTCCATTAATTGCACCATTGTCTAAGAGCATCTCCAATCAACTCCTTAGATAAAGAGTCTCTTCAAAAGATTCCATCTCTATTTCTCTACGCGCTCCAATCTATTGGCTAAATCTCATTCTCTAAATTCCACTCACCTGTATTTTGTTAGTATCATATAAATAAAAAATATTTGCAACGGTTATATATTCAATGGGTAAAATTTGTATATGTTTGAATTTTTTTTGAATTAAAATAAGAATATCATATGAAATGATTAAAATGCATATAAATAGAGCATTACAAAGGAACTCACTTTTCCCGTATAAACTAGGGTTGGAAATACTTTAGAAATTAGTACATCACATAACGAGAATATTCGTGAATTTTCTCAGATTTTTGGAAATTTATTTGAGACCCTGACAATTGTTAGAAGTTATAAAAGTAGCCGTTTTTGGAGAATTTTAGTTTAAATTCTACAAAGGATTTTTGAGTGAATCCAATGAAAATATGTTGCACATGGATTATGTAACATATACAAACAGTTCTAGAATTTTTGGAGTAACAGAAGACCACTGTTTTGAATAGAAAAGATGGGAAGTGAAATTGGAGCTATCGACACTGTTCACAGCACGGGTCCACACGTCAACGCCCGTTCCAGAGATAGTGAACTAGAGATGGCAAGTGCGTTTGCATCGATGAAAGTAGCGAGCAGACCAGAGGAGATGGCGAGCCCCAGGCGATAGCGAGTGGAGTAGAGAGTCGGTTGGAGCGATTTTTTTCACCGAATCGCTATATGTAGCGATAGGGAGCCAGTTGGAGTTTCTCTAAGAGGCTAAGATAAAATCGAGAACGAATAAGAACAAGATAACCTACCGTAAAAGTGGAAAGAACAAAATAACTGAGCAAGGCGCTATCTAGTTAAGTACTCCCTCCTCTAGTCACGAATATCGTCAAAATATATAGATTGGAAACATGAAATTTTATGAGTAGATTTGTTTCGAAATGCACTTTCATAATACTATAACCTAGCTAGATTTTATAAACATATGTGAATAGAAAATAGTGGCCAAAGAAACGTTTTAAGACCATGTCATCGTACAAAACATCAATGCCGATAATTAGTAAACCGCCAATCTTATGAAACACATGATGAAAATAGGGAATACTCCCTCCTGACGAATCAAACGCCAGAAGACAGAGATTTATACAGGTTCGAGCCACTTGGAGGATAATAACCCTATATTTTGTGTTCTTGTATTGATCTTCAAGACAGATTAAGGGGGGTCATGGCAAGCCTATGGGATATGAAACTAGTCGAAGGCTCCTTGTGCGTGGTCTTTGTGAGATGTCGATCTAGATCGCGATTACAGATGGTTTGTTGCTTATGGGTGGCTGCGTGAGCCTCTGAGAAGGTATCTCATCCGAGTAGGGATTCCAGGTCAACTAAGAAATATCGTCCTAACTTTTCAGAATCCCAAAAAGGATGGGGAAAGGGGCTCCTCTCCTGGTGGGTTTTTTGAAATTTGAATCGTCATGATAGAAATGTCGCGTGCTGGTGAAAAGTTTTCTATTTTCCTAGCAAAAGATAATGATGATGTTTGGAAACTGTGCGTGCCTGTTAATGATGTGCGTTGGTTTTTCTAGGATTTTGTTCCAACTTGTAGGACCGAGATAAGCAACTATAGGGCGGGTGAATAGGTGCCTTACAGATTTCTTGTGAAATACATGGCCTACTCATTGTTCACCCAACCCACCTCAAAAACGCATAAATGGAAGCATAAACTTAGAGAGACAAAGCGAGAAAGAAAGTTCCAAGGCAGCATGATACTATGGATGGAATATGAACCTTATGCTCTATTCAATACCATTCCATATGTCTTGTGCACAAAAGCTTGAAACTTGAACAAAGAGCAAAGCAAAAAGATAGTCACCGAAAAAACCAATTCTCCAAGTTGATGGTCTAGAGGCAAGAGGATTCAAGACCCTCTCAAATACAAGAGTATATGAACATTTATGTCTCTAGAAACAAGAACAACAACTTCCCAAGATTGAAAAATCGCAGCTCAATAGCAAAAACAAAAATCAACAAGAAAATCGAAAAACTTGCACCAAAGGAAAGGGAACCAAAAGGAGACTAGAAGGAGATAAACACAAGATCATTGTAACACCCTGATTTTCAGATTTATCAAATTTCTAAAATTTTCCAAGAGTAGTGAATAGCTTCAACAGTAGTATAAGTTTAAAACCTATTTTCTTAACCAATCAATCAAATATATTATTATTTTATGTGCATTGAATGCTGAGTTTTGTTAGGAGCCAGGTAAATGCATTAGAGTTCTTTTTCCTTTTCTTTCTCTTTGGTGTTTTGAGTTAAAAAGATTTTGAAAAGGTTTTTACAAAACTCAATAGTGAATAAGTTAAGGATCTTAATGGTTAGAATTCAGAATCTTTGTTCATCATCTATTCAATCCTTGATCATATCTGATCCTTCTCCAGGTCAATTCAAATCTTATCCAAATCCTTGTTTAAAGCCAATCTCTCCTCTTTCTCTAATTCTACCCAAATCCAAATTCAAATTCCTTATCTAGTCCTATTCTTGTTCAACCTAATCTTTTTTGTTTCTCTTAAATTCACTCCGAACACAATTCAAATTCAAATCCTATTCAAATTTCTCTGCAAAAGTTTATTTTCTAAACCCTAGATATACCTAAAGTGTCTTTGGGCTCAATCATGCTTCCAAACCCTTAGCCAACTCTTCTAGATGGCCCAACAAAGGATCCACGAAATCTGCAAATTTTTGCGGAGTCCTGGACAGCCTCATCTTCTCATGATGTTTCGGAGTTCAAAACGGCCTCAAATGCAAATCTCGACAATACAAAAGTTGTAGGTCTCGTCGAGATCTTCAATTTGAACCTATGGAAGTACTCTTTTGGATAATGGAGCTAGGAGTTATAGCCCCCGAAATCAGTGCTGCGCAGAGAAGTCTGAGTTCAAATAGTTTATCTTGTGGTGCATTTTTGGAAATCAAGATGACGTTTTCAGAAGTTCTAATGACTACGAACGTTGTAGATATTTTCGAGTAATACAATTTAGAATCAAGAAACGTCCAATTTGGAGTCCTAACGACTGAGATATCATCCTCGGAATAGAGAGCTGAAAAAAATGAAATCATAACCGACTCGAATTCGAATCCGATTCGTGTTCGGTTTGGACTCCACCTCAACCAGCCACCCCTAACCCTATATATATGAGTTGCACACTCTCTCCTACCTCTATTCTATGCCCCCAAGCCCTAGAAGTCGCTGCTGCCCTGTCCGTGAGTCGCTGGAGCACCGCCGTTCACCGGAGCCGCCGCCGCCGTCGCCCGTGATGCGCTACGTCATCTTCTCCGCGAATCCTCCTTCTTCTACCATCAAAGCAAGGTGAGGACCCCTTCTTCTCGTCCCTTACTACTGTTTTAGCATCATACTAAGTCCCTAGCCAAGCCCTAGCTCTGGCCAAAGCCCAATCTATGTTGCCACGGTCATCGCCGTCGCGGACAGCCGCGCTGTAGCTGATTGGCATCGATGTTCCCGACCGACCAGAGGTCAAATCACCAAGCACTTTCACCAGTGCATGTCCCATGATGTTCTCCACACCCTCAACAACCAGGTCGGCTAGTAGAGCAGCCAAACTATCGAAATCAAGGTCGACATACCCTTTGTTCGGTTTCTGGACGCGTTCTGCCCGTGCACCGGATTTGCATTCGTGTTCCCCGTCAATCCGAAAGCCATATGGATTTACCAACCGCGTCACGACGTGTCCCATGGAGTCTTCTATGTTACCCTAGGAGCCCATCCCTGTTTGTGCAGCGACACGACCAGGACGCCATTACCAACCACAACATGTCGCAACCATCACCTGTCTCATCTCCGTTGATCGTTCTTCCTCTCAGTGGATGATCTACTCAAAACTATGCCATAGCATTGTGTTCCCGGGATATATGAACATCTCTATTCAAACGGTTTCTCAAATTTCATAGCCAATCTCTGGGAACTCTAGCGTCTTCATTCTTGAATCTGTTCGTGGTCACCACCAAACCTAAAAGCAGTCGTCGTTGTTTTGCCACTACCTCGGATGACCCCTTCCAAAATCAACCATACCATTGAGTTAGTCTTTCCGCGTTCTATGCCATGCTTTCCTCATTTCACTGAAGCATCACTAAAGCCGACATCGATGTCTGTGGTCATGTGCTCGATCGCTGTCTTCGACAAAACCCGAACCACCACCGCTACATAGTGACTAATAGTATCCTTAACCTAGAAGCGCAACCTTTGGCCTTTTTGATCCATCATAGGTGGTCGAGACTAGATCTCCGCGTATCCCTTCTTTAATCCAAGATGTTACTTGCATAGCATGCCAAGTCAGCACCACATAATTCTCCTTAGCCTAGTCAGTGAAGTCTAGTCTGCCCTATACTTCTTGAATCTTGCACAATGATATTGTCAAGCCTTACACAGTGATTGTGCAATAAACTCTTTTCCCGTAGGAAGATAACTCCAGTAAACTAGTATTTCTTTTCAGTCTAATCCATCTCCTGAAAGTTATTCTCTTTTCATCTTAACTCCGATTTAGGCGATTCTTACGTCTAAATATTTCTAAAATTATCCCTATCCAACCATAGTGTTTTTAAAGTGTTTTAATGATGTTGGTATGTTGTTCTTAGTGTTTCCTTTGTGTTGTTTGTCGGTAGTTCTCACGATTAGTCGATAACGTTCTGGAGCAGTTCGAAGGACTTCAAGATCAAGATTTCGACAACACTGAGCAGCATTGGGAAAAAGGCAAGTATCTTTGATCATATTGAACCTATGTTTTTAAATGTTTTGTTTTACAAAATTGCATGCAGTGTCAATATGATGGGTAGTCACCTATGTTAGGGTTTTCCCTATATTTTCTCTTATCATTCCTTGGAACCTGGATGGTTTATGGTTAGGTGTCCTTTGTGGGTAGATTGCTTAGCTATGCTTTTGGGATGTTAAGAAGTGTCATGATCTTGATTAATGAACATATACAACATTGATGGTTAATTTGTTAATGGTCTAGCAACATGGAACCTTAGGTCTTGAGCAAAGTGGTTTTGATGGTTGTCATGGTTATGATGTTGGTTTAGTGTTTCCTCAAGTAACCTAAGTAAGGACCGGTTCGTGGAGCGACAGCCCAAGAAGTAACGTACCAACAACAAGGCTGATATGGGTAAGGCGTGACATACTGATTAGAGTCTATCCAGTGTGTGTTGGGTTAGCACAAAAGGGGGCTTCTGGGCAGGAGCTTAGCTTGCGTAAAGCCTGGCGGTGAAAACTAGTGGGCAGACACATACTGGATTAGTCTCTGGTTAGTGGCAAATATCATGCAGTGATTCTTGGCGGCACACCACTGACGTGTGTTAAGTGTTTCGCGAACACGACAATATAGAATTCATTGACTCGTGGGGAAAGCTGGACAACCTCTGCACAGTGTAAAACTGTTATAACAGCCATGCTTACGGTTATGAGAGACTTGGATCCTCACATGATTAGTGGGTTATGATTATTGGTTGTGGTTATAGTTTTGGTACAGGGAGTACTAGATGGTTGTGGTTATGGTTCTGGTACAGAGAGTACTAGATGATTTTGGTTATAGTACAGGGAGTACTAGAAGGTTATGGTGTGCAAGGTGGGGAGCCTTGTATGTTGGATGCTGAATTGTTTGGGTTACATTCATTTAATAACTGCTTAATGTTTTTGAGTCCAAATATGTTTTCATTACTCGCATTTACGCAAATTTACCATATGTTAGCCTATTCTTGATATAAGCCTGCATATCATTATTTTTTCCGCACTTCCTGAGTGCATCATGTGCTCACACTTGTTATTTTCCCTATACCATGCGACATGTATGCTGCTGCTTAGTGAGTGAAGATGTTGAAGACTATCAAGACGAGGTTGTGACGTTCTAAGCGCGTGTCTCCCGGTCAGTTGCCTGCGGTGTTGTTGGGCACCAGTGCTTCTGTTCCGTTGCAGATATCTTCATAGAAGACAATATATGTCAATTGTTGTAAGAGTTTAACGTTTATTTAATAGAAGTATTGCTTTTGTTACTTCACATGTGACGTCCTTATGTGTGTTGAACATCCTGGGCATACATAAGCCGCATCTGGTTTTGGCCGTTAAAACCGGGTGTGACAATCATGCGAGAAAATAAAATTCATTAAGCACAGAGGTTAGCCATATTTTTGGTAGATTACAAAGTTGTTTCTCTCACAAAAGCTCTAGCCTATTATAAATACTAAGCCTATATTCTTCTCTCCTCCAAAACCTAACCCTTAAGCTTCCTTGTCCCCAAAATACTGATCATTTACAATGGTCTCCTACCTACCACGGGGCATTTTGATCCGAATTTTCCTCTGTCCATCGAATGCCCATGACACCTTCATGACTTAGCTTCGTCTCGACGCTAGCTTCGCAATGATGCCACGTGCACTCCACCCTTCCATGGTTTTGAGGCCAAACTGTGAAACCTCCTCACACGTTTCACAAAGCATGACTCACAGCTGCTTAACTTGACCTCAATCAAGCACCCCGATGTCGGCGCGTGTACTCCATCTCGCAATCTTGACCGCCGGCAAGTCTCTCTCGCTCCTGATCCCTCGGGCCGCCTTGTCACTTACATCGGCATCCCTTTCGCTTGACTTTGTTAATACGCCGTCTTCATCCTTCCATCCATGCATTGCTTGAACTTCATGTGCACGGCTAGGATCACCCTTGACTCCGCACGACCTCCTTGATCATCTGGCACCAAGCACCCCGCTTAGCCCCGATCTTCCTGCTGTCGATCGCCAAGCTGCATCAATCACTTGCACACCATGAAACAAGCAAACATGTTTCTCCAAACCTCTAAACCATCACAAGTTAGTCCATAATCATAGCTCTCAACTCAAAGCACATCCCAGTAGAGATCATGAATGCCGGATGGTCCGACGTGCACACCTCCTGAGCATCGAACCATCTAGCATGTGCAATCCTTCTGACCCTCAGTCTTGCAATGCTCTCTACAAGAAATGCTCTGGTGTTGTCTTCACCCTACCGCCAGAACATCTGGAGTGTTCATCTTCGCTAGAGCATAATTTTGCAACCTCTCTGCAAGAATTGCTCCGATAAAGCATCCGACGTGTATACCAAGCATCGCTGGATCATCCGGCGTGTGAAGGCCACCAGACCCATCATCCAGCCTCTCTACAAGAAATTCTCCGGTGTTCACAAAGTCCATCGCCGGAACATTCGGCATGTACTTCCATTTTTGCCTTAGAATAAAAAATGCTCCGGCGTGTACTTCGCTTGAACGTCGGACCTTCCGACGCATTCAATCTGCCAAGCGCCAGATCATCCGGCATGTTCAAATTCCCTGGAATCAAGGACAAACACGCAAACTCCAAATCCTTTGCAACTTTGGTTAGACAAGATCATCATTGTAGTACATATACATGTCTAAGCAATCTTAAGAACATCAAGAAAAAGCAACAACTTGTCAATAACTCATCACACATAAACCAAGGCTCATCCTAACTTGGTTTCTCAATCTCCCCCTTGATGAGTGCATTAACAATAACACAAAGAACAGAGAATTGGTTTGAAGATAGCATAGGAAGCACATCCAAGTGACAAAAAACTCGAGAAAGAGCGAAACGAGTCACTTGGCATAGGAAATATTGCAAAAAGCCCGAGAAGAGAAGAGAGGCAAGCCAAAAAACCTCATAAGTATAAATGCATATGCTCCCCCTTGATGAATGAACATATTTCATTTATGCACGATTCTTTGTGGATCATATTTTCGCCCCCTTTGGCAATGCAAACATCAAGGACTAGTTTTTCGCCCCCTTTGAGATAAAAGCATCGTGCAGTGCAAAAGAGTGCATATGAAATGCAAACCTATAAAACTTCACATATAGATCACAAAGCACTTACAGAGACTAGAGATGTCAAAGCACTATCATGAGTGAATAATATAACTCAAAGGCGCACAAAGTCTCAAAGTGATTCCATGTCACAAGCACCAGAAGTATAGCAAGTTTTGATCATGTTATTCAATTATCTAAAAAGATGTCACCACAATAGCATCTGCAGTTTCATGATCAATACAAAGATTAGGGAAACTAGTGCTATGTCAAGTTCAAACTAGGCAACCAAATTCAACCCATCGGATTATGCAAACACCAACATATCAATCCAAGCCTTAGTTTGACAAGATGAAAGAGAACATTCTTACCACATTACAAAAGCACAATGTGAACTTATCATTTGATCATTTTCTTATCTTCAAGTGAACTTTAGCAACCATGGGTTCACTTCTTTGGCAAACCACATAAAGCATTAAGCCACCATATTGGATTCAATGTTAGCTCAAAATTTGATCATTCACTTGATTAACTTAACATAGGATTCAAGAGATATAATTTTTCACAAAGCCAAGACAAGTTATGCCTTTACGACACAAAAAAGAACATGCTCTCCCAAGGGTTAATCATGGGCTAAACATTTACATAGACAAAGATCAAAGACCCATAATCCCCTGAACTGAACAAAGCGGCCTAGCACAAGCTTTTCACCGAGCTAGCCCTAATATAAGCACTGATCAAGCTAAAAGCAAACAGTCAAGGGTGAGAAGTGATTAGGTTTATCATTCATATTTCAAGTTCATTCTTAGAAAACACAAGCTTGCTCAACAGATTTTATGACAAGTCTCAATAACAGCCTCAAATTGCACAAATTGTTATACATCCACTCCATTTACCACAAATTCACACCTAGAACAAGAAAGTGCAATGAACATTGTAGGAACGAGATTAGTGACTAGAGGGGGTGAATAGGCGTCTCAACAAATTTCTTGCGAAATCGATAGCCTTCTCCTATTTGGATCACCCAACGTACCTCAAAATTCAAGCGGAAGCAAAAATAGAGAGAAAATTTAACAAGAGAAAATCGAGTCAACACGACTTCACAGATGGTATATGAACCATAGGTTCCATTTAAGATCAATCCATGTGTCTTAGCACTCGAAAGATCACAACTTGCAAAGAAACAAAAAAAGATGAACACCGAGCAACGAAACTCTCCAAGTTGATTGTCTAGAGGAAAGGGAATTCAAGACCCCATCACATAAGCGTGTGTATGTGAATTTTATGCCTCTAGCAATAAGAAGAATGACCTCACAAGGTGCTGAATTTCAGCCAAAAATCAAAACGAAAATTAAATCCATAAACTGAAAAACTTGCAAACTTGCAAGGGGACTAATAGAGAAAATTAGAAGAAGGTGAGCACAATAACATGAAGAAAAGTATACTTCGTTGCAGCAGAGGTCAGCCCTATTTTAGGCAGATTATAAAGATTTTTCCTCACAAAGCTCTCACCTAATATGTAGGCTAAGCACTCATCTTCCTTTCCGCTAAAACCCTAGCACAAGGCTCTCATATGGATGACACAAGGGGCTCAAAATGGTTGGTTTCTCTCCCCCCATAGCCCTACCCCTCTATTTATAAGCCTAGGAAACTTAACCCCTAAATTTCCTAGCTTTTTTCTAAAATACCCTCTCTTGTAGTACACTTCTATCTACCACTGAGGGTATTTTGATCCATTTCTTCTCGATTCATCGGTAGGTCATGGCGCCTTCATGACTTAGCTTCGCCTCGACACAAGCTTCACGATGGTGTCATGTACTCCTCCAGTCCTCCTACGGTTTTAAGGTCAAAATGTGAAACCCTAGTATGCTTCTCAAAGCATGACTCCCCACTTGTTTACATCTTAAGCAAGTGCTCCAATGTCGATACGTGTACTCCGTCTTGCTATCCTGACCACCGGCAAGTCTCTCCTGCTTCTGATCCCTCGAGCCATCTTATCACTTACACCGGCATCTCCTTCGCTTAACTTTGTCAACACGTCGTCTCCATCCACCTTCCATGTTATGCTTGACCTCCATGTGTTCAGTTAGGATCACCCTTGACTTCGTCTGGTCTCCCTGATCGTCCGGCATCAAGCACTCCGCTTGGCCCTGATTATCCCACTGTCGACCACCAAGTTGCATCCATCACTTGCACACCATGAGACAAGCAAACACATATCTCTAACTCCAATTCCAGTTAGTCCATAATCAGTATGTTCAAATGAAATCCCAAATCAATTCAAATCACATCAAAGCTCAAGCAAAACCAAAGATCATCAAATCAAATAAATACCAATGTCAATCACTCATCATAAGTAAATCAAGACATATTTCAACTTGTTTTCTCAATCTCCCCCTTGATGAGTGCATTGACAACCCTTAAAGCACAAAGATTTTGGTTTGAAGAAATTAAAACAAGATAAGCTCATCCAAGTAACCAAAACTCGAGAAAGAGCAAAATATGTCACTTCGCATAATAAGATTGCAAAAAACCCTAAGAGAAGTAAAGACGAACCAAAAACCTCAAAAGAGCAAGAAAACTCAAAAACCCAAAAACACATGCTCCTCCTTGATTATTGCACATTTTTTATTTTTCCCCTTTCATTTCTAGATAAATGCAATTTTCTCCCCCTTTGTTAAATATTTGTGAATAATATCTTTGAGCATATTATCTCTCCCTTTGGTAACGCAAACATCAAGGATACAAGACAATGCCAAAGATGTGCAGATGAAATATACGCCTACAAAGCTTCACATATAGATCACAAAGCATTTGCAAGGACTAGAGATGTTAAAGCACTGTGAGGAGTAAACAATATAACTCAAAAGTGCACAAAGTCTTGAAGTGAGTTCATGTCACAAGCACCAGGAGTGAAGCAAGTTTTCATCATGTTGTTCAAGATATGCAGTTTTCACAAAGCCGAAACAAGTTGAGCCTTTACGACACAAAAGTGCATATACTCTCCCAAGGGTTCATCATGGACTAAACATTTACATAGACAAAGGTCAAAGACCCCTAATCCGCTGAACTGAACAAAGTGGCCTAGCACAAGCTTTTCACAGATCTAGCCTTAATTTAAGCATTGATCAAGCTAAAGCAAATACTCAAGGGTGACAAGAGATTATATTCATATTTCAAGTTCATTCTTAGAAAAGACAAGTTTTCTCAACAGATTTTATGTCATGTTTCAATAAAAGCTTAAGCTTGCACAAATTATTATACATTTACTACACTTAGCACAAAGTCACAACTAGTACAAGAAATTACAAATAACAACATAAGTGAAGCTTTCTAACATGATTATCTTACAAAATACTATGCAATGCAAATACAATAAAAGTAGGGAAAAATTCAAAAAACCCCCCAAAGTCACTTGGATTTTGACTCCCCCCCGCCAAAAAAGTTGTTTTGTTGCAAAAAAAAACCCCCCAAAAGTTTGACTTTGTGGCAAAAAAACCCCCAAAATATTCAAAAAAAATCACAAAAATCACAAAAAAAATTCTAATAAAAACTAGAGACAATTCTAAGACATTCTGTGAAATTTTTTTTCAAAAATAATATCATTTGCATCATATTTCATGGAGAGGAAGTTTGAAAAAAAAAGAAAAATGTGCAACTCATTTATTAACTCATGTTATTTTAACTTTGTCATGTCTACCATTATTTTTCCTACATAAATAATTGCTTAAGTAAACTAATAAAAGTGGTTTCACTAATTTTGGGGTGCTATGGATTAGTTATGAATTAATCTATCTGCAACACATTTACTCAACCCTGCACATTACAATAATATTTCAAGATTTCATATATTTTTAGAAGATAGAGGATCATGTAAGAAGACTAAAAAAATTTGTTTCATGATTTTTTGGATAAGTAAATAATTAACTATGCATTTAACTCGAATTAATAAATGAGCTGCCCGTTTTTCTTTTTTTCTCAAACTTACTCTCCATGAAATATGATGCAAAGGATATTATTTTTGGAAACAAATTTCACAAAAGGTCTTAAAATTGTCTCTAGTTCTTTTTAGAATTTTTTGTGATTTGTTTTTTTTTTTTGAATTTTTAGGGGTGTTTTTGCAACAAAACCAAACCTTTGGGGGTTTTTTTGCAACAAAATAACTTTTGGGGGGAAAGTCAAAATCCAAGTGACTTTTGGGGGGTTGTATTTTTCCCATAAAGTAAGATAGAGTATGTACAAAGGCAACTCCCCTTCACAAAATACCATAGGGATGGCACATACCAAGCTATCCGTTTAGAAAGGCAAACCATGTTGCATCTAAAAGTTTGGTAAAGATGTCGGCTAGCTGGTATTGGGTATCTATGTAGCTCAACTCAATGTCTCCCTTCTCATTATGGTCTATCAGGAAGTGGAATCTCACATATATGTGTTTGATTCTTGAGTATTGAACTGGGTTATTAGCTAAGCTTATGGCATTGCTGTTGTCACACAAAAGCGGCACACTCCTGAAATCTAACCCAAAATATCTCAAAGTAGCAATCATCCATAAAATCTGTGAGCAACAGTTAGCAACAGCTACATATTCAGCTTCAGTAGTAGACTGCGTAACGCTAGACTGCTTGCAAGAAGACCAACACACAAGAGAAGTACCTAAGAAATGATAAATACCTGAGGTACTCTTCTTATCAATTCTACAACCAGTAAAATCCACATCCAAAAATCCGCATCCAAAAAGCCACGAAGAGAAAGTGAAGAGGATGCAGAAAATCAAAGGTCATACTCGAGAGTGTGCTTGGGATACCCCAGAATGCGTTTCACCGCTTGACGGTGAGACGTTCTTGGTGAAGCCTAGAAGCGAGCACACAAGCATACGATGAAGTAGATGTCGGGTCTTGTCACCGTCTGGTACAGGAGGGAGCCGACCATGCTCCTGTACTCTTGCTGGTCCACCTCCTCACCATCTTCATCCAGATCAAGCATGACCGAGGTAGCCATTATTGTCGCCAATGGCTTTGCATTGCTCATGTCAAACTTCTTCAGCAAATCCTTAGTGTACTTCGCTTGGTGGACGAAGGTGCCTTGCGTGCACTACTTGATTTGAAGTCTAAGAAAGAAGTTAAGCTCTCCCATCATCGACATCTCGAACTCCTTGCTCATAGTTTCTGCAAACTTGGCCACAAGTGCATGAGAAGAGCCACCAAAAATGATATCAACCACGTAAATCTGAACAAGAAATCATTGCCATGCCTGAGAGTGAACAAAGTTTTATCAGCTGACCCCATCACATACTCATGCCCTAGCAAGAAAGACCTAAGCCTATCATACCAAGCCCTAGGTTCCTGCTTAAGCCCATACAAAGCTTTCTGAATCTTGTATACTCTATAAGGGTATTTGGGATGCTCAAAGCCTAGGAGTTACTTGACATAGACCTCTTTCTCTATGAAATCATTTAGAAAAACACTTTTGACATCTATTTGATACAACTTGAAACCTCGGGATGTTGCAAATGCAAGGAGGATCCTAATAGCTTCTAGCCTAGCTACTGGTGTAAAGGTCACTCCAAAGTCTATCCCTTATACCTAAGTGAAACTCTGAGCTACTAGTCTAGCCTTGTTTCTTACTACAGACCCATCATCTCCTGTTTGTTTTTGAAAACCCATCTGGTATCTATGGTGTGAACATTTGGGGATGGCTCTATAAGGACCTAAACTTGGTTTCTCTCAAAGTTTTCTAGCTCTTCATGCATGGTATTGACCCAACTCAAATCAGATAAAATATGTCCAACATCATGGGGCTCAAAGGAAGCAACAAATACAAAATAAATGAAATGAGCATAATGAGCAGATTTGGACCTCGTTACCCTTTCATTGATGTCACCGATCATCATCTCTAGAGGGTGTCATGAAACCCTAGCATGCTTCTCAAAGCATGACTCCCCACTTGCTTACACCTTAAGCAAGCGCTCTGATGTTGACGCATGTACTCCGTCTTGCAATCCTGACCGCCTGCAAGTCTCTCCCACTCATGATCCCTCGAGCCGTCTTATCACTTGCATCGGCATCCCCTTCGCTTGACTTTGTCAATACGCCATCTCCATCCACCTTCCATGCTATGCTTGACCTCCACATGTTCAGCTAGGATAACCCTTGACTCCACCCAGCCTCCTTGATCGTCTGGCACCAAGCACTCCGCTTGGCCTCGATCATCCCGCCGTCGACTGCCAAGTTGCATCTATCACCTGCACACTATGAGACAAGCAAACACATATCTCTAACTCCAATTTCAGTTAGTCTATAATCAGTATGCTCAAATGAAATCACAAATCAATTCAAATCACATTAAAGCTAACGCAAAACTGAAGATCATCAAACCAAATAAATACCAATATCAATTACTCATCACAAGTAAACTAAGGTATATTTCAACTTGGTTTCTCAAACATATAAGTGAAGCTCATCTAGTATGTGTATCTTGCAAAATTCTATGTAATGCAAATGCAACAAAAATAAGATAGAGTACGTACATGAAAGACTCCCTCTCACATAATGCCATAGGGATGGCACACACCAAGCTCTTCCCTCAAATAGGTAAATCTAGTGGCATCTAAAGGCTTGGTGAAGATATCGGCTAGCTGGTGTTGGATATCAATGTACTTCAAGACTATGTCTCCATTTTTATTGTGGTCTCTAAGAAAGTGAAATCTCATATCTATGTATTTGGTTCTGGAGTGGTAGATTGGATTATTAGCTAGGTTTATGGCACTGGTGTTGTCACACAAAAGCGGCACACTCTTGAAATCTAACCCAAAGTTCCTCAAGGTAGCAAACATCCACAAAATCTGTGAGCAACAGCTAGCGGTAGCTACATATTCAGCTTCAGCAGTAGACTGCACAATGCTATACTGCTCGCGAGAGGACCAGCACATAAGAGAAGTACCCAAGAAATGACAAGTATCAGAAGTACTCTTCCTGTCAATTCTAGACCCAGCAAAAACCGCATCGAAAAATCCTCAAAGAGAAAGCGAGGAGGAAGCAGAAAACCAAAGTCCATACTCGAGAGTGTGTTTGAGATACCTTAGAATGTGTTTCACCGCTTAGCGGTGAGACATCAATGGTAAAGCCTGGAAGCATGCGCAAAGGCAGACAACGAAGTGGATGTTAGGTCTTGTCGCCGTCAGGTATAGGAGGGAGATGATCATTCTCTTGAACTCCCGATGGTCCACCGCCTCACCATCTTCATCCGGATCAAGCATCATCGATGTAGCCATCGGGGTTGTCAAGGGTTTCACATCGCTCATATCAAACTTCTTCAGCAGCTCCTTGGTGTACTTCGTCTAGTGGATGAAGGTGCCTTGCTTGCATTACTTGATTTGAAGTCTAAGGAAGAAGTTGAGCTTCCCCATCATTGACATCTCAAATTTCCTACTCATAGTTCCTGCAAACTTGGCCACAAGTGTATGAGAAGAGCCACAAAAATGATATTATCCACGTAAATCTGAACAAGTAGAAAATCTTTGCCATGCCTAAGAGTAAACAAGGTTTATCAACTGACCCCATCACATACCCGTGCTCTAGCAAGAAAGACCTAAACCTATCATACCAAACTCTAGATGCTTGCTTAAGCCCATACAAAGCTTTCTAAAGCTTGTAATCTCTATAAGGGTATTTAGGGTCATCAAATCCCGGGGCTTGCTTGATATAGACCTCTTCCTTTATGAAACCATTTAGAAAAGTACTCTTGACATCCATCTGATACAGCTTGAAACCCTGAGATGCCACAAATACTAGGAGGATCCTAATGGCTCTAGCCTAGCTACCGTGCAAAAGTTACTCCAATGTATATCCTCTCGATTTGCGTGAAATCCTGGGCTACAAGCCTAGCTTTGTTTCTCACTATAGACCCATTCTCCCCCTGTTTGTTTTTTAAAACCCATTTTATGCCTATGGGGTGAACATTGGGAGATGGCTCTACAAGGATCCAAACTTGGTTTCACTCAAAATTTTCTAACTCTTCATGCATGGCATCGACCCAATTTGAATCAGATAAAGCATGTCCAACATCATGGGGCTCAAACGAAGCAACGAATGCAGAATCAATAAAATGTGCATGAGAAGCAGACTTGGACCTAGTTACCCTCTCATCAAGATCTCCGATCATCATGTGTGGAGGGTGTCACCATTGAATGTGTTAAGGGGCCTTACGCTGTGAGAGAACCCCCCCCCCCTTCAAACACAGCTGTTGCAGGCTTGAGAGTAGCTGAAGTGGATGTAGAGGCTGCAGGACCCTCTACTGGAGTAGAAGAAGCAGGAGCCAGCTCTGAAGCCAGTGTGATCGAGGGAAGTAGTGGATCATCCTCATCATCACCGAGAGCTGGAAGGTCACCATCTAAAAATATGCTCTTGCTCATCTTCTGATCACTTGGACACTCGAAGATAGAACTAGCACGAGGGGTTGACTCATCAAAAGTCACATCATAGGATTCCATATTGGTATTGTTGTCAAGATTGTAAACCCTGTAAGCATAACTATGAAGAGGATACCCCAAGAAAATGCCATCATAAGAGCGCGACTTTAACTTGTCAAGATTGCTACACTTCAGGATGAAGCACTGACAACTAAAAACTCTCAAATGTGAAACATTCGTCTTCCTCCCAAAGCGCAAATCATAAGAAGTCAAATTTAAGATCGAGCGCAAAAAAAATCTGATTGCAGATGTAGCACGCCGTGCTAATGGCCTCAGCCTAAAACTTCCTAGGAGTCCTATGCTCATTAAGCATCGTCCTAGCCATCTCCACCAAAATCATGTTCTTTCTTTCAACCACATCATTCTGCTAAGAAAGAATACCAAAGAGTAACGGGAGTAGTCATCAACGATGACAAATACATATCACTTCTCACCCACCGAACAAACTCAGAAAAGACCAATAGTGTCCATATGGAGAAGTTTTTACGGTCGTTTAGTCATCATCAGATTGTCTGGTGGGTGAGGAGCGCCAACCATCTTGCCATGTCGATAAGGAGCACAAACAAGATTCTTCTCAAACATGAGCTTGGGTAATCTTCGGATCAAACCTAGGGCACTCAAACGAGTAAGCAAATAAAAGCTCATGTGCCCTAATCCCTTATGCCACATCCATAGCTCAGAAGAAGGTTGAGCGAGTAAACATCGAGAAGAATCAGGAGTCTCAGAAAAATCAGCTCCAAAAATTCTCCCAACTTGAGAAATCTTGCAAATCAAAATGCCAAAAGAATCAAGAACTCTAGAAGAATTGCGCTTGAAGCGTACTTCCAAGTACTCATCTAGCAACTGAGATACAGAGAGCAGGTTGTATCCCATATGCTCAACCAAAGTCACATCTTTGATACTCATTTACCTTTATAGTCTCTTTGGCCTTCACTCTACCTTTCCGATCATCCCCGAATGTGATGTACTCGTGATGCTTTGGCGGGGTGAGGCTAGAGAACCATGATGAATCTCCGGTCATGTGATGTGAACAACCGAAGTCAATGAGCCACTTGTTCTCCAGGCCTCCGCCTACCACCTACATACAAGAATAATAGAAGGTGGATGTCCCAGTTTAAGGGTTAGTCAAAAACCTCCTGAGAATCCAGTACTAGGTCATCCGCCCTAAAGCAGAAACAGTAGGCGCAAGCAACTCAACACCAACACGCTGGGGATGAGTACTACGATTGGGAACACGTGGTCCACCAAAACGCTGGGACTCAAAGCCTCTCACACGTGGACCAAAACCATATGAGTCATGGTAAAGCCCATGACGGGCAATGCCTCTAGGAACTCAAAGCCTCTCACACGTGGACCAAAATCATATGAGTCTTGGTAAAGCCCATGACGGGCAATGCCTCTAGGAAGAGACTGAAAAGCATCAAAGACTCATGAGTAAGAACGAAAAGTAGGCTCGTGTACACCAAAAAATGGGCGATATATTTCCCGAGTGCTCCACTCCCACTCACGCCGCTCATCTCTCCTACGGTGATAGCAAAAACCAATCAAATGACCCTCCCTCTGATAATAGGTGCAATGGTAAAGTCTCTCAGGAGCTCAGCTATCGGTCACTCTGGGCTCTCTCACAGGAGCTCTCACCTTAAGTTGTAGAGCTTTCTTGAGCTGTGGTGTAGGTTTCTTCTTGATGAGTTGTGATATAGGTTTCTTCTTGATGGGTGGTGATGTGGCATTGATTTTGGACTTTTCAGCATCTAGGGTAGTAGGTGTGGTGAACACAGTCTTACTCTCCCCATTGTACGCCACCCTCTCAAAACCTAAATCAAGAGCCAAGCCTTGTCAACACACATCTTAGTCTTGGCCAAGATCAAATTCATTTTTTCTTTGCCCTCTCAGCACTTCTCCACTAGAGAAAGGAGGTACTCATTCTCAGCCATGAGCTTTTCAACTTGCCCTCTAACCCAGTTGAGCTTATCCTTAAGGATCATGCAAGTGGGACACTTTGGCTGGACATCCGTAGAACTCTCAGCACTCTCTAATCTAGACTTTAGCTCGTTAAGACGCTTGTCTTTTAGTTCAACATCCTTTGCAAGCAAAGGACAATTCTTGCAAGCGCCCAAGAGAGTAGACCTAGACTCCTCAAGGAGCTTCTTCTCGGCAGTCTCAAGCCCACTGGCGAGCATGCATAGTTTGAAGCTCGGCAAGCTCACTCATGACAACCAAGCAACTCTCACAATCCTCATTCTCAACCTTGGCCCTAAACCTAAGCAACTCAAGTTTAGAAGAGACAAACTCATACTTAAGCATAAGCTCCTTCAACTCACGCACCGGTTTCTTAAATAACCTATCCTGGCTAACAAGAGTATTATTCAAGGTATCAACTTGGATGGAAAGTTGGTCGTAGGAAGGTAATACCTTGGAGGGATCAAGCTCGAGGTCACTGTCGTTGTTGTCGTCCGCCATGAAGCAGAGGCCAGTGAAGTCTGTGGCCTTTTTTTGTTCTTCACTTGCGGTTCCTCCTCCTCCGAACTCTCCTCCAAGCTTAATGAGGTTTCAATGTCTCTAAGAATCACCACGAACACCCTAGAAGTCGCCTTGGTCACCTTCTTGCCATCTTTTCACGGTTCTTCTTGAAGAAGGGCTTCCTGTTCTTCTTCTTGTGCTTGTTATGGTCGTGATCGTTGTCCTCTCTCTTCTTGAGCTTGGGGCAATCCACCTTGAAGTGAGTGGTTTCACCACACTCAAAACAAGTGTGAGAACCCCCTCTCCAGTCTCTTCTGTTGTTGTAGAAGCGGGTGAATTTCTTCACAATCAGTGCAAGGTCCTTATCATCAAGTGAGTTCACCTGCTCCTATGTGATAGAAACCAGGGAAGATAAAGCAAATCCACTAGATAGAGTGTTAGCACAAGAAACACCAACTCCAAACTTATTTCACCATTAGGTCTAGAAACCAATGCCATGTTCTAAGACAAGGGATTTCCAAGATCAATCCAAGCCGCCTTGGCTATCTTGATGGACTTGAGCTTGCTAAAGAGTTCATCACAAGTTAACGTGTCATAACTTGGTGAATCTTCAATGCTTGAGATTTTCACTTCCCATCTGCTACGATCAAGAGCATAGAGAAGCTTGATTGCTCTCTCATGGTCAGAGTAGGGCAAAACACCAGTGGATCTAAGGTTGCTCACAATTCCATCAAAATAAGCAAACATAGCATCCAAAGATTTACTGAACCCTTGCACAAATATTTGGTATTCTTGGTTGTAAGTGCTTTGGCGTCTGACCATAATCTGATTAGTGCTTTCATGAAAGGCACTCAAAGTAGTCCAGATCTCCCAGACAGTACGGAGGTGCTGAACCCTGTCAAACTCATTCCGACTCATACTAGTGAAAAAAAATATTTCTGGCCTTGTTATTGACCTAATATTGTTTGATTTGAACCTGAGTCGTGCGAGCAGTAGGGATCTCGTAGTTAGAATCAACTACTTCCCATATTGCACTTCCTTGGCTTAGAAGATAAGCCTCCATACACACCTTCCATTATGAAAACTCTCTTCCATCAAACAATGGAACTTTCTCACTTCTCTCTGTGTCGTTTACGGATCACAAAGCCGGTTAAGGTCAACAACTGACCAAACTGACTTTGATACCAATCATAAGACCGATATAGGGGACTAGAGGGGGGTGAATAGGCGCCTTACAGATTTATTACAAAATAGATGTTCTACTTCTTTTTCACCCAACACACCTCAAAAATGCACAAACAAAAATATAAAATTTAGAGAGACAAAGCAAGAAAGAAAGTTCCAATGCATCATGATACTATGGATAGTCACCGAAAGAAGCAACTCTCCAAGTTGATGGTCTAGAGGTAAGGGGATTCAAGACCCTCTCAAATACATGAGTATATGAATATTTATGTCTCTAGCAACAAGAAGAACAACTTCTCAAGATTAAAAAATCGTACCTTAAAGGCAAAAACAAAAATCAACAAGAAAATTGAAAAACTTGCACCAAAGGAAAGGGAACCAAAAGAAGGAGACTAGAAGGAGATGAACACAAGATCATGCAAGAAATTAAATTCATTAACAACAGAGATCAGCCCTATTTTTGGTAGATTACATAGTTATTTCTCTCACAAAAGTTCTAGCCTATTACAAAGACTAAGTCTATCCTTTTCTCTCCTCCAAAACCTATCACTAGGCTCTCAAATGGCTGGTCCAAGGGATGCAACCAGCCATCCCCCTCTATTTATAGGTCTAGAGAGATTGCTTAACCCTTAAGCTTCCTTATCCCCAAAATATTCATCGCTTACAATAGTCTCCTACCTACCACGGGAGCATTTTGGTCTGAATTTTGCTCCGTCCATCGAATGGCTGTGACACCTTCACCACTTAGCTTTGCCTCGACACTAGCTTCATGATGATGCCATGTGCACTCCACCCTTTTGCGGTTTTGAGGCCAAACTACGAAACCCCCTCACACGCTTCTCAAAGTGTGACTCACAGCTACTTGACTTGACCTCAAGCAAGCATCCCGATGTCGACATGCGTACTCCGTCTCACGATCTTGACTGTCAGCAAGTCTCTCCCACACCCAATCCCTCATGCCGCCTTGTCATTTACACTAACATCCCATTCGCTTGACTTTGTCAATACATCATCTTCATCCTTCCATCCATACATTGCTTGACCTTCATATGTACAACTAGGATCACCCTTGACTCTGCATGGCCTCCTCAATCGTCCAGCACCAAACACCCCGCTTGGCTCCGATCTTCCTGCCTCGACCGCCAAGTTGCATCCATCACCTACACACCATGCGACAAGCAAACATGTTTCTCCAAACCTCCAAACCATCACAAGTTAGTCCATAACCATAGCTCTCAACTCAAAGCACATCCCAGAAGAGATTGTGAACACCAGATGGTTCGGTGAGAACATCTCCTAAGCGTCAGACCATCCGGTGTATACAATCCTTCTGACCCTCAGTCTTGCAATGCTCTCTGCAAGAAATGCTCCGGCATTGTCTTCACCCCATCGCCGAAACATCTGACATGTTCATCTTTACTGAAGCACAGTTTTGCAACCTCTCTGCAAGAATTGCTCCGGTGAAGCATCCGGCGTGTGTACCAAGCATCGCTGGATCATCCGGCATGTGAAGGCTGCCAGACCTATCTTTCAGCCTCTCTGCAAGAAATGCTCCGGCATTCACAAGGTCCATCACCGGAACATCCGGCGTGTACTTCCATTTTTGCCTTAGAATAAAAATGCTCCGACGTGTACTCTGCCTGAACGTCGGACCTTCTAGCGCATTCAATCTGCCAAGCGCCATATCATTCGACTTGTTCAAATTCCCTGGACTCAGAGACAAATACGCAAACTCCAAAGCCTTTGCCACTTTGGTTAGACAAGATCATCATTGCAGTACATATACATATCTAAGCAATCTTAAGAACATCAAACCAAAGCAAGAACTTGTCAATAACTCATCACACATAAACCAATGCTCACCCCAACTTGGTTTCTCACAACTACTCTTGCATGTGTCGAAAGAGATTCCGAGCATTAAATGTGATGACACATTGGCGCAAAAAATCATGGCCACGAGTAGTACTCAGAACTGTTATCGAGCTAGATGGAGAACTGTCGAGTGTCTCTTCGGTTTTTTATAAAAGGAAACAGATGCAGCTCAGGCAATACTTTTGCTTCCACTGTCGTCTTCCTTGAGCTCTTTCCCTTTCATCCCCCTTTGTGCCTGCAACCATTGCCAAAGTTCTCTCCTTTTTCCTTCATCCTCCAGACCTCATGGGCTGCAAGAAGATGGAAAAGCAAGCTGCCTCCTCCTCCGCCACTGACAAGTCAGCGATCCTAGCATGTGTGGTGTCGGAGGTCTCGGAATAGATGCTGGTCTGGCTAGAGCACGATGAGGTCATCCCCTCACGTGCACTGGTCGCCTGCGCGACGGCAGAAGGCCAGGAGATCCCTAGTCTAGACACAAACTAGGATGTGGTTTTTGTTGATTTTTTCCATTGCGGTTTCTGCCACCCTCCCTCCCATTTCATCCTCCTCGTGCTCAATTTCTATGGCATCGAGCTCATCCACCTAAATCCCAACTCCATCGTGATGCTCAACATCTTCACATATCTGTGTGAGGTGTACCTGGGTATGCGACCCCTCATCGACCTATTTCGGTACTTCTACATCTTGAAGAAGTTGCCGAACTGGGTCACCGGCGGCGCCGGGTTTCGCCTCTGCGAAGGGAAATCGGCAGAGTACATCGACTTCGCCTCCAAGAGCTCTTGGTCGGGGTGGCACAAGAAATGGTTCTATTGTCAGCCACCCCCACCCGGAGTTAACTACCGAGGGCTTACGCCATACCAGGTGGCAGTGTGAATGGATCTGTTGTATGTCAACGCCATGATCCGAACATTCGTCACCGAGATCAAGG
Source organism: Phragmites australis (assembly GCF_958298935.1). Taxonomy (NCBI): domain Eukaryota; kingdom Viridiplantae; phylum Streptophyta; class Magnoliopsida; order Poales; family Poaceae; genus Phragmites; species Phragmites australis. Next base: position 8,019,882 of record NC_084934.1, read on the forward strand.
TTCTGAAGGCGCACGAGCTAACGGTGTGGGATGTTGCTGGGGACTTCATCAGGCGGCGATTGAGTCCTTTGCGATTGAGGGTTTAGGCCACTTGAGAGTTCATGGTCGATAAGGACCCAGCCTGAGAAGATGAGACAGGTACTCGCCTATCCCGAGTAGTAGACGAGGATAGGAAATTCTTATTTCTTATGAGTTTTTTCTTACTGCAGATCTCTCCTCGCCAGAGGTGGTGCAGAGGACCAATTTCCTCTTCGAGGCTGCCCCCGAGGAGTTCCGCCCAAACATCCTGATCCCCGCCGTGAAGATGGAGGGCGAGAGTAGGACGGAGATCTTATCGGTAAGCCTTATGAACTTCTGTTTTCTTCTTTGCAAGTAGTCCTGACTTGAGGTAGCGATCTGCACGTACATATGGTGAAGCGTTTATATTGGTGTTTCTTGAAAAAAAATATTTCCCATAGAAATGGACACAATTCCTGTACAATTGTAGAAATTCCGTTGATGGTGTTTTCGTTTCGTATTCTAAGCAAAACGTCGGCCCACTTTGCTGTCTCGGCCCCAGTCCAAAACAGATTTTGTTTTGCTGGGCCTCACACAAGCTGGCTCGAAGGTGTTCATGGCGCTGGGCCTAACTTTCATTCTTTCTTAGTGTTTTCTTGGAACCTCCATTAATTGCACCGTTGTGACCTAAGAGGCTAAGATAAAATAGGAGAATGAACAAGAACAAGATAACCTGCCGTAAAAGTGGAAAGAACAAAATAAATGAGGAAGGCGCTGTCTAGTTAAGTACTCCCTCCTCTGGTCACGAATATCGTCAAAATTTATAGATTAGAAACATGAAATTTTATGAGTAGATTTGTTTCAAAATACACTTTCATAATATTATAACTTAGCTGGATTTATAACCATATGTGAATAAAAAATAGTGGCCAAAGATACGTTTTAAGACCCTATCATTGTAAAACATTAAGTATTGCGACCGGATTGAGTAATACTCCCAACATTGATAAATATTACACTCGTTTCCAATAAAAGCCCCATTCTATGAAAATGTTAGTAAATATTAAATCACAAAATAGGTCTAAGCAAGCTAGTATTATGGTTTGGTATATGCACCATTTGATCAACAATGTCCTCGCAAGACGGAAAATGTAAATAAACTTTTATAGTGTCACTATAATTTCAATAAATCTTGCAAATACATCACAACCGAAATTAACGATTAAGTTTTCTTTTAGATTTCACGTGGCCGGTTGTAGTATACCTTTCCATGTATCATGTGTGCTTTCTTTTTGTTACAAGGACACGACACATGCACCTGCAAGCGTGCCCTCTATGGCAAATCTAGATGGCTAGTGACCACTGCTTAGCCAATGGCGGCAAGCAGTCAACAAGTTCCAGCAGAAGAACCGCTAGCTGCAAGTTAGTGGCACACGTATGATTAAAGCTTTGTTCAAAATCAAAGTGATCAGTGCTGTAAAGTTGGAAGGAGAGGCAGAAGCCAAATTAAGTGGGGTGACGAAGCAGACCAGTTTAGGTCATGGCCACAATTTTCCACACTTTTGGCTAGAGGTTTGACCAACTAGGTCTATTGTTTGGCTGTCAGTGACTTAATTATTTGCTAAGTCTTGCATAGTTATGGTGGATTATTTGTTTGTCATAAAAACTGTGATAAGCTGAACTTTTGGCTGAAAACTGTGGTAAACTGTCTTTTGTGGTCTTAAAAACCGCACTTGGGTTGGGGAATGCAAATGTGAGTCATCTGCGAGAGATCAACGAGCTGAGCTCAGCTGAGGTGACCAAAAAACAAAAGTGGCGAGTCGAAATATCAGTGTGAGTCACCTGCAAACGCGGCTTCAACTTTGGATTGCTCAACCAGTCATCATGCATTAGTTTGGCAGCGTGACGGAGCGGAGACAAGGCGAAGTTGGGTTGGATTTCGATGGCCGTTGCAAGGAGGCCATGTCCTCTAAATTAGACTAACTCTGAACACGTCACCGGGCGGCAGCAAAGTCGTTTGTGCCATCAGCTGCATTTGCACCGCTGAAAACACGTACATATGTACAAAGCCGAGCTCCATGATTTAAACATATAGCTTTGACCACGCGACCAAAGAGGTTGATCCCAAATGTTGTGCACACCGGGTGAACGAAAAGCCACTGCTAATAACATGCACTCTGTAGTTTTTTATAACACACGCGTACACACTATTACACACGTATATCATATACACACATTCACAAGTATGCCTTCTATCATACGTCTATAACTAAATTGTTGAAAGTACCTAATGCGTGTAAATCCTAGGTACTAGGATTTGAATTGTGATAGATGGAGTCGTACCTTATATCTCTATCACCACGTGGATGAGGGGTCTGTTTGTTTTGTGAGGAAATCTGAAGTACGCGTACCACGCTACCACTGCTCTACATCACACGCCACTAGTCTCCGGTGATCGATGGTCCTCTTGCACATGTTGCTCAATCATTTGAGCTACCCGGAAGCAAGCCACCCATGCGTACGTGATGGAGGGATGCATGGAACCGACTCGGTCGCTCGGCTGCCGTGTCCATCCAGCCCGACCGAGCCGCGAATATGATATGGCTCAGCCACGTTACGCACGTAGCTTTTCAGGCAGCTAAGCTGTGTGCGTAACGTGCCGGAACCAGACACTGGACGGCTCGGTCCAAATAAAGGTCCGGCCAGGCTGGTCCGGTGGCACGCGTAAGTATGAGCGAAAACACTATACTATGATGTATCATAGTTAGGTCAGTCTTAACGCTTGTTTCTTAGATATATCTACAAGAAGAAGAGAGAGTAAAATATTATGGTTAAGAAACAAACTTGCAATATATATATATATATATATATATATATATATATATATATATATATATATTCTTAGTTTTTAAGATTTTTAAAATAATTTATTGTCTCACAATCGTCTATGATTTTTTTTAAAGAACTAATTTCTTCTAAAAAAATAAACTCATTCTGGAACCTGAGAAGCAGCCCCTCACATCGTCTCTCATAGACAACTCGAGGGTGATTCTTCACCCGCCGCACCCCACCTTGGCGGCTAGTGGCGGCACCAAGCGATAGCAATGGCGGGTCCCTCCTATCTCCTCCGCTCGTTTTCCCCTCTGCATCGGAACTACACGGTCAGTTGGATCCGATGCCGATGCGCCTAGTGTGGTTGCCCATTCTGTGGGATCTGCATGTTGCCTTGGAGCTGTTGCGTCCAGCTGCGCTGTGCGCCCGAGTCAGCGCGGTGCCCGATGGCTGGATCTGTGCGCCGCTGCTGGGTTCTACGTGCTGCCATGCGAGATCCACTACTGCAGAACAGGTGATCAGTGCTGGTTCAAAAACGTGATCAGTGTCGGTTTATGAACCGGCACTGATAGTCAGTGACTATCAGTGCCGGGTATGGAACCGGCACTGAAAATCACTATCAGTGCCGGTTAGTATTACCAACCGGCACTGATATGAGTGCTATCAGTGCCGGTTGTTTGTTACCAACCGACACTGATAGGTGTTTCCCACCTTTTTTAAAAAAACGTAGCGGTTGCCGCCAGTATAGTGCCATTTTCAAATTTTGGACGTTGTCGGAAATAGATACGCATACATATCAAGTTTCATCATAGCATATATACACAACCACATATAAATTTTATTTATAAAACATCAAGTCTCGTCACAAATATATATACACCGCATACTTATCAAGTTTCATTACAATAATCTTATGGAGTTTAAGATTTCTTGTGAACCGATGGGTTTGAACTCTGCCCTTTTTATGGGTTGAAGGTAACGAAAAAGACGATCCAATTTCATGGAACTCGTCGGTTGGATTGATGATTTCGTCATTGATAAACCTGACAAGTTATTCTTGAAGTGCGTTGATTTCATGAGACATAAGGCGTTCTTTGGACAGCTCGAGGATCTGCAATTTCAAGAATTGAATAAATCAATACATATGATTTTGGCGTATCGAACCTAAAAATTAGTCATCAATGTGTATACCGCCTACCTCAGGATCTTCCGGCAAAATCGAATCCTCTGTGTTGAAGCTGTGCATGAATTCCATTACATAAAAACCACATAAATTATTACCCAGACCCTGCTTCCTACAAGGAAAGCCATGTCGGGCTGTCCATTCTTTCGTGTATGGCCTGTATCTAACGCTCTTCTTGGTGTATCACGGGTACACTCTGTATGTGTGTGATTATTACCGTAAGTAGACTTAGATTCAATCAAATCGAATATTACAAGAGCAGTAATAAAATGGTCGGTTTTTACCTTTGTAGCAAGTCAATGACGGGTTGGTAGGTTTCTTTCGGATTATTTTGTGAGTCAAAAATAAAGATCTTGCTAATATCTGACTGGATGACAAGAAGGATCCAGTGAAAACTGTACATAGGTCACTATAGGTTAGTTGGTCCTAATTTCTAACGATGTATTGCTCAAAAAGAGTAGAAACACGTACCCCCAGTGGTAGGGTAAAAGTATGTATTTCTTCAATTGTAGCTACAGAAGACACTTCAATACATAGTCCTCGGTTTTCTTTAGGTTGGTAGATTTCATCATTGTCGGGTTAACAAGATATGGGTCGATGAATCCCATATGCATGATGCACTCCTTCCTGCATCTTTATACCTCCATTCTACACAAGGAATAAGTTAAGAGATTCAATATAATGGTACAGAAATGTGTATTGTGAATTATACGTATACGACACTTACAGAGTCTAACAACTCAAGATAGACATATCGAGGGAATCATGCTGGTACAGTCGATACATTTCCTCGAAGAATATAAAAATACTGTCGTCCCCGTGGAGGAGATCTTGTTCCTTGACTCTAGCCTCGAAACTTTCCCTACCCTCCTTCGACTCATTCATGTACCACGCATGAAATTTCCGAAGTTGATATGTCAGTTTGGCCCACTCATCCGGTGCGACCAACAGTTCGCCCAGCTTAAATTGCCATCTCTCTGCTGCTTTGGGTGCCACAGACTCGTTAAAAAAATGCTCTCTTGTCATATTGGCATCCCTAAGGAATCTTTCTAGTTGTTGTTCTTCCCGTACCTGGTCAATAGAAGCCTGCCTCAAGGATTTCCTTCCTTTGATATGCTCGTAGTCTGATTGACGCTTAGCCACAGCAGGTTTGCTCAGCATCAAGAGAAACTTTTTCGTTTCTTCAGTGAGTGGTGTTTTCTTCTCAGGCTCTCGCTTTTTAAAAAATTTCTCGACTTCGGCGTTCACTATCGCTCTGTTTTCCTCTGCAGTTCTTTCATAAGGCAACTTCTCAGGTGCTGCCACCTTCTTAGACTGAGAGCGTGTTGTCAACTTCAGAGGAGGAGTTGGCAATTTTGGTGGCAGTGTTGCTGACTTCGGAGGAGGAGGAGTCGGCTCACTTGGAGACACTTGTGCTGACTTCGGAGGGGGAGGTGTTGGCTCCCTTGGTGGCACTGTTGCTGACTTTGGAGGGGGAGGAGTTGACTCTCTTGTTGGTGACTTGCGTGGGGAAGGAGTCGGCTCTCTTCTCGGTGACGGTGGCAGTGGCGGCGACAGTGGAGGAGTTGGATCTCTTCCTGGTGACGGTGGCACTGGCGCCGACCGTGGAGGAGTTGGATCTCTTCTGTGTGCTGGGTCCGACTCCGCATCAGACGACTCGTCTGTCTCATCTTCAAACAATATGTAGCGCTTGTGCCACAAAACGAAACCACCCACGTTTGATCCGAGCCTCTTGGAACCTGTCTCTCCGGGGTAATCCATGTCAAGCTTACGGTACGGCTTTCGCACGGAGTCCACGTGGACCTTAGCTTATCCCCGTGGTATCAGCGTATCCCTGTGGTATCAGGAGATCGTTCAAGAGAGCCCCTTCGACGCATTGGTCGACCTGCCCCATAGCCACCGTGATGGTAATGTTCATAGTGGACACGACAAGCTTGCACACCTTGCTTTCTGTGATGTCGTCCACGGAGAAACGGGCTAATTCTTCTTCTCCAAACCCCGCGGACACACAGCTGCTCCGACGACCACCAGGGCTCACAACATTTTCTTCGCCTTGCTACTGCCTGATTCCTTGCTGAAATGATTCTTTGATTTCTCTAATTTTGGCGTCTGTCATCTAACACTCTTGCACAAGTTCTTGTCGCACTAGAACCAGCAGGTCTTCCAGCTCTTCTCTCCTTCTCTTCCGACTCCTATAACTTTCGGCGGATTTTGGGAATCCCTCTTTCCAGGGCACCACACCCTTGCCTCTGGTGCGACCTGGGTGCTCCTTGGTTCCCAGTGCCAAGGTTAGCTGGTCGTTCTCCCTATCCGGTCTGAAAGAGCCTTGGGAAGACTGGGTGTGGGCATCTGCAATTCTCTGCATCACTTCCTGTTCTCTGTCGCTTTTGAAGTTCAGACTGCCATCTGCCGCCAAGGTCACCCCTCTCGCGTACAGATAGTGCTTCGCTCGTTCAATCCAGGGGGCTGTCTGAGGTGTGGCACCACTGCGGGTTACCTATTCTTCCATCTCATCCCACTCGTCGTATTTCCTCACGTACCCACGCGAGCTAGTTCTGTGGGGGTACACGTTCTTCTGGGAGTTGGCTTTCTTGATCTCACTTAGTTGTTGTGCTTCCTCTGAACGCTTGTGCTCTATGAAATCGTTCCAGAATGGTTGAACCATCGAATAATGGTCCCATTTTGGTGTCCGGCCCACCAAGCCATAATTTCTCCACAACTTACCCTTGAAATTCTTGAACGCGATGGACATTGTTGATAGGGCACGACTCTTCACTTTGGCCATGCTGCATCCTTCAGGGAACTCAAACTTTGCCAACAACTTGCCCCACATAAGATCCTTGATGTTTTCGGGAACCACCCACACGTCATCCCATCTGCCTCTCCAAGTTTTGTATGTAACTGCAACATGGTCCCTCACCAGACACCCGATTGCTGTCTTGTACGGGCCCAGAATAACTTTTGGTCTCGTGGGCTCCCCGACTGCATTGACCTCTGCGATGATGAAACGTCCCTCAGGCATCCTGCTAGGACCTCGTCCACTCCTCTCTTCTCCAGTCATCTCGTCACCACCCGGAGCATCAGCATCAGGGTCGATCTGACCCTCCGGTGCATCACCTTCGGCCGTGCCCTACGTAGCCTCAGCGGCTGTCTCCAACTCAAACTATTCCATGTTCAAGTACAACCTCAGGCTACCGTCCCATGTCTGGTCCAGCTCCATGTTTGCAGGCTCATCATGTACTGAGGCTGGAGCCGGACTTGAGGGACCTTGTATCAGAGGGGGGACAGGATGGGGCCGTGCACGGCGGTTGGATTTTGTACGTGTCATTCCTACATCAATATTTTAGACACAAGAAGAACTTGATTTAGAGATAATCTAAAACCGAATGCTATACTGGAACATAGAAGAAATGAGGAGAAAGGGACGTAAAATACAAGGGCATAAGGCACACAGAAATGCAAAAGTACAACATATTGATTAGGCCCATAAGTACAACATACATCAGTTTTAGTTATGCAAGTGTTCATAGCCAGAGTACAGAACACATAATAATCAGGTCCACACAAGCATTATACATTCAAACTACTCGTCGCTATCATCACTCGGCAACCACCAGTACTCATCGCCCTCAATGTGGCCAACATCATCGCCCTCAACGTAGTCATAAGGAACCACGTCGTTCGGGTCCACGCTAGAATCCACATCATCGCCCTCAAGGTGGCCAACATCTTGACGGTCCAGCACCTCGGCTGATTGAATGGACAACTTCTGAAGCCTACTCACTACCTCCTCAAGTTGGAGTACAAGCCAGTTCGCATCCATAGAGCACTTGCATGAACAGGGATCGAAGCTTTCGTTAGCCATCTTCCTTAGGTCTACAACTATATCATCGATCTTTTCGATGTTCCACGCCCAACCATTAGTCATTGTTCTACAACCATCCAAAACGGATAGGAAAACACATATGACATACTAATTTATGACAAAGCTATATATACAAAGCTATATTCAAAGCTATATATACAAAGCTATATATTCAAATAAAAGGCACATATTAGAATCGATGACAAAATTATATATACAAAGCTAGTCCAATTATTGGAAATTAGTTCAAAGACTGTTGCCTCAGATATATACAGACGTAAAGAGAGAAAACCGAGGTAGCTTCCTTCTTGAACCAAGAAAGCTCATCACTGAGAGAAGCTACTCCACCCAGGATAATTTCCATGTCCGAGCTAGCTGCTTATTTGCATCACTTGAGCAGTACACTAGCTACAAACTATTCATGATGCTACAAACTAATGTAAGCACAAACTATTTTATGAACTTAACAATACTATAATTCCGAGTTCCTATGCGGTCAGATCAGAAATTTAAACTAGCGACCCACCAAAACTGATTTAGAATACTAGATGACTAAAATGACCAACACAATGCCAAACAATACGGCAACACCAACAACAAGACTAAAATTACACCATGAATAGATTACCATAGGAAAAAAAAATGATCCACCCCAACAATTACAGCATGAATAGATTAAAATTCAGTTATAAAGAAAATTTAAGCTGTAAATTCTGTCCAAAACAATTCCCAGTGGCGCCAATGCCACTCAGCATGGGCTATTGATTCTGTCATCTAGAGAACACAAAGGCGTGATCACAGAATCACAGTAGCAGAATGCCCTTGGTGCCTAACATCCTTGACAAACAGATCACGGCCATTAGTTTAGATATTACTTGAAAATACAATAACGATGCATCTTAAGAGGTCCAGGAAACAAATATCATATTTCATCAAAGAAAAAATCACATGGACAAATATAATATGACTTATGAACTCACAGGTTCCGATATGGTAAAACAACACAAACATATTACAACGCGACAGTGAAATAGCTCACGGCCTTGCTTAGTATGCTCTATGTTTTAGAGTTTGTTTAGTCTTGGGTAAGACAAACATAGCACAGCAAACATGTCAAAACTGAATATAAAACAATTTAGAGCTAAAATCAACACTAGAGAATATATCACAGACAATGCAGGGATACAAAACAATTTAGAGCTAAAATCAACACTAGAGAATATATCAAAAACAATGCAGGGATACAAAACAATTTAGAGCTAAAATCAACACTAGAGAATATATCACAGATTATCAAAGGAAACAGCCACACTAGCATGGATATTTTGGGATTTTAGACAACAGACACCGCCGTATTTGCGAAAATAGACAACATATTGACGTATTTACAAATTTAGCATTCGTATTCGGAACCTCAAATGCCGAAAACTGACTTTCGGTAACTCAGAATCCGAAAACAGCTCGGCCCCATAATTTTCGGCAATTCAGTTGCCGAATACGACATTGTTCACCGTATTCGGTAACTCAGTTACCGAAAACACTGTAAACAGTGCCGTATTCGGCAACTGAGTTGCCGAATACGGCCTCTGCATGCGCGGCGCCCAGAAGAAGCTAGCGAGCAAAAGTGTATAAAAGTGCATGTTTTTTATTTAATTCACGATTTTTTTTGAAAATACAAAAATAGTCCAAAAATTCTAAATGTTTTCATGATCAAACTAGAGATCACCAGCAACCCATTTTAATTAGTTTGGTCCAAAAAGCCTGAGCCAATATTTAATTAGAATTCTCCAAATAAGTCAACTTTTATAAATTCTAGCAATATTTAATGCCTCAAATAATTTCTAAACATCTAGAAAAAATCACTAATATTGTTATAACGTGATATACTAATTTATAAAAATATTTTTATCCCTATGTTATTTGGTGAAAAAGTGAGTTCCTTTGTAATGCTTCGTTTATATGTATTTTTATCATTTCATGTGATATTCTCTTTTTAATTCAATTTGAATAAAAATAATGCAACATGCACAAAATTTTGGTTCTCATATTAATATTAAGCCTTTGTAATGCTTCATTTATATTTTTTTTATCATTTCATGCCAAATTATCTTTTTAATTCAATTTGAATAAAAAATTCAAACATGCACAAAACTTTGGTTCTCAGATTAATATTAAAGCCTTTGTAATGCTCTATTTATATGCATTTTTTATCATTTCATGTCCTGTCAAAGGTATTATTTTTTTATTTTGGTGTGTTACCTTCTTTGTTCACTTGCTCCATAGTTTCATCAACCAGTAGGATCTTCAAATGATATTTCATATTATTGCTGTTCCTCACACCATGCTCAAGTTGTGTTCTTTTATTAGATATATTCTACTAGTGCTTGATGGTATCTGTTTTTTTCACCAGTCTGGTTTGTTACCCTGTTTCATGCTATTAAACTTTTACCACCTTTTTGCATTGCCACAGGTGGTGCTCTCAAGCCAACAGATGTTGACCAACTGTGGGTTCATGTTACATGCGCCTGGTTTCAACCTAAAGTCTCTTTTCTAGTTGATGCGACAATGGAGCCAGCAATGGGCATACTGAGCATCCCTGTAGAGTACTTTAAGAAGGTTAATACTTTGATTTGGTATTTTCTCAATTTTGTGCAAGATATTTATTGTCTGTGCTTATTTGTTCAAATCTCACTTAATCTTTGTTAACGTGATGCTTTCATGTCAACTCCAGACATGCGTTATATGCAAGCAGATGCATGGTGCCTGCACCCAGTGCTGGAAATGCTCTACTTATTACCATGCAATGTGTGCATCAAGAGCGGGATATCGCATGGAGGTAGACTGCTTGGGTCACATTTTGTGATGGACATTTATGATGACAATTTTGTTTGTTTATCCATTTTTATAATTAATTCAGCCTGTGCAAATCTTATTAAATGAGCATACAATTATTATCTGCTCTACGATTCGCAGTATTCAAGCACCTACTTCTCACTAGGCTATCACTTCATTCTTAAGATAGTTTGTGCTACTACCTTTTGTGTTTAACATACGTCATGGGAAAACTAACTTCTGTAACTATTTCATTTGTATTAATGTCCAAACAGTTCCATTGCAGCTAACACTTAATATAACTTAATGTGCTGTCCTTCAAGCATAACTTGTCACATTTGTTTACACAATCCATCCTTTGATGTAATAATTTTTTATTCAAATTGAATTAAAAAGATAATTTGGCATGAAATGATTAAAAAAAATATAAATGGAGCATTACAAAGGCTTAATATTAATATGAGAACCAAAATTTTGTGCATGTTGCATTATTTTTATTCAAATTGAATTAAAAAGAGAATATCACATTAAAAGATAAAAATGCATATAAACGAAGCATTACAAAGGAACTCACTTTTTCACCAAATAACATAGGGATGAAAATATTTTTATAAATTAGTATATCACATTATAACAATATTAGTGAATTTTTCTAGATTTTTAGAAATTATTTGAGGCATTAAATATTGCTAGAATTTATAAAAGTTGACTTATTTGGAGAATTTTAATTAAATATTGGCTCAGGCTTTTTGGACCAAACTAATTAAAATGGGTTGCTGGTGATCTCTAGTTTGATCATAAAAACATTTAGAATTTTTGGATTATTTTTGTATTTTCAAAAAAAATCGTGAATTAAATAAAAAAACATGCACTTTTATACATTTTTGCTTGCTAGCTTCTTCCGGGCGCCGGCGCATGCAGAGCGAATACGGCACTGTTTACCGTATTCGGCAAAGTTGCCGAATACGGTAAACAGTGCCGTATTCGGCAACTGAGTTGCCGAAAATTGTGGGGCCGGGCTGTTTTCGGATTCTGAGTTACCGAAAGTCAGTTTTCGGCGTTTGAGGTTCCGAATACGGATGCTAAATTTGTAAATACGTCAATATATTGTCTATTTTCGCAAATACGGCGGTGTCTGTTGTCTAAAATCAAGACTCTCCACCTTAATGTACATTGCAGAACTGAACCCATATTAGAGACTATGTGGTGATAGGAACTTTGCAAGTTGCCTTGTTGTGACCGTAACCCCTACACCTGCTGCAGCGCACTGCCCTCTTAATTGCAATGCGAGGATCAGCTGGCTTCTCTTTTGGCCAGCCAACCCTGGAAGCAACCACGATAATCATGCAACGCAGGGCATCCAGGAAATGGCTTATGGGCGAGAACACACACACACTGAACTGAACATTTGTATCTAAGCCATCACAAAACTGAATCACCTGCATGATTCATTCTCATCTTGTATTTTTGTATTGAAATGACATAATAAATTTTGCATTTCAATATCAACATTAACATTGGCAAGCAGGAGAGGTTGGTGGGAAGAGAAGACCGACCGTTGGGCTTGAAGGGGATGGAGGAGAGCAGGAGAGGTGGTCCTCGGCGTCGGCGTCAGGGGCGGCGGCGGCTCCGGGGATGAATTGGCGACGGGAGGAGGCGGCGGCGCGTCGGGGCTCGGGTGACTGAAGCGAACGAGGAAGGCAGCGCTCGGGTGAATAGAGGAACGAGGATGCGGCTAAGTGTTGGAGATCAATATAGGAGACGAATCAGTGCCGGTTCTAGTTAGCAACCGGTACTGATACTAGTATCAGTGCCGGTTATATTTACAACCGGCACTGATAGTTGAAGTATCAGTACCGGTTTTATGTATAACCGGCACGGATAGTTGAAGTATCAGTGCCGGTTACTACATAGAACCGGCACTGATACAAGTTTTCCCAGCAAATTAATTTTTATAATGTGCTTTGTTTGACAAAATAAATGCTTTAATGTGCTTTGTTGCATATAAAATTAGTTTTAATTCTAAAAAATTGCAAATAAATTTTATAAAATCTTTTTAACTTGTTTTATATTGAAAAATAATTCTAGAAAAATTCAATATGCACTCGATATAAATTAAAGAATATTATTACATCACCCATACATGTCCTTGATACAAAATAAAGCTTAACCTAAATATTATACAAATTTCACCAAATACATGAAAGCTGCTTTCACTGAATGATTAATGCTTCATTATGGTCGCGGCGTATGTAGGTAGCTTCCGCAGTGTCATCAATGAGAGGCAGTTCGACATTCTCTCCAAAAGGAGGCAGGTCTTCGAATTTGTCGCAGTCTTCGTCGTCGACAACATTCTCAATACCGACGATTTTTCTTTTTCCTTGAAGAACCACGTGACGCTCCTCCTTGTTAGCTGGGTCCGGGTCCTTTACATAGAAGACTTGTGCAACATCGTTGGCAAGCACGAATGGTTGTTCTCTGTATCCGACGAGTTTGAGGTCCACAGTAGTCATACCGTACTTGTCGACCTTGACTCCCCCTGTGAGTCTGACCCATTGGCACCGAAACAGAGGGACCATCAACTCGCCATATTCAAGTTCCCAAATCTCCTCTATGAATCCATAGTAGGTCTCCCTGTTCCCAGCGCGGTCACAGGCATCAGTACGGACACCACTATTTTGGTTACTGCTCTTGTTGTCTTGTGCTCGCGTATAAAATATATAGCCGTTAATCTCGTATGCTTGGAATGTGTGAATCGTAGTTGACGGGCCATTTGCCAGCAGTTCCAACAGAGCATCGTCGGTATCCTTACCCATCATGAGTTGACGTAACCAATTACCGAAATTATCTCTGTGCTCTTTTGTGATCCAATTATCTGACTTCGTTGGATTTGTAGAGCGTAGCATGCTCACATGCATTTTGACATACGGGATCACTACAACTGCCTGTTGCAGAACTGCGAAGTGTGCTTGAGTGAATGAAGCACGATCTTTGATATGGATTGAAGTATGACCTATCGTCCCTTTCCCCTTTAGCCTCCCCTCATAGCGAAATATAGGCATACCAATCACGTTTAGTTTCATATAGTCAATGCAAAACTCAATGACCTCCTCCGTACTCCACCCTTAGGCAATGCAACCTTCCAGACGACCTCGGTTATGAACATATTTCTTCAGAACCCCCATGAACCTTTTGAAATGATACATCTGATGCAGAAACATAGGGCCAAGGCTCTTTATCTCACCCACAATGTGAACAATTAGATGGGGCATTATATCAAAAAATATCGGAGAGGAAATAGTCTCAAACTGACATATAGTATGGACCACGTCTTCCTGCAGCTTTGCCAGTTTGTTCAGATCAATGACCTTCTGTGAAATTGCGTTGAAGAACGAACACAGCTTAATGATTGGGTCTCGGACCTTATCCGGCAGAATACCTCGAATTGCAACTGGAAGCATCTGCGTTATCATCACGTGACAATCATGAGGCTTCATGCCAACTAACTTCGTATCTTTCATGTTTACAAAGTTCCTGATATTGGAGGAGTAACCGGTCGGAACTTTGACATCACGCAAGCAACTACACAGGCGGATCTTCTCTTCCTTGCTCATAGTGTAGCAAGCTGTGGGAAGTTTCTTTTTGCCTTTGTCTAATTGTATGTAGTGTAGGTCCTTTCTGAGGTTCATTTCTTCCAGGTCCAGCCGTGCATTTAGTGTATCTTTTGTTTTGCCGGATATGTCTAGTAAGGTACCAATCAAGCTATTAAACACATTCTTCTCCACGTGCATGACGTCGATTGCGTGTCGGACCATAAGATACTTCCAATAAGGCAGCAACCAAAATATTGACATCTTTTTCCACATGGGAGCATTTTGCCCAGCCTGCATTTTTGTACTGCCTGGCCCCTTTCCAAGTACAACTCTAAGTGTATTAACCATCTTAAATACCTGTTCTCCACTGCGAATCTTCGGAGCTTGACGAAGCTCCATTGTACCGTCAAAAGCTCTTTTATTCTTGCGGTATGGGTGATCTGGACGGAGGAACCTACGGTGACCCATGAAGATCATTTTTCGGCTGTTTTTTAGCCACCGCCCCTCTGTTTCCTCCAAGCACTGAACACATCCATTGTACCCTTTTACAGTCTGCCCTGATAGGTTTCCAAGAGCAGGCCAATCTGAAATCGTCACGAACAGCATCGTACGCAGGGTGAAATTCTTGCGTCTGTACTCATCCCATACCCGTATGCCATCTTTCCACAGTATAAGAAGATCTTCCACCAATGGTTTGAGGTACACATCGATATCGTTGCCTGGTTGATTCGGCCCACTAATCAGTAGAGGCATCATAAGATACTTTAGCTTCATGCACATCCAAGGTGAAAGGTTGTAGATACAGAGAGTCACAGGCCAAGTGCTATGAGTACTTCTCGTATTGTCGAAAGGATTCATCCCATCCGTGCTCAACCCGAACCTTATATTCCTCACTTCATCTCTGAATTCCTTGTATTTCGAATCGAATCTCCTCCATTACATGCCATCAGCAGGGTGTCTAAGCATTCCATCTTTCTTGCACTGTTAGACGTGCCATCGCATCAGCTCGGCATTCGCTCTGTTAGCAAACAATCGCTTCAAACAGGGACTATAGGGAAATATCAAGCCACCTTAACGGGGGGTCTTTACTTCTTTCTCTTCACCCCTACGCCATCGCTCTCGATATCATCAACGTTGCTCTTGTACCGTGGTGCATTGCAAACGTGACACGCTTCCAAGTCTGCATCCTCGCTGCGGAACAACATGCAGTCGTTTCCACATGCATGTATATTCTCTACTTTCAATCCCAACGGGCAGACAACCTGCTTGGCATGGATCTGCTCTATGTTTGAAAACTGCTTCTCATTCTTGCAGTCGACACACGGACAGCATATATAGTGCTCGTCACGCTTTCCTTTTGGCTTCTTGTACGCCGCGACAGCCCTCAAAAAAGCCTCGATGCCAACAATGAACTCTGGCCCTCGTTCCTTGTACATCCATGACTGGTCTATCTGCAAATCATTATAATTAAACACATTGGACTTATAATCATTAAACATTTCAAAATCTAGAACATATTCATCGAATTACCTCGCATCCTGATTGGTCCCTATTTGAGGGCCCATCTCCTTCCGATACTTGGGCCGGGTCGGGGGACCCGCCTTCCAAAGTCTGCCGAGTCTGATTGCGACCCGTGGGTGGACGTGTCATCCCTACAACACAGTATTTTTATCAAATGTACATGTTAAATTCACTATGTTGATTAATTAACAGAGGAAATCCACTGGATTATTACTAAAATTCATGATTTTAAAAATATACGCAATCCACATACTAGAAAATTAGAGCTAGATTTTAGGGACATTTTGCAAATACCTCCCTGAATTTTTATTCTTTGGATGCAACTCGAATGACAGTTCTAGCGGTATTTTTACAATTTTGAATGTCAATAATGGTTCAACAAGTGGCAAATTTGCAATTATTCATAGATTTTAATGTAGGCACCCAACTCTATTTACATATGACTTTTAATTTACTTGTTAAATCATCTACAATAATAAAATTGCGACCTTTCTCTAATTTATATGGATATTTGAGCTCTTACTCATTCCAAATTTCAACACCAACTAACAACCACCTAAATTCAAACCTAAAGAAATCTAGCAACTAAAATCCAACTAAGAATCAAATGTAGATCATCTCTATACATCTAACAACGATAAAGTTGCAAACTTTACCTAAATTAGATCTCAACTACATCTCTAAATCCATAACCATAGAACAAGCACCATCCATCATCAACCCTAGAGCAATCTACCAAGTAATCTATCCAAAAATAAAATATAGATCATCTCACTAACCTTAAAACAATTGACTCCTCCAAATTTTGAAGGCTCCCACGTAAAAAAAAAAACCTTGAATCGCCAAAAAAAATGGCAAGGAGGCGCTGTAACACTGGGCTACGGCGACGGCGGCTCTGTTCTAGGTCGAGACGGGGAAGAAGATAGGCTATATATACTGTAGGATGCTATCAGTGCCGGTTTAAAGAGGAACTGACACTGAAATACCACTATCAGTGCCGGTTTGTGGTTAGAACCGGCACTGTAACCGACACTGATAGTTACTATCAGTGCCAGTTCTTAACTCCAGGCCCTCGATCGCGGGCGGAAGTTTTAGAACCAGCACTGATACCACTTTCAATATCGATTCCTTTGAATCAGCACTGAAGGTGACAACTATTATATGAGGTTCTGTAGTAGTGATCTCTCGTCGGCCACTCCATGGAGCTCTAAGGGGATCTACGTCGTGGTTCAGCCGGCATTGCATGCCTTCGAGGTTCTCCAGCCGCAACAGCGTTGGATCGTCATGGCCTCCGCGACGGCGCTGGTTCTTCAGCTACAGGTGCCGGATCCAGATTGCAGCGCTCACCTATAAGCTGCTCCAGCCGCGTCGGCGCCAGATCTGTGCGGCCTCCACAACGGCACGTGTTTTCCATGTCGGCGCCTGGACCCAGCACTACTACAGAACCCCACATAATACTCGCCACCTTCACTGCCGGTTCAAAGGAACCGGTACTGAAAGAGGTATCAGTGCCGGTTCTAAAACTCCCGGCCGCGAACGAGGGCCTGGAGTTAAGAACCGGCACTGATAGTGGTTTTTCAGTGCCGGTTTACCTTTAAACCGGCACTGAAACCTGCTACAGTATATATAGCCCTTCTTCTTCCCTGTCTCGACCCAGAACAGAGCCGCCGCCGCCGCAGCCCAGTGTTACAGCGCCTCCTTGCCAATTTTTTGGCGATTCAAGGGTTTTTTTTTTTGCGTGGGAGCCTTCAAAATTTGGAGGAGTCAGCTGTTTTAAGGTTAGTGAGATCTATATTTCATTTTTGCATAGATTACTTGGTAAATTGCTCTAGGGTTGATGATGGATGGTGCTTGTTCCATGGTTATGGATTTAGAGATGTAGTTGAGATATAATTTAGGTAAATTTTGCAACTTTGTCGTTGTTATATGTATAGAGATGATCTAAATTTGATTCTTAGTTGGATTTTAGTTGTTAGATTTCTCTAGGTTTGAATTTAGGTGGTTGTTAGTTGGTGTTGAAATTTGAAATGAGCAAGAGCTCAAATATCCATATGAATTGGAGAAAGGTCGCAATTTTATCATTGTAGATGATTTAATGAGTTGCAACTTTGCAACTTGTTGAACCATTATTGCCATTCAAAAATTGCAAAAATACCGCTAGAACTGTCATTCGAGTGGCATCCCAAGAATAAAAAATCAGGGAGGTGTTTGTAAAATGTCTCTAAAATCTAGCTCTAATTTTCTGGTATGTGGATTGCGTATATTTTTAAAGTCATGAATTTTAATAATAATCCGATGAATTTCATCTGTTAATTAATCAACATACTGAATTTAACATGTACAGTTCATAAAAAATCAGGGAGGTATTTGTAATACTGTGTTGTAGGGATGGCACGTCCACCCACGGGTCGCAATCAGACTCGGCAGCCTTTGGAAGGCGGGTCCCCCGACCCGGCCCAAGTACTGGAAGGAGATGGGCCCTCAAATAGAGACCAATCAGGATGTGAGGTAATTCGATGAATATGTTCTAGATTTTGAAATGTTTAATGATTATAAGTCCAATGTGTTTAATTATAATGATTTGCAGATAGACCGGTCATGGATGTACAAGGAACGAGGGCCAGAGTTCATTGTTGGCATCGAGGCTTTTTTGAGGGCTGCCGCGGCGTACAAGAAGCCAAAAGGGAAGCGTGACGAGCACTATATATGTTGTCCGTGTGTCGACTGCAAGAATGAGAAGCAGTTTTCAAACATAGAGCAGATCCGTGCACACTTGATTCGCAAGGGTTTTAAGGCTGGCTACACCCGTTGGACTGAGCACGGTGAACTTACAGATGTTGGGCGTGAAGGGCAACCAACAGTCGAAGGTGACAGAGTCAACGATCCGACGGCTAACGAAGACTTCGATATGTCGGCATGTGAAGATACTTTTGTCGAGAATGATGATCGGGACAGTTTTGTTGGCAACAATGAAGAAGGCATAGAACAAATGTTGCGCGATGGGGAGGGGGACTTCACCATTGAAAGACACCATCAAAAGTACCAGCGCATGATAGAGGACTCTAAAACACCAGTTTACCCGAGCTGTAAAGATAAGCATAGCAAGTTGCATGTGGTGCTGACACTGATGCAAATGAAGGCTAGCAATGGTTGGGCCGATAAGGGTTTCAATGAATTGTTAGAATTCTTGAGGGAATTGCTTCAAGAGGGGGACGCGTTGCCCGAAAACACATACCATGCCAAGCAGGTTGTCTGCCCGTTGGGATTGGAAGTAGAGAAAATACATGCATGTGGAAACGACTGCATGTTGTTCCGCGATGAGGATGCAAACTTGGAAGCGTGTCGCGTTTGCAATGCATCGCGGTACAAGAGCAGCGTTGATGATATCGAGGGCGATGGCGTAGGGGTGAAGAGAAAGAAGAAAAGACCCCCCATTAAGGTGGCTTGGTATTTCCCTATAGTCCCCCGTTTGAAGCGATTGTTTGCTAACAGAGCGAATGCCGAGCTAATGCGATGGCACGCCGAACAGCGCAAGAAAGATGGAATGCTTAGACACCCTGCTGATGGCATGCAATGGAGGAGATTCGATTCGAAATACAAGAAATTCAGAGATGAAGTGAGAAATATAAGGTTCGGGTTGAGCACGGATGGGATGAATCCTTTCGGCAACACGAGAAGTACTCATAGCACTTGGCCTGTGACTCTCTGTATCTACAACCTTCCACCTTGGATGTGCATGAAGCGGAAGTACCTTATGATGCCTCTACTGATTAGTGGGCCGAATCAACCAGGCAACGATATCGATGTGTACCTCAAACCATTGGTGGAAGATCTTCTTGTACTGTGGAAAGATGGCGTACGAGTATGGGATGAGTACAGACGCGAGAATTTCACCCTGCGCGCGATGCTGTTCGTGACGATTTCAGATTGGCCTGCTCTTGGTAACCTATCAGGGCAGACTGTAAAAGGGTACAATGGATGTGTTCAGTGCTTGGAGGAAACGGAGGGGCGGTGGCTCAAAAACAGCCGGAAAATGATCTTCATGGGTCACCGTAAGTTCCTCCGTCCGGATCACCCATACCGCAAGAATAAAAGAGCTTTTGACGGGACAATGGAGCTTCATCAAGCTCCGAAGATTCGCAGTGGAGAACAGGTATTTAAGATGGTTAATACACTTAGACTTGTACTTGGAAAAGGGCCAGGCAGTACAAAAATGCAGGCTGGGCAAAATGCACCCATGTGGAAAAAGATGTCAATATTTTGGTTGCTACCTTATTGGAAGTATCTTATGGTCCGACACGCAATCGACGTCATGCACGTGGAGAAGAATGTGTTTGATAGCTTGATTGGTACCTTACTAGACATACCCGGCAAAACAAAAGATACACTAAATGCACGGCTAGACCTGGAAGAAATGAACCTCAGGAAGGACCTACACTACATACAACTAGACAATGGCAAAAAGAAACTTCCCACAGCTTGCTACACTATGAGCAAGGAAGAGAAGATCCGCCTGTGTGGTTGCTTGCGTGATGTCAAAGTTCCGACCGGTTACTCCTCCAATATCAGGAACTTTGTAAACATGAAAGATACGAAGTTAGTTGGCATGAAGTCTCATGATTGTCACGTGATGATGACGCAGATGCTTCCAGTTGCAATTCGAGGTATTCTGCCGGATAAGGTCCGAGACCCAATCATTAAGTTGTGTTTATTCTTCAACGCAATTTCACAGAAGGTCATTGATCCGAACAAACTGGCAAAGCTGCAGGAAGACGTGGTCCATACTATATGTCAGTTTGAGACTATTTTCCCTCCGATATTTTTTGATATAATTCCCCATTTAATTGTTCACATTGTGGGTGAGATAAAGAGCCTTGGCCCCATGTTTCTGTATCAGATGGATCCTTTCGAAAGGTTCATGGGGGTTCTGAAGGAATATGTTCGTAACCGAGGTCGTCCGGAAGGTTGCATTGCCCAAGGGTGGAGTACGGAGGAGGTCATTGAGTTTTGCATTGACTATATGAAACTGAACGCGATTGGTATGCCTATATCTCGCTATGAGGGGAGGCTAAAGGGGAAAGGGACGATAGGTCATACTTCAATCCATATCAAAGATCGTGCTTCATTCACTCAAGCACACTTCGCAGTTCTGCAACAGGCAGTTGTAGTGATCCCGTATGTCAAAATGCATGTGAGCATGCTACGCTCCACAAATCCAACGAAGTCAGATGATTGGATCACAAAAGAGCACAGAGATAATTTCGGTAATTGGTTACGTCAACTCATGATGGGTAAGGATACCGACGATGCTCTGTTGATACTGCTGGCAAATGGCCCGTCAACTACGATTCGCACATTCCAAGCATAAGAGATTAACGGCTATACATTTTATACGCGAGCACAAGACAACAAGAGCACTAACCAAAATAGCGGTGTCCGTACTGATGCCTGTGACCGCGCTGGCAACAGGGAGACCTACTATGGATTCATAGAGGAGATTTGGGAACTTGAATATGGCGAGTTGATGGTCCCTCTGTTTCGGTGCCAATGGGTCAGACTCCTAGGGGGAGTCAAGGTTGACAAGTACGGTATGACAACCGTGGACCTCAAACTCGTCGGATACAGAGAACAACCATTCGTGCTTGCCAACGATGTTGCACAAGTCTTCTATGTAAAGGACCCGGACCCAGCTAACAAGGAGGAGCGTCACATGGTTCTTCAAGGAAAAAGAAAAATCGTCGGTGTTGAGAATGTTGTCGATGACGAAGACTGCGATAAATTCGAAGACCTGCCTCCTTTTGGAGAGAATGTCGAACTGCTTCTCATTGATGACACTGCGGAAGCTACCTACATACGCCGCGACCATAATGAAGCATTAATCATTCAGTGAAAGCAGCTTTCATGTATTTGGTGAAATTTGTATAATATTTAGGTTAAGCTTTATTTTGTATGAAGGACATGTATGAGTGATGTAATAATATGCTTTAATTTATATCGAGTGCATATTGAATTTTTCTAGAATTATTTTTCAACATAAAACAAGTTAAAAAGATTTTATAAAATTTATTTGCAATTTTCTAGAATTAAAACTAATTTTATATGCAACAAAGCACATTAATGCATTTATTTTGTCAAACAAAGCACATTATAAGAATTAATTTGCTGGGAAATCAATTAAATGTGCCGGTTATACGTACAACCGGCACTGATACTTCAACTATCAGTGCCGGTTGTACATATAACCGGCACTGATAGACGTATCAGTGCCGGTTGGGAAATAGAACCGGCACTGATAGACGTATCAGTGCCGGTTGGGAAATAGAACCGGCACTGATACGTCTCCTATAACACTTAGCCGCATCCTCATTCCTCTATTCACCCTAGCGCTACCTTCCTCGTTAACTTCAGTCACCCGAGCCTCGACGCGCCGCCGCCTCTTCCTGACGCCACCCGGACGCGCCGCCGCCTCCTCCTGACGCCGCCCCGACGCTCCTCCGCCTCCTCCCGACGCCGATTTGTCCCCGAGCCGTTGCCGTCGTCAACCCCCACGGAGGAGGAGCCGCCACCGCCCATGACGCCGACGCCGAGGACCACCTCTCCTGCTCTGCTCTCCTCCATCCCCTTCAAGCCCAACGGGTAAGCACCATCCCATCCTCCCCAACTCCGATTTGTGATAAGGATGGAAGAATTTGGGAGAAATAGAGGAACTACGAACTAGGGTTCTAGTTTTGTTCTGTGAGATGTGAAGTTCAAATATATGTTGTTAGAATCTCAGGAATGCAGGTAGTTAGCAACCTCTAGTCTGGTCATCAAGCCCATAATATTGGTATTATAGGCATTTTTACAGATAGGTGTTTGTTGAATTTGTTGAATGTCTGATCTGAATGTCTGATCTGAATTACAGGCATTGTTCACAAAATTTGTTGAATGTCTGATCTGAATTACCTTAACCTGTTTCTTAAATTGCTCACATATACATTCTAATTTACTTACGAATTTTTATAAAGTTGCTTATATAACTACATTTAAGAGCAGATGATCAGATGTATTTTTGATCAAATGATTTCTTTGGTTTTGTCACACATTGAAGTGGGAAATACATGTGTTGCGAGTCCGGATGTGAAAAATCCAAAAAGATAATAAAATGCTCATGTTCAAATATTTTTTTACTAAAAATATATATGCATGCATAAATCTAAAGCAAACACGTGCAGTTTTTAGATACTTCCTTAAATATCTTTGGGATTGTACTGAGCTAATTGAATCAGTTTTAAATGTGGTATGTTCTAAATAGAAGATTCAGGGCAGCACAGAGATGCATCTAGAAGATTAGGTATCTTCATTAGCAAAACTTGCTTTTTTGTCTATAAAAGGCTAAATTAGTAATGAAATGAGACAAACTTCAGATGATATTTCCCCCCTCATACATACCTTATATCCATTCGATCCATTTAAACTTGTCGGACTATCGGTGTGATACCATTGCCCTTGTCCAGCCTCAGTACATGATGAGCCTGCAAACATGGAGCCGGACCAGACATGGGGCGGTAGCCCGAGGTCTTACTTGAACATGGAACAGTTTGAGTTGGAGACAGCCGCTAAGGCTGCGCAGGGCATGGCCGAAGGTGATGCACCGGAGGGTCAGATCGACACTGATGCTGATGCTCCGAGTGGTGACGAGTTGACTGGAGAAGAGAGGAGTGGACGAGGTCCCAGCAGGATGCCTGAGGGACGTTTCATCATCACGGAGGTCAATGCAGTCGGGGAGCCCACGAGACCAAAAGTTATTCTGGGCCCGTACAAGACAGCAATCGGGTGTCTGGTGAGGGACCATGTCGCAGTCACATACAGAATTTGGAGAGGCAGACGGGATGACGTGTGGGTGGTTCCCGAAAATATCAAGGATCTTATGTGGGGCAAGTTTTTGGCAAAGTTTGAGTTCCCTGAAGGATGCAGCATGGCGAAAGCGAAGAGTCGTGCCCTATCAACAATGTCCATCGCGTTCAAGAATTTCAAGGGTAAGCTGTGGAGAAATTATGGCTTGGTGGGCCGGACACCAAAATGGGACCATTATTCGACGGTTCAACCATTTTGGAACGATTTCATAGAGCACAAGCGTTCAGAGGAAGCACAAAGACTAAGCGAGATCAACAAAGCCAACTCCAAGAAGAACGTGTACCCCCACAGAA
This sequence comes from Phragmites australis, assembly GCF_958298935.1. Classification (NCBI taxonomy): domain Eukaryota; kingdom Viridiplantae; phylum Streptophyta; class Magnoliopsida; order Poales; family Poaceae; genus Phragmites; species Phragmites australis. The sequence goes on from NC_084934.1 coordinate 8,043,894, forward strand.
CTGGCTCGCGTGGGTACGTGAGGAAATACGATGAGTGGGATGAGATGGAAGAACAGGTAACCCGCAGTGGTGCCACACCTCAGACGGCTCCCTGGATTGAACGGGCGAAGCACTATCTGTACGCGAGAGGGGTGACCTTGGCGGCAGATGGCAGTCTGCACTTCAAAAGCGACAGAGAACAGAAAGTGATGCAGAGAATTGCAGATGCCCACACTCAGTCTTCCCAAGGCTCTTTCAGACCGGATAGGGAGAACGACCAGTTAACCTTGGCACTAGGAACCAAGGAGCACCCAGGTCGCACCAGAGGCAAGGGTGTGGTGCCCTGGAAAGAGGGATTCCCAGAATCCGTCGAAAGTTATAGGAGTCGGAAGAGAAGGAGAGAAGAGCTGGAAGACCTGCTGGCTGTAGTGCGACAAGAACTTGTGCAAGAGCGTCAGATGACAGACGCCAAAATCAGAGAAATCAAAAAATCATTTCAGCAAGGAATCAGACAGCAGCAAGGCGAAAAAAATGTTATGAGTCCTGGTGGTCGTCGGAGCAGCTGCGCGTCCGCAGGGTTTGGAGAAGAAGAATTAGCCCATTACCCCGTGGATGACATCACAGAAAGCAAGGTGTGCAAGCTTGTCGTGCCCACTATGAACATTACCATCACGGTGGCTATGGGGCAGGCCGACCAATGCGTCGAAGGGGCTCTCTTGAACGATCTTCCGATACCACGGGGATAAGCTAAGGTCCACGTGGACTCCGTGCGAAAGCCATACCGTAAGCTTGACATGGATTACCCCGGAGAGACAGGTTCCAAGAGGCTCGGATCAAACGTGGGTGGTTTCGTTTTGTGGCACAAGCGCTACATATTGTTTGAAGATGAGACAGACGAGTCGTCTGATGCGGAGTCGGACCCAGCACACAGAAGAGATCCAACTCCTCCACGGTCGGCGCCAGTGCCACCGTCACCAGGAAGAGATCCAACTCCTCCACTGTCGCCGCCACTGCCACCGTCACCGAGAAGAGAGCCGACTCCTTCCCCACGCAAGTCACCAACAAGAGAGTCAACTCCTCCCCCTCCAAAGTCAGCAACACTGCCACCAAAATTGCCAACTCCTCCGAAGTTGACAACACGCTCTCAGTCTAAGAAGGTGGCAGCACCTGAGAAGTTGCCTTATGAAAGAACTGCAGAGGAAAACAGAGCGATAGTGAACGCCGAAGTCAAGAATTTTTTTGAGAAGCGAGAGCCTGAGAAGAAAAAACCACTCACTAAGGAAACAAAAAAATTTCTCTTGACGCTGAGCAAACCTGCTGTGGCTAAGCGTCAATCAGACTACGAGCGTATCAAAGAAAAGAAATCTTTGAGGCAGGCTTCTATTGATCAGGTACGAGAAGAACAACAACTAGAAAGATTCCTTAAGGATGCCAATATGACAAAAGAGCAATTTTTTAACGAGTCCGTGGCACCCAAAGCAGTCGAGAGATGGCAATTTAAGCTGGGCGAACTATTGGTCGCGCCGGACGAGTGGGCCAAACTGACATATCAACTTCAGAAATTTCATGCGTGGTACATGAATGAGTCGAAGGAGGGTAGGGAAAGTTTTGAGGCCAGATTCAAGGAACAAGATCTCCTCCACGGGGATGGCAATATTTTTATATTCTTCGAGGAAATGTATCGACTGTACCAGTATGATGCCCTCGACGTGTCTATCTTGAGTTGTTGGACTCTGTAAGTGTCGTATACGTAAAATTCACAATATACATTTCTGTACCATTGTATTGAATCTCTTAACTTATTCCTTGTGTAGAATGGAGGTACAAAGATGCAGAAAGGAGTGCATCATTCATGTGGGATTTATCGACCCATATCTTGTTAACCCAACAATGATGAAATCTACCGACCTAAAGAAAACCGAGGACTACGTATTGAAGTGTCTTCTGGAGCTACAATTGAAGAAATACATACTTTTACCCTACCACTGGGGGTACGTGTTTCTACTCTTTTTAGCAATACATCGTTAGAAATTAGGACCAACTAACCTATAGTCACATATGTATAGTTTTCACTGGATCCTTCTTGTCATCCAGTCAGATATTAGCAAGATCTTTATTTTCGACTCACAAGATAATCCGAAAGAAACCTATCAACCCATCATTGACTTGCTACAAAGGTAAAAACCGACCATTTTGTTACTGCTCTTGTAATATTTGATTTGATTGAATCTAAGTCTATTTACGGTAATAATCACACACATATAGAGTGTACCCGCGATACATCAAGAAGAGCGTTAGATACAGGCCATACACGAAAGAATGGACAGTCCGACATGGCTTTCCTTGTAGGAAGCAGGGTTCGGGCAATAATTTATGTGGTTTTTATGTAATGGAATTTATGCACAGCTTCAACACAGAGGATTCGATCCTGCCGAAAGATCCTGAGGTAGGCGGTATACACATTGATGACTATTTTTCAGGTTCGATACACCAAAATCATATGTATTGATTTATTCAATTCTTCAAATTGCAGATCCTCGAGCTGTCCAAAGAACGTCTCATGCCTCATGAAATCAACGCGCTTCAAGAACAACTTGTCGGGTTTATCAATGACGAAATCATCAATCCAACCGGCGAGTTCCATGAAATTGGATCGTCTTTCTCATTACTTTCAACCCATAAAAAAGGGCAGAGTTCAGATCCATCGGTTCACAAGAAATCTTAAACTCCATAATATTATTGTAATGAAACTTGATAAGTATGAGGTATATATATATATTGTGATGAGACTTGATTTTTTATAAATAAAATTTATATGTAGTTGTGTATATATGCTGTGATAAAACTTGATATGTATGCGTGTCTATTTCCGGCAACGTCGAAAATTTGAAAATGGCACTGTACTGGCGACAACCGCCACGTTTTTAAAAAAAGACGGGAAACAATTATCAGTGCCGGTTGGAAACAAACAACCGGCACTGATAGCACTGATATCAGTGCCGGTTGATTATACTAACCGGCACTGATAGTGCACCTATCAGTGCCGGTTCTAATCTAGAACCGACACTGATAGTGATTTTCAGTACCGGTTCCATACCCGGCACTGATAGTCACTGACTATCAGTGCCGATTAATCAATGCCGGTTCATAAACCGACACTGATCACGTTTTTGAACCGGCACTGATCACCTGTTCTGCGGTAGTGCAGCGGTGCGCCGTTGCACACATGGTGGCCTGATTGTGTGGCGGTCCGGCTGCATGGCGGTTTGGCAGTGCGCGCCTGGCGGCTTAGCGGCCCGGCGGCATGGCCATTCACACGCGCGCGGCGGCCTTGAGGCCTATTGGCGCAGAGGTGCGGCGCGACAGCATGTTTCCACGTGATGTCGTCGGTTTCTTCACAACATCACCGAGTCCTTCGCGTCGACATGCTTGGGCGGCTGTCGGCACCGAGCTCCATCTCCCCATGCCTTGCCATTACTGTCGAGGTGCTCGCCAGCGGCGTCGTGAGCAACTACCTCGCTGGGCTCCTGTGTATCTTTCTTGCTGCCAAGATGAGGGACGATCTCTTCTCGTTCTTGTCACTCTGTCGTTGATGGTCAGAGTTGCTAGTATTATGCGCTTGCCGTGATTTGTCTCAACCGTGGCGTAGCCTATGGTTCATCATGCTACTACTTTTATTCTTCTCTCTCAAGTTTCATGTGATGTTTAGGCTGTTTTCGTGCCTGAAGCTTCAGTGTGCTAACGGTGGTGGCACTGTTTCTCTGGTGGCCTTTGGTGATGGTTTTTTTTTCACTACTATAGAAAATTCTATCCCTGCTAACTTTAAAATAATCTTCACTGCTAGTTTTAAAGTCAGCACTAGACAACGGCCAGTGATAATATAAACTATCACTACTGGCCCAAACACCAGCAGTGAAGGGGTTATCACTGCCAACTGAAAGTTTTAGTCGGCAGTGATACAGTCTGCCTCTGATTCATTTTTTTTCGAAAAACTAAAAAAATTAAATAAATTTTGCACTCGAGGAACCCCATGCCCGCACCTTCGCAAAGTCACAAGTCACGCGACTTTTCACGCACATGAGGTTCGTGGCACTCGAACCTAAGACATCTCAACTCGTGCGATACGTCCTTACCATCTCATCACAGAAGTACTTATGATAACAGTAGTATATGCAATCATTTTGATCTCTTCCATCTTAAACTTCAAATGATTATTTGGACATCTAAATGACTTCAAATGAAAAAGTTTTCAACTACAAAGTTGTAGATCTTGTTGAGAGCTACAATTTTCATGTAAATTTTTGTTCTCATCCAACTTTTATGGAAAAATTATGAATTTGAAGATAAACTGCCATCCATTATCACTGTCAGTTCGTAACACGAGCCGGCAGTGATACCCGACCAGGCACTATTCATCTGACCAGTCACTGCTCACCTATTATCACTGCCAGTTCTTCTTATAAGCCGATAGTAATACCCTTTATCACTACCGATTCATAGCACGAGCCGGCAGTGATACTCGACGAACTATCACTGTCGGTTCATGGCTAGAGCCGGCAGTGATAGTGAAGGTTTCACTGCCGCTCGTAACACGAACCGACAGTGATGATGGAGCTGAGCATCACTGCCGGCTCAAGCCATTGGCCGATAATGATGACCTTTATCACTGCCAGTTCATAAGCCACGATGATTGATTCTTCCCGCGTAGCTTCTGAGCTGGCAGTGATGCTCCATCACTACTAGCCCATTAGGAACCAGCAGTGATGGGCCGACATATAAAACCAATTCTGTAGTAGTGTGCTCCAATCGACCTGGTAGGTTTGGGAACACCTAGCGAAAGCCATGTTCTTCGTCTATCGATTCTAGCACCGGCAACATCCTCAGGCGTCATTCCCTTCTTAAAGGCGGTGTTATGGTGTTCCCAATTAACCACGGAAGGTTCTCCAGGTGAAAACCCCTTTCAATGTTTCGGAATGGACGATGGCAACGCCTTTGGCGTCCTGCCCTTCTTGAAGGTGTCGTCTAGGAGAATCCTTCCCTGCAGTTTTGGGTGACTGCTAGCTTTAGTCCGACTTTCATCTATTATGCGGTGTTGTGGACAGTACAATCTTAGGTCTAGTCTAGCTAGGTAGTTGATCAAGAGTCTGGGTCGTCTCTGTGGTGCTCTAGGTCTAATTTAGCTAGATAGTTAGCATGTTGTATTTGTAGTTTTTACTCAGTTTTCTCTTAATTAACTGGGCAATTCAACCCATCAAACTCTTCTTCTTATTAATAAAATATGCAGCTCTCTTACCTGTTCGTAAAAAAAAAAGCTCATTCTCTTTTATCTTTATATTATCTTTTTTTATGGATATCTAATTAATATTAAAAAATTAGTAAATTAGTTTTATATTCGCCTTCTGACACCATGTTTCGATCGAACCGAAAGTTTGGTTTGATTTTGGCTTCTCACACCATGGTTCGACTTCTACAATGGTTTTGTCTAGCCCTGAGTTCTGACTGGAGCTGCTCTAGATCACTTTAAATTTATGTGTATGTCACTGGCTAGTGGTACACGCAAAGTCCATTTGACTCTTATCTCCAAATAAAGGTCCAGTCAGGCCGTATATCTCTGTGATCCGGTGGCACGCGTAAGTATGAGCGGAAAACACTATATAATGATGCATCATAGTTAGGGCAGCAAGCATTGACTCTACCTCTAACACTATATGATGTAAATTAGCTTTCTATTCGGCTTCTGACACCATGGTTCGAACCGAAAGTTCGGTTTGATTTTGGCTTCTCAAACCATGGTTCGACGGCTACAATGTGCTCCGTGGTTTTGTCAAGCTAGCCCTCAGTTATGACTTATTCTAGCATTCACACTAAAATAAGTGCTGGTTCAAAATCATCATCAGTGACAGGTTTTAAACCGATACTAATTACTCGGTACTGATAGTCACTGACTATCAGTGCCAGTTCTATACCCGGTACTGATAGTCGGTCTCGATTCAATATTTTTCGGGTCGAAAAAAGTTTCAAATTTTTTTTCGCGACCAGCACCTGACCAGAGACTGCCCACCCGACCACACCTAATATTCGCAAAGTCACCTGATATTCGCTCGCATGTGGCAACCAAGACTCGAACTCAAGACCTCATAGCCTGTGCGCACGCATGACCCCTTTAACCATCTCAGCTATTGTCCGTTCGTGAGTGTAGTGGCAAAATAAATCATTTTGACATCTTCTGACCGAACGTTTGAATAGCTATTTGGATATCTAAATGATCTCAAATAAAAGATGATCAACTACAAAGTTGTAGATCTCGTCGATGGCTACAATTTTCATATAAAGGTTTCACCCATCCGACTTCGTGTAAAAATGTTATGAATTTTTTAATATGAGTTGTCATCGATTACTGCTGCAACTTTATTATAATTATTTGGGTATTTAAATGACCTCTAATTAAAACGTTTTCAACTACAAAGTTGTAGATCTCACCGAGAGCTATAATTTTCATATAAAGTTTTTTCACATCCGACTTCGTGTGAAAAAGTTATAAATTTTTTAAGATGAGTTGTGACAGTAGCAATCATCAGTGGCGGTTCGTAGCTAGAACTGGCGCTGATACTGATTATCAATGCCGGTTCGTGGCTAGAACCGGTACTGATCAGTACCGGTTCCAGCCAGAAACCGACAATGATAGTAACTATCAGTGCCGGTTTTTATCTCCTCAGTTGTTGTTTGCGTGTGGGAGTTTAAGAACCGGTACTAATACGTCTTTAGTGCCGATTAATGTTGAACCGGTACTAATGAGACGCTACATTGTGATGTTCTGTAATAGTGTTTGAATCTGCTATAGATCACTTCAAATTTATGTATATGTCAGTGGCTGAAGGTTAGTGAAGCACATACATTGGGCACTTCACCATTCCCCTCACCCATTCATTGCTTGCTATTTCGCTCTTCCACCACGCAAAGAAGTCATGATACTCGCTTCCTCGATCACAGTTGTTGATGCAAGTTATTATACTATTTTAGTGTCAAAATCTTTTAATATTTATTGATAAATCATCATCAGTATTGATTATTACAACTAACCCTTACGATTTTCATACATAGTGTCATTTGAGCGTGTATTGCAGAATCAATAGAAAAAATAATGAAATTAGACACATTTAGACTTCACTTGAAAGAGGCGAACATCTACCGGGACATGGAACATGTGAGGCCCAACCCAAGATGTTGCATGACACTAGGCCTGGTGCTGCGTGACACTGTTGTAGTAAATATGGACATATATATAATTTTGGTGATTAATGATAATATAGTCAATAGAACTAATATGTTTATCAAGTATATATTTTAGTAGGTCTCATAGATGCAACAAAAGAGAAGTCACTGAAGTTGGGATAAAGAGACGAATGAATTGAATTTGTTCCATGAATTTTAATAGATAAAATGGGATGGATTTCTATACAATTTTGTAGAGTTCTTCACAAGCTTTCCATAGAGTTCAAGATCATTAAAATCGAAGTTCGGAGCGGAAAGTTATGCTCGAAATAGAAATTGCTAGTCGACTAAAATATATATGGCGGATATTCCAGCGTGTACAGTTTGAAAAGTGGAGGATAATCCGACGTTCATAAAAATGAACACATTGAATGATTTGGTGTTCACAAGAAGTTTTTGGCAGTTTGTTTTTTTCAAAGAGCTTCCAAATAGGGTCTAATACACGTCGGATGTTCCAGCGTTCACAAAATAAACTCACCGGACCATTTTTTCCAGAGGGGTTACAAAATGGCTCAGTTGGCATTGTATGCACATAGAATGTTCTGGCATTCAAAGAGAACATTACGCCGGACCTTCCGGCATTAAAAAAAAAAGAAAGAAAGTAGAGTTCCAACAGCTAGTTTTCAAACAGTACACGCTGGATGGTCCAGTGCTTGTAATGTTGCACACGTCGAATCATCCGATGAGTACAACAAACGGTGACCGTTGGAGCAACGGCTAGTTCGCGGGTTTGAGGATATAAATACCCCACTCGTCTATTTGAGTGTGCTGATGTCTAGGTGTGGAGCTTGAGCCACCAAGGCAAGAGTCTCTGTGTCCCTGTATATGTGCCTTGCCACCGCTCTACATCAAGTTGGAGGGTCAATAAGCTTAAGCAAATCGAGCTCAAGTTGCCGACGAGTCACCAAGACTCTAAGATGTCGGCGTACCTCTTGGTACAAGCTAAGATCACTCCTTGATCCCCTCTTAAAGCCGCAACACCTAGCTACAACTCTCTCTAGGCCTATAAGCATTTATCACTCTCTAATCTTGTGCTTAATTGCCTTGGATAATTACTTTAAGCACTTTTGTGGCTTGGATGTCTTGTCAAGTGTCGAAGGGCTCTCTTGAACTCCAGTACACTCAGACTTCATGAAATGATCGAGTGGAGGGGTATTTATTGCCTCAATCTCATAGACTAGCCGTTGCTCCAACGGTCACATTTTGTTGAACTCATCGAATGACACGGCGTGTGCAACATTATAAGCGTCGAACCATCCGGAATGTACTCCCTAAAAACTAGCCATTGGAACTAGCCGTTAGAACTCCACCTTTTTTTGTGAGCACCGGAATGTCCGGCGTAATATTCTCTTTGGACACCGGAACATCCGGTGTGCATACGATGCCAACCGAGCCATCTGCAACCTATCTGCATAAAACAGTCCGACATGTTCATTTTGTGAACGCCAAATGAACACGGAGTATTTTTGTGAACGCCAGAGTATTTTAATTGTGAACGCCACAAGGTCCGGCTTGTACAATTTTCAACAGATAAGTGATTCGTATGTTGGGCATAACTTTCCACCCCGAACTTCGATTTTGATGATCTTGGGCTCTTTGGAAAGCTTGTGAAGTGATCTACATGATTGCATAGAAATACATCTCATTTGATTATATCAAAAATCCTAAGACAAATCCAATTCATTCCTCTCTTTGTCCCAGCTTCGGTGGCTTCTCTTTTATTGCATACATGAGACCTACTAAAGCATATACTTGATAAACATGTTAGTCTCATTGACTGTGTTGTCATTAATCACCAAAATCACATATATACCCTAAAGATGTTCTGCTACAATCTCCCTAAGGGCATGTTCGCTACAGGCTATATGTTGTAAACCTTCGAACGGTAGAGTAGACACATTAGATGAACATAAAGCACATTTAGATAGAAATTGATATATGTTTATCTTGTGAAGTTATTGGAGCCGATTAGTTTTAAGTGTGCTAATTTACCCTATCTTAGGACGTCACCGATCCTTTCAACTGTCCTCCAAGTGGCCCTCTCGGCCCATCCAGAGTCGAGGGCTTTCCCATCGCACAAGTCTTACAAAAACTACCTCAATCCGCCATCAAGAATATACCAAGAGCATAAATATGGGATCTGGATATCTTTGGTGATGTGGATACCTCTCTGAGTCTATCGCATGAAGATTATGCGCAATGGACCCATATGTGTAAGGGGAGGGACCAACTTAATAGAAGGCAATGACCACCACGGCTGCAGAGGCCAGGTGCCAGACGACACCCTTGCTTGTGGGTTTTCCTTGGGTGGCGGCCACCCCCTTACAACCCTATAAAAGGGGACACCCTCTAGACGTTCTAGGCATCGAAGATTTCAAGTCTAGAGTCAATCTCGGTGAAACTCATCTCGCTTTAGCTTTAGTTGTCTAAGCTAGTTTATGCTAGTTTAGGCGATCTAATTAGACCTCTAGATTCTAATTAGATTGAGGTTAATAGCCGAATCTACCGCCGTCAAGGTATGCCAATGATGGTGCTTGTATCAGTTACTTCAATAAAGTATTATCTGCTTTTATCTTGAGTTAGCAGTCTTATTTTCTCCCGGTCCTGATTATCATGAGCATGTTTTATCTTTCGTCTAGATTGCGACTAGATAACTAGCTAGTAGATATAATCATGGTGATTAGATATATTAGTCGAACCTATCATAATAGTTAAGGTATAATCTGACGTTGTTAGATCTTGTGAAGCTTAAACTAGTTGAAATGTCCTCCCCGGGCTGCAATTTATCTGTTAGCACAACGAACCTTATAGTCTCCAAGGGGTTGCCTAGTGCTTTCTAACTTTGAGGCTTGACCAACCCCAATATGTGACATGGAACTGGGGTTCTTCTGAGGGCTTAGTAGGTGATAATCAAAGGAATTAATATATTTAAAGATGATTATCTTATACCGTGTTATATCATTTTTCTAGCTAAGAATCACAACTAATAGCTACTGAGATAGAAATTAACTAATATCTAGATGAGGCTTGTTGATCTATCTATTGTATATTTGTTATACATCCGCTTTCTCATAACCATTGCAATCACTCACCCATATCTTATGCAATCACGTCCATGAATACAACTAATATGTTAAAATAAACTAGTTACTCTTATTTGGTTTACTTGTTGATCCTTGTGAATAGAAAACCCTGAAATACATCGGGTGAAAGACTACATACAACATATGTTCTTGCGGTAATAATATTGTGCACACAAGTAGTGTCAACAAATGATACATACAACCATGGCCGCTCCAACGTCATCGCTACCGCCACCTCCCTCTTCCTTGGCTAGGAGAAGATAAGCTGTCTATTCGACAATGAATTCGACGTGGAGGAAGAGAGTTGGATCCGACAATGAATCCTCTACATAGACGTGCACAACTTTGAACCAGTCTGCTCCAACTCTTCTTTCGCTGCGCTGCGCGTCTAGTGGTATAGTAACGATCCAAGACCTCTTTCTCATATGATTTTCTGGCTAAACATGGTAAAATTTTTTGATTTATGCTATCATAGCATATCCGTTCCCCAACAATAAAGAATGATTTCACACTTCACCAGAAGAAAAAAAAAGAATAAAAGTTAATCAACATATATTAAGATTTAGCTGGTTAGAAATATTAAAGTTATTGTTAAAAAGAAGGGAAAGAAAGGGTAAAGTTACATGGTAGCGATACATTATTTATTTACTTTCACATCGTAATTATAGTACCAGTAACAAATTTAATAAACCGTGCATAGTGAAAGAAAAATAAGTATCAATGTCCATTATTGGAGGACAAATGCAGGCATCAAGTCAAATGGAACGAAGGAGTACACTCAGTGACGTTTGTTACCACGCATCCAGCTATATACTTTTAACTTGGACTAAGCTTGGAACACTTATGAGTGCGAAAGCACAGGTGTTGGCTGTGTTTATGGTGCTTGACGCAGAGACAGTGACTAAATCACTGAGATTCAGCTGCTTTTTGACGGGCTAGATTGAGTGCCAAGATTTGCAGGCTGCGATCAACGCCGACCGCATCTCATGGAAACCGTGAATGATTGATCGATGAGAAAGGTAAAAATCACATGGATGCGGTGACCAGATGATGTCGAAGAAAATGGTTTTCTTTTTCACTTTTAATATTGCTTTTAGCCATTTTATTTATGACAAACTGGTTGCGTAAAATCAGTAGAAGGGGTGCTGGTCCCAATTAATGAGCTTGATCTGGTTCCTGTTTACATTTGAAATCTATAACAATCGTATATAATACTCCTGAAAAAAATTACAAATATATATAAATCACGGTGTAACGGCTGATATATACTTCTATTATTGCACATCACGTGATCACGGTGTAACTGATCCTCAACTGACCGTCGGCGCCAATCCGACCGATCACGTGACACGCTAGCTCATGGAACTAGGGGATTCTTCTCAGGGTTAGTAGTGATAATCGAGGGGATTAATATATTTAAAACGGTTCTTTTATACTGTGCAATAATATCTTTCTAGTTAAGAATTATAATTAATAGCTACCGGGATAGAGCTTAACTAATATCTAGCTGAGGCTTGTTCATCTGTATGTCATATATTTGTTATACATCTGCTTTCTCACAATCATTGTAGTAGCTCACCAATATCTTATGCAATCACATCCATAAATAAAACTGATAAAATAAAGTAATTACTTTTATTTGATTTACTTGTTGATCCTTATAAATAGATAATATTGAAATACTTCCAGTAAAAAGGTACAAACAGTCTGTATACTTACGATAATAATATTATACACTTAACTAATGCCAACAGCAAGATACATACAACCATGGCCGCTCCCATCGCAACCGCCACCTCCCTCTTCCAGGCTAGGAGAAGATAAGTTGGCTATTCTGATGGCCACACCTCACCCCCACACGGAGTCCGAGGACAATCTCGACGACTCGAGGGACTCCATCAGTCCCAAGGAAGTGGACGATATTCGTGCATCTGCCATTCAGATTTTGCTGGTGTGCCATAGGAATTTGTGCGTATGTGAGTGGTACACCGTACACACAAAGGCTAATGGAAGGTTTGTGCGTACACAAAAATTCCTGTGGCATGCATACAAAACAACAGTTTGGGATGGCATAAGTAAAAATTAGCAAATCCCAGTGCCATACACACAAATTTTAATTTTTTAGCCATGTGTTCCTGTTATCGTAGGCGCAACATTTCACCAATTTCGTCGCACTTATAAATGTTGCTGATATGTTAGAGAAATCATAAAGATGATTATATCACGTTTAAATTTATGTATTTTTAAATAATACGGTATTTTATTTTATAAATAATTATCATTTCACTACTGCAAATGGGTACATCAGTGCCGGTTGAAAAATGCTTCACTGCCAGTTTTTCAATCGGCACTCTTTACACTGCCGAGTATCAGTGCCGGTTGTGCACCCGGCACAGTTGCCATTTTCAGATAATAAAAAAAATGAAAAATTGGCAGTGGCAAGAGAGACATCCGAGCCGGTTTGCCATCTTGGATGCCGCTCCCCTGCTGTCACCACAGCCGCCACCGCCGTCGTCGGTCCATAGATCACGCGCATGACCCCTCCTCCGCCAGTTAACTCCTCGTCCTCCCGATCGGCTAAGCTCGTCAGTCGCAGATGACTCCTGGCTGGTCCGCCCCTCATCGGGAGTAGCTGGCCTCCCGCGCCGCCCAATCTCGATCTGCATCGGCCGGATCCCAATCTGCCTTGGAGGAGCATCCCGCTCGGCTTCACTTTCCCGCATGCCCTCCGCCCTGCACGCGCCAGCTTCTCTCCACAAGCAGAGACGAAATCCCTCTGCGCCCGCTTAGCAGCTATTGTGTCCCAGCTTGACTACATCTACAGGGCCAAATCCACCTCCGCCCTGGGCTTTCGTGGCCGATCCGGTGCCGCCGCATCCTTGCCCAGCCGGATTCTCATACGGCCTCCACCTTGGGCCCTCCCGCACTATCTCCTATGCCTAGCTGCGCTTGGCCGAGCTCACTATGGTCGGATCCGCCCATCCGCCAATCAACTCCATCTACGCCATGCCGGCTCCAGAGAGACCGGTGGAGGCAGAACCGTAGGAGACCGAGAGATGGAGAAAGAGATAGAGTAGACATAGAGGAGAGAGACTAGACGAGAGAGAGGAGAGAGGAGACTGTGGAGGCACGAGATGATAAGATCGACTCTATCCGATCGAGGGACTTGAGCTGATGGAAAATATCAAGCCGATGAATGTGAGGTGGCGAGACTAAAATCGATCAAATATAAATTTCAGATCCGATCACTTTATCAATGCTTATTCGTATTAAGAACCGACACTAATAGTATTAGTGTCGGTTCTTAATACGAACCGGCACTGATACTAGTTATCAGTGTCAGTTTTTATCTGAATGGACAGGTGGATGTTTGGTTTTGCTATGAACTGATACTGATACCTTATTAGTGCCAGTTTTGGCCGAACCGGCACTAATGAGGCGACACTTATGACTAGTTTTGTAATCCCTCCGATTGCAAATGTAGGTCGTTTTAAACTTGTGTACAAGGATTAAGAAAGTAGATTAAATAACTTTGTTGCCCTTCATTTATTCTGCATTGAAAAAGATAACTCATTCATTTGTGAGAATGGTAGCATTTATTAAACAAGAGCAAGACAGGAATAAAAGAGAAAAAAATGCATAGAAGTTTGAGAATGATTTATATTTAGAGAATAGTTGAGGAGGCTAAAACGACCTACATTTGCAACCAGAGGGAGTAGTAGTGTTTATATTGATAAACAAGTATGTGACTTGTTTCTGATGCTATTTGTCTTATAGAATAGTGATGATTAATAATATGGAAATATCAAATCAATGTGGACACATGTTAGCGAATATAATGTTGGATTGACCCATCTCGAGATGCCGATGGATTGTTATGTGATGTGCCATCAATTGTAGTTTCGGATAGTGTACTAGCAGGATCCTTAGACCTAAAATCGTTATTGATTCTTAGAATGTGTAGTAGCATACTTAGAGGTTGCCAAACGCTACTTCATAACTGGATAGTCATAAAGATAGCTTTCAGGTATACTGTGAAACATATCACAGGGGTGTGAGAGATTAAGATGAAATTTACCCCTCCTAGATAATATGAGAGATACATTTGGGCCTCTTAATGTGGTTGGATTAAAAAGTACATAGCCATGCCAATATGATTAAAGAGTTAATTACGAGTTCAGTAATCCACTATAACATTGCGTAAATACCAAGCTATCACAAGAATAGTACGCATCCCACCTTGAGCCTGATTGGTATCATGAGGCAAAGGGATCGATGATATGTATACCAAAGTTTAGCTGATATGATCTTTATGTGTATTCAAGAGTCAATATGTATTGCGGTTCAAAAATGGGTTTTCGGGTCACGTCTGTTTACACATGAACCTAACGAATCACACACTTATCATATTGCAACAACTATACAAATTGGGTCCATAAGGGATTTGAGTCTTAATAGGTTGCTAATGCAGAAGCACATTAGTGAGCTCTATATAAAGATACGTGTGAGGGTGTGGGCGATATAATAGAGCCACTCCAAACCATGGTCACCATCTCCACACAAGCCTCTCACAAACCATAGCCATGCACGCGGTGCTAGCATATTGACGCACGTCGTTCCACCCCTGAACATGTGGATACCGTAGTGGTTCCACTGATTAGGTTGGCAAGAAGGAGATAATACTGCTACGACGATCATCCACTTCCACTCAAAGAAGAGATCGCGTGAAGAGGACGATCAACTTGCTAAGTATGAGCACTTCCCCTACATAGACACGCACAAGGTTGGACCAGCCTTCTTCAACTCTTTTTCTGTTACGCTGCGCATCTAGTGGTAATGATCCAAGACCTCTTCCTCATTTGATTTACCCGTTGAATGCGGTAGAAAATTTCGATTAATACTATGGTAGCATATCCGTTCCCCAACAATAAAGAATGATTTCACACTTCACTAGAAGAAAAAAAAAGACTGAAAGTTAATCAACATATATAAAGATCTAGCTGGTAAGAAATATTAAAGTTCTTGTTAAAAAAGAAGGAAAAGAAATGGCAAAGTTACATCGGTAACGATACATTATTTATTTACTTTCACATTGTAATAATAGTACTAGTAACAAATTTAATGAACCGTGCATAGTGAAAGAAAAATAAGTATCAATCTCCATTATTGGAGCACAAATTAATGCAGGCATCAAGTCACATGGAACGGAGGACTACACTTGTGACGTTTGTTACCACGCATCCAGCTATATACTTTTAATTTGGACTAAGCTTGGAACACTTACGAGTGCGAAAGCACAGGTCAGGCTGTGTTCATGGTGCTTGACGCAGCGACAGTGACTAAATCACTGAGATTCAGCTGCTTTTTGACGAGCTATATTGAGTGCCAAGATTTGCAAGCTGCGATCAACGCCGACCGCATCTCATGGAAACCGTGAATGGTTAATCGATGAGGAAGGTAAAAATAACGTGGATGAGGTGTCCAGAAGATGTCGAAGAAAATGGTTCTCATTTTTATTTTTACTGCTTTTAGCCATTTTATTTATGGCAAACTGGTTGCGGAAAATCAGTATGCTGGTCCCAAATTAATGAGCTTGATCTGGTTCCTTTTTACATTTGAAAACTATAAAAATCGTATATAATACTCCTGAAAACAGATTACAAATTTATACAAATCACAGTGTAACGGCTGGTATATAATCCTATTATTGCACATCATGGAAACCACGAACTGATCCTCAACGCGGACGGTCTCGGCGCCATTCCGACCGATCACGTGACACGCTAGCTCCCAATAATGCAATCCAATCGACTCGGACAAAATGATCGACACTAGCTAGCTGTAACTTGCAAGCTGCAACGAACAATCATGCACGCATACACTCGTGGCAGGTTAATAAGTTCGCCCAAGGTCCAACCCAATAATTGGTATACCACGGCTCCGTGTGCCCCGTTCGCTTGTCTTCTCGGCACATGCATTTTGCTAGCGACGTGGCAGCTATCGTGGCCGTCCATCGGCCGCTTTGTTCACTTGCCCAGGTAGCTCAGATATTGTAAGCATTTGGCGTACGTACAGAGAGAAACTCAAACTGAAGTCTTGATAAGGACCATGATTGAGTGCAATATCGACAGGCGGTTCATTTTATTTTATGTACTGTCTTATGGAGGGAGGTCACATTTACACGTACAATAAGGTTGGTTTTACTCTCCTAAGCTAGTGTTTGGTCGCCACACTTTTTCAGCCATTTGTTTCACTCATTATGAATATTTAAGAGTATACGGTAAGATCTGAAAGTATCCGACTGAAAGACTCATTGTGGATCAATCTTTTTTATTTAATTCCATTTTATTTCTAAGACTATTGGAGATCTAAGCCTCATCATACATTCTATATAACTAGTCCACGATACTCAATACAATAGATCCATAATTACGCGGTATATTCATATTCTACAGTGAACACAAACTCTTACCAGAATTTTTACCACATTTGTGATGAACAAATAATTTGTCACTAAACAAATGATGGCATGTCACACTTTGACAGTTCATTCATCATACTCCGTCTCAGACGTCCCTAGTCTTGTGAAAGCTTAGTCGAAAACATTAACTTAGCCACGAAGAATCTGAGAAAATACTACCGACATAGTATACATCGTTACCCCTCAGTTCATAGATCCAAACAAAAAAAAAAGGTTGGGTGAGGGGGGAGGGGGGGATGTAAAGCAGCCTGTCATTAATCTAGCACCTATCATTATCAACCTGGGAAATGCAAGAACCGGTGGAATCCAGCCGTCACCTACAGACAAGCAAAGAATATCTGGAATACAAAATATTCTCTATGGTAAAGACGTTTCAAATTAAAAAGCATCCAATCAGCCCAATTTTAAACTTTTTTCAAAAACCATTTCTATACAAACTCTTCGTATGTATGCAAATCCATCATACGGAAAATTGTATGTACAGATGTTTCAAAACTTTATTTGGTCTGAGGCATATATTCCAATACCAAAAGCACGTTCGAATTTGTGTTTTAGACACTATGTCTTTATCGAAAACATGTTCTTTTTACTGGAGGAGATATTTATCTACATATAATACTGCGGTTTCGTTACACTAGTCCATGCAATTTCTTTTTTGCTTGTACGATAGAAACACGTTGAATTTGGACGCCGCCCTCAAACTGCAGGTTATCATGTATTCATGCATGCAGCTGGACCCAAGAAAATCTCTCCTCCCTCCAAAGGCAAAAAGATCTTACGGTGCACACGCAGCAACCCTTATCTGGAATTTTTTTATTTTTAGACTGAAAGGCCAAAAGATCTTTCGATTGTCCCAGGGGCAAAACTGGAAGGAGTTCTTGTGTGCATCGAGAAGAGCAGAAGCAGGAACTTAAAAAAACACGTGTCCATCTACCATTGCACCATGCGACGAATCCCGTCACAGGCCACGTCACCCCGCCCATCGTCCTCCCCCGCGTGTACAAGTATAAAATATAAACCCTTCGCCGTCTCATCTCCCTCGAAATCGGTCGAGGGTTCGTCTCCTTCTTCCTTGCTTCTCTCTCGTGATCACTTGCTTGCTTGCATGCTGTTTGAGCTTCGTGATTTTTTTTTTTTTTTTTTGCGGGAAGTTGATCTTTGATTTTGATTGTGATGACCAGCGGTTGATTCTTGCATGCATTGTTCTTGCAGAGGTGTGCTTTGCAGTTATCGTAGGATAAGCAAGGATCGAGCAGTAGCAGTGATCCTTGAGTATCGATTGGATTGATCAGCGGAGGAATTATATATATATATATATATAATCGAAGATGACGGTGACGCCGCGGATCACGGTAAGCGACGGCAGGCTGGAGGCGCGCGGCCGGACGGTGCTGTCCGGCGTGCCGGACAACGTGGCGGCGGCGCACGGCTCGGGGGCGGGGCTCGTCGACGGGGCATTCGTCGGCGCCAACGCAGGCGAGGCCAAGAGCCACCACGTCTTCACCTTGGGCACGCTGAGGTGAGTGGTAGTAATCGACGTCGCAGTTAGTCCTTCTTACAATTCTGAAATTATGTGCTGTTTACATCTTTACTTCTCCAAATCAATTTGGAACCACAAAGAGATTGTTTGGAAAGAATTTTGTAGCAAATTTTTTGTAGCAGTAATCTCGTTGGCTTGTGATCACATTGAAAAAAGCAAAAAAGAAATTGTTCATGATCTGCGTTGCTGTCGGTGGTGGTGTGCAGGGATTGCCGGTTCCTGTGCCTGTTCCGGTTCAAGCTGTGGTGGATGACGCAGCGGATGGGCGTCTCCGGCCGCGACGTCCCGCTCGAGACCCAGTTCATGCTCATTGAGGTGCCCCCTGCCGCCGGCGACGGAGAAGACGGCGAGCCGGTGTACGTGGTGATGCTGCCGCTGCTGGAGGGGCAGTTCCGCGCGGCGCTGCAGGGGAATGACAGCGACGAGCTGCAGATCTGCATCGAGAGCGGTAATTAGTCATGGACACCTCCATCCGTACTCTCCTTGTACGATCAGCTAGTTATTAATCATCCGCGACGAGCGATGATGCATGGCCAAGATGATAGCAAGCCGACGTCATGGTTGCTTCTGTGAGCAGGGGACAAGGCGGTGCAGACGGAGCAGGGCGCGCACATGCTGTACATCCACGCCGGCGACAACCCCTTCGACACCATCACCGCCGCCGTCACGTACGTCGAAGACTTCTCCCCTGAAGTTATTTCACCTGGTCGCCGATGGTGATGCCTAGCTGCATGATCAATGCAAGGTGCGGTAACTGACATGAGAAATGGCTGGATTTACAGGGCGGTGGAGAAGCACATGCAGACGTTCCACCACAGGGAGAAGAAGAAGGTGAGCGTTTTGCCTCTCTGTCTCTCTGACTGTCTCTGCTTTGGTTTCTGCAGAGATGGATCGGCTTCGGCGTGATGATCTGAATGTCGTGTTGTTTGTTGGTGCATGCGCAGGTGCCGTCGTTCTTGGACTGGTTCGGGTGGTGCACCTGGGACGCCTTCTACACGGACGTCACCGCCAGTGGCGTCAAGCAGGGCCTCCAAAGGTACAGCAAACAATTCCTCTCCCTCTCCCCTGTGAATCCCTTCGCCTGCTCTGTTCTTGCTTACCACTGTTCAGATTTTAAAAACTTTTTGAAAGACTGGAGATAAGTTATTAAGCTGAGATTAATTTGCATGTTCTTGCTTGCAGCCTCTCCAACGGCGGCGCGCCGCCGCGCTTCCTCATCATCGACGACGGCTGGCAGCAGATCGGCAGCGAGAACAAGCCCGACCCCAACGTTTCGGTCCAGGAAGGCGCGCAGTTCGCGAGTCGGCTGACCGGGATCAAGGAGAATGCCAAGTTCCAGGCCAACAACGCGGCAGAGGATGCCGCCGACGACGAGCAGGCGCCGGGCGGGCTGAAGCGCCTGGTGGCGGAAACCAAGGCACACTACGGCGTGAAACAGGTGTACGTATGGCACGCAATGGCCGGGTACTGGGGCGGCGTGACGCCGTCGCTGGGGACGGGGATGGAGCACTACGAGCCCGCGCTGGCGTACCCGGTCCAGTCCCCCGGCGTCACGGGAAACCAGCCGGACATCGTCATGGACTCGCTCTCAGTGATCGGTCTTGGCCTCGTGCACCCGCGCCGCGTCCGCGACTTCTACGGTGAGCTCCACGCGTACCTCGCCTCCTGCGGCGTCGACGGCGTCAAGGTGGACGTGCAAAACATCATCGAGACGCTTGGCGCCGGGCACGGGGGGCGCGTCGCGATCACGCGGGCGTACCACCGGGCGCTCGAGGCGTCCGTGGCGCGGAGCTTCCCCGACAACGGGTGCATCTCGTGCATGTGCCACAACACGGACATGCTCTACAGCGCCAGGCAGACCGCCGTCGTGCGCGCCTCCGATGACTTCTACCCGCACGACCCGGCGTCGCACACCGTCCACGTCGCCTCCGTCGCCTACAACACGCTCTTCCTCGGCGAGTTCATGCAGCCTGACTGGGACATGTTCCACGTAACTAAGCATCTTCATTCTTGATCATGACTTGTTCTGTTTTTTATCCTGTCGCGCCATTAATTGATCGATGGATTTCTGTCCGCTGGATTCGCCAGAGCTTGCACCCGGCGGCGGAGTACCACGGAGCAGCGAGGGCAATAGGTGGGTGTCCGATATATGTCAGCGACAAGCCGGGGAACCACAACTTCGACCTGCTCAGGAAGATCGTCCTCCCCGACGGCTCCGTGCTCCGCGCGCAGCTCCCCGGCCGCCCCACCCGCGACTGCCTCTTCTCCGACCCGGCGCGCGATGGCGCAAGGTGAGCGAACAAGCACTCTCGCCAATGGAGGTCTGATGTGTCCTTAATTTTCAATGGAAGCCAAGCCTGATGTGTTCATTCATGATTGGTGTGCAGCTTGCTCAAGATATGGAACCTGAACAAGTGCGGTGGCGTGGTGGGTGTGTTCAACTGCCAGGGCGCCGGGTGGTGCCGCGTCACCAAGAGGACGCGCGTGCACGACGCGGCGCCCGGGACGCTCACCGGCTCAGTGCGCGCCGACGATGTCGACGCCATCGCGCGTGTCGCTGGCTGCGAGGACGGCGCGTGGGATGGCGAGGCCGTCGTGTACGCGCACCGCGCGGGTGAGCTCGTCCGGCTGCCTCGTGGCGCCGCGCTACCGGTGACGCTCGGGACGGTCGAGTACGAGCTGTTCCACGTCTGTCCCGTCCGCGCCGTCACGCTGGACGTCTCGTTCGCGCCGATAGGACTGCTCGACATGCTCAACGCCGGCGGCGCCGTGGAGGAGTGCGCCGTGAACGGCGGCGGCCGCGATGCCGTGGTGCTCAGGGTGCGCGGGTGCGGCCGGTTCGGCGCCTTCTGCTCGCGGAAGCCGGTGAAGTGCCTACTGGACTCAGCGGACGTGCAGTTCAGGTACGACGCCAGCACGGGGCTCGTCGCCATCGACCTGCCCACGCCGGAGCAGGAGCTGTACCGGTGGACGCTGGAGATTCTGGTTTAGGCCGTGGCCATTGGTCGTGTGCTGCCGTGCAGGAGCGAGGGAGAAAGAGGTTATGAAGTGCCATTGTTGGAGAGAGTATGCTTTGCTACGCCAATGTCACGTATGATATGAATGTTATATTACTGCAAAATAAAGGTGGTGTCCTTGTAATATGACTCTGATTGCCGGGTGTTGAAATGAAATGTCTACACCTTTCTGCACAAAACATAATATTGGATCAGAGCCAAAGGAAAGTTTAAGTGGAAACGGATGGGATACTAATTGAATAGTTTATTTTTATATTTCTATCTATATTTTAATACGAATACAAATACGGATATTTTTAATACAAATATAAATTAGATTATTCGAATATAAATCCACATCTAAATACATATTTAGATTCAGTTGTATGCTAATATCCTATAACTTTAATGATAAATTATAAAATAATAAATTTATTTGACATAAGCATGGTGACAATTTAACATAATGAACTTTATTTTTAGTGGATTAACCATTTACCTTAAGGCAAAGAGCTATTTTTAATATAATACCATAACTTTAGATGATTTTAGATCGTTGAATGAGAGATTTGTTGGGGGAAATACCTTAACCCGTAGATATCACTAAAAGGTCACCACTAGAAGCTTCGTTAGAATCATTGAGTTTCAACTCCACAGAAGAAAGCCTGACTTTCAGAGGCTGTGGGTCCCTCCAGAAGCTATCCCCAAAACAGGAGAAGAAGCCGTCCTCTAGGAGCCAAAACGGGAGAAGAAGCCGTCCTCTAGGAGAGGGTGAGAGTCATCTCTAGGGACCCTCAACACCCTCGAAGACAGCCTTGTGGAGCCCCTGTCTCCTGGAGCCCTCGACGCCGCCGGAGCCACAGCCCCCAAGAGCCCCTGTCTCCTGGAGCCCTCGATGCCCTCAAAACCATTGCCTTCCGGAGCCCCTGTCTCCCAGAGCATGGGTAGGCTCCTCCGGAACCCGAAGGGAGGGGCCGTATGATCTTAGAGAAAGATCAACCAAATAGGGTCCACCAATTGTCCTCCTTTGACAAGGAAATGACCAGCATTCAATACGATGCATGTAGGAGCCGTCCTAACATCCCAAGTATAAGTGGGGGCTGGACAGACACCTTGGACAGTGTGGCATCCCAATACGCGTCCGACTAGGTGCCACATCCCTAGGGCCACTTGCACTACTGTATTGGTATGGTAGATAATATCTTCTGATTATGGGTAAAATACATCCTACTTAGACCCATGCCAAGTAATTCAACCAGTCTTAGGTCCCTGCAGGATAGCGATGTTTTGTATCGCTATCTTATAAAGATATATTTATACATTTACACCATGTCTGACACTATAAATACAGATTATTGGCATCATACTAAGGGATCAATCCTTCTTAACCATCACATATCTGGTGTTTCTCTCTCTTTCCACTTCTTCTCCAAACTTGAGCACACTCCTGTAAGTGTACTCTCCCTGTACTTATTCATGCCACACATATTCTTGCGCCAACAAGATTAAAGCACTGCAATATATGCTGTACAATACCAAACATTAAATTAATAGGTAAAATCGAAAGAATTAAATAGGAGAACAAGATATATAGAATTTTATATTACTCATTTATATTTCATAGAAGTATTTCTACATATTCGGATACGGATATTATCTATATCCATTTCTGAGAAAACGAATTCGGATATATCCATATTCATATTTAGGAAGCAAACGGATATATCCATCATATCTATCTGTCAATCGGATACAGATTTTGCCTACCATATTTACGTTTATCTGAATATAAATATCGAATAATACAGATATCTAATATCCATTTTTCGCACCTAGGAAAGTTCAACACCAGCTCACATGATTTAATAAACAAGTCGTGCCGCGCTCTCCATGCAATTCATGCTCACAAATATCTTATATCCAAGTCATTTTAAGCGTCTCAAATTAATCACAAACATGACTCCAGCATTTTTACCCCCAAAATGCATTTTCCATGCACACAAACATGTTCCCATCACATATCCACCAAAGCAACTCAAACATGCTTTTACAAGCATACACATGCATTTCTCGTCAAATACAAACTATATTCCCCAATGCACGAGCATATATGCGTGAACTCCTCTTTGTCGTAGATTCACCTCCACTGTCCTCTGTGACGCTAGAGGAAGCAGCGAGTTAGAGCGCCGGGCAGGGTGGCAAAGGGCAGCGATGGCCAGACAAACGCGGCGACCAGGAGCACCAGCAAGCAGGCATGCATGACGGTGACGGGCGAGCACCAGATCTGGTAGCACGGTGCGGGGCGGCGTGGCCGCTGGAGCCATAGCAGTGAACGGATAAGGTGAGGGTAAGTGGAGGGGGAGAAAATTCTATAAGATCTGGTTAAACAGAAAGACCCTTTTTGTGTATGTCATATTTTTTTTTCTTTTAGTTATACGTGACAACTATTAGATCAGAAAAGAACGGTACAGATCAAAGTCTCGTAAAAATCTTTCGATAAAAGATCTCATAAAATTTTCTTTAAAGCGAAGGAAGTCGAATCTGCGGGTAGAGCAGAGGTGGACAGATATTAATAAATGCCTATGACACTGGATAGGGTGGAGTAATAGAAGTGGCCTAAATTTGTTCTTGTAAGAGTAGCCACAATGTAGATGAAGCTTCAAAATTCATCTCTCTGCCATGTGCCGACGTGTCTTCCTTCGCAGTGTGAGCATTGATACCAAAAAGCAAAACTTAGGGCCACACCTTGAATAAAGTATCAAGTAACATTGTGCTTATGCCCCTGCTCCTTTTGGTTTCTTTAGGACTCACCGCATGTGAACTAATATTCTACTCGAGTATGGTTTGTGACATCGATGCAAGTACAGGCTCTGATGCCAGCGTTTTTCTTCCAAGAATCGATCTATGCAGTGTGCGGGCATCGAGGTGTGTTCTTCTCTCTTCTTCGAGCATCGATTTTTCCAACACTGTGGCTGCCCTTAGCGTGTACTTGTTGTCGATGCACTTAATTTTACTTGGGCTTGTAAAAAATGAAAACCTGAAGAGTGCTTAAGTCAAATTTGAAATTTGGAATGTCATCTCGGTTCTTAAGCTTTGGCTAAACAAACTTGCAAGCAGAGCCAGAAATACTGGGCAAACTTTACAAACAATATGGTATAAGAAAATATAACATAATGCTAAGATAACACATCGGGATACATGGGTTCTTGTCATACTAGAATGAATTGGGATGATTCTCCTGACTCACGGTATCCCCCATCACCATAGTGCGTCGGTGGTGGTGATGGTAGAGGAGGAGGAGGAGGAGCAAACTTTTGGTGACACAAGCATGGGCACCAGGGATTGAGGCATACGGTAAAATTGTCGATGTGGATGATCAGCTCGTCCTCCTCTAAAGGGATTGGAATAGCATCAACCTCACATTGCAGGTTGAAGATACAATCTTGTATGTGATGGATGTACTCCTAGATGTTCTGTTAAACAGGATGATCGGCCTATCTCGTGTAGTGTCAGCTCTTGTCATCGTCTGACTCCTGTAAGTACATAGAAATTATAAACTAAAATGTCCTACAATACAATACAAAATTTGTTGGCAATCTCACCCTTCCAAGAGGACATCAGAAGAATCGACAGTCTCCGTTAATGCTACCATCATACATCTGCATAATATAGTAGTATCTATGGGAGCACTTCGGCCACTCCTCTTTCGGGTGATCATAAGTCCTCAGATGATGGGGTGGTCGAAACTCACTCTTCCCCTGTAAAGGGAAGTTCTCGAGTGGCTCCTCATACGTACTTAGACCAAAGAAACTTGGCCATATCACCAGTGCCCTCCCCGTGCCAGTAGACCCCCTATTTCTCCCTCTCCCACCTCTACCAGCCATTATTTTGTTGTGCCTACGGTTCCAGCTATGCAAACTCTTTTATAGATGCAATACCATGAATTAATTCTGGTATAATTACCGTTAATCCTAACATACCACGCTTATCATAACGTTTAACCCTAATCCAACAATTTAAGATATAGCCTTTTCAAAACTTAATGGATTTTCATAATTAAGCTTTTCAGAAATAGATTTTTCAGACGTAGCCTTTTCAGACGTAGGCTTTTCAGATGTAACCTTTTAAGACATAGCTTTTTCGGACGTAGGCTTTTCAGACATAGACTTTTCATAAGTACGCTTTTCAGATGTAGACTTTTCAGATGTAGCCTTTTTATAAGTACGCTTTTCAGACGTAGACTTTTCAGATGTAGCCTTTTTAGAAGCAGACTTTTCAGATGTAGTCTTTTTAGAAGGAGCCTTTTTAGACTTATGATTTCAAGCCAAATCTCCATGGACTCAGTCCATGAACCAGCACTGATTTTCTATATAAATAGCACGCTACGAGGCAACTTCTCCCAACAAACCAAAGCCTTCTCCTCTTACTGAAATGGCCTCTGATCCTTACCTGAAGAAGTCAATGCTAGATCTTTTACCTGCTAGGGTGGAAGTTCCAATGTGCTGGTGTGGAGCTCTGTGTGGGGTTAGGAAGTCCAACAACTTCTCAGACACCTACGCCAGGAAGTTATTCGTGTGCTCCAACTACAAGTATGACCCACCGGAGGGCAGCATCCGTGGTGGCTACCATAGCTAGGTACTCACATATTATAGAACTAAAATATAACTATCTGTCATTTACCACTTACATTTTTTTCTTTCTTTGGTAGTCTCCACCACCACTATGCGACTACATACAGTACATCGATAATGAGAAGAATGAAGCTAATGTTTTCCTCATGCACACCCAACACCGGGTAGCATGGAGATGATTCCATGAAATGGAAGCCAACGAGATGAGAGAGGCGACCCGCAAACGCCTACAAGAGGAAGAGCAGAAGAGGAGAGAGGAGCAGAACCGCCTCAAGGCGGAGGCGCGTGAGGCAGATATGGAGCGGAAGCGTGAGAGGGCACGTCGGGCTCGTGAAGCTGGACCTGAGGCAGCGAGGAAGTGAAAATACCCACGCTGCACTCAATAGAGTGTCAGTAGTAATTGGCTAGTTTTAATTTCCTAAGGCATGTTGGGTTTAGAATCAGTGCATGTCTAGGTTACTTTCTTAATTGTATCGTACATGCCAATATCATTGTTACTTTATGTATATGCCTTTTTAATTTCCCTAAGGCATGTTACATTTCTCATCAGTGCATACATATGATATAATGAAAAATATACCGAATATGTCACTATCGTTGTTACATTTGGTGTATGGCCTATGGTGCTTCACACGCTTTAACATTTCAATATTACATGCGGTGTTGTTTAGTGCCGACATATGCCTAACGGGTCTAAAATGGATGTACACTGAATTTTGCTCTTGTTGTGCCTCATTAAATACACGATTCTTCCCAAATAAAAAATATTGAATTAAAAACATAAAAATTACTAAAATGCCATCTGTCAGCACCTGGCGCGCCAACAGGCCGGTCGACTCTCGCCTAGCCCACCAGCCATATCAGTGTCCACCTGGGGGCCTGTCGGCACACTGCATGCCGACATGCCTTTTCGGCCACACATGCGTGCTGGTAGGTACCTATTCTTGCAATTTTGTGAATTTAGGTATTATTTTTGCAATTTCCAATAAAATAATATTATTAAAAAATCTACCCTAGCGTCATCCTGATCATCACCATCCTGACACCATTCTCGCCCACGATGCCTCTGCCACCCAACATGACCTTGCCCGCCACTCGTCTGCGTCACATCTGATGCCGGCAATCCACTCTAGTGAGCTCTTGGTCCGCTGTGAGGATCGGTGACGTCCTAAGAGGGGGTGAATTATGAAACTTAGAAAACTAACCAAATTGGCTCCAAAATCATCACAAGATAAACCTATCTCAATTTCTATCTAAATGTGCTCTAGGTTTATCGAGTGTGTCTACTCTACCATTCAAAAGAGATTACAACCTATCTAGGAAGGTAAATTATAAGAATATAAATACGGAAGCGTAAATAGGGTAGAGAGAGCAAACTCGGCACAAGAGATTTTTATCCCGTGGTATCGATGGCATGAATGCCATATCTAGTCCACATTGAAGCTCCACTAAGGATATGCTCCTGATTGGCACTCAATCATGACTCTTGAGCCACCAAGGAAAGGCCTCAAACCGGATGAGCCACCAATACACCAAGGCAAGGTCTCACAACTAGCCTCCCTTTCGGTTGCTTGATATCGTGATCACTTCGGAGCTTGAGCCACCTAGGCAAGGTCTCTACGTCCCCGTACACGTGTCTTACCGTCGCTCCACACCAAGTTGGAGGGTCAACAAGCTTAAGCAACTCCAGCTCAAGTTGTTGACAAGTCACCAAGACTCCAATACGCCAGTGTACCACTTGATACAAGCTAGGATCACTATTTGATCCCTTCTTTAAGCTGTAGCACCTAGCTATAACTGACTCTAGGTATGTAAACAATTTATTAAATCAATACAAGATTTTTCACTCTCTTTATCTCTCTACTCTGTCTCTATTCTCAATACTCTCCAAAGCAAGTGGTTTTGTACTAAAGACCATGCTAACTAAGATCCCATGTGGCACCTGCATGCTGACTCAGCCCAATCTATCCCCTCTCGAGTTATCCCTCTCTCTTCACTCACTCACAAATCCATAAGAACACTGCCTGCAGTCTCTAATCTTGTCATACACATCTCCCAACTATCGTCAACTCCACCTCCATTGTCGTTGCCGGTCGCACAATTTCCCACCGTCCGCACCCCAATCCCACCATCTGCACACTACTATCACTTCTTGTACCCTAACATCGCCCATTCTGACCGCTGCACGTCCGTACGATGCTATCTTACATTATAGAACTTTCGTCTACTGATCCACTACATTGTCTTCTATTATGCATCTATGTTGTATCGGTGTGTTGGTAATTATCATTACTGAAATATGTACCATAGGCATTATCTATCTGGAGGTGGAATGACGGGGAATTACACAACTCGAGGTGGGCCCCAAATTTCTTACCAATATTTTATTATTAATTTACTTATAGAAATATTCATTATTATAAAATCGAATTTTGGGAAATGAGAATCACAAACAGTTAGGGATAAAAAGGTAAAATATAAGTGGCTTTGGTAGGGCTTGAACTGAATAGCTCTAGTGTGTTAGACAGATGTGATAACAGCTACAACATGAAACATTGTTTGTTCATGTCACCGTTGAAACAGTACAACATAAGAAAAGGCATTTAATTCAAGAGAGAAGGGTGTCTCTTCTGATTATCGGGGGCCTCTAGTTGGTTGTCTACCTTCAGAAAGCGAGCTCGCCACCCCCTTCTGTGCCATCACATGTTGACCAAGACCGAGGCCCCATCCTTCCGCCTCCCCTTGGTCTTCCTTCTGGCCAAGCCTTTCTTCTTCCTCCTTTCCCAATGAGCTCTAACCGAGCTCTTGCTCATCCTCCTCTAAATCTGGAATATTCAGTCATCAACTTTCAATTTTGTTTGACAAACTTTAGATTTGACAACTTTTAACTTGATTCGAAAAACTTTCAATTCAAGATTTGTAAACTTTCAAATAGATCCGAGCATGCTTTCAGTTCAGAGAAACATGAAGACAGATCAACTTTCAATTTTATTTGAAGAAACATTCCATTTTAGATCAAGAAACGATGGAACTAATTTGAGCACACTTTCAACTCGAAGAAAACAAGATAAACAGTCATGATTTTTCCATGGTTGAGGGAGGAGGGGAGAGGAAGGGGAAGGAGGAACGGGGAAGGGGAAATCGAGAGATCATCGGTGCTGGTGGCCCCTGCTTCCACGTTGCTCCTGGGCAGCATGATGTTTGCAAAGAAGATGGACGTGGGGCCAGAGCGAGGGAGAGGCAATGTGGAAAGGAGTGACACGTGGTGTAGTCTGTCAACTTTGTTCTTAAAAGCAGTAATATAATTAGTATTTATACTTGGGTGTCTCTAGCAATACATATTAGCTAACTATAACGTTGTCCACAATAGATTTTCGTCTACGTGGATGGAATTAATGCAAAGATAGATAAAAATCGACTATTATATTCACGCACTCCAAGATGCATACAAACTTTAGCACCATATTATATGAGAACCCATATTAAATTTAGGAAGCATGATAACTAGTCTATTAGAGAGGTTACCTAATGTTATTATCCGTAGATGATATAGACATCAATTAGTTATACTGTTGGATATGCCCTGGTTACCAAGAAATTAAATGGGCAGCTTGAGTCCACCTACCATGTAGCCATCAACTCGTGTATTAGTGCACGTTAGATATTTTTTTTGTTCTTTCCTTGATTTTATGATGTCATCCTTTTTCCTTTATTGTGCTTATAATTAAGCTACAATATTCTGTTACAATTGACACTATAGCACATGTAAAGTAGAACCAAATGTTCATCCTTGTGTAACTACATTTCATAAAATTAGACCAAGTTTTAACATGTACTATTTGTTATGGATGATTCCTTTCTGTTACGGTTAATCAATTTACAACTACTCTTTGCGGTTTTTGTTATCTATTGAGGAGGTGTGTCCCCAACAGCAATTTCTATCCTTTCATTTTGTGTATATGTACAAACAAACATTGCAATGAAATCAAGGATTCGATCTTCAACTCTCTACTGTTTCATATTCAATTACAACATGTTATCATGCACTTTTTCTCTCAATTATGTTAATCGGCCGATAAATCACAGGTAAGCACCGCCATGGAATCATCTGCCTCAGCAGATAATCAAACTACACTAAGTGAAGTCCTCACTGTGCTAAAGTCCATGGCAACTTAGAATTCTGAGGTCCATAAAATCGGCTCAAAATTGAGATTCTGTGATCAACTAGTCTCAGTCGAAGATATGATTCAGAAAACTTTTATCCACTTTCAATCTGTCTATGAGGATATTGCAACAACAATATCTCAACAAAGATAAACAAAATATTATGAGTTAATGTATACTCTACTTTAGGCTGAAAAACATGATGAACTTCTCATAAAGAATCATCAAAATTGCCAAACGGATGATACGCCTCTACCTGAAGTACATGCTAACATACAAAATATGCCGACGATTAGTAAACTGTCGATCTTATGAATATATGATGAATGTAAGAGAGATTCCCTCTTGACAAATCAAGCACCAAACGATAGGGATTTCTACAGGTTCAGGTCTCTCGGAGGATAATAACCCTATGTATTGTGTTCTTGTATTGATGTTTGAGACAGATTACAAGGGGTGTCATGGTTAGCTTAGATGAGATCTATAACTAGTTGAAGGTTGCGCTATTTGAAAAGTTGTCGATGTCGATTGTCCTTGCTAAAAGGTCGTGTGATTGGGATCGTCCTCTTCGCAGGGTCCCCCAACTCCATATATAGGGGGTTTTCGTGTGGAGTTCAGAATCCTCATAGGAAATTGAGGATCTATGTAGGATATAATTCTCCTTCAATCATAAAATACATTGAAACCCTAACAAGGGATCTCTTCACAGTTTGGCATGTTGATTGCATTTTTTATGAGGATAATTTTCTAGCATTAGAGAGATAAATACCACAAAGAATGCCGAAAAATAGATTCAAATGTCACATGCATTCAGTTCTTAGATTCACGTACTAAAGAATATGAATTAGAAGTTCAAATAATCATAAATTTCCAACACATTGCAAATAATCTGCCATACGCATTTACTAATTACAAAGGTGTCACAAAATCACATATCCCTATGACCAATGCACCAGAAAGAGTGAAGGTACATAATAAAATCACTCATCTCTTAATTACAACTAAGAGGGGGAGAAATCTGGTCCCAAAGAAAAGTGCTTCTAAAAAGCATATGTAGAAGTAAAGGAAGAAATCTTCAAATTTAGTAAATAAAATTCAATCTCAAGTTGAAAGACACTTAATGGATGCTCAATATTCAGGACCCAGCACAAATGTGCACACTAATTTAGATGTTGGAACATCGGATATCCTAACTCCATCGTTGTAGAAAATCATGAGGGGTTAGAAGATGTAATGAAATTTCCATAAACTATATCAATTCAAGAGAATCATATAACTGAAAGACTACAATTATTGATATATATTTCTCCATGAGAATTACCAAAGACCTCGAACTAAATAAGAACTAAAATCCATGGCAGAGTGCCTCAAGAACTCAAAATGGGTCAAATGAAAGGAGGCAATTGAGGTAAAATTTAGCTCACTTAACAAAAGAGAGGTATTTTCCTTAGTAATAACTACTACTCATAATGTTTTTCTTGTGGGAGCCAAATGGGTTTTCATTCAAAAAATAAACAAAAATAACGATGTGGTGAGATATGGGTCACTTGATTCGAATATCTATATGAAAGTCTCTTAAGGGCTTAAAATTCCAAATCCAGAACCAAAATGCAACATGTACAATGTAAAAATACAAAAGTCACTCTATGGCTTAAAACAGTCAGGATAAATGTTGTACAACAATGATTGAGTTCCTTTTACAAAAGGGTTACTCAAATAATGATGATTTCCCATGTGTAATTATAAAGAAATCATTAACTGGATCTTAATATCATCAGAAATACACAAGACATTAAGGAAGCAATCAACCATCTTATGCAGAATTCGAGATGAAAAACTTGGAGAAAACAAAATTTTGCTTACGTTTACAACTTGAGGACTTTCCTCAGGAATATTGATACACCAGTCTGCATATATCAAGAAAATAAAAATTCAATATGGATAAATCATATCAGTCAAAAAAAACATATGGTCATTAGATCCCTTGATATGGATAAAGATCCATTCAGACCTAGGGATAATGATGAAGAGATACTTTGATCTAAAGTTCCATATCTTAGTATCATCATAACACTTATGTATCTTGCAAATTGCATCGGTCCTAACAATGCATTTGAAGTCAACTTACTGGTTAGACATAGTGATGCCCCAACAAAAAAATTAGTTGGTGCAAGGCAGATCCTTAGATATCTCAATTGGTACAAAAGATTTTGGTTACTCTATTAGGGAAATCAAGATATGACCATGGTGGGATATACCGATGCTAGCTATTTATATCATCCTCATAATTTCATATCACAAACTGGGTTTGTCTTCCTATATTGTGATACAAAATTTGGTGATGAGAACACCAAGCTATTTCACGTCATTTCTACACAAAACTTCAAGAGAAATTTTATATCACATATATATTTGCCAGATGGAACTGTGCTAACAGACCATGAGCAGAAAGCTGCAGCTCTATGGTTATCGTTTAAAGAAAGACTAGAGGTCTCTAAATGCAACAAATGTTCTTTGACTTGACTAGTCTAATTCCATATGTGGATTTCCTGCCAATGGATGGTATGTTCACTCGAGAGGAGATAGATGATGTCATTGCTGATCTACCCACAGATAGAGCACCTGGACTGGATGGGTTTAATGGTATGTTCATGAAAAGGTGTTGGCACATTATCAAGGAGGATGTTTATAGGTTATGTGATGATTTTTATAATAGAAACTTAGATCTTCAATGCATAAATGGTTCCTTCATTACATTGGTGACAAAAAAAAACTCCTCTCCTCAAAATGCGAATGATTTTTGGCCAATTTCTTTCCTTAACAGCTCAATCAAAGTCATCACCAAAGTTCTTTCTAACTGGTTGCAAGCTACTATCATACAACTACTACACCATAACCAATATGGCTTCATCAAGCAACACACGATTCAGGATTGTCTCTCCTGGGTATTCCAATATCTCCATATGTGTCACCATTCCAAAAGAGCAGTTGTGGTTGTGAAGCTGGACTTCAAAAAAACATTTGATAAGGTAGAATATCATGTTATCTTGGGCATGTTTCAACAAAAAGGTTTCAACCACCGCTGGAAAAATTGGCTCAGCATGATCCTTGGTTCGGGTACATCATCAGTGCTCCTTAACAGGGTGCCGGGCAAAGTGTTACATTGCAAACAATGTGTACGGCAAGGGGATCCCCTCTCCCCCATATTATTTGTTATGGTTGCAGATTTGCTTCAGTCTATCATCAATAAGGCTCACAACCATGGATTACTCTCATTGCCTCTTGGATCTTCTTTCGAACAAGATTTCCCCATAGTGCAATATGCGAATGATACGCTACTGTTCTTGCCAGGTGATGCAAAACAATTGCTCACACTCAAGGCAATTCTAAACACCTTTGCAGCATCAACATGATTGAGAGTTAATTATCACAAGTCTCACATAGTACCAATCAATATCCCCGAGGAAAAGGCCACTATCCTCGCAGCTACTCTAGGATGCCAATTGCCACCATGCCATTTACATATTTGGGCTTACCTCTTGGCACCAGTAAACCAAGGGATGATGAATTTGTTCCTCTCCTAAACAGAATGAAGAAAAGACTAATGGGCATCACTCGACACCTGACCTCGGGAGGGAGGCTTGAGGTGGTTAATTTAGTCATGTATGCCCTTCCAACCTATCATATGTGCACCATAGAGCTTCCAAAGGCTATTGTCAAACATATTGATCAATACAAAAAAACATTGTCTTTGGAGTGGTAATAATGCAAATATACAGAATAGAGGCAAGTGTCTAGTAGCATGGAAGAAAGTCTATAGACCAAAAGCTCAAGGTGGCCTAGGTGGCCGTGGTGTCCCTAATATTTGAGTTCAAAATAAAGCATTGGTTCTCAAACATCTCCATAAATTTTACAACAAGGCAGATATCCCATGGGTCAATCTTATTTGGCAAGTTTATTACTCTAATCAGAGTGCCCCTTATGCATGTCCTATCAAAGTTTCATTCTGGTGGAAATATCTTCCTGGTCTAACTAAAATATTCAGAGGCTTGGCCTACTGTAACGTTACAAAAGGAGATATTGTATTGTTTTGGATGGATGGATGGATGGATGGGATCTTGGTCTGCTCAAATGGTTACTCCCACACATGTTCTCTTTCTCAACGGACCATAACATCTCAGTTGCTCTTTTCTTGGCTCGTCGACAAGACTCCCATGCTCTGTTCTATTTGTCGTTATCTCCAATTGCTTATGATCAGTGGCAAGAGCTCACTCAGCTCCTAAATGTCTTCCAACCATATGCATCCACTAAAGATACATGGACTTATATCTAGGGTTCCACTAATTTTTCCTCAAAGAAAGCTTATGAAGCCATGATTGGCCATGTGCAGGTGTATGCGCCATTCTTATGGATTGGAAATCCTATTGTCAGCCTAAGCACAAAGTGTTTTTTTTTTGTTGCTCATGGACCCGCTCAACACCCGGAATCTACTAAGAATAAAATATTTTCATTGTCAATCGTACAATTGTGCATTTTGCACTAATGGACTGGAAGAAATTGTGATGCACCTCTTTTTCACATGTGAATTTAGTCAGTTATGTTGGACTTTTCTTCACATTAGTTGGGACACGTCTTTATCTATGCATGACATGATGATTGAGCTACAAGAACGCCTAAGACTCAAATGTTTTAAAGAGGTTCTTATTACTGCTTGCTGGACCATTTGGATACATCGGAACAATATTATATTCAATGGAGGTCACCTCTCTTTACCCTTGTGGATTAAAGAGTTCAAGGAAGAATTTGCATTGCTATCCCATCGTGCTAATCACTCCTTGCGTGAATCAATGACATCTTGGCTATGTAGTCTGTAATAGGTTATTGGCACTTGTATATTCCCCTACCCTATCTGCTTGTACATAACTCTCTCTTTTTTTGTTCCCTTTTATAACAATCATAGTAGGGGCCTCCCTCCTGTTTTTGGTCAAAAAAATATGGTGATACAGTCTTCTCATGGAAATTGTCAAAGCAAACTTTAACGGCGACTTCCACTAGCCGTTCAAAAATAATTGCTTTATATGAAACATCATGTGAATGTGTATGGATTCGTAGAATGATTAATCATAGTCAAAGATCATGCGGTATAGGTTCATCCTAGTCTTCTATAATTATCTATGAAGATAACGCTGCTTTATTGCTCATATGCAAACATTTTGCTCCATCGCACTGGTACAATGTATGACCTTGCTCCGGACTACACACTCTACAATCTTGCCTGGGTATTCTTCCTTGGTGAGGTCTTATCATGACTCATCATCTTCTCATGGTAGTTGCTTCTCCAGCACTTATAGGCACTTCTTGAACTGAGGTGTGAAGGGCATCGTGTACATCGGCGGGCTTGGGTGGCAGTTCGAGTTGGTAGGCTATTTCACTTTTGTTGCGGGTATCAGCTACGAACTCGACCTTGATTCCTCCGTTGGTGAGTCTGACTATTCTTTAGCCACACTCAATCACTCCATTGTACTTGGCCCGCCAGTCCATTTTGAGAATGACATATATCCCATCGGACTCTACAACCATCAGGTTCACTAGAAAATCTACCCCCTTAAACTTAAGGTTTACTTTAGTGCATACATGACTAGCCTTCAGTTCTCCTACTGGCGAACAAACACTCACAACCAAGAAATCCAAAAACACCAAATGACCTAAAGCGACGCTAAACAATTATTAGGTTAAGGGACAATCCTAGACTCTTAAGAGGTCAGGGTATCTCGGGTATACTCTAGAATGGTATCACTTCACTAGCGTACGCCTATAATTTTAAGGTAGAGAGGGGTTAGCGGAAAGAAAAGAGAAAACGGGGTAGAAAGGAAGTCTTCAAAGAATATATTTTTACAATCTAAGCTTTTTCTCTTTTTAGGTTCGACCAGATTATATAGGCTCTGAGTATCACTTGTATCACACCTGGTTTTAAGACCAAACCGAATGTAAACTATATGTATGTCACAATCAGGTTACATACATATAGTGACGTCATAAGTGAATAACATAAACAATATCCTTAACTTCAATGTACCTTCATTCTAACAAAAAGGGACCAGCTATGTAGCGAAACTAAGCTTAATCTTCATCTTCAACTGGACGACTCCACAGGCAATCGATGGAGAACGCACCCTAGAATGTGTCATCCTCTGCGAAGTCCTCAAGTTCTTCCCCAATTGAGAAACATTGTTTGGGTATACCAAGTGTGGAAAAGTATGAATGTGGGCCAAAATCAAGATAGGCTTAACTCAAGATTTATTTTCATAAATGCCATTTAGTAGTCAAACAGTTGTAAAAGCAACCTATTTATTATGTGAATGGTTCTCTAAAAACTTGATCCAAGGTTCCAATCACCTTGATCCACAGCCGAGGTTCCAACCACCTCTAAACAAGTATAAACTCGAATCACAGTTCTCATCATTGTGATCCACCAGAACCAATAAAAAACTAACCCAGAATCACCTGACTAATCTTGTGGGGGTCTATACCTCTCATGACTGTGAGCAAAGCTGATATATCTTTTTTACTATATAGAGGTCGTACACTTTACCCACAAGATGTGTCTTCCTGTTTTGTCAAGTACCTGTTGGCCGACGAATAACTCTTACACACTTCCAAGGTGTGCGCTAGGAATCCATTGTAACGCCTTTCTATCGTCTCTCTCAGCATGTGTCGACCCACTGAGATTTTCACCGCCATGGGAGTACACCGTCCACCCCAGAAACCCCTTCTTGCGCCTTGCAGATCCAGGAAGTACACCCTTCCATCCCCGTACCACCAAATGATCTTCACCGTGCTGAGAGAATAACAAGTTAGTTGGTTAGACCCGTCCGATACCATGTTTGTGGTAGTATTGTTTTCATGAGTGGTCTCTCTACGAACGGGTCATTAACATGGTCTGGGCAAGACCGCCATCATCCAACATAGGGTAATAACCAATTATCCGACAAAGCCAACAATTTTGTTTGGCACATATCCACAAGCCAACAAACATGTGAAACTTGCCTAGACCCTACTTTCCATGTATCTAAGAATTTTTACCAAAGTTACATTATGATCCATATCATTAATCAAGTTCATCAACCCTATACTACTCATGAGTAAGCATCACTAAGCGTTTTCTAACCATAACACGATAACCATACTATGGCTACAAGGAATATTGGAGAAAACTAGTAAACACTACCATAGGTTATCACATTTGACAAGCATGTAATTTGTAAAACAAAACTTTATAAAACTAGGCACAAGATGTTCAAGGACACTTGCCTTCTCTGTTAAGCTGCTTGAAATCCTCGAAGTTATGGTCTTGAATGTTCTCAAACACTTCCGAGATGAACTCCTATATACGCAGACCAAAGACAACAACACTAAGCACAAGCACTAAACAAAGCCAACACGACAAACAAACATTTAGGCTGGGTAGGGCACCATTTTAGAAAGGTTTTGGTGCAAGAATTGCCAGAATCAAAGCTATGATACAAAACTATGGCTAAATGAATTTAAACGACTGAAAAAGGACAAAAACTATTTTTCTAGCATTTATTCTAATTTATTTGAAATTATAAAAGGTCTACAATATTTATTTACAATTTTCTAGAATTATTTTTCAACATAAACTAGTTAAAACAATTTTATAGAAATTATTTCATTTTTAGGAATTAAAATTAATTTTGTATGCATAAAACATATTAAAAGCAATTATTTTACTAAAGAAAACATATTAAAACACTATTAGAATTATTCTAGATTTTCTAAAACTATTTTCATTAAAACATTTATTTTTAAATTTATTTGTATCTTTAACACTAAAAAGACATTAAACATTACCAACTGAATTAAAAACCTAAAACAGAATTATAACACATTAAAACATATTTGACAATTCATTTAAGGATTTTGCCAATTTTTCTAAATAAATAAACCTATTATCGGATTATCGGATTTTTGTGACTTATTTTCTAATGGGAAAATCTACTTATTGTGCAACGCTGATATCATCAGTTCGATCGGGATGCTGACTCGGCTCGGAGATGCTGACTGGATTGCCACATCAAACACGAATGCACACGTTGCGCGCTTGTGTGTCAAGGCTAAGGTGGCGAAGCTAACATGGCAGTTTCAAAAAATCGTGAGCGTTGATCCCCGAACCGACGGCTAGGATCTAAAGCACGAAGTGGTACACATAGGTTCTAATCTTAACAGCGCGAAATGAATCGGACGGTGGAGACGCAGTCTACCTCAGCTCCGGCTCAAAACAGAATCGACGGTGGGCTCTTGACGGCAGAGGTTCGTCGAAGTTGGCAGAGATGGCATCGCGGTGACCACAGAGCTATGGCGAGCAGCAAAGTGGCATGATGTTGGGATGACGAACCTGTTTGAAGTCATTGAGGATGTCGCGACGGCTTGCAGCGGTGCGGCGACGACGGTGGTCTTCAGCGTAGGTACGAGCTCGGTGTAGTGGCATTCGGATAGCGATTTGGCAAAGCGAAGGCATGGAAATGGCTGAGAAGAACGAAGGGGTGCTCGAGGAGGGGTTCTTGGGTTTTATAGGTGATAGGGGAAGGTTCACGACCAGCTAGGTCTTAAACACGGCGACTCCAAATCTGCATCGGTTTCCAAGTTTTTGGCGGCCATTTCCTTTGCGAGATCATTCGGTGCTTCCAAATCCTTCCAATTCAATGCTTGCGGTTTCCATCCAGACATCAATCTGTCATGACCATGGACAATGGCATCGCGGCAATAACTTCGCCAACCGCTGAAGGAAGCGGGAACAACAACAGCGAAGGAGAATATGCCATCTAGGCATGTTTGTGCGTGTGTGCGTTTGTTGTAAGTGTGTGTCAGTAGTGGGGCCACTTGTCACATACAATCCGTAATGATGTGGATTGAACAAGAAGAAAGAAATGAACATTCTCCAGCTATCTCTCTCATTCTTCTCTGATCCTTCCTTCTCTCTTCTCCCTGTTGCTATCTAGTCAGGAAATCTCTCGTGAATTCATCTCCAGCAGCTCTTCTCCGGCGATGAACATCATAATTGGTTTCAGATTCGGTTGATCCGCAGGCGGCTTGCTGCGTACTCTTGGTTGCTCAATAAATCCCACAGGGAAGGTAGCGATTGCTTAGGCGATTGCCATAAATCCGTTACCTAGGATTCAGCAAACTCAGAGCAGCAGCACCATGGCGCCTAAGCACGGTGCTCTGCTCCAACAACTTAAGCCTATCCTATATCGCAAACATCAGAGACTGGCCCATCTGCAGGAGTGAAACCCCACAGCCACTCCCGGACCAGAGATGAAGCATTGTCCACCTTAAGCCTATCATCTTCTCTGAGTAGGATGCTCCACTTCTACATGAACGACACGGCGAGGATCAGAACTTTAGCAAGCTTGTTGGGGAACTTCTTCTCAATCGCCATGGTGTTCCTTGTCCTCCACAAAGCCCAAACAATACCTGCAAAAAGGAAAAGCCCTAGTTTTTGAGAGATTTTGAAATATATTGGAAGCCAGCTTGCCCATAAGTCAGCTACCAAAGTAGGAAACCCATTCCAACCAAAGGTATCTCTCAAAGCACTCTAAAAAAATTGTGACAACACACATCCAAAGAAGATATGATTGACATCCTCAGGCTCCCTTTCCAACCCCTCCTCTTTAGGAGGTGGCCACTAGGAGTTTGTTATGTAACATCTGCCATAAAAAGACCTTTGGTCTGAGAGGTATTTTGTAGGTCTAGATTTCCTTAGCCCCCTTGCTAGACACGGCCTCAAAAGTAAGAAACATGTATAATGATTTGGTGGTAAATCTCCATGATTTATCTAGAGCCCAAGCCATTTCGTCTTCATTATCATTTATCTGAACATTCTGCAGCTTGTGCATCAGCTCTTCCTATTGGAGCAGATCACTTCCAGTCAAACTTCTTTTAAACTAAACCTCCCACTCATTATTGACCCAGCATTCAGAGAATAAAGCATCTGGATTAGCACACGGGCTAAATAAGTCAGGAAATTGGATTTTCAATAGAGTCTCTTCTAACACACATCCCTCCAGAAGAAAACTTTGTTACCTTTATTCACTTTATATACAGCTCCTCATTGGAATAAGTGTTCAACCTTACGTAAGTCATGCTAAAACTGAGATGTGCCTCTCTACCTAGAGGTGAAGAAATTTCCATCTAGCATGTATTTGGCTCTGAGGAGTATATACCAGATGTCCTCAGAGCCAGAGGAAATCTTCCAAATCCATTTGATAAGCAAGCACTCATCCATAACCGATGTGTTTAAAATGCTAAGACCATAATAGTCTTTAGGCCTGCATAAAGCTTCCCATTTAGCCATATGGTATTTGTTCACATCCTCAGCCCCCCACAAAAAGAATATTGATCTAATAGTGTCCATTTTCCTGTGTAACTCTCTAGGAAGGAGATAAAACCCCATAGTATACATGGGCAAACTAGTTAAGCAAGAGTTTATCAATGTCAATTGGCCCCTATAGGTCAGGTTTTTACCCTTCCATGGGTCTAACCTTTTGATCTTTTTTGTTAGAATATCAAAGGAGGCAGCAATTCCTAAATGATGGTCAGAGACAGGAATACCTGGGTATTTCAAAGGGAGATGTCCCAGTTTGCAGTTGAGGATATTTGTCACCTTTTCCTGTTCATCTTGCTCCATTCCAAATGTAAAGACCTCACTTTTATGAAAATTAATTTTAAGTCTAAACAACCATTCAAAGTAGTACAACATAATCTTAAGATTGAGAATAGAACTGTCAGAACCATCAATCATCAGAATTGTATCATCAACATATTAAATGTGGGTGATCCCACCTGAAATCCGGTGGTCTACTACTCCCTTGAGCAGACCCTTGGTTGTTGCTTTGTCCATCAGAGCATTTAAAACATCAACTACAATGTTAAAAGGCAAAGGGGATAAGGGATCAACCTGTCTTAAAACCTAGTAGGTTCTAAAATATGGTCCCCTTTGACTATTAATATTTATGCATACTCTGCCCCCTTGACAAATTGCATAATCCATTATATCCACATAGGAGGGAACCCTTTCCCTTTCATGACTTCTTCCAGAAAACTCCATTTTACCTTGTCATAAGCCTTTTTAAAGTTTATTTTCACCAACAACCCTTGTTGCCTCGTTCTTCTCAACTCATGTATTACTTCATGTATAATCACCACACACTCCAAAATGTTCCTACCCTTTATAAAGGCAGTTTTATTTGGACCAATAACCTCCTTGGCTGCTGGGTTAGTCTATTATTAAGGGCCTTGGTGAAACCTTTGTAATCTATATTGAGGAGACAAATAGGTATGTACTGCTTGATGGTGTTGGACTCCTTCACCTTAGGCACCAATATTATAACCCCATAATTGAGCCTTTTTAGATCCAACCTCCCTGCATGTAGGTCATTGAACATGTCAAATATGCCTCCTTTACACAACTACAGAAGACCTTAAAGAAGGTAGCAGTGAATCCATTAGGTCCAGGGGCAAAATATTCTTTCATATCCCTGAAGGCATTCTCAATCTCCTAAACAGAGAAGGGTTGGACCAGGATGTCTTTGGCTTCATCTGGTAGCCTGTTATGATTGTCCCAGAATGATTTAGCTAACCTCAAACCATCTCTAGAGTCAAACCCAAACAGGGTTTTATAAAGTCATAAATGTGTTCCATGATTTCATCTTGAGAGCTGATATGACCTTGATCAGTCTCCATAGACAGGGTCAGGTTATTCCTCCTTCTCCCATTGGCTAACAGATGAAAAAATCTGTATTTTTGTCATCCTCTTTCACCAAGGTCTTTCCACATCTCTGTTTCCAAATAATCTCCTCCATGGGGAGAATTTTCTCAAGGTTTTCTTCTAACTTGTATCTATTCTCCCATTCCACCATAGCTAACCCTTCAGAGTCTGCTTTACCATCGAGCATAGCAAGCTAAGCCAACATATCATGCTTGTTCCTATTCTATTCACCAATTTGTTGTCTATGTCATCCTCTCATAAATTGCCTAATGTCACAAAGACTATCATGCCATTTATCCAAAGAATAGCCATTATCATGTCTTTTTGCTTTCCTCTCCAACCACCTTTCACACAGAATATCTTTGAAGTTATCAGCTAAGAGCCATTGTTTCTCAAAGGTGAAGTATTTGCACCTCTGAATCCCAACCTCCCTTGAATCCAAGCAAATAGGATTGTGATCTGAGCTAATTCTAGTCAGGTTCCATGCATGACTTAATGGAAAATGTTGCTCCCAGTTACTAGACATTAGAAATCTATCAAGGTTCACCATTACTGGAGCTAACTATTTATTAGTCCATGTATATTTGGCTCCAGCTCTTTTTACTTCCCTTAAGTGAAATTTCCTAATAAAGTCATTAAAAAGATCCATCAAGTTATTATCTATGTTATCATTATTTTTGTCATGAGCATCTCTAATGAGATTGAAATCATCTCCCAAAAGAACTGGCAGTGACACCCTATCACAAATGCCCTCCAATTCAAAGATAAAATCCTTTGATGTGATGTGATCTGCAAGGCCATAGACTATGATAAACTCCCATTTGGGGTTGGTAATCCTCATTCTCACAATTATCTAAATATAGAATTGGTGGAACTCACACTGCTCCGATTCCAATAAGTCATCCTTGACTCCCACCAAAATCCCCCCATAATGACCATGAGTAGGTAGCATACTCCAAGCAAAAGTTCTCACTACCAGCAATTTCTTTAAGATCTTTTGTTGTGAAGTCCTTCTTCACAGTTTCCTGGATACCTATGATATACAACATTTCCTGCATAATATAGTCATTTATCTGTTTCCTCCTTACTGCCTTGCCCAAACCCCTAGCATTCAATAAGAGTATCCTCAATTATGTTTTTTCCTTGGTCTGCCTCTCCCTTTTTTAGGCACAGACCCACTCATTGTTGCCTTCCTTGTTTCTAAGTTAGAGTTACCAAAGCATCTAACATAGTTGGAAATGACCTCCATGGTCATATCCTGTTCAAGGTCATCCACCCTTGAAACTTCCTTCTCTTTTTTTATGAAGGAAAGCTTTATAATTTGCTTTTACAGTCTTAGCCCTATCTAATTCCTTAGCTTTAAAAGCTTATATTTGACTATCAATATTCTCAACTAAAACCTAACTCAGAGATAATATTAGCAATACATTTATTGGAGGTATTGTTTAGAATAGTAAACTGGTTAAGTGTTAAGAAAGTACCTGCAGGCAAGTTCTTATGTTGGCCTCTTTTCATAGCCTTAGTTTGAATAGATATTCCATCTCTGGGGATCCTTGATCTTGCCCTGGTGGCAACTGTTGGTCCCTTCCTCTTGGGGGTTCTGGTCTTTGAACTTTTGGAAATAACAACCCACCCTTGGGAGCTATCATCCTCCTCAGTCTTGGAGCTGATTTGTGAGAGAATGTCAAAGTTTTCCTCCTCTTCCTCCATAGTCTCAGTTGTGTGTAGCTCTTCAGATAATCCATTGTCATAAGGTCTCACAGTTGTGTGCATAGCCTGAACCACAGATAGGTGATCATGAGCTAGCACACATCAGGTAAGGGCCCTCCTGGTTGTGAACAAGAATCATTCTTTCAGTTACAGCCTCTTCTTGGGGAAGTTGGACATCATTTCCATGTTCACCCTCCTTATTGTTATGCTCCTCAATATGTCCTACTTCAGGTAATAGTCCCCCCCCCCCACCCTTGTGGAACAACCTGACTCTATACCCTGGTTGAAGATAGCCAACTGAGTGCAATTATTGCCCTCCATGGTAGAATAATTCACCAGGTATTGTTCCTCTCCCCCTATGAAGTTGTCTGTTTGAGTGAGATACCACATGTGCCCCTCCTCCACCTCCACTTCACTATATACTTTTAGTTCCCCTATGGCTGGATGAAACGAGGCAATGGGTGTGATTTCCTTGCAACTTGTTGGTGAAGGTATAACCTCCCAAGACACTTGCTTCCCCTTTTCAATTGGTTTATGGGTCCTTGCATGATGCTTCTTGGCTTTGTCTCCCATATCCTTCCTTGCCAAGTTACCATAACTTGCATCTTCATCAAATCACTTAAGTCATCATCATCATATCCTTTGTCATCATCATCGTCTAGCTTGCTGGAAGGACCATCA
The DNA here is from genome assembly GCF_958298935.1 of Phragmites australis. Classification (NCBI taxonomy): domain Eukaryota; kingdom Viridiplantae; phylum Streptophyta; class Magnoliopsida; order Poales; family Poaceae; genus Phragmites; species Phragmites australis. The sequence goes on from NC_084934.1 coordinate 8,088,219, forward strand.
GTTGAGGTTTTATCATTGAAACATTCCATGATATATCTAATTAGGTTTCCTTCCCCCAATAAAGAAGATCTCAATAAAGTTCCTAATCTTATGTGGGCCCCTGCACAAAATCTTAACTCTAACAGGGTCATTTTTTAGCAAGCTGAGCTCATCCACCACCAGAGGCTCAGCCACCAAAGAAGTGATCTCCTTAACAGATTCAACATCTTTAGCAAAAGTAGGTATCCCATAAATTTTGATCCAAGTAGACTTCAGAACATCAGTAATATTTGGGTCCTTCTCATGCTTACTGATTTTGACCTTCAAATTGTGCAAGGCCAGCTCCATAGAATTAAATCTTATGAAGGTTGTTAGAGACTCTTTGTTGGGGAACACTACCATAAATTCATTCTCAGCTATATGCCTTACTTTCTCAACTGTGGCCTCACCCGTGAGGACAGACAACAGTCCAATAGTTTGGAACACCTAAGCTTTCTCTATTGGGATGTGGATAGAATAGAAACCAAGATTTGGTGTGGCAAATCCATACATTTGGATCTTCCTACTCTTGATAAAGGCTGTTGCACAATCCACAGTCATGTGGCCAGTCTGCTTGCATTTGTAGCAGACTGGTTTATTAGTTCAATCCGTTTGGTGATGGCCATCTTGTTGGCGCCTTAAGCACTTAATCTTTTCTATAGGCTTGATCAGTTTGGGTTGTTTACCTATGTAGCCCTAACAATTCTGATCCCATTGATGTTGTCCGCCCTACTGCCAGTCCACAGGTCTTCCTTCTTGCCTTCCCTCTTGTTTGCCCCATGGACCTCCAAATCCCCCTTCAGATTTGTGGTCTCCAGCCCCAATTCCCTAGCCTCCATGGCCAGATTAGGGTCTAGGGTCACCATACCCACCCCCTCGGCCACCATGGCCATGGGAGTGGTGCTCATCCCTCACGTGAGTTTGTGAGCCCCCTTGCTCATTATGCGCTCCAAAATTCTGTTGTAGCTTGTGACGTAAATCGCGCTCTCTATGAAGATCCCCTCCAAGGAGATCATCTTCATCCATCCAAACCTCCTCCAGCCTTCTCTTCCCCTAAGATCTCCCTTGATCTTGATCTTGACGGCGAGCCATGGATCCCTCCTTCACCACTTGAGCAAAAGATGACAGCGGCGAAGGGAGCTCCATGAGCTTCACCTTCCTCGCTCCTGCGCCAAGTCGCCTGACCTCCTCTCTTGTAGCTGGGAACCCTAACCCAAGCCGTCTACTGGCTTTTGAGATCCAAATCCAAGTGTGCGACGTCGACTAGGATGAGTGAGAGTATATATCCATGCGAGAATACCCAAACGGAATGGACACTGGTGGCCCCTGTGGGCTGGCTGGACCCCTATTCGTTGAGCCCGTAACCTTTCACAGCGGGCTCGAGAAATTTCCCCCCAATCCCGACCACATCGAGAGCGGCGGAGACACCATCCCTGCTGGTGAGATTGCTAGCCAAACCTCCAGACCTAAATCACCATGCCTCATCACCATCACATTGTCCAATCCCCAAAACGCGGTGCCCAAATCAACGAACTCCTCAGAGGTCGATGGATATTTAGACATATGATGTTTGATTACCTTTGCAAGATGTGCACACTCCTCCTCAATCAACCACCGCGGCTTCGCCGAAGTCCCCATTTAGCCCTCCTTCAACCTTCGAAGGATTCCATCTTGGATTGGGCATGTTGAGTAGGGGTGTTGATGGCTCACGGTCGCCTCCTTGGTTGACAATGACACTCCTTGCGAGGAACAGACACCCCCCTGCATCGCGACTTCCCCGACCATCGGTGCCTCGACCACCATCGTTGGGCGCACACACGAGCTCCCTCCAACGCACGCCAACCTTCCGGTCATCCCTTCCGAATTTGCCTCGCCCTCTCCATGAGGATAGGAAATCGGACCAATCCCCTCCAATTGGAACACCAAGGGCGCTATCCACGGCCAATCCTCGACCACCGTCGTTAGCCACCAATTCCGTTGTTAGCCACCAATTCGAACTCGACGAGGAAGTCGAGCTACCCTCCTCCCCAGTTAGGGTCACATAGGCTTGCACTTCAATTCTGGCGGGCGTCTCTCTGGCCTCACTGTCGACAAGCCTCCCTAGGTCATCGCGGTGGGTACCAGAATCGCCTCCCACTTCTCCCCTTTCATTATTGTGTATTTGATCCTCTCTGGTTAATTTTCACACAGCCCCTTTTTATAGTTCAGAACAATAGAAATCTGACAATGACTAGGATTCATCTCCTTTACTCCGAACACAATCAATTTCTTAACGATTCCACTCAAAAGCAGGTTCATATAAAACCACGACCAGGTAAAATGATACAAACAGAGCGCGGCACCCGATGGCAAGCCTTGTTGTAGCGCCATGATCACTCTTCACGCACTGATGGATTGAGTGACTTTGCCAGCCGGAGGACTTGCCGTATTGGCTCATCGGAGTCGCCAGAAGGTGGTACAACTGGAGCACGAAATTGACGGACACGGCTTCATCAGGCTCAACCAAGAAATCTGACGTATCCAGCTCGTGCACTGGCCGCGGCAATGGGACAAACTCGTAGTCCACCCCAAGAAGCTTGGAGAAGTAAACGGAGATGGGCACTGGTTGCGGCAAGGGACGCCGCAGGCTTCAGCCCCAAGAACGGCGAGGGAACGCTGGAGATGCATACCCGTGAGCTCGTCAGAGGTGAACCGCGAGTCCACCACCGTGCTGCCGCACGCGAGGCGGCGGGCAAGCGCATCGGCGAAGTAGAACGCCATGCACTCCGCGGGGTCCCCATCGTCGGAGGCCGCGGCACGCACCTTCACCAGCTCCACGGCAGCCAGCCCTGGGTCTACGGCCGCAATACGGGAGCAGGTGAGGAGGGATTGGAGCAGGAGGTGTACAGGGAGCTCGGAGAGGAACACGCTGTCGGCGCGGCGGCGGCCTAGGGAAGCGACGCCGGAGCGACGGCCTTGGGCTAGGCGACCGCGTGTCCGCGTCGACGGGGGTCGCAGCAGGAGCGGGGACGGGGACGGGTGGCGGCTGAGTGGTGAAGATTAGGCGATCGAGGTCGAAGTCCGCGAACACGGGGGCGTCTCCTATGAGGCCCTCCATCCACCCATCAGAGTCGAAATCCGCGGCCGCGGCGAGGTCGAAGAACACCGCGTCGGTCCCGGACGCCCCGACGAAGGCGTCGCAGAAGAAGTGCTCCGCGTGGGGCCACCCGCCGCCGTAAGGCAGCAAGGCCGCCGGCATCTGGCCGTGCGAGGGCGCCAGGGACGGCGCCATAGGCAGTGGAGAGTGGGGCGGCCTCGGGGGAGGGAAGACGCTGGAGGAGAAAAAGAACGGTTCGGGAATAGTAATGGTATTAGTAGGTAATTATCTTTGATTTATGTGAGTACTTTATTTTCTCTGTAGGTATAATTTGTAAAAAGTTAATGGGAGATAGCTTATATATTGTGATAGAAAATAAGGTTAAATTTTAAAAAATAGATTGTACAATCTACTTGTTTGTTTTAGTTTCAACTTTTAAATACTTATTTATTTTAGCTACAGCTTATAAAAATAACTTTTCAAAATCTCAAGCTAAAATAAACTCACTCTTAGTCCGTATCAAACCGGACTCCTTTGGATCTATTAATTAAATGGATATTGCCAAATTAATATAGTCGAAGATATATAATTTTGGGCTTGGACAAATCGATGAGCATATTAGATACACAGACGTGTACCTAATATTCGATAGGATAGTTGAGTAGTAATATTGTTGGAGATCCCTCGTTACCAACAAATTATACGGTCAGCTTGAGTCCACCTGCCACGCGGTTCTAGCAAGAGGCTGTTCAGACTTCCGGACCAGATCCAGCGGTCGGGATCTCGAGATCAGGGTTCACAAAATCAGATCCAGCCAGATCCAGCAGCCAGGATCAGGTTCACAAAATCGTCGGTCAACTCGGTCCACATTGTATTCATAAAGATTGGTTTTCCGTTAAATTCAAATTAAAAAAATCAAAAGTTTGACAAAATTCAACTAGTTTCCTACCGAATTATTATACGATTACCACGGTTTTTACAGTAATCGCCAAAAGCCGGTTTTCAAATGTCAAACGTATTTGTAAACCATGGTCGGGATACAAGCTAAGAGGCAAGAACAAGTACAGGCTTACAACAACAAACTTACAAGTCAACATCCAGGGGTGTCAGAACTGAGCAGGAGAGGCAATTAATCCGCAACACAGTACTTCCAAACTCACTACATGCTTGTCATCATTTCAATCCTATATAGGCTGTAAAAGTGTCCACAAGTGCTGTCTGTGCTGATCAGAAAGGATCTAAGAAAAAGAGGGGTGGATCAATCTCTAGAAAGAGTAAGTTTCTCATTGAGAACGACTGCGGTCGTCGAATGTTATCTAAGCTGGCACTACAAAAGTACGGTTCCATAAAATTGCACCGAGTAACACTTGGCTCACACATCGGCCTTGGGTAACCTGTGCCTCCCATGAGTTCTCTATTTGTGATACAGGTACACGAACGAGAACATGAAGAAAGCGCCCATCTGCAATGAGGAGGAAATCATATAAGAGCTGATGCATGATGCAAATCTACAGCTCAAGTGAACTCGTATTACTCCAGGTAAGGAAAACAAGGCTTGGAAAGTTATACACTGTGGAGCCTATAACACAGTCTACACAAGTGACTTTAATGAAGCCCATCTAGAAGTGAAGCTGTAAAAAATGCAAAAGCAAATTTCATTATGCCGATTGAGGAATATGGATCTTACGGTTGAAAATGAGGCAGTGTAGTATGGATATGCTGATGCTATGAATCTCTCGTACTCATTATGCCTGTAGGGACGAACTGGAATCTGCAGCAGACAAAAACAGATTATCAAATGCAGCTTCATGAGAAGTTACAGTAAACGACCAGACAATGGATGTGGTTTGATTAAACTAATGGAGCAACTGTAGAAAGGAAAGCATGTTATGAAACCAACCTGCTTTGTAAAAGACAGACAGGTATATCCCAGCCTTTGGTACTCGACTTTGAACTGGAAAACTCCATAAACATCAGGAACTTTGAAGGATGTTGAGTACAAACCCTACATTGGGAGAACATGATAGTTTAGCCACAGCAATCTCAAGATTAATCTTGATACAAATACATAACAGGTCTGTAATGGTGCACACCTTCTTGTCGGTCGACAGAGTTTTCAAAACATAAGGACTCATCATGTAGAACTGAACTTGAACGTCATCAGCAACATATGGCTTCCAGCTTGTTCCAGACCATTCATAGATCTCAACCGAGTATTCCTTGATGGACATTGATATTAGCATGTTTAACTTCTCACTGCTCAATAATTAATACACATGAAGGCAAAAGAGTTACCAGGTCATCATTAATGCGGTACATGCCAGGTTCATTTGTCTCTCCAACCTTGTGATGCTTGACACTCACTGCCTGTGAATTTGAACATTAAAAAGGTTATGTCATCCCTTCCATTTGTAAAATGACCACACCCCTTTAGAACAATACAAAGTGGGGAAGCTTGAAAAATAAGGAATCATATAACCTTTAGATGGCCCCTCATGTGGAAAACCCATTTGCTTGTCTCTGTCACAAATTGCTCATTTCCAGCTCTCTCATGCCTGTACAAATAAACTAGAATGAGCATGCAATAACTAATTTCCGTAAAAAAGCATATAAAAATAAGGTGAAAAAGTTATCTGTTCCATTATATGCAGTAGTGTAGTATAATTTTGCATATATCCAACAATCAGCCATCTCAAATATAGTGTGAGCTTATTCGCAACCTATGCTACAGCCTGCAGCAGTGCTCATTGGTTTAACATGCTCAATGATCTTTTAACATGGCATTATCTAGTACCTTTTTTACCCCTTTATCAAGAAGCAGTGCATTAAACTTAATTTGTTAATTAACCTTCTCCACAAGGTAATAAGGTTCAACCCAAAGTTCAATAATCTCACTCCAAACAGATCAAAGGAGAAATGCATTGGTCAATCCGAGTAGTAAGCTGCTTAACGCAGAAGACAACCCAAGCACAACAGTTCCCTGAGATTCTCTGTTGCCTTGTCAACAGTTTGGCAGAGCTTCCAGACCAGCTCACAGAGTGAAATCAGTGGAAGCTCTATCAAACGGCAGTTTGTAGTTTTCAGCTCCCAGAGTGATTCTATAGGAGTGACTAGTGATTCTATAGGAGTGACTCACTGAAATGAACTAGATGCTGGGAGCTGAAAAACTCAACTTCCCCTGATTCACTTCCCTCACAGAATCACTTCCTCCGTAGAGTTTAACCTAAAAAATCACTGGAGAATCACTTCCCACAGAGAATTTGGATCAGAGGGGCTCTACCAAACAGACCCTTAATTACAAGAAAAAGAAGGCTTCAAACAAGAATTTCGCATTAGGTTAGGTATAGATGTTCTTATACAACTTAATAAGGCATATATTTTTCCTAACAATTAGACGATCATATAATGTTTGCCTTCGAAATCTCAATTAAGTATGACCAAAGCTTCAAAACTAAGCTCACCTCGTCTTGCTACCAACCTTTTGAACACCAGACTTTAGGAACCTGGTTAAACGAAACATCATAAGAACTTCTTGAAAAAATAGAGGAAACTACTTTGGTATATCTGGTAGCATACCGGTTGCTAAACAGATCAAGTGATCCAGATATCAGTACCCGAGCATTATTTCTAGCCTGCCAGAATACGCACAATGTTAGAGAGATTCAATGGCAAACTTGGACATCAGGTCACATACAACTGGTAATACATGGATGCTGGCAGGCCTATCGTACATTAGTGAATACACAAGAGTGAACAGTGGAATGACTAAACCACTGATCTTGCTAACCAAGTAAAAAGGAAGCTAATTACCTGCATAACAGAAACCAATGATATTGCTGACCCAGTAAGAGATGGAGGAGACCCCAACTTAGTCTTTGGGTTTGCTGAATATGCTGATGGAGAGGCAGATAGGACTTTCAGAACCTAGGAATGTACAAAGATGGAGAAAGGATGGTTATAAAAACTATAAAAAGTTTACATTTCACAGCAATAAAATAGTCACGCAAATTATTATGGTTGACCTGCAAATATCTGCATGTAGAATTTGAATTACTTACCAAGCCGTTTGATGGATTAGCCGCATGTCCAATTCCTCGAAACAATATAGGAGCCTAGTCAATGGAGGAAAATATTAAAAAAGAACAACAAATTACATGTAAGCACTGAAAAAAGTAAAAGGAAGTACCAAAACAAAAATATTTGGCAATTTTACACCATATCCTCGGCAACATCCAATGTTAAGAAATATTATTATAAGGTTATTCTAGCCTCTAAAGAATTGCAGATATAAAAGTAGCTTACTCTCGAATAGGAACAGACAGATTTCCAAATATAATTATCTTAGCTAATACTAGCAATTGGTTAACCAAGGCAACACTCAGTATAGTAACTAGGGCTGAATATAGATGTGCCATGGAAGTATGGAACAGAAAAGTGAAGACATACTGTATGGGCACACACGCATACTGACAATGTTTGGACACTATGACAATGAACAAAAGACCAAAGCCTGCTAACTGCAAAAGCTACAAACATGAATACCACGAAGAAATAACCATGCACAAAATAATGGAGTTCCCAATTGGCCAATTGACACTCAGAATAAGAGCAAAGACCAAGATTCAGCCTCACTTAGGTCTAACTATGGTTTAATCCAATGAACATGTAAAAGTCTAAAAGGGGCTGAAGTGCTGAACTTGAAAGGATTGGGTAGATTTTTAGCATTACTACTAACCTCGATCTTTTTAGATCCCAGTATCACATCTGACTGGATGAGATCATCGCCAGCAATCAACGTGTGATCACCTTCAACATCCATGACAGCATAATTAATATGATCAATAACCATGGCCTCTTGATCCTGCAATCATGGAAACACAAGCCGTTGGCTCACTGATGTCAAAGAAAATGGAAACATAGGGATGAATGGAGCAGGGTTAGAACCACAGAAATAACTTGCCTCATCGAAATCAACACCGCACTCTGTTGCAATGCCACGAATAAGATCAGAGGCAGTTGAATCTGCAGCCAGGATCATATCATGACCGGCATCGATAAATTCCAGAACAGCATTCTGGTCCACAGATCCACCAAAACCTGCCATCAGACAAAGACTAACATTTAACAAACAATAATAAATTTTAACATTATAAACTAATGGGGCTGAATCATGTCTTAGAACATCATGAGCAGAGATCAAGGATTTGCAACTAGTCGAAACATATTAATCTAATAAAGCTCGAACTAGCACTAGGATCCAATTATTTCCACAAGAGCTAAGCAACTAAACACATATTCAAATGAAATTTATCGCCGGTCAGGCAAAATTCTACGTCTGAAATCCCGAAAGCTGCAATTCCCCCACAACAGATCACAGAATTCCACTGAAGAACCACTCCACCATCGCGGATCAGATCAGACGAACAGGCAACTCTACACCGCAAATCTTCACTCTCGACATCGAATCTACCACCAAAACCACAGATCGGATCTCTCAGAAGAAGGGAAAGGAGAAATTACGTGGGGTGGAGGGGGCGAAGAGCACGAGGCCGTCGTAGAGGTACTGGCCGTAGCGGTGGAGCGAGAGCTTGGGGTCGTCGGCAAGGCGGAAGTCCAGATCGAACCCGCGCGCCTGGAGCGAACCGAAGAAGGCCGAATGCGACGACCGTACGGACAGGTCGTCCAACAGCACCAGCAGCCGCCGCCCCCTTGGGCCCTCGTCTTCCCCCGCCACGGTGGCGACGGCGAGTAGGAGGAGGAGGAGCGCGGCGAGGTGCCGCGGCGCCACCATTGCTGCGCAGATCTCGCGGTGCGGGGTTCTGTTGTTTTGAGGGGTTTGGAGTGGCGCAGCAGCGACGGAGACGACTCGGGGAGAAGCTATAGGCGGAGGGAGGGAGCCGTTTTGACCGTCCGATCGGAGGATCCGATGGCCCGGATTGAGTTAAGCATTGCTGCAGTGCAAATGGGACTGACAGATGGGACCCACATGACGTAGCAGTTAGCAGTATTTCTCCTCTTTCTTTGGGAATGGCTATGTTCCTAGGTGAAACTCAAGAGTTGATTAAAATTCCATTACTTTTTTTTAGAAACTAGTACAACAAGTAGATGTACCTACACACCACTATACATACATACTTACACAATATTTACTAAAGATCGGAGATATAGAATTTAGATATTGACGAAGTAACCATATGTGTCTCACTGTCGTTGGATACATCATTTACAACTGAAAGAATTATTTACCCTGGTGAGACACACAAGAAGTAAACATATGATTTTATCCTTAATGGATAGAGGTATAATCACCTTCACTAACCATTCAAACCCATAAAATTCCATTACTTGATTTCTTCATGGAATGATTCTGCAATTTGAGCGGTGGTTTTGATTCTTGAAATAAAACTTTTTTGCTATTGATGTATGTGATAGTCATGGTGATCGTGCTGCAAAATCTAGGTTGTCGATGAAACATGTATCACTAAATTATGTTTTGGATTTGAGGTAGTTACTCCCTCAAGTTGTTTTTACTTGTTGTATCGAACATCGACATGGTATCAAATACACGGTTTTTATGGTTACTGTTCCTATATTTGCTACAGGAAGACACTCCATCCGGCCAAAGGACATCATACCGTCCCAAAAGCCAAGATTAACTGCTAATTTTCATTACATATTTATGAACCATAACGATTATGAAACTATTTTTTAAAACAAATTTGTTCATACCATTTTCCAATTTTACATAGGAAATTGATGATGGAAGTTTAAATAGGTTGAATCCAAGTAACCTAAAGTGTCATTATTTTTTATGCGAAATAGCTCTGGTAGCACTAGATTTGAACAGGTTTGCTCCCGTACCACTATTTTTTGCGGGATTTCTTTAGTAGCACTAGATTTGGTCCATATCTTCTCCGTCTAGCACTGAACCGTTAGATTGAGAACCAATGGCCCAGATCACACACTGAATCATCCCTCCGTTAACCTTTGTTAGCCAGCAGACCTACCCCTTTCTTCTCCGGTGAGCGAGTCCTTCGACGGACTCCTGCTCCTCCATTGACTCCAAGAGCACATTGTTTTCCTTGTTCGCCGACTGCGCCACGCGGTAGCCGAAGCCAACGTAGCTTCACAGCAGGCCCCCTCACCTCACCTAGCTGTGGCGCTCAGCCCTAATGCCCCGGAGGAGCAGCCTCTGTGAGCTCGATGGGCTGAGGCGGCAACGTTTGAGCGATAGGTGGAGGAGCGACATCACCAGATCCAGCCGTGCCACCAGACCCAGGCCGTCGAGGGGCAGTGCCTCTGCCGTCACACAAAGCTCTAGCGCCTCTGCCGTCGCGTGGAGCTGCGACTCCACCGCCTCGCCGTCGATGCCGATGAGGCCGACTGCAACCTCATCGTCAACAACTATGCTACGCGACCTTGAGCCTCTCGCCCTCCTCTGCTCGGATCCGGGTGCCTATGGCTTGAACAGCTGCCGGCTCACTGCTGCCATGAGCCTGCACGAGTGGCACGCGAGTGGTGAGACAAAAGCTACCAAGGAAGAGGAGGAGGAAACTGCTGATTGGTTTAAAGCTGTTGCGGCTCGCCGGAGGAGGCAGAGAACGGATGGAGCACGGAGTGCTAGACGGAGCAAGGACGGGAAAAAATCCAGTGGTATTTTTGAAATCGGTAAAAAAAAAAATAATGGTACCAAAGCAAAACGGTTCATTTTTAGTGCTACCACAGCAATTTTGTCTATTTTTTATGACTGCCAGAAGTATTAAAATATAATAATTTAAAAGTATTATAATGACAAATACAAAGTGCTAATCTAATCTACACCTAGGGTGTAACATCACCATAAAATATTGAACAAAATTTCAGCAGTAACTACTGACAAGTTACTAATGAAGGTCTGCTCTTAAACGTGGTTAGTGATAATAACGGGTCGGGTCGGGTACGAGCGAAGCAGAACCATATCTGACCCATGATCCAAATTGTGTTGCCTAACCCGTGCACACGAAGGATGACAGGCACAATATTGTATCCATGCTCGTACTTGTCGGATACCCGAAAACATATGGGTCGCCCGCAGGCTTGACAGCAGCAGTGCCAAGTCAACATTTGGTAATTTCTGCCAATGAAGGAGCTGTTTGGTTTTTATAAGTTATATAACAGGTTGTTAATATCCTACTGCTCATTTGTCCTATATTCAGAGCGGATGTTCTTTTTGTTCTTTTGATGAACAAAAAAGATTTTTGTATTTGACCATGTACGAGCAATAGTATTCATGTTTCATGCTGTCTTGACCAAATTCAAAGAAGAAACATGTCATACTAGAACTGCTCGTGGGTTTCTTCTGGCACATGGAACATGTTTTGAGCTGGTACATCGCATTCACCACCTAAGTCCAGATTCCCACAGAAGGATCCTGATCCAGGCCAATCTCTTTCGTGGTTACCACTACAAGCACCAACGTGTAGCATCAGAAACATAACATGAACTTTGTCTTGTCTCATTTTCAGTTTGTTTGTGTTGTAAAGTTACATTGCTAGTTGAATTGGGTTAGAACCCTAAGGTAATTCGGTTGGGCGTCTGTTGTAGGGTTACGGGTAGGCTACGCTAGCACAAAATAAATTTTCTCTACCGCATTCAACATGGAAGCCATGCGAGTAGAGGATCATGAATCGTTACCACTTGACGAGCAGTGCAGCGGAAGAAGAGTTGGAGCAGACCAATCCAACGTCGTGCATATCAAGTAGTTGATCGTCAACCTCGTCCCGAGCACGTCCCGAGCACCTTCCGAGTACTCGCGAGTACGTCCCGAGTACTCCCGAGCACAACCCGAGCCCCCCGAGCACGTCCCGAGTACCCCCGAGCACGTCCCGAGTACCCCCGAGCACGTCCCGAGTACCCCGAGCACGTCCCGAGTACCCCTGAGCACGTCCCGAGTACCCCGAGCACGTCTCGAGTACCCCGAGCAGATCAGCACCGCAATAGTAGCAGCGCCTCTACGGTATCCACACGTACAAGGATGGAATCGCCGTGCGCCGATGTGCTAGCACCGCGCGCCCGGTTAGGGTTTCGAAGGGAGTTCGGGAATAGGAGGCGGCCAGGGTTTTGATGGCAAGATCTGTTTTTCGGAAAAACTCAATACGCCTTGGCCCCTGCCTATTCTTATATAGAACACGCTAATGGGTCTTTAATCAACATTAAAGCCCATTATGACTCTAAACCTTAATGGACCTTTAATCAACAATAAAGCCCATTAGCAGATCCAATCCGCAAACTCGATCGCCTCTAGGGCATATCACCAACATCTGTGCCATTTGGTGTGCTTCACGGGTACACCGTGGGTATCCGTGAGCGGACTGTAATACCCGCGCTTGATCCGTGACTTCATGGGTAACCAACTTACCGTGCCCGTGGGCAAGATCTAAGTCCTATACCCGTACCTATCGGGCACAATACTCGCGGGTAGGATTGCCATCCTAAACATGGTTCAGTAGTAACATGCTTTCGGTTCAGTAATTCAAAATGCTTTTTTCAGTAGTAACTATTGTATGTAGAATATTATTCTACCCTAAGGTGTAGAATAGCGCACTTGTATTTGTCATTATAATACCTGTATTTTATTTAACTTTTTCAGCATCCTCCTAAGATAAGCTAAAGCTGTAGAACATCATGTGAATATTTTTGACAACTGACACACCAAACTGCCGGCACTACTTTCAGAGTCGAAACAAAAATTCCAAAAAGATAACTGACAGTGATGTGTTGGGTACGAAAACCAAACTGATATCGTTGATCAATGAAACATTTTAGTTAATCTGTTAAACTAGCAAGCCAACTACACGTCACATCAGCATCTATCAGATCATATGCTTCTTTCTATGGTTCAGGTTTACAGTCAAAACAAAAAATGCCTGGCCAGCACAAGTGTGCAGGGTAGCTGCAATTATCTGCTAAAGAGTTACAAAGAAAATTTCCACTCCCCTCCACAATCACTCATCATCAGGTTGCCACTGAAAAAAAAAGCCTTATCGCGGATGTGCAATCGGCACAAAAAAGCCGGCATCCATCTTCAAATCAGCCTGAAGAAACCTTGCTTCCCACCGATCAAATTGTGAGAACGTGAAATCTGCATAAGCCAGAATTTCAGTCGACAAAACCTGGGGACGGCATGCCCAGAGGCGCTGAATGCTGATCACAGGCAGTATCTTCACATCATCATACTAGCTCCTGCTCCTTGAAGCTGGCCAATTTCGTGTTTTCTCTGTCGCGCTTGAACACGAGATACAAGGGGCTGTAGAACAGGACGCAGACACCGAAAGGCACTATCGTCATTGTCAGCGGCCCTCTCGAGAGCCCTTCCGCCGATCCGTTTGCAAGGTTCAACAGTCTTGGCATCGTAGCCATATATCTTCTCTGTGACCAGGCTGACAGCAGGAGCAGCCAGGGAGGCGAACGAGCCCTCGAACGCGCGGTCAAAGGCGTAGATCATGGTGTGGTGCTTGGGAGGGACCACCTCTGCAAACATGGGGTTGTTCGCCGAGGTGGCGCACCAATATCTAGTTCATTTCAGTGAATTACTTCTACGGAATCCCATAAAGAAGAGGGTGACAGCAAAGACGTACCAGTAATCAACTGACTGGGGGATAACTGTGAGGAGGATCCACGAGAACGGGATGCCCATGAATGCACTGAACTGAGCACACATGACGCGTGTGGAATCTGGGTTCTGTCGTGACAGGCGGTCTGCTATCACCCCGCCAAGAAATTCTCCACTGGCGCACCCGATAGCGAGCGAACAGGCTGTTCAGTGCGGCTGAGCTGCTGTTGTCGAAACCTAGGAGGGTTCAAGACTGTCAGTATTCAATTTGAGAGCACAGTTATCAGTTTGAATGTTGAAAAGTACATGGTTGCTGTCCTACCAATGAGTTCAAACCACATCGTGAAGAAAACTATGGCAGTCCACGGTAATGAACCAATTATTCCTTGCAGGACAATGATCTGAAATGTCCTCACTTTCATAACAGATCTCGTTGCTACCCAAGAATCCATCCAGATAGAAGGCGGAGGAAGAACATCTTTGCTGGACAAATGCAACCTGGGGGATGAGGATAACGATCATATTCGTGTATACTGCTATCCCAATTCCCAGTTGCTGGTTTAACTCTGCTATTATGCAGTTTAATTGGTGCAGGAAGAAGTCATTGCATATTCACAAACCTACCAAAAGTGCATTCAATGCAACAACATTTAAGAGATCAAGGAAATGAAAATCCTACATGGTTACATGCGGTGTAGCCACATAAGAAAGGAGTTTAGACTGAAAAGGGACAATGTAATGAAACATATATGCATCACTAGAAGCAATCCTGTCAGAAAATAAACACTTGCAGAAGCAAACCTATGTCCAAAGTTTAATTCCTACAAGAAATCGAAGCATCATGATGGCATTCTTTCTGTCAGAATCAGAATCATATATACATAGACATACCACTTGATGGCCACAAATTTACTGCCACCGTAAGTTCTGTTTGGCTAGTAGTGCTGATTAATGAATCCCAGCAGCTAGGTGACATGAAAAGCAGCATACCTCTCGTAGTCGTCTTCATCAAGAAGATGATTGCCGGGGATCCTTCTAAGATCAGTTGCATATAAGTACACAAGAACTCCAATTATCAAGCTGACAAGTGTGACCATCATAAATGCAACACGCCATCTTGGGAATTCCAAATAGTCCTTCCCGGCCATGATCGTTGCCAAAATACCGCCACCTATACCACCTACAGCACCAATGAGGCTTAGCAAACCAAATCACGTACCACGTGTACCATCTTTGTAGCTATCAGCAATGAACGACTGAAGTGCTGGTATTACAATGGCAAGCCCAAGGCCGTTTATTGCTCTCCAGAATGCAACCTGCCGAAAATGCTGGCTAACACTGACAGCCCCTGTTGATAAGGCCCTGAAGACAGTCCCAATTGCAAGCACTGTCGGCCGATCATAGTGAAGAGCAAGGATAC
Organism: Phragmites australis; assembly: GCF_958298935.1. NCBI lineage: Eukaryota > Viridiplantae > Streptophyta > Magnoliopsida > Poales > Poaceae > Phragmites > Phragmites australis. Next base: position 8,103,324 of record NC_084934.1, read on the forward strand.
CTGCCAAGGGAGATGCTATTGACTTCAGAAAGTTCATTAGAAACGTGAGGTACCCCAGATCAGTAGGACCAGCATTGAAGGCTGCACTGACCTCCTTGTAAACTGCTGGAAGGAGATTCTCATCAGCACGCTTCATAATAGAAGCCAGATTGATGAGGATGAGAGATACAGAGAAACCAAGTATTTTCTTTGTTCTGCAAGAAAAAAAAAGATTAACATGGTTATGCTAGATAATGCAAAGTAAATTCTGTTCTACAGTTCAGAAAACGTGATGCGATACTCTTGCATGCATGCAAAATAGAACACAATGGTACATAATGAGCAATGACTAGGGCCTGTTTGGTTCGCAGCCACAGATTGCCACATTTTGCAACGTCTCAAATTAGGCAAGTTTGACTGAGTTAGGCGTCTGTTTGGTAAGATTCCTTTCCAGCCAAAGGGGCCCCACATGTCAGTGACTCAGAAAAGTGTGGCAACTTTCTCTTAGGCTAGCCAAAGTGTGGCGCCGATTTTGATCGCCTAACCATAGGAGTTAGGCAAAATTTTGTGGCATTTGATGGCAGCCATAGTATATGAACTTATTTCCGGTGTGCTCTGCCTTTCAACAAAAATAGGATGTTTCTTTAACAACACTGACTAATCAATATGTGGGACCAAAGCGTGTACAAACTTAAAGTTAGTTCGGAGATGACAGTGCGCCTCAAATTATTCAGCAGCCTTCAATCTAGAGAACCGTCTTGCTTCCAGTTGGACAATTCAGGAATTAGAATAGAGGACCATACCATCTGGAGTGTCAACTGATGATCGATGACCAGATACCTCTGTTCCTTGACATGAAATCAGAACGTAGCATTAGAATTAGATGGCTCCAACACAAGTGGAGCTATTTATTATGGCATATTTTACTTGTAATTAAAAAGATATAGCTCAAACAGTTAACAACTTGTCAGATAATTTCCCTTGTAATTTTGATCTTGTTTCAGTTGCCGTAACTGAAAAAAGCTATGTTGCAATTAAGTTTGTTCATTAAATTTATAGGGGCTAACTGAGACTTGTTTGGTGCATCTTAAGTCATGTTAGATGAGTGGATAGCATTGATACTTATTTACAGCCTTACAGGCAATTATTAGTGTAAAGAAATTCATGTTTGGACTGTACTTTCATTTTGTACAGGTTAGGTTGTCATTTAATACATTTATAGTGGCACCGCTTTAGTGTTAAGTCATGTACCTTACACAATAACAGAACTAGGCATGTTGCCAAATCTAATCACAAATTCATGGTAAAGGGAAATATAGATGGTGCTGGTTGTCATAGGAGGCCTCATAAGCCCAGGTGACTTGATTCCTTGCCCATTAAAATTTTTAGGCTACTGCATGCTACACATTCTCTGATTCAGTGGGTGATATCAGAGATTGGAGATACTAAAAATCTAGCTAAAAGGATAACCTTTCTATTCTAACCATGCAGCTTGCAACGAACACGACGATCATTGCATGTGTAGCGTGAGAAAAACAAGTTCAAGCTTGAATTTGCCATGGTTATCCATAGGGCAAAAGATAAATACTTTCCTCAAAGTGGCGACTTACTAGAGTATTTTTTATAATCTTTTACTATCCCACCATGTAAATAACCTGTATATCTTTATCTGTAATATGTTAACCAATAGAGATTCCCTACTAAAAAAGATTGGACAAAGATCACAAAACTTTTGATGAATGAAGAAGCTTGAGCTGTGAGATTCTTGCCACTGACATTCCCGAATAAAAGGGAAATGGGATAATAGAAATCAGAAGACCCCTCTCTCCATTCTCCCACTCAAAAGAAAGTGGGTGTACAAAATTGCACCAGCAACTGGGTGTCGGTTTTCTTGTTGCCCACCCAGAAAAGTGAAAAATAGTGGGAAAAATCTCAACACCAATTGCACGAGCACTAAGCACTTCATTTTCATGGTGATATCACCATGTTTCACGCGGCCATACCAGTCAGCAGAAGCAGAAGCTCCGCGATCTCGCTGGATGTATCTTGAAGAAAAACAGAAAGAGAGACGAACGCTGACTTGTTCATACTCCACACGCATCCCTGCCCTAACGTATCGAATTTCAGTTGCTAATTTAGAGGTACTATTCGCCAAAGATCGCCCACGAAGTCAAGAATCTGAATGAAAACAATACGTTGAACCAGAGGGGGCAAGGAAACTTTGGGGTGTTGAGCTTTTCGTATCGAATCTAGCACCCAAAAGAACGGACAGCATATCCAAGCAGTATCGACAGCATATCCAAGCAGTATCAACAGCTAAACAGACAGCATATCTAAGCAGTATCAACAGCTAAATCAAAAGAACGCCAAGTTCCAAAAAGATTCCCTCTCTTCGGACTGGATCGATGAAGCATCAGCAAGATCCCAGCACCCCCAGCTCCAGTGAGCATTGCTAATAATAAATTCGCATGAATTTGTACGAAGCACGGGAACTAAAATAAAGGAACACAAGAGCTTGTAAAACGAAAGCCCAAGAAATCCAGGAATATTGGAAGCGAATCTCCGGCAAGGAAGGAGGAGAAAGCTTGAGGGAATGGGGAGGTGGGTCGATTACCTCATCGCCATGGATGGGCTCGAGCGGAGCAGCTGTGCCGGCCCTTGGCGTCCCGCTGCGCGTTCCTTGGTTGCCTCACCCTGGACTCCTGACATGGACTGTTGGTTCAGCTGAGCTGAATCGAGCGAAGCAGAGCGCAGTGGAGAAAAATTTTGTGACACCCGCACGTATAAAGTTCCGGTGAGACTCTCGTCCGTACCGTATATGTGTGATCGTACGGTACTCACATGTGTATACTGTACACGCAAAAACACATGTCAAACATGCTGTACGAGTCTCACCGAAAGAGACGATCTTATAAAATTTTTCTCCGCAGTGGAGTGGGAGAAGACGACGCACGCGGCAGCGTTGCACGAGCACGGGAGGCTCAGCACACGAAGCAAATTACGTAAGAGTTCCTTAAAAAGGATGAGATTTTTTATATACATACATTCCGCTGGGTTAAAGAAGAAATTTAGTGAAGAGATGTTATCAAAGAAAAATATTATAGGATCTAATTCTATAAAATTTACTTTTCTCACCATAATAGCACATGTGGTGCCGGTGACTTCACCCGTGAAGGTTTGTACTTTCTCTAATTTTATTTTATTTGTCACCATTTTGAAATAAGTAAGGTTTTTTTAAAGTTTTGAAATAAGTAAGTTTATTTTATTTGCCACCATTTTGAAATAAGTAATTTTGTTTTATTTAAAGCTAGGATTAGATTTACTAACTTGAGATTAGGATATGAATTAACAGGAGGTTAGAATATTAACAGGGAGCTGACAGCTCTTTCGTGTCAAAATTGGAGGATTTCAGTGCCCAATTCCATGCGCATAGAAAATGCTCATGTATTGCAAAGTCCATTTCGGGTGAGGATGTCCGTGATGCAGGGTTTCGAATGGTTTTTCATTATTTTTAAAAAAGTGTATAGTCCTTGGAAGGCTATAGTAAAACTAATTACCGGTGATATCTATCTTCATATCGTGGGCCCTGTTACAGTACACCTTACCTTCGAGAGGTAAGTGTCAAACAAATATGAACCTTGATTTTAAAAGAAAAAACAATTAAAAAGCTAAATAAAATTTGTTAACCGGTTGCTCCCGGTTACTATTGACAGGCAACCCACCCAAATCATGAAAGAGATCCTCTGCCTACGCCCTAGCTTCGCCGCTTGCTTGCATGGCGAGATTTTCTCCGCTCAACGATCCCCAAAATCACGGAAGAGCAAGGCAGAGCGGGTAGGATTTCCTCCACTTGCATGGAGAGACATTTCCTCCGCTTGCATGTGGAGATATCCCTAAATCATGCGGCAGGGCAGGTTTTCCCCTTAGCGCTCGATTTTCCTGTTAGCAGAGCGCTCGATTTCCCTCCCGTCGCCACTGGTTCCTCCTCTTCCGCTGAACAAACTGGGTTGCTGTTGTCAGACTCTTCTCCCACCGACGATCAGATTTCGTCTTCCTGCCATCCGTTGCTAGTCTTCGCCACTGCCAGTGCGCCGCTGGGCTTAGGCTTCTTGTTCATGCTGCCTTTAACAGCGCCACTTCGATCTCCAAGGTAAAGCTTGTCCCCTGCCCTTCGCCTTTCTATTCCAGTCACACGTGATTGGATTGAAATGTATTGGAGAATCACACAATTGGATTGAAGCACTACCTGTTTACTTATTCCATTAGTTTAGGTGCATTTTCTTTTACTTACAAAGTACCAATCTTGACAACATTTAGATCGTTAACATAGAGTGTGTTTACGCTTTACCAATGAACTGAAAGTGTTGTTTAATAAATTTGAAGCACGCAAGCTGCACACAACCTAAAGTGTTATCTTCGTTTCAGATTATTCAAACATCAGAAGAATTGGTGAATTGTGGGGCTATGCTATTGAAAGATGCTATTTTCTTGAGTTCATTATGTCGTGTGCAAGGCCTATATAGAGAAAAAAATTAAACTTGATATGTCTTCCTTTTCTGAATTTGTTTGTAACTAGACCCCAACCATATGTATGCCTGAAAAATATACTGCACTATGCAACAAGTTGAATGAGAAACAGAAACATGTTGTCAAAGAAATAGGATTTGAAAGCTTACTTAGTATACCTACGATGCCTATTTAACATATTCTCATTGAGGAGTTTGCTGAAAAGTACAATAAAGTAGATAGGAGCTTTACAATACACGATCATGTGGTTCCTATTTCTACATGGGATGTATATTGTATCTTAAGTCTAGTTGACGTAGGAGATAAGATTGAAACAAAGAAAGTATATCCTAAATGGTTTAATTTGTATAAAGGGAAAGATGATGCATCGATCACTTTGAAACACTTAGAAGGATAGATAGTGAGTGGTACAACCAATGATCACTTTGCTAGAATGCTTGTGCTGTATATGATAGGAATCGTTTTAATCCCTAGTTCAAAGGAATATGCGAGCAGCAGGTATGTAAACCTTGTAGTAAATATTTTAGAAGGCTACAATTAGGCACAGTTCATATTAGACTATTTGATGAAACACTTGGCACTATTCAAGAAGAAAAAAAAATAGATCTTGTTGGAAATTTGGTGTTTCTACTGGTGATATTTTGTTAGAAATAGCTTAACTATTTATTGGTCGTTGCATCCAATAGGTAAAAATTGAAGTTTTTTCCCAGTTGCCAGTTTGGTTCTTTGAACATTTTCATGTGACTGGCGATTGCTTTAATTATGCATTCCATGAGCATCCTCTTATTAACAACTAGGGTGAAAACAAGGTTACGAAGCGAGCACATATTGAAGGGATAAAGAAATTTGGTGCTGAAAAGATAATTGTAACTTGTGTTATTTGCCTCTTGTGTTAAACTATGGTAGTAGTGTGAACTAATTGTTGTCATGTTGCAGGTAGTTATTTGGTTGGAACTCAATGATTTTGAAGCGCGTATTGATTCTGATAATTTAGACGAAGAGATTTGCGAGGGATCTATTGAGGGAATGAACAATGACTATTTCAAAAGTATGGATTTCACTGACAATGTAATATAATTTTAAGTGTATGTACCTGGACACTAATTGCATTCAACTTTTAGGTTAGAGAAATTTCATTTTTCTTCACATATGAAGTAACTCCTGATTCTTGTTGTAGGTTGAAAAGGAGGACAAAAATCTAGATGGCTCAAATGATGCTGGGAAGGTTGACGAATGCCTCGTAGAGGTGCCAATTTGATTATGTTGAAATTAGTGCTTTAGATTAATATATCCATTATTATAATTGGGATTTGTAAGTATTCATGTATTTTAGGACACACTGGAATCTATAAAAGGCAGGCTATCAACATTAGAGTAAGATACCCATCATAAGTACACAAGTATTGATGGAAGAATTCAAGTAATAGAGGATAGGGCAAGATGTTTACTAGAGCTGTATATAATTGTGCATGTTAATATATCTCATTTGTTTGTTATTTAGTTTTAAAGTATATCAGCTACCAATATAAACTTCCTTATAACATTACCATTCGAATTTATAGAGGATTATAAAGCTACTTGATGGGAGCAATAGGCCAACAACATGTGAGGGAAAATAATGTGGGTCATTGCTTTTCCTTTTTTTTTCTTGCTCAAAAGAATTTCCTTCTATCTTACAAATTCATCAGTTGAACTTAATACTTCTTTGAAAACTTGTTTCGCCAAGTTAACCAATTCAGTCGCATGAGCTCCTTGCATCGAGTTCACATGATCAGGTGTGTCCAAAGCGCTACTTGACTTGTCATTTCTTGTTAATCTGTTTAGCACACATCAGTGTAGGATTACACCACCAAGTTTAATCAGCATAACCATGATATGACAATAAGGTATTCCTTCGCACTCGAATTTCAGGTAATTGCATCTAACATTTGCAGTTCAGGATGAGGATGTCCCATCATGAGAGCCGGTTCAGGATGTCCCCCTTGGCCGTGGAAGGCGAGGAGCGCCGAGAAGATGGCAGTGAGCGCACCAGTGAGGTTGTGGTCGGTGACAACGACGTTGGACTTAGGGTGCTTCTTATGCTGCTCATGAAGCACCTCGCGGAGCTTGTAGCAAGGGATGAGCTTGTCGGCGGCGGCGGCATTAGGAGCAATCCTAGGGAAGGCGCGGACGACGTCCTCCTTCTGCAAGGCAAGCACCTTGAGGAAGTTGACGTGGACATAGCCCATGGCGCCCATGCTCAAACAGGATAGGTTGATGTTGGTGGACTAGTCACGCATCTTTAGGAGCCCGCGGTCGCCGGGTGATGGCTCCGCCAGTAGATGCATGAGGTTAGTAGGCTATGCGCTTGTATAAACTAGATTTTTCGGGGAAAAAAGAATCAATGAGAGAGGATGGCACTATAACTATTTCAAATTCCTATAACATCCCTTAAAATTGGGATAAGAATCATTTGAAGGTTCAAAACTTCTCCTTTAAAGGACATCAGGTAACTCTCCCAAAGGATTCAATTGCTCAATTATTTTAATATTTCTTTGGAAAAGTTAAATGAATAACTGCAAGAAGAAAAAAAAGGTGTTGCTATACTTGAGGAGCCTGTTTCTTTAAGAAAAATTCAAGCGACGTCCAATTCCAATCCAATGGTTTAAAACCAAGCGGGTAATGTTCATTTTCTTCCTCCATTTATTTCTCCCAATGCCGACTATTTCTTCCTCCTGTGATGTCGTGATGCACTCCCTTGTGCTGCCCACCTCTTGTTGTCTTCGGCGGCACCCTTATCGCCGGATCCACACCCATCACTTACCATCGCGCTAAACGTTTTGTCACCGGTGAACTTTGAAACCTAACCCTGACTCCCTGAGGCCACTGGCGTTTACACAGTCGCATATTTATACCTACCGAACGTGTGGAAAAAAAAGACAGCAGCATACAAAAGGAGAATTTGCAGAATCTTTTCGTTTTTTTTGAGACGATTGTATCAGGGTCTGATTTTCCAAGTCGAATCAGCCCATTACTCAAGGATAAACAGGCCAAACCAAGCTACCGCCGGCTCCTACCCTTGCGGCCCGTGACCCAAGGTCCAGAGCCCATGGTGACTCGGCGCGGTGACCGCACTGTCCTCTCTGACCGAGCCAGTGCACGGATCCCGTCGCGTCCGACTCAGCGCCCACGTCCCCCACCCACTGACTAGGGGGCCCCACTCACCGAGGAATACCTTTACCCAGCCCCCTTCGCTCACCGCCCGTGCACCGAATGGCTACTTGTCCTTACAGTGGCACCACCGCCGGCCCCTAAACGCTACGCCCCCCCCCCGTCCTGCACACCCAGATAAGCCGACACGTGGGCCCAGCGCCAAAGCCTCCTCCACGCGTCACACCCAGTGGGCGGGGCAGCTGACTGCAACCAACAAGAGCCTGCCACGTTGGAACAGGAGCGCTGCGCGCACACGGGAAGCGTACACGGGTGGGAAAGGGCACCGAACCCTAGCAGGCGCCTTTTTGCTCCGTCCTTCCACGCTGCGCCTGCTGCTTCCCCACACCGCACCGGTAGGCTCACCGCCGGCGACCCGCAGCGCCATACCCACCGCCACCGCGGCTCGCTTCCGTTCTGGAGCTGCGGAAGTCTCCAGATCTCGGTTGCTCACTCGTGAGGGCTCATGGCGTCGTCTTCCGACGAGCAGCCCAAGCCACCGGAGCCGCCCGCGGCGCCGCTGTCGCACGCGGAGTGGGCGGCCTCGCTGCAGGCGTACTACGCCGCCGCGGGGCATCCCTACGCCTGGCCTGCGCAGGTAAAGCTTGGCCTTTGGATGCGTTCGTGCGGGATGGGAAGTTGGCGGCGGCGTGTTCTGACTAGGGTTTGTTTGTTTGCTTGTTTGTCCTGCGATGCAGCACTTGATGGCGGCGGCGGCGGCGGGGGCGACGTACGCCGCGCCAGTGCCGTTCCCTGTCTACCACCCCGGCGCCGCGGTGGCGTACTACGCGCACGCGTCCATGGCCGCGGTGAGCGAGCCAGCCTCTTCCTTCTCCTTTGGTGGTCTCCAGTGTCCAATTTGAGAGAATTGGGCCTCGATTTGTGGGGTTTTGGTGTGAATTTGCTGCTTCTGTGCAGGGCGCCCCATACCCGACGAGGGAAGCTGTCGCGGCGGCGGCCTTGGTGGCGGAAGGGAAGGGCAAGGGGAAGGGCGCGGGCGCGTCGCCTGAGAAGGGCAGCTCCGGCGAGGACGCCTCCCAGAGGTACCGGCTTTCGCTTTCCCAGTGACAATCTGGTTTATTTTTTTGTCCCCTTCTCTTTTTTTGGTTAAATTGAATTTGAATTCTGTTGCGTGCACAGCGGTGACAGCGGCAGCGAGGAGTCGTCTGAGACGAGAGATGATGACACTGACCATAAGGTACCAAGCAACTTGCTGTGACCCAAGGGACCATTTTTAAATTGCATGTTTTCCTGTAATTGGTATGCTTATGGCTTTGCGTGGTTCATGTTTGTTTTCTTCAGGATTTGTCTGCGCCTAAGAAGAGGAAATCTGGTAACACATCGGCTGAAGGTTGGTTTTGTCTTGAGCTGTTCCTTTGGAAAGTTGTGGGTGATTGAAGATGGGTGTTTGCCAGGTGAGCCGTCTCGAGCTGCTGTTGTGCGCTATGCTGCTGTCGAATCACCATATCCTGTGAAGGGGAGGTCTGCCTCGAAACTTCCTGTGTCTGCACCTGGGCGGGCGGCCCTTCCCAGTGCCGCCCCGAATTTGAACATTGGGATGGATCTTTGGAGCGCGTCTCCAGCCTTAGCAGTTCCTGCAGTGCAGGGGGAAGCAAACACTGGCTTGGCGCTTGCACGACGTGATGATGTTACTCATCTGGTACGCATGGCTCTTGCTAAATCTTATGGCTGCATCCTGAAAGTAATTTAACTATGTGCACATCTCAACTGTTTTATAATGTCCCACGAGTCATGATTTATGGGTTTTATCTTATTATATAAAGTTAAAAGACAATTTCTGTGCCTTATTCAGCTTAGATCTATTTGTCTGAATACTCATTTTTTAGGATGAACGTGAGTTGAAGAGGGAGAGGCGAAAACAATCTAACAGGGAGTCTGCAAGGAGATCAAGGTTACGCAAGCAGGTAGTGTTGGAATCAATACATTTTCACCCTCCATAATGTCATTTGGAAATAAATCATTATCTTCTCAATCTTTTGTGTAAATTCCGCTCACAAACACTAGTTCCAGTGAATCTAGTGAACATCTGTTTTCATGGTACCACAATCAAGACAAGGAGGCTAGAGGATCACCTGACAGTTTTGAGCCAAATTTGCCAAAACTACTGTATGCGCTTGCCCTACCATTAGCATTAATCTGAATCACAAAAAAAGATCTTTGCAAACAGGATTACTTTGGATTAACTGATCTTTGCAAAGAGTGTCGTTTTGAGTTGCGTGCAGTCAACACGTTTAACTGACCCTCTATCTTTTTGAATGTTTCGATCGAACTTTTGAAAATGGTATAACTAGATTTGTTTTGAAAAGTAGTTTCAAAATATTACAACTTTATATATTTTGCATACATTTTATACTAGTAATTAGTGGTCAAAGTAGTGTATTGGTGACCGTGTTGATGTCCAAAATGATACTCTTTTGTGATTGGAGGGAGTAATAACAGAAAATAAAATTATAGTATGTTAACTCAGCCTTTGACTCTGGAAAACGTTTATTCGAATAAGTGCCACCAATACCTATTGTTGTTATATCAGATCCTGGAAAACATCACGGACCTCCAATGGACCAACTTCATGTTCTTCATTATTGTTTCTGCTAAGTGCAGATGTGGAGCAAGGAACAGAATTTTGAGTAATAGAGATTTGATGGCAAGTGTTGAACGAATAAAACTTGCTTAGCCCGCTCCTTCAGTAGGGACATGAAAGCAAAAAATGTGATGGCAGCCAAAGGATGAAGATCCAAAAATGAGGAAGAGAACTTGCCGTATGGGGCACAAGGAGGGATTTTGTGCCACCGGATGTCACCTGACTGGCTGCAATCTACCAAAAACCATCAATTCATGCAACAGGCAAACAATGATAGATAAATGCTAGTATTTGATGAACTGGAACCCAAAATTTTTTACCTTCAAGTGGAAATATTGGTTTTGGCTCAGGCTATGCTTTCCTTGGTATATTTCATACTAGAGTATGTTGATGCAGAGTGATAAAGATTATACTATTATATTACCTGCATATTGAGTAAATGCTGTTAGGATTCGGTCTGGCAGCCAAATGTTCTTGTTAGGATCTGCGTTATTATGGAATGAAGGGAACTGTGGATACAAGGGGTAAAGATAGGGCAGATCGCCCTCTAATCCCGAGCTTCTCCCCTAGACTAGAGGCTCCGATCGATGCCAAGGGCAGATTGTCCTCTAATCGCTAGGCTTCTCCCGTCGAGAAGAGGCTCTGGTCTAACCATCTGGGCAAAAACCCTTTGCTCAATTCTTCTTGCTTGATTCCCCTCTAACAAGGACTAGACTACCTTTATATGAGAGGTGTCATCTAGCTAGCTAGGAAACTAGGAAATATACAATCACCTAGGATTCTCGAACCTTACCTAATACTAACCAACTAGATAACTTGCCTAAACTAACTTGACTCTTCCCATAACACTTCCCATAACATAGATAACTTTCTAAACTAACTTGACTCTTTCCATAACACTTTCCATAACATTACACCGCTCACCAAAGATAGCTCGTCCTCAAGCTGTGGTGGTGGCCATGGCTGGCGTCCTTGATGGCTTGGAGCAAAAATGGTTGGAGCGGCAGCAGAGGGGGCTGGTAGGCGGCAGTGATGGCGTGGAGTTGGTGGAGTGGTCGTTGGCGACGGTGTGGAGCAGCTAGTTGGTGGAGCGATTTTTTTGGCTTTCTGGGCAGAAGACAGAGGAACGGAGGACGGTGACAGTTGCAGCGGTGGCGAACAAAGGAGAATAGCGATGGCGGATTGATGTGCGGTGGCGGAAATCGATGGAGGGTGATGGTCCGCAGGAAGGAAATGTCTCTAATACTAAATATTGTGGAATGAAGGGAACTGCGGATACAAGGGGTAAAGATAGGGCAGATCGTCCTCTAATCCTGGACTTCTTCCATAGACTAGAGGCTCCGATCGATGCTAAGGGCAGATCACCCTCTAATCGCTGGGCTTCTCCCGTCAAGAAGAGGTTCTGATCTAACCATCTGGGCAAAAGCCCTTCCTTTGCTGAATTCTTCTTGCTTGATTCCCCTCTAACAAGGACTACGTTACCTTTATATGAGAGGTGTCATCTAACTAACTTAGGAAACTAGGAAATAGACAAACACCTAGGATTCTCTAACCTTACCTAATACTAACCAACTAGTTAACTTGCCTAAACTAACTTGACTCTTTCCATAACACTTCCCATAATATAGATAACTTGCCTAAACTAACTTGACTCTTTCCGTAGCACTTTCCATAACAGGCATGCTAAAAACAGGTGTAGGTATTTGTTTGATTTCATCATTTTGCTCTCTATTGTCTCCTTTGCTTCACTGTTTCTAATTCTTTTTTGTTTCCGAGAATACAGTCCCGACACCCATAATCTTGCCAAAGATAGATGGGAAACCATGCTTTCCAGCTAGTAAAAAACCTAAACAAAGAAATGTTGTGTGGCTATGAGGTGCTATTTGCTATGATCTTCTTGTTCTCGATACTCAAATATTATGATGACAAGCGTTTTCTTTGTCAAACCCCACACTTATTCTATATATACTGTTTTAGGAAGCAAGCAATGTTTGTATCTGTTTTCTCTCTCCGGTTCATGCTGTTGACTTATTTCTTGAATGACTTGCATTTACGATAATGATTTCTTTGACCGTGTATTAATTTCTTGGATGACTTACATTGTTCTGATGTCTTACTCATCTGTTAAATGCCACTGAAGGCATTATATTAGTTTTTAGCATGTAATATGTTGACCCATTTGCCAGCTAGCTAATGCTTTTCATGCAAAAAATTCTCTTTTGTGTGGATCTAGCCACCGGTGGAGCTAGAAATTTATAGAGGATATGGGAAAAGCTGTTGCAAAAATGTAAAGGCAGAAAAATGTTGCAGTGACGTCTTAAACTTGAACTCACAAGCTCAGCTAAACTAGGTTTCCTTCCATATAGCAGCTACTCTACTCTTAAATACAGACATGCATAACACAGTATATATGGCGTTTGATCATAGAGTAGGAGGGCTTGAATGTATACCAAGATGGAATATTGGACTTTTTATGACAGAACTAATCCTCTTTGCTTACTTTCTTTGTAGTTTTTTTCGTGAATTCATAAAAGAGGAAGATTTGATTATAAACAACCCTTTTGCATTTACCATGTTCTGTTTTTCAGCAAGAGTGTGAGGAATTAGGCAGGAAGGTAGCTGACCTTACAACCGAGAACAATGCTCTCAGAGCAGAACTTGACAACATTAAGAAGGCCTGTAAAGAGATGGAAGCAGAGAATTCACGCCTGGTGGTGAGCACATGGAACTTTCACCCATCCTCTGCAGTTATCCGTGATGATGCAATTCTTTGACAGCATTTGCCGTTATGTCACCATTATCTAACCATAGAAACTTCAAACTTGTGAAGGGTGGAGTGGTTCACTCCCAGGTACCAAGCGTCACAACAACATTGGGAATGAGCATCGAAGCACCAAAGGCGCAGCAGCATGACGATGAGGGCCAGCTTCACAAGAACACTAATAATAACAGCAATGGGAACTATATAGGCGGCAGCCACAAACAGGAGGCTAACACTACTAGGTGAGGGATTATGAGGAAATGACAAGATGAGATGAGGTGTTTCTTATGTAACCACAACACCCATCATCAATCAGTGTGTTTTTTCCAGCAAAGTTGTTTTAGTCCTTCTCACAGCTCACTGGGGGTCCTGTAGAGTGGCCCCACTGCAGCCATGTATTATTTATGGCTCGTTGCCGTGTGTGCTTGTGTGTGTGTTTTGTGTAAACCTATTGATGTAGCTATTGTAACAAACCTAGAGCCTAGAGTTTTTATGTTTGCTAACTTCTGATGAGGAATGTAACTGGCCAATTCAGTGCCTGGTCGTTAGATGAAAAGTGAGCAAATAACCTTTGATAATGTGTCTCGCCTTGCTGTTTGTATGGATGCAATTTTGTGGGAGATCTTCTATTCAAGGGTTGATTAAAGTCTGATGGTTTGTGTTTTGGTCCTGTGGTGAATATCTTGCATAATTGCCTTGCATCACTGGAGTATGTTGTACTATAGGGCCGCACTGTGATCGTAACAAATGAGTACAACTATGCTGGCTGCAGCTAACAATGACTGGGACCACGTCCCTAACATGCCTCGTTGAGCTGCATTCTGGAACCCCTTGGAGTAAAAGAGTTGGAAGCAATCCTGCCGTCTGTGTAAACTGATGGAAAAGGTTTCTAGTGTCTTTGTTTCAGGGACTATTTTGTGTGTGTTTCTAGTAATTCCTTTTCTTTTGTTCCAGAAGTTTGTGTTTAGCTTTCTGGTTGTTTCAGAAGTATGTCTGATGGAGTTGCCCCGAGAGGTTAGAGACCAACGCTTATATGAGTTACTTCCACTATCTCAAAAGGACCAGTAACTTCAAATCTTATTTTCATACTTGGGACATGTTTCTGTTTATTCTGTTTGTTCTTTGTTCTATGCGATGGAAATGGCCACTTCATGAAACTGGCAAGTGTTATATATATTGCTTTTTTTTTTTCGAATTGGGGAGAGGGATTGTATTGAAAGGTGGGAACGGTACATCCCTGTTTTACAAAAGGCCCTTAGAATAAACAGAAATTATAAGCACACAACCAGATTCTAAGGCCATCTCCATATTTTTGCAGATTCGGGCGCTACAGTGATTTGCGGTGCACTGTTCATGTACTGTAGCAACTCCAGCAGAATCGGTACCCGGTGATACAGTACGCTACAGTGTTACTACAGTAGCGTCACTGTAGCTGTACTGTAGCTGTACTGTTTATAGAGGCTGACATCGGGTCCGGAGAGAGAAAAAAAGAGTAGAAGATAGAAAATAGGGTAGCTGCTGAAGATGAAAAAAATAAGGGATGCTGTAATAGTGATATGGGATGCTGTAATAGTATTTTAGAGGATGAAAATTTGAGGTAGCTGCTGGAGATGGTCTAATCCTCTAACCATTGCGAGAGCCCCTAGCGGTTCCTGTCTTCCGTATACAAAAACGTACGTACTCCCTCGGGTCATAATTACATATCGTTTTAGAGAATGTTTAATCAAATTTTTAAAATTTTAACTAATGATAACTTTCAAAATATTTAACTTGAAAACCTTAAAATCACATATGTAGATATCTTGAAAAATTCTTATATAATATCACAAATTCAATAGATTTTATAAATATATTCTAATAGATAGCAGTGGTCAAAGCTATGTATTGAAGACCGTCTCATCCAAATCATTATTTATTTATGACGGGAGGAAGTATATATATTGTTGAAAGGCTGAAATGCATACATATGATAGAACGGAACTTGCATACACATGCCTTTCTAGTGTACGTACATGCATTTCGTGTGAATTCATTCAACTGGAATGAATTTGTAGTTCTAGGGCTTGTCCAATTCGGCCGTTGAGATAAGAAGAAGAAATCTCTTTAGTCTTCTAAGTACATCAGTGATATAACTAATCTTGTCAGTACGCAAATGGACCCTTCAGGGAGGTTGACTGAGTAGACGAGCAGGGCGAGGACTGAACTTGGAAGTGACTTAATCCCTTATGCATACTGTGTACATGTAAGGAGGCAACAATGGCATGCTAAATGATCATGATTTTGCCTCTTTAAACAAAGGTATTTCGTAGAAACTGTCCAATTCTCATAAGGAATTGGGAAAAGTTCTCATGTTCCCCTTCAGTCCAATACTTAGGTTAAAAAAAAGAAGAAACAGGCATGCACGAAATAGATACTTCACAGCTACAGCATTCATTAGGCTTACTTTGATGAAAGGTTGCTAATGAACCTTCCCATGCTTCGCTTCTTTTCTGCAGATATGTGATGGAAATGGACACTTAATGAAATTGGCAAATGTCATATATAGGACGGAACAGAACTTAGCATGCGAATTCCCCCATTTTCCCCCTTTTCTAGTGTGAACCACTGAAGGTCCATGGCTGACAATCTCTTCATCCGACTAGGGCTAGAACCAAGAACATGACGCAATTCGCATGTACTCTTAGGACTAGACACATAGAACCCCGTATTGTTGTAACATTTGTTTATGAGATAATCAAGACAAGATATAACATAGGGTTGTTATCCTACAGGAGGTTCAAACCAGTATAAATCTGTCTCTGGTGCGATACTCTTTTTGTGACATACACATATCCCTATTTTTACCTATAAATATATAGGTAGTCGTAGGATCATCAACATTATCAAAAAATGCCTACTTTTCAGTTTCTGTACATATTTATGGACTATTTTTTTAATTCTTTAATGACAACGCATGGAGCTGAACACAAGTCAGCAACTACTCCATAAAAGCATACCTGTTTAAGAACAGATTATCGGGTTCATATATAAGCAGACTGATTATCGATGCAAGGGGTGAGTTTCATGACCTGCATTGCTTTGACATAGAGTTCCATGAATGTATTAGCCGTGTGCTTCCTCGTATGTCTCTTTTGTTCGGGATTTGTGACTTCCCTTCTGGTAAGTAGAAATATGAATGAAATTTGAACTATTTTGTGTGGTGTATGAATGAATGATGAACCACATGTGATATATGCGAATGATGAAGTGTATATTGTATGCATGAATGGGATGTGAATGAATTATGGTGTGTGTATATACGTGAATAAGATGTGAATGAACTACGGTGTATATATGCATTTATAAGATGTGGTAAATGAACTATGCTTATATATTGCCACGTGTTGTTTTTCGTTTTAGAGAGCATGACTTGCAATACCTGAAGCTAGCTAGAGATACGGTTTTTGCATCTTGATGATATCACTGTTAGTTTTAGCCTTTAACCGATAATGATAATTAAACTATTATTACCGGTTCATATTATGAACTGACTGCCGGTTGAAAAAGAATGGACAGCGATAGTCCCAAATTTTATCACTACTGACATTTTGAATCCAACACTAATAAAGTGTTCCGTGGTAGTGTATGTACGGCTCTTATAGTTTTGGGCTATACCAGGCCGAAAGAGGACGGAAACACCAGTAATAGGTGTCGCTTCTCCTCGCCCGTGGCACGGAACTGTATCTAGTTGTGCATTCATGGTCTCATGTTGACGGCCAAGGGGCGTGTCATGCCAATAATAATAGCTATTAACACGACTGACTGATTAATTCATTTCATCTGTGAGCAGCTATTTGCTAAGTTGGTGGCTAGGTGACAGCATCAGTCCATCACTAGTCTCATTGCCCCAAAAAAAGATGAGCGTTGTAGAGCACAAAGGTGTATCCATGTTCTAGAAGGTCACCCATCCTTTTGCAATTATTGATTAAAATCAGTCACCACTACAGAGCATACTATTAGTGATAGTTCAAAATCATCATTAGTTGAGCGGACTGGGTAGTTGAGCTCGTTGAAGCTCGCTCCAGAACTCGCCTCGCTTGCAACACCGCCTCCCTATCGCCCCCTTGTAGCGCTGCCTTGTCAGCGCTGGCCCTCTTGCCTCCCCATGGCGCTCCTCCCCCTTATGCCCACCTCCCCCATGGCGCCACCACCTCCTCCTCCTGCTGGATCAAGACATGAGAGATCGAGAGAGAGGAAAGAAAGAGAGGAGAAATGAGAGGAGGAGAGAGGGTGAGAGGGATAAGGTTGCGCCTAGAAGATATAAGGTTGGGCTCAGTTTAGTCGGTTTGTGAGGAGCCATGTGAGGACTTAGATTTCTTTCTGGCTTGGTTACTGTAGCAATCATCAGTGATAGTTCGTGGGTAGAACTAGTATTGATACTGACTATTAGTGACGGTTTGTGGGTAGAACTGACACTGATGTATCAGTGCCGGTTCTTAACGGCTCAATCATTGTTCAGGCGCAGAAGGTTAAGAACTGATAATGATACATTTTTAGTGGCTGTTCTCGTACAATGACACTGATGAGCGATATGGCTGGTTCTGCAATAATGAGTACTCTCTAATTCAAAATGTATGATGTTTAGAATATCAACACAGTCTACAAGGTAACACTTATACTAGTGATTTTTATATAAATATAACATTTCAAATAAAAATATTTAAATATTATAAAAGTATTTTACATAATCTATCTTATATTGTCAATCTAACTAATTTTTTATATATTAATGATCAAAGTTAAAAAAGTTTGACCAATAAAAATCTTAAAATGGCATACATTTTGAAATGTTGGGTAGAGCAGAAGGGAATGGACAGTGAGAGATGACTAACCCATAGTTAACCCACCCACACTGTGCAAGAAAGCCGGTGCTTCAACAGGAGAGAGAAGGATGGAGCTTCCACGCTTGTCACTGCAACAATCGATGCCAGGAAAAAAACCGATGCAAGAACATGCACCGGTGCCAAAATAATAGAAAACAATTTTCGTCGCGTCACTGCATGCCGGTGGTGAGAAAAGGAGAGAGAAGAGATAGGAAAAGGAAGAGAGAGGATAATTACCAAATATTATATGGAGTGGGGTCCAGCAACATGGCAAGAGATAACAATGTTACTACCCATTTTCGTTTGTTTGTCACTAATAATTTAGTGTAACAATTTTAATTATATATTTTAAAAAATTTATGAATATTTAATAGTATTATAGTGTATAATAACAATAAAATATATTTCACGATGAATCTAATTATATAAAAAATTTAGATATCTATAAATTTTTATAAAAAATACAAAATACAATAAATTATTGGTGATAAGTAAATAAAAATAGAAATAGTACATATAGTTAGGAAGAGAAGCTAGCAGCGGTAGTGATATGACATTTCAAGCTTTGATGGTGAAGCTAAACGCTGTGGCTGCTCGCGATCCACAGTTTAGATGAAGTCCGAACTGAAAATAAAAAGCATCATCAATTCGTTTTGTTTGCCCATGCTCATCGATTCCTCTCTGCTCGTACTGTAGCATGACCTGCAATGTGTGCATCGATGCCCCCAATCCTGTCTCGATCCTTCTTCAGGCATCGATCGGAAGCCACCATTGTATAGAATTTTTTAAATAATAATATTTTATTAAAAAATTGTAAAAATATTAGCTAATTTCATAAAATTGCCCAGTGGGCACTTCGCGTGCCGATAGTCGATGTGTCCAATAGGCTCAGGTCTTATTGCCAACCGGATTGCCGATAAGTAGTGGATCCAGAGCTAGCACGATGCCACATCGGTTCTCGGTCGTGCCGATAGGCTTATGATAATTAGACGGCTTCGAGTGGCCATTTCTTCGTCTTCCTTGTTTCACGGTCAAGCCGTGAGTCTGAGAGTAGAGTAGGGTGTAGTGGTGCACGAAGGAGAGAGAGAGAGAGGGGCGGCAGGGAGTGCGGCAACACGCGAGGAGGTACGACCGACGGTGGTGGCGCGTGACAGGGGCGGTGGTGAGTGTTTTTTCTTTTTTTACTTGTTCGATTTAGAATGCACTATCAAAATGTAGGTATAAATTAGAGACATAGTTGTGTAGAAATTTAGAGTAGAAATTAGATTAGAAGATTTAGAGTAGAAATTTTAGAGTAGAAATTATATTAGAAATTATATTAGAAAATTTAGGTAGAAAATCTAGAGACTTAGTTCGGTAGGATAAAATTAGAATAGAAAAAATTAGAGTAGAAATTCCAAGGTATATTTAGAATATGTAGAAAAATTAGAGTAGAATGCTTAGAAGATTTAGAGTATAATGCTTAGATGATTTAGAGTAGACTTGTTAGAATATTTAGAGTGGAATTTTCGGTACATGTAGAATATGAAATAGTGTAGGCATATTGTTTAAAATTTTTCGGTATATGTAGAATAGGAAATTTTATTTGATTGGAGACATATGTACAGTAGAAATATTCGGTAGATTTAGGATATGAAAGATTCGGTACAATAAAAATATTTGTAGGTATGTTTATATTAGGTAATTTTAGGTATTATTGAATTTAGAATGCGAAGTCAATGTGCATCGTTGAACATTTAGAGTTAGATTTGCTATATAGTAGTGGTTATATTTGATGGATATATAGAATAGAAATGTTGAGGTAAAAAAAATGTATTGTAGTAAATTTTGTATGGTCATTAGATTTATTTTAGCTGACGGAATTTAGTATGGTTGTTGCATCAGAAATGCCGATTGTAGTGGGTTTTAGAGTTTTTTTTGCTGTCGTGGCTATGTCATGCATTGTGTTAGCGGGGTAGATTTGAGTATCTTCCAATATGTGGACAGATCCCTCAATAGTTCAGGAGAGATGATGCATGCCGAAGTGTTTGGGTGGCTGCATAATCTACTATAAGTTAGTCTGTCACAGCATCAGTTTATGATCAAGGTTTTGATTCTAGGCATCGCGAAACTGGGAGGCAGTGAGAGCTTTGGGAGCTAAAAAGTTCAAAACAATGGTAGCAATGGGGTTGACATGTGTTTTTTTTCCATATCATCCTTGTAGAAGCAAGTGATGGTTTGACAGAAGCTTTGTCTAGTAGCTCTGAGGCGATTGGTGAAAATATTATCATTGCGGAGGGGAATGTGGTTCCACATGCGTAGGATTTAGGATACCGACTAGAGGGGGAGGGGGTGAATAGGCGGTTTCAAAATTAATTGCTAAGCAATCAAATAAAACTTGCAAAGTTAAACTAGAGATCACTAGAACAATATAAAGCAACTAAAACTATGTCGAGCTTTGCAATCATAGTGTGACATACAACCATTTATATTCTAGTAAGATAAATTGCATAAGGTAAATTATATGAATATAAATAGCACAAGAGATGACACACGGATTTTATCCTGTGGTATCAGTGATTTGCTGATCACCTTTAATCCACATTGAGGTGAGTTCAAGCTTTTAACCGCTCCTCTATCAAGTATGAAATTCTCATCACGAGAAGTGGCTCACACCGAGCAATTTGATCTCAAGCTAGAATAGAATAATAAACTATTTAATACTTCAATTCTACTAGGTAGCACTTAACCGCTCCGGTGATACATACTTAAAACCTCTCACAATCACCATAGTGGCTCATTCACAAACTTCTTTGAAGGGCTCAATGATGCAACCATATCTAAGCCATTTATGAGGCGGCAATCTCCAAGAGTTACAAGTCAACGACGCTTTCTTGAAGGATCACCTAGTGCCACAAAGCTCAAACGCTACAAAGCAATGCACTAGATGCTCTCACATTCTCAAATATGCAACAACTAAGCCAAGAGAGGGAGAGAAGGATGTAAAGTGCTCAAGAGTTCAGATAAGAAGTGTTAGTCCCCCCCATGAACCAGCAAGGGGTCTATTTATAGCCTACAACTCAAAAAGTGGCCGTTGCCAAAAGGCCGACTTCTCTGCGCATCTAGCAATTAGACCGCAGTACAACTGGCGATTAGACCGCCACCAATCCAATGGCTATAAAAGTGTAATGATGACTTTGACATTGAAGAATAAATGACCTGGCGATCAAATTGCCATTGGTCTCGGTCAGATCGTGAGCCTGGAATAGAGACTCAAAACTCTATGCTCCCTGGCGGTCCGACCGGCAAGTCTTGCGGTCAGACTGCCAGTTGGAGTAGAGAGTCCAAACTCTACGCTCTCTTTGTTGTCAGACTGGGACACCCCTTAGTCAGATCGTGACTTAGGAACTTGAGAAAATTTTGCCTCGCTTATACAGTTGTCAGAGCGCCACTACTCAGAACACCCTCGAAGGCAGTTTTTTCCAATTTTTATCAAAGTAAAACCCTTACCTTAGATGAAATGCAAATTTGAGCAATAATAACACTTTGGTATCTAAAGTAAATACACATCAACCCCTCTTAATAGTATGACACTTAGCATATCAATTCGGTCATTACTCTTCTCTAATCACTATTACCAGTAAAAGAAAATATCCTACATTTTATACCTTTGCTTTGAGCTAGTCATTTGCATATCCTCCACACATGCTTCTTCTAGCTTCGCATCATTCTTGGGACTAACCTTTTCATAACTCAATTAAACATGTTAGTCTATAATTACATATTATCATTAATTACCAAAACACGAATTAGGGGCCTATATACTTCAGTAGGTTCAGACCGCAAGAGAATATCGTAATGATGACGAAGCTATAGACAATTAGAGGGCCCTGACCTTCACCCACCGTTGAAGCTATGGACTCCAAACCACAGCGTGAGGCTTGACCAGCGATGGATCCCGAGGTAATATGGCCATCCATTGTATTTTTCTTCATTTAACCTATTAGTATCTGAATCTTCTTAAGTATTTGTGATAGGTTGAGGGCCTTGGGTCTCTTCCCTTTGGTGCGCCTGCTCGACTAGACGAGGGACCGGTCCCCCTGGATTCTACTCGACCAGTCGCTGCTTATAGATCTTGTGGACTATTGGAGGCCGGAGATGCACTTGTTCGACCTGCCCGTAGGTGAGACGACACCTACTCTACAGAACATCTCCATGCTCCTGGGCTTGCCCATAGCCGGGGCTGCTGTGTATCCTATGGATGTGAATGCTGGATGGAGGTTGGAGATGTTCCACCGCTTTAAGGGTATCATACCTCAAGGTGAAGAGCCTGCCTAGGTTGCCTTCACTTCCCAGCACGAGCCAACGAAGGGCTTAGAGCAGTTCTAGGCTGACCGCTTGATAGCTGACTCAGAGCAATGGAGAGTCACACCTCGAGGCATACCTCCTTCGAATCTTTGGTTGGGTGCTATTTAATGGCACACACCACGATAGTATCGACAAGTGATATGTCTTCTTCGCGCATTAGATACGGACACCCCTTTGACTAGATCCCTCAATACAGTTAGGGCTTCGTAGTTCTTGGCTAGACCTACTGAGCGCTATGTGACGCATACACCCGAACGAGTATGGTAGGTTTGATCACTAGTTTCCTGCTCCTCCTGAACCTTTGGTCATACGAGTGTTTCGACATCGGATGTCCACAGCTTAGGTCATACGTGCCGTAGGATGCTTTGTTTGTTGGACTGATGGACCCAGTGGACGGCCCTGTGATGGATTCGCCATGAGTCAAGCGTGATGTAAGTAATACAACTTAACACATTTCTTTTTGCTACAGTTCCTTCCTTACAATTAACTATTTCACACTTCACTATTTTGCACCTGAGCTGGGTGACGAGGATGACACACGGTTCGCACCCCTGTTCATGGCCGTGTTTGACTAGCTCCAGATGGATAGGGTGTGTTGGACACCCTACGACCACGAGGAAATCATGAACCTTTGCACCTACTGGCCTCTTCGTGTTGTGCTACCGTGATGAGGCATTCTTGTTGACGAGGTGACAATTGGTCTTCAACATCACCGTCGAGCTTTACTACCTAGACCATGTGTTTAGCTAGTTTGGGTACCTCCAGCACTTCCCCCTGCAGTGTTACTCGATGGATAGTAATCACATGTAAGTAATTTGTGTTTTATGTTTACTATTCATGATGTTTTTAGTTTTCATACTTCTAACAATGTTTTTGTTGCATGATGTTAAGGAAGGGTCAGGGCATTGCGTATGATCCAGTGTGGATTGTGAAGATGTAGCCGTGGATCAAGTAGTGGGAGCAGGCAACTGCAGACGTCCAAATCCCTAGCAAACTGTACGACCCGTCCATCTATGACGCATACTTGTGTTGGTTCCATGGGGCGACACGAGCCAAATGCTTCCCAATGCATGCCGATCTGCTGCAGCATGAGCTGGAGATCACGGACACGTTTGCCACAGAGCCTCTGGTGGCTTACCATGCCATGGTACATTCGACAAGATCCAAACAGACAGGGTGCCGCTGCAAGGCTTTAGGCGTGCCCAACAAGCGTGCTTGTGACCACCGCAATGCCCCTTGACTCCTCTACTAGGAAGTTGTTACATTTATGTTATGTAATTTATGTTATGTGCATGTCATGTTATGTTCTTCTAGACGGCATTTGTAGGATGCTTCTGTGATGTTCATGTTATTAGGTGCACTATGATTATATTTTTGGTTCTATTTCATGTTGTTTCGTGCCTTGCAAAAGTGTAGCAGCGTACAATCCTTTTTGTCTTCAAAGCATACTAGTGTCACGTTGTTTCATTTTGAAAAGCAAAGCTGAGTGCGACACTTCCTGTCTCCCGAAAGCCCATATCGGCACTTGGAGTACCAGCAGGAACCCCCTAATTAATACTAGTGCAACCTGTCTAGGGGACTCATCCCATTACATTGTTTTGCATTCCAGTGTGCATAGAAGAGTCGCACGCTCAAGAGCATAGAGGAGTCGATAAGAAGAGGTTGAGTGAATCATAGATTCCTGTAGGAACCACCCTATGGGAGTGCCATAATGGTACGAACGTCCGTTATGCAGGTGTGGCATCCAAGCTTGGATGTCAACATCTTTCGATGTGGAGACTTCTGGTAGGTGGTTCTTCATGTGTCCAGACCTTGGTGACGATTTTATGGTGTATTCCTATTTTTCACTTTGTTTGCACCTCCCAAGATTGTAATAGAAACAATCCTAACTTCACGTTTATCATCCACAG